>NC_140500.1:72596841-73196841 GCF_964271855.1 Acomys minous | reverse complement strand
GAACCATCGGTAAAGACCAGGAGGGCATTTATGAGCACCCTGTGAACAGTTTTTTGTGGAAAGACAAAGGGATGGAGTCAGGATTATGATTATCAATTTGTCCTGTGAATGAATCAAGGGCGGTGCCCCAATCGAAGAAAGTTTGGAGGAGCCAGTTTACTTGATCCGCCATATATGGCGAAACTATTAAATCAGGTTCTTTACCAAAGAGCTGTCTGGACATCCTTCTTCCTTTTTTATGAGTTGGGCAAGCAATGAAGCATAGGTGCCAAGGACCTTTGAGGGGGAGGAGGACAGAGGGACCCAAAAGAAGGGAGTTCGCCTGGCGGGAGAATGGGATGAACCCTGCCAGAGAACTCCGATGGGAGAGTGAGTGGTAGCACAGAGTATATACATGAGAAGCACATGGGGAGCAAACTGAAATGTAGATTGTGATTATATAGCTTGGTTGATTAAGGTAAGGGATTCTTTAGCCTCAGGTGTAAGTTCTCTGGGGGAGGAAGGGTGAGAGTCTCCCTTTAGTAACTGGTAGAGGGGCACCAAAACTTCAGGAGATATCTTTAAATGAGGCCTAAGAAATTGTAGGTTTCTTAGAAATTTTTGAGGTTTGTACCTCAAGCTAGGGGACATAGACCTGCTGTGACTTGAGTTCATACCCCAGATATATAAAAGGTTCAGACATTTGAGTCTTTTTAGGAGCCACCTTAAGCCTGGTGGTGGAGAGAGCACACTGAAATCAGGTTGAAATCAGGTGAGAAGCCCTCGTGGACAAGGGCCAGCCAAAAGAATGTCATCCATATACTGAAGAATATAAATAGAAGGCCAAGCATTCCACACGGTCTGTATAATATGTCCTACAAATTTTTGAGCCAGGGTAGGGCTCCTAGTCCTCCCCTGGGGCAGTAAATTCCATTGATAACATGGCATATGTTGTTGGAAGTTAATCTGGAGGAGACTCAAAGCAAAGTGACTACAATCCTCCAGGTGGAGGGGTATAGTGAAAAAACAATCTTTAAGGTCGATGACTATCTTATGGAAATTGCGAGGGATGGCAGAGAGGGAGGGAAGACCAGGTTGTAATGCTCCCATTACTACCATGGCCTTGTTTATTGCTCTTAAGTCTTGTAGGACTCTCCATTTGCCTGATTTCATTTTAATAACAAATATAGGGGTGTTCCTGGGTGAGTTGGAGGGCTCAATATGTCCAGCAGCAAGCTGTTCTTGCACTAACAGCATAGCCGCATCGAGTTTGTCTTTGGAAAGAGGCTATTGTTCAACCCAAACCAGGGACAAAGCCTTTCAAGTAATCTTGTCCGCATGTAGGGGTGCAGTTATGGCGAGGCCCCCTAGGAAAACCAAGTCCTACTCTTTCTTCTTGGAGAGGTTGTTCTGTCCTGGGCATGAGTGCCCAGTCTCTGACCCTGTAGGTACCCTTGGTTCATCATGAGTTTAGTTACTGTTTCACTGGGGCTGAGCATCAACACATTCATTTTGGACAAAATGTCTCTGCCCCAGAGATGGACAGGAAGGTCTGGGATGATGAACGGAGTGACCAATCCTGAGGTGCCTTTTTTATCTGACCATCTGATTGCAGAAGCACTAATGAGGGGATTTTGAAAATGTCCAGTGCCCTGCAAATGGGTCATTCATTCAGGAAAGGGCCAATGTTTTCGCCAATGCTCATGTTGCCCAGTAAATCAGTCTTGAAGTGTCACTCATTAGCCCAGTGATGTCCCCATCTGCAACGTGGGCAGACTGTGGCTGGCTGGAACCGGGAAGTCAAGGGTATGCTAGCTGTCCCACCTGAGGAGAGAGTTTGGCCATTCTCCCAGATCCTTTGGGGCTGGGGGCACTCCCTGGAAAAATGTGCCACAATTAAAGTAGGCTCTTTGCAAAGAACAAGAACCAAGACCAGCCCTCTGAAGGGCAGCTCCAATGGCCAGGCCTATCACATGGTTGGGCCCTATACCTGCACAAAGTAGGATGTAATCAGAAAGAGTTCCTTTCCGGTAGTGTTTAAGAAAGTCCTGACATGTAGGGTGAGCATTCGCAAAAGCCAACTGCTTGATTAAAAGTATTTTCTGGATCCTGAGGTCCAAACAAGCAGCTGGCAGTCTCATTGAGGTGACTGACAAAGTCACTATAAGGTTCCTCAGGGCCCTGTCTGATTTTTGTAAAAGTGACTGAGGCAGAGCCCCATGAAGGGAGCCTTTTCAAAGCACCAAGGGCGGCTTGTCTCACCTGTGCCAGGAGGCCAGGAGTATAAGCAATTTGTTCACTGAGTGTATCAAAGGGGGGGGTCACCCAGTATTCTATTTGTGGTCCAGTCTCGAGTGCCCTCATTATGGTCATTTCTCATTGACAAGTCTCGTGCTGCCTCCTGGAACTCAGCCTTCCATAACACAAAGTCTCCTCTTTCAAGGGAGGCATGGGCAAGTTGTTTGAATTCATGAGGAGTGAGCCAGGATTCTGTAGAAGCCTTCAACAAGGCCAGAGTAAAGGGCAAAATTGCACCATATTTTGTCACTGCTGCTTTCATTTTCTCTATGACAGACAAAGATAGAGGGGTATAGATCAAAGGACGCCCCTCCATAGGAGCTTCTAGGCTGCCTGTAGTACCCTCATTGGCCTCTCCCTCGTCTGCCTCTTCTCGCTCGCTATCCCTCCAGCCCCTGGGAGAATGTTCCGCTGTCTGGCGAGCAGGTTTTGTTCCCCCACTAGGAATAGTCATGCTGCAACGAAGTGAAAGTGGAAAAGCATGCGTAGTGTAGGGCGATAGTTCAGAGGATGCTTCACCTGCCAAAAAGGAGAGACCAGCAAGTTGTTGGTCCAGGTCCCTGAGTGTTTTAAGGTAGGGCAGTTTGTTCATGTCGGTTACTGACTAGCTCACAGAGGGTCAATAGGTCAGAGGTGGTGACTGCTCGTGCCTGGCAGAGTAGAGGATTGGCGGCGAAAACCTGATCAAATGGCAGGGGACCATAGGGAGGTGGAGGGTGAAAAGGAAGAAGGAAAGAGGCAGAGAGAGGCTTAGGATCCCTGAGGATTTTTGTTTTAGAATTGGCTAGAGTTGAGGAGGGACTGTTATCAGGTTTTGTCTCTTTGGACACAGTGAGGGTTGCCTCCAATTTCATAGGTGGTCAGTCAGACTTATGGTATCATGCAGCCTCCTCTTCCAGGGAGGTGGCACTGCCAGGGTTAAGAGGTCCATTATCTCCAAAATCAATGAGGGAAAGATATAATGATGAAGTGCCAGTAAGCAGAGGCAAAGGGTAAGATAGGGCAGGCGGGAAGGGGAAACAGAGGAACTAAAACACCCACCAGCCATCTCATAGTCAGGACTCGGCTTGTGCATCTGGCTCCCTTCAGGAGTCGGAGGCTGAGACCCAGAGGTCACAGACGGCAACCGGGAGCACTGACGGAGGAGTTGTTCTCCTTCGTCAATTACATTTTTTACATCAGGCCAATCATGATGAGCCTTAAGGACTTCAGTAATGAGATTCCAGTAACTGAAAGCCGTCACAGGCACCTTTTTAGGACCGAAAGCATGATAATAGTCTTGAAGACAATCCCCGACCCTTCGCCACTTTTTTTCATTATTAGTTCCATCCTGTGGAAACCATGGACAGAATACAGCTAACAATTTTTAAAACCTAATAAGATCCTTCTTTTTAACATTACTTTCTCGCATCTTGAGTGAATCGTTAAGCTCAGAAACAAAGAGGTCATGTTGAGAAATTTCTTGTCTCATAATGAAAGAGAAACTTATGATGTGCACCACTTATGACATGCACCACTTATGACAAGCACCACTTATGACATGCACCACCTAGAACATACCAATTGGCTGAGAACCACTCAGGAGACTCAGATTCTTGAATGCCAGCCATTCCACTGATGGTGGGGCAGTGTTCTCTCCAAGGAGATCACATTGAGCCCCACATTGAGGCGCCACCTGTCCGGACCTGCTGGACAATCAACCGACATGCATGGACCCCTAGGGAGAGATTGAGGGACAAGAGCCTCAAGGAACAGACAGCAAGTCAAAAATATCTGATCAAGCTGACAAAATTTTATTTTTCTCAGGCTGCTTATAAGCACAAGGCAGGATGTTGGGTAGGAGCAGAGGGGGAACTAGGGTGAAAGTGAGGTCAGCCCCCTGCTGCTGCATACCACACAATGTTCCCTTCATGGTCAGGTGGCGCAACGCTGGAAGTTTCCTAGAAGTGTGGGACAGTGAGACTGGGCACTAACGTCGGTGAAACAGATCTATATCTGGTTGTTGAGAAACCTAAAGACAGGAGGTCTCCTGGAGAGTTCTCCAAGAGGTCCCCGAAAGGGAGGAAGCAGGAGAGGTTTTGTCAGGCAGAACACCAAAGGTCCAAATGGCTATATTTGTTGAACGCACCCCCATCAAATGACTGCTCTGGAGACTGCCAGGGCTGCAGCTACCCAAGAGAGTAAACAGAAACACAGGCAGGGCCCCGCCTACTGAGGTGATTAGCATGGTCACCCACCTGCAAGTGTGATTGGCACGGTGGCACAGTGGCATGGTGTCTGGAAGATCTGGACCTTACTAAGGCCAGGGGGGACAGAGAGTATGTTTCTGGGCCCACCAGTCTGCTAAAAGTCCCAGAACCCAACAGAAGACCAGGCAGTTGGGGACACATTCACCAGCTGCAGTGCTAAAGCTGTGCTCACAGCTTGTCTGATCTGTTCTAAGAATTTAGAGAAAGGGTGCACTATTCCTAACAGCAGGACAGGTGCCCACCATTGTTAATCAGTAGCTTTGTATCTGAGACTGAACTGTGGGTGGTGTATCTCCAGGCTGGAACTACTGGCCCAGGAAAAACAAGGACAATGTGTGGCTCTGACGCCAGACCAACCCACTAGTCCCAAGAAAGCCCCAGGGACCAGTGTCCAGGTGAGTGTGAGTGCAAAACATAAAACCAAAGCCAAGGGTGTTGGCCTCACATGCACCCCATATCTTCCTCTCAGAGCACTCATGGGCCGTTGCCCCAGGGGGAAAAGGGAATGTGGATCTGAGCCTACCAGACCACAGAGAAACACAGGGCCATCACAGGGGACCAAGCAGTTGTGTTCATCCCCCCCCCTGAAGGACACGGCGCTAAAGTACTACACCCAGGTGGTCTAATCTAAGAACCTGGAGGAAGGGTACACACTGCCCAACAGCTGGATAGGTTCCCACCAGTGATAACTAGGAACTTGGTATCTGAGACTGAACTTTGGGCAGTGTAACTCTAGACTGGGGATATTAGTCCAGGAAAAAAACACAGAAAAATGGGTGGTTCTGATCTAAGAAAAACCTGCAAGTCCTGAGAAAGCCTCAGGGTCTGGAAACCACGTCAACATGAGCACAAATCCAGAACTCTGAGCCAAGGTTGTTTGCATCAATTGTGCCCCGTGTCTTCCTCTCTGACCACCTGCGAACATGCTGGCTAAGGGGGAATGGAGAGTGTAGATCAGGCACCCCTGGTCTTCGAGAGACCCAGGGCCCACACAAGGTCTCAGGCAGCTGCAGCCACACCTCCAGCCACAGCTTTAAGGCTTTTCACTGCTGAGCAGGCACACATGCCCAACCTCTGTCTCCCTCTCTGGATGCTCAGTGGGCCTGTTGGCTGAGGTGGAACAGAGAGCGGGGATCAGGGCCCCAACTTCAGAGAGATCAAGATGACTACAGGTCAAAACAAAACCTTAAACAAAAAACACCAACAATATGTGGCATCTCCAGATCCCAACTATCCCAATGAAATCAACCTTAACAACTCAAACACAATTGAAATACAAGAAAATGCCTAGCAATCCATAGTAATAAAGATGATAATGGAGGAAATGAATAATATCTGAAAGAAAATGAAGGAAGATACAGCCAAACAAATTGAAGACATTAAAGAGGCCTATAAAGAGGCACTGGAAAAAGTCCAAAAAAAGACAAACAGACAGATGATGGAAATCAATAAAACAATTCAACATCTGAGGCCCAAAGGAAGTCACTGAAAGAAACTCAAGAAAACACAAATAGCCAGATGAAGGAAATCAATAAAGTAGTACAAGATCTGAAGACGAAAATGGAAACAATGATAAAAACACAGAGAGAAGAAAGACAAAAACAAAAGAACACAGAGAAGCATGTAAGGAATACAGAGCTAACCTTCTCTAACAGAATTCAAGAGATGGAAGAATGAATCTCGGCAGTAGAAGATTCTACGGTAGAACTTGAAACAAACATTAAAGAAAATGCTAAAACTGGAAAATTCCTGCCACAAAGCATCCAAGAAATAAAGGACAACATGAAAAGACAAAAATCTAAGGATAATAGGAGTTAAGGAAAGAGAAAATGCCCAGCTCCAAGAACCGAAAATATCTTCAACAAAATCATAGAAAATAATTTGCCCAAACTAAGGAAGGAGGTGCAAATAAACATACAAGAGGCCTATAGAACACCAATTAGAATAGACCAGAAAAGAAAATCCTCCCACCACATAATAATTAAGACACAAAATATACAGAATAAAGAAAAATATTAAAAAGCACCAAAGGAAAAGGGGCACTTAACACTTAATGGCAAACCTATCAGAATTACACCCGACTTCTCAGCAGAGACCATAAAAGCCAGAAGAGCCTAGACCGAGGTCCTGAAAACCTTAAGAGACCATAGGTTCCAGGCAAGACTACTCTACCCAGCAAAACTTTCAATAAATATTGATGGAGAAAACAAGATTTTCCATGATAAAAACAAATTCAAAGAGTTCCTAACCACAAATCCAGCCTTACAGAAGTTAATAGAAGAAAAACTCCAAACCAAAGTGACAAACTACAACAAAAACCATACGGGATTTAGAACTATACAGTCGTAAAAGCAACCACACAAGTACTCTTCTGCAACCAACATCAAAATCAAGGGACTTACCAGTTGCTGGTTACAAATATTTCTCAACATTGATGGTCTCAATTCTCTAATAAAAAGACACAGGCTATTCAAATGGATGCATAAGCAAGACCCAACATTCTTCTGCATCCAAGAAACACATCTCAGCCACAAGGATAGACATTACCTCAGGGTAAAAGGCTGGGAGAAAGTATTCCAAGAAAATGGACACAAGAAGCAAGCTAGTGTAGCCATTCTAATATCTAATAAATTAGACGTTACACCAAAATTAATCAAAAGAGATGAGGAAAGACACTTTATACTCATCAAAGATAAAGTCAAATAAGATGACATCACAATTCTGAACATCTATGCTCCCAATACAAGGGCACCAACATTTGTAAAAGACCTATTAACAAAGCACAAACCACACATCGATCCCCACACACTAATAGTGGGAGACTTCAACACCCCACCTTCACTGAAGGAAGGTCATTGAAACAAAAGCTAAACCGAGAACTAACAACCTTAACCAATGTCATGGATCAAATAAATCTAACAGGTATCTACAGAACTTTTCACCCAACCACAAAGGATTATATCTTCTTCTCAGCACCCCATAGAACCTTCTCCATATTGCTCACATAATCAGTCACAAAGCAAGCCACAACAGATTCAAGAAGATGGAAATAATACCATGTTTCCTATCAGATCACCATTGTCTAAGACTGGACTTCAACAACAACAGAAACAATAAAAATCCTACACACATATGGAAACTAAACAACTCTCTCCTTAATGACATCTGGGACAGGGGAGAAATAAAGAAAGAAATAGAAGACTTCCTGAAGTTCAATGAAAATGAAGGAACAACATACCCAAATTTTTTGGACACATTGAAGGCAGGGCTAAGAGGAAAATTCATATCACTAAGTGCCTTTAAAAAGAAATTGGAAATATCACATATAAGCAACTTAATGACAAAGCTAGATGCCTAGAAAAAAAGAAAGAGAAGCACCCAAGAGGAATAGATGTCTGGAAATAATCAAACTCAAGGCTGAAATCAATAAATTAGAAACAAAGAAGCAATTCAAAGAATCAACAAAACTGCAAGCTGGTTCTTTGAGAAAATCAACAAGATAGACAAACCACTAGCCAAACTAACTAAAAGGCAGATAGACACTATCCGAATCAACAAAATGAGAAATGAACAGGGAGACATAACTTCAGACACTGAAGAAATACAAAGAATCCTAAGATCCTATTTTAAAGGCATATATGCCACAAAACTTGAAAATCTAAGGGAAGTGGACAATTTTCTTGATCGATTCCAATTGCCAAAATTGAATCAAGAACAGATAAACTAATTAAACAATCCTATTTCTCCTATAGAAATTGAAGCAAATATTGATAATCTCCCAACCAAAAAAAGCCCAGGGCCAGATGGTTTCAGCGCAGAATTCTACCAGACCTTCAAAGAAGAGCTAATACCAATACTCTTCAAGCTACTCCAAAAGATAGAAATAGATGGAACTCTACCAAATTCATTTGATGAGGACACAGTCATGTTGATATTTAAGCCTAACAAACACCTAACAAAAAAGAGAATTTCAGACAAATTTCTCTCATGAACATTGATGCAAGAATACTCAATAAAATACTTGCAAAAAGAATACAACATATATCAAAGATGTCATTCATCATGACCAGGTAGGCTTCATTCCTGGCATGCTGGGTGGTTTAATGTTTGGAAATCCATCAATGTAATCCAACATATAAACAAACTGAAAGAAAAAGAAATAAATGATCATCTCCTTAGATGCAGAAAAAGCATTTGACAAAATCCAACACCCATTCAAGTTTAAAGTTTTGGAGAGATCTGGAATACAAGGCAAATACCTCAACATAATAAAGGCTATATACAGCAACCCAATAGCCGACATCAAATTAAATGGAGAGATACTCAAGGAAATTCCTCTAAAATTGGGGAAGAGACAATGCTGCCCACTTTCTCAATATCTCTTCAATATATTTCTTGAAGTTCTAGCCAGAGCAATAACGCAACAAAAGGAGATCAAGAGGATCCAAATGGAAATGAAAGAAGTCAAATTATCCCTATTTTCAGATGATATGATACTGTACATAAGTGACCCACATAATTTCACCAGAGAACTACTACAGCTGATAAACACCTTCAGCAACTTGGCTACATACAAAATTAACTCAAAAAGTCAGTAGCATTCCTATATACAAATGACAGACATGCAGAAGAAGAAATTAAGAAAGCTATACCATTCACAATAGCCACAAGCAATATAAAATATCTAGGAGTAACTCTAACCAAGCAAGTAAAGGACATGTTTGAAAAGAACTTTAAATCTCTGAAGAAAGAGACTGAAAAGGACATCAGGAGATGGAGGATGCCCCTTGTTCAAGGATCAGGAGAATTAACATAGTTAAAATGGCCATTTTACCAAAAGCAATTTTCAGATTCAATGCAATCCCTATCAAAACACCTACAAAATATTGTAAAGACATTAAAAAATTAATTCTCAACTTCATATGAAAAACAAAAAACCCAGAATACCTAAAAACAACCCTATTCAATAAAAGATCCTCTGGTGGAATCTGCGTTCCTAATCTAAAGTTGTACTATAGAGCAACAGTAATTAAAACGGCATGGTACTGACACAGCAATAGGCCAGTGGATCAATGGAATCGAATTGAAGACCCAGAGATGAATCCACATACATATGGTCACTTGATTTTTGACAAAGAAGCCAAATCCATTCAATGGAAAAAGGATAGCATCTTCAACAAATGGTGCTGGTCTAACTGGATGTCTACATGTAGAAAAATGCAATTAGAATTCTATTTTTCACCATGGACAAAACTGAAGTCCAGGTGGATTAAGGAGCTCAACATAAAACTAGAGACACTAAATCTGTGAGAAGAAAAAGTGGGGAAGAACCTGGAACACATTGACACAGGAGACAATTTTCTGAACAGAACAACAACAGCACAAGCCATAAGGTCAACAACTAATAAATGCAACCTCATGAGGCTGACAAGCATCTGTAAGGCAGGATACACTGTCAAGAGAACAAAGCAACAACCTACAGACTGGGAGAAGATCTTCAGAAACCCATCATCTGACAAAGGTCAAATATCCAAAATATATAAAGAACTCAATAAATTAAACACCACCAAACCAAATATCCTAATTGAGGAATGGAGTTCCGAACTAAACAGGCAACTCCCAACAGAGGAATATCGAATGTCTGAGAAACACTTAAAGAAATGCTCAATGTCTTTAGTCATCAGAGAAATGCAAATCAAAACAATTCTGAGATTCCATCTTACACCATCAAAATGGCAAAGAACAAAAATTCAAGTGAAACCACATGTTGGTGAGGATGTGGAGAAAGAGGAAGAGTGCAATCACTTTGGAAATCTGTCTGGTGCTATCTCAGAAAACTGGGAATAGGGTTTCCTCAAACCCAGCTATTCCACTCCTTGGAATATACCCAGAAAATGCTCCAGCATAAAATAGGGACATATGCACAACCATGTTCATAGCTGCCTTATCCACAATAGCCAGAACATGGAAACAGCCTAAATGCCCCTCAGTAGAAAAATGGATAAAGAAACTGTGGTACATTTACACTATGGAATACTACTCAGCTATTAAAAACAAGGAATTCCTGAAATTTGTGGACAAATAGATAGAACTAGAAATGATCATGATGAATGGAGCTAACCCAGAAGCAGAGACACTCAAATAGTATATATGCATTTATAACTGGATACTAGGGCAAGGGGCCTGTCTTATGAAAGTCTTCACTTACCATGAAAGTGAGATAGAGGAGAGGACATCCTAGGGTGACAGAAATATAGGAGATAGGGAAATAGATGGGTCCAGAGAGTCCTAGAAATTTCCTTTAATGCAAATGAAATGTCCTTCATCATCTCTTTTGTTTAATTTTGGTTGAAAGTCTATTTTATTAGATATTAGAATGGCTACCCCAGTTTGCTTCTTGTGTCCATTTCCTTGGAAGACTTTTTCCAGGCTTTTACCCTGAGGTAATTTCTATTATTGTGACTGAGATGTGCTTCTTGAATGCATAAGAATGTTGGGTCTTGTTTATGATCCATTCTGTTAGTCTGTGTCTTTTTTTGAACAGTTCAGACCATTGATGTTGAGAGATATTAATGACCAATGACTGATAACTCCCTTGATTTTATGTTGGCTGTGGTAGAGTTTTTCTGCTTTTGTCTGTATATGTTTTGTTATAGTGATGTTTATTTTCTGTGTTATCCTGGTTGTAGTTAGCTACTTTAGGTTGCAGTTTTCTATCCAGTAACTTCTGTAGGGCTAGACATGTGGATAGGTATTGTTTGAATTTATTTTTGTCATGGAACATATTGTTTCTTCATCTGTGGTTATTGAAACGTTACTGGGTATAGTAGTCTGGAGTGGCATGTGTGGTCTCTTAGAGTTTGCAAGATGTCTTCCCAGGCCCTTATGGCTTTTATTGTCTCAGATGAGAAGTTGAGTGTGATTCCTATAGGTTTGCCATTATATGTTACTTTGTCATTTCCTCTTGTTGCTCTTAATATATTTTCTTTGTTCTGTACATTTTTTGTTTTGATTATTATGTGGTGGGAGGATTTTCTTTTCTGATCTATTCTACTTGGTGTTCTATAGGTCTCTTGTATGTTTATATGCTTCTCTTTCTTTAAATTGTGGACATTTTCTTCTATGATTTGGTTGATGAAAATATTTTCTAGGAAATAGCAGCACAGCATGGCACAGCACACCAAAATAGTTGAGCTACTATTCCAAAACACAGTCTTGGTGATTTCTCAGATTGAACAAATAGGAAGGTTCAGAAGAATCCTTCCCATCCTCACCCCTCCATTGTGGCTTTTCATGCCCAAGGTTTGGGAGCCACAAACCCCAAGGACCCTATACTCTTACAAATATTGGAGGGAGTACAAACCCCCTGGAGAACAGATGTCTTCAGGAACTAAAATATCCATGACTGACTGGGTTGCTGTTCCAAATAAAGTCTTGGGGACTTCTCAAACTCAAGTAGATTTCAGTAGATAAGAAGAATCCCCAACATCCACACCCATCCCGACTGTGGCTGGATGTGACCCTGGGTTGGGAATCACAAGCTCCAACCACTCTGCACTCTTTTGAAAATTGGACTAGAGTAGGCACCATGTAGAACAAAGGATCAACACAGTAGAAACAACACAGCATTTTGGCCTCTAAATCACTGTTCTACACTGTAGCTGATTCTTCTGAGGAGAACTAGTACACAGAGGAACCCTACTAAAACCCAGATTAAAGGTGGGAGAGTTTGGATAATCTAGATGCAGGAGGACAGTGTCTGCCAATCCAATAAATGAAGCAGCTGTTTTAAAGATACTCACCCCCATGATTTCCAGCTTAGGAATCCCAACACCCTGAGCAGATGCCTAAAGGAAAGGATAAGTAGACAAACAACAAACTCCAGGATAATACAGCTTCACCGAGAAGCCCACAAAACAAAAGATAAAGAATTACAGGAAAAAACAAACAAACAAATAGAGGCCATGGAGGAGAAACAGGAAACTGCAATCAAACAGCTGAAGTAAATGAGTAAAGCTGTTTTAGAAACAAAAACAGAATTTTTAAAAATTTAAAAGACACAAATCAAGAAAACCTTCCAAATGGAACAATTAGAAAAGAAATCAGGAATTGGAAAGATAACTAGCAAAATTCAAGTGGTGGAAGAGAGAATCTCAGGGACTGAAGATGCAATAGAAGAAATTGATACCCAAAAAAAGAAGAAAGAGGAGAAATTCATACATCTCTCAAATAAAATATTGAAACAGAAAAATTAATGATACAAGACAGCCAAGAAATCAAGGACAGCATGAGAAAATGAAATCTCAAGATTATAGGAGTACAAGAAATGGAAGATGCCAGGTTCCAAAGATCAGAAAATGGTTTAAGGAAATCATAAAAAAATTTCCTCGACCTAAAGATATGCCTTTAAATATGCAAGAGGCCTACACAACACCAAATCAGCTAAATCAGAAAAGAAATTCCTCAAGCCACATAATAATAAAAACACTAAATCTATAGAACAAAAAAAAAGATATTAAAAGCAACAAAGGAAAATGTTCAAGTAACATATAAATTCATACCCATCAGAATTACTCCTGACTTCTCAACATAGCCCATGAAAGTCAAAAGTACTCGGACTGATATAATCTAGACACAAAGAGATGCCAAGCCAGACTACTATAAGAAGTAAAACTCCCAATCACTATAGATGGAGACAACAAGATATTCCATGACAAAAACAAATTTAGACAATATCTAAACACCAACCCAACTCTACAGAAGATAGTAGAAGTAAAACCACAATACAATGAGGCCAACTATAGCCAGCAAATCACAGTATATAAACAATCTTACAGCAGCAAACACAAAACAGACACAGCTGCACACAATCACCGCCAACTCCACAATAAAAATGACCCAACAACCATTGGTCACTAATTCTCTCAGCATCAATGCCCTCCACTCACCAGTAAAAAGACACGGACTAACAAAATGAATGCAGAAACAAGATTCAGCATTCTCTTACATACAAGAAACATACCTCAGCAACAAAGATAGAAATTACCTGAAATTAAAAGGCTGGAAAAAAATTTTCCAAGCAAACATATCCAGGAAACAATCAGGAGTAGCCATTCTAATATCTGATAAAGTAGAATTTCAATAAAAATTGATCAAGAAGGATGGACAATGATGCTTCATCGTCATCAAAGGAAATATCCACAAAGAGGACATTACAATCCTGAATATCTATGCTCTTGATACTAGGCCACCCGTATTCATAAAAGAAACACTTTTAAAGCTTAAATCACACGTAAAACCCAACACAATAATAGTGGGAGACCTTAACACCTCACTTTCACCAATAGATAATCCCTTCAAGGCAGAAACTAAACAGAGAAATAATTAAGATAACAGAGGTCATGAATCAAATGTAATTAACAAACATCCAGAGAACTTTTCACCCAAGTAGAAAAGTTGGGTGAAGACCAAATAGGATAGTTTCACAAATAAGCTTACTTGTTTAGGAGTTAGGGTATTTTTAGGTCTAGATAGATCTTTTAAGTTCTTAGACATGAGATAAGATAGATATTGATTTACATTCAGAATTTTAGACATTTAAACATTTAGGAAAATGTTTTCTACAGTGTAGCCAAATACAAATCTCCAAAGCACTATGAGGGAACATTAATTTAATTCCTGATTGTTTGGTGGTTTTTCTTGCCCTATGTACTTTATTTTATATATGTATAATAATACAAATGTATATGTAAAGCTATTTAAAATAACTATAAAATAAAAACAATAAATAAATAAATAATTCATGGTGTCCTTGATTTCTTGGATGTTTTGTGTCAGGAATTTTTCAAATTTAACATTTTCTTTCATGGATACATCTAATTGTTCTATTATATCTCCTACACCTGAGATTGTTTCCTTCATATCTTGAATTCTATTACCAATGCTTACCTCTGAAGTTCCTGCTTTCTTGTATAAGATCTCTCATACTTGGCTTTCTTCTGTTTCTGTTTTTATCACTGTTTCCATTTTCATGTTTGGGTCTTGAAGTGTTTTATTGATTTTCTTCACCTGATTGTTTGCATTTTCCTGCATGTCTTCCAGTGATTTCTTCACATCTTCTCTATAGGCTTCTGTCATGTCCTCTCTAAGTTCCTCGGTCTTTCAGTATTTGTTCGTGGAATTTATTTATTTCTTCCATTATCATCTTCATTATGAAGGTTTTGAGGTCATTTTTCTGTGCTTCACTTGTGTTTAAGTTTCCAAGTTTGATTTCTTTGGGACAACTGGGTTCCGAAGATGTCATATTATTTCTGCTTTTGTTGTTTGTATTTTTACATTGGCCTTTAGTCATCTTGCTATTTCAGACCTGAGGTGGTAGTTTCTGGTGTCCTTCACTGGCTTTTGAGAGCAGTTTGTTGGTGAGTATCTATGGGTTGAGACTTCTCACCTGTGGGGAGAAGCAAACCTTTCCCTGGATCAGGAGGTGACTTGGGTTCAGCTCTGGGGACTTTTCTCCACACCCTGGACTCCCCACTGGGCCAACAGATGCTTATTTTGGTTCTCTGCAGCCCAAGGTTCAGTCTTAGAGAGTATAGAGACAGCCCATTATTGAGTATTTGGCTGGACATTGGAGACCCTGGGGCCCTGGAGCCTTGGTTCAGTCGGCCAGAGTGCGGGTACTAAGCGCTAGCTTCATGCATTTTGCTGGGTTTCCATGCACATTCCCATGCCTGTGCCTACTCAGGTTCTGGTGCCTTGGTTCAGTCCACCAGAGAACAGGTACTGTGCCTTAGCATGAGATGTTTGACTATGCTTTGCAGAACGTATCCAAAGCCACCTGGGCCCTGGGCCCAGATCCTGGGTCCCTCTGTTGACCTGCAGAGTGAACAGAAGTCAGATCTATCCCAGATCCACACTCAAGGCTCCCCCCTGGGCCACCACACACACTAGCTTGGGTTTTGTAGCCCACAGTTCAGAGAGCCAGAGGCCATGTTTACAAGGTTAATACTACCATTCCATGAGCATTGGAGATTCTTCTATCTTCTAGTATCTTCATCAGTTTCTTACTTCAGAGGCTGGAATTTCTTGTCATAAATGTCTTTCATTTGTTGTATTAGAGTTACATGAAGATATTTATTTGTGGCTATTGTGAAGGGTGCTGTTTCCTTAATTTCTTTCTCAGACCATTTATCATTTGTATAAAGGAGAGCTACTGATTTTTTTAGTTAATTTTGTATCCAGTTACTTTGATGAAATATTTATCAGCTGTGTAAGTTCTTTGATCAAAATTTGGTGGTCTCTTATATTTATTGTCATATGCAAATGGTGATAATTTGATTTCTTCCTTTCTTATTTGTATTTCTTTGATCTCCTTTATTTGTACTATTATACTAGCAGAGGAGTTGAAGTTTTAGGGTGAATAGGCATGGAGAGTATGGACAGCTGTATCATGTCTTTGATTTTATTTTATGCTAGTAACCACATTCTGACTGGACCTGCAGGATATGGTGACGCTGTCTCCTACAGATGTCGACATGGATTTGGAAGACTGGTTAATCACAATGTTCCCATTAGCACATGAAATCAGAAATAGGTAATGAATATATATAAAGAGTTCATCATACAAATGTTCAAATCTAAAATGTCTTTTCACCAGACATCCAAAGTAGCAGGAATATGAAGACTTGTGTCTAAGATTCCATCTTGATTCCCCTGCCGGTCTACTGCATTTCAGTTCTCACTGCAAAGCCCCAGTTTATAAGACATGGGAAGCTTTTCTGGCATATAGGAACCTATGCAAAGTAGTGTTCAAAAAAGGAAGTAAATTTCCTGGATACAGATGTGAGAGGTTATCCAGATTAAGTCAGCAGTGAAAAGTAGCATCAAAGAGCTTAAGCAATCACTGGGAATAAAGTCAATATAAAAGCTCAAGGATCAGAAGGAATGAACACATGCCTCAGAGGTAAAGAGCACTGTCTGCTCCTCCAAAGGCTGAGAGTACAATTCCCAGCAACCACATGGTGGCAGACTACCACCTGTAATGAGATCCAGTGCCTTCTCCTGGTCTATAGATGGTATACATAACAAATAAATATCTTTTGAAGAAAGAGAAGGAAGACAAGGAAAAGGAGGAGGACAAGGAGGAGGAGAAGCTGAAGAAGAAGAAGAAGAGTTCTCAAGTTCTCAAGTTCTCAAAACACAAATGTCTAGATGCTTTCACAGGAGGTTTTCATTAACAATAAGATATTCATAACAAGTGAGTTTTATAGAAATAGTGGTATACCTACTTTTCATTACAATCCTAAGGAAACAACAGATATCCCAGGCAATGATAACAGAAAGAAAGAAATAGGAAAAGAGAAAAAGAAAGAAAGGGCAAAGAGAAGGAAAAGGGAGAGGAAGGAAAGGAGAGGAAGGGAAAGAAAGAAAGAAAGAAAGAAAGAAGAGAAGAGAAGAGGAAATTTTGGTTTGGCAAGGAAAATGTTTATAGAAAAGAAGGAATGAAGAAGATAAAGATAATTTTTTTAAAAAAAGTAAGGTTTGGGGGGCTAGTGTCAGCTCAGTGCCTAAGAACAATTTCTTCTAATGTAAAGGACTCTGGTTTGAGTCTCAGCACTTATATGATTCTCAGTCATCTATAATTCTAATTTGTGACACTCACATGGTACACATACATACATACATACATACATACATACATACATACACACATACATACATACATACAGTTTGAGATGTGATCCCTGAGCTTCTGCTCCTGTTAGCCTCTGTGCTGCCTTCTGCCTCCATAATGCTATTATGCGTTCTAAATATCTGAAATCTCAAATGAACCCTTTCATTATAAGTTGCTTTTGTCATGGTGTTTATCATAACAATGGAAATGTGACTAATAAAAAGGTAGAATCCATCAACAGGATGAGATAACAGGAAGAAGACACAAAATATAAACTATTGTGTGTCATCTATGATAGTGTCATTCACTGCTGTGTCCATAGGCTTCAAAACCAAATGACCAATTTGCTTTTGTGGAATACACAGATGCCATTAGTTATAATAGTGTTTACATAGAGCCTTAGATTTGCCCTTTATCAATATTACATTTACTCATAAATATGAGCTAAAGACTGGGAGGTAGAGTCTACAAAGACAAAAAAACATACTACTTTAGTGTGCAAAGAGGTTTGTTTCTGGGTCTCCACATTTGAGAGCTAATATGGAGAGTTCAGAATAATATGCAACCTCTCAGGAAGAGGCAGGAGTGAGTGAACATAGGGCTTCAAAATAAAAATATTACATGTACTCTCTCATTTACAAACCTTAGATTTTTAAACATGATTACAGAAACATAACCACCATTTAGTGGGTGTGTAAAGGGGAACTAGGAAAGTGAGGGAAACTGATGGTAATGAAACATGAGCCAGGGAGAAATAGGAGGCTATTGTGTGTGTCTTATGGTTACCATCAGGTGCTGGCCCCACACACATCAATCATTAATTAAGAATATGCCCTGCAGATTTGCCTACAGCCAAGCCTTACAGAGACATTTCTTCTGTTGATGTTTGCTCTTTTTAGATTATTTTAGCTTGTGTCAATTTGACATCAATGCTAATCAGTATTGGCTATAAATGTATCATAATTTTCAAGGAAAATTGCTGTTATAGAACCCAACAGCCCAGGCCTTAATGTTAACAATTAGTAAATGGAACCTCATGAGGCTGAGAATCTTCTTTAAGGCAGGAGACACTGTCAAGAGAACAAAGTGACAGCCTACAGACTGGGAAAAGATCTTCACCAACCCTTCATCTGACAAAGGTTTAATATCCAAAATATATAAAGAACTCAAGAAATTAAACACCACAAAACCAAACAACCCAATTGCAAAATGGGGCTTGGAACTAAAGAGAGAATTCTCAACAGAGGATTATCAAATGGCCGAGAAACACTTAAAGAAATGCTCATCCTCGTTAGTCATCAGAGAAATGCAAATCAAAACAACACTGAGATTCCACCTTATGCCCATCAGAATGGCTAAGATCAAAAACTCAAATGACACCACATGTTGGAGAGGATATGGAGATAGAGGAACACTCCTTCATTGCAGGTGGGAATGCAAACTAGTACAACCACTTTGGAAAGCTATCTGGCGTTTTCTCAGAAAAATGGGAATAGGGCTTCCTCAAGACCCAGCTATCCCACTCCTTGGAATATACCCAGAAAATGCCCTGCCACACAACAGGGACATAGGCTCAACCATGTTCAGGCTGCTTTATACATAATAGCCAGAACATAGAAACAGCCTAAGTGTCCCTCAGTAGAAAAATTGACTAAGAAACTGTGGTATATTTACACTATGGGGTACTACTCAGCTATTAAAAACAAGGAATTCCAGAAATTTGTGGACAAATGGATTGACCTAGAAATTGTCATGATGAGAGAGTTCACCCAGAGGCAAAAAGAGACAAACGGTATATACTCACTTATATCAAAACACTAGTCCAGGGGATACGTCCCATGGGCAACTTTACTTGCCAAGAAAGTGGGTCAGAGGAGAGGACTTCCTGTTGAGACTTTGGGCAAGAATAGCATGGAAGAATGGGAAAATAGTAGGACTCACAGGGTCCTGGAAACCTACAAGAAGAACTTTATAACAGCCAGATCTGGGTGGTGGGTCCTCCTCAAACTAAGGCACCAGCCAAGGAGAAATAGGCAGTAAAATTCGAACCCTTACCAAGACCTAGCCGATGAACATGACCGTTGAGTGGGGAGTGAGATCTGACTCTCACACGAACTCTGGTGCCCCTTTTCTGACCACACCCCCTGGATGGGGAGGCCTGGTGGCACTCAGAGGAAGGATAGTAAGTTACCAAGAAAAGACTCAATAATCTTAGAGCATATATAGGGGGAGGAAGTCTCCCTCCATCACAGGCTTAGGGGAGGAGAGAAGGGGGAAGTGGGAGGGAGGGAAAAATGCGAGGAAGCAGGGGAAGGGCTTACAATCAAGATGTACTATGAACAAATTAATTTTAAAAACGGTAAAAAAAAAAGGGAAATGGGAGGGAGGGAAGAATGGGATGATACAAGGGATGGGATAACCATTGAGATGTAACAAGAATAAATAAATTTTTGAAAACTATTAAAAATAAATAAATAAATAAACCAAAACAATATGGCATCTCCAGATTCCCAATATCCCAAAGAAAGAAACCCAGGCAACTCAAGCACAATTGAAATACAATAAAATGACCTCAAATCTTTAGTAATGAAGATGATAATGAAGAAAACAAATCAAAGACCCAGAAATAAATCCACACACATATGGACACTTGATTTTTGACAAAGAAGACAAATCTATATGATCAAAAAAACGATAGCATCTTCAACAAATGGTGCTGGTCTAATTGGATGTCTACATGTAGAAAAATGCAAGTAGATCCATATTTATCATCATGCACAAAACTCAAGTCCAAGTGGATTAAAGACCTCAATATAAAACCAGAGACACTAAATCTGTTAGAGGAAGAAGTGGGGAAGTGTCACACCCCCTCCAGTGGAGTCTGTGACAAATGCTGTTGCACAACCCAAGGCAGCAATCCCTGCCCAGGGAGAGCCTCCAGGAATGGGTCTGATGTTCCTCCCAAGACTAATTGATTGCAGCCTTTTTTTTTCTCACTGTGCTGGCATATTCTGTCTTTATCCTTTCTCCTAACCATACTCCAATACCAGGACCCTTCAAATATGATGACGTTTTAATGACACACTCTAACATGAGACTGAAGCCATGGACCACTCAGGCCCAGTGTTAACCCCCAAGGTCTCCTGGTATTCTCCACCTATTAAAAGAAACATGTCTAAGAATTACTCATTAGTTAACAATTTATATTATGACTTAGAAAGAAATAAAGTGTTTCAGAAAGCTCCAAATAGTGGCTCTCAGATATTAGAAAGGAGAACTAAGAAAAAACTGTCTAGGTACCCATACACAAAGAACACAGGTGCTGGGCAAAAGTCCCTTAAATGAGAGAACATTGACCCTTGCCATAGAGAGCACATGCTTACTGATACCAAGCCAATAACTTAAGAATGATGACATCTTTACTTTGCATTCTGTACCCTGTATTGTTTCATTTGAGTCAATAACTCAAAAATGACAATATTATTACTTTGTACTTAGTACAGAGAATGCCTGATTGTTTCACAGACTCCCTTTGAATCTACTCCATGGGAAATGTAGCCACAAAAAACTCCCTATTTCAAAAATGTGTATAAAAATCTAGACTGCTTGCCTGCAAAATACAGTCAGATTCAAACTGCCCCTGTGTTTCTTTCTGTCTGTCACTCACAAAATCTTTGTCCACTGATGCTTTGAGAACTCCCATTATAAAACCTATACCCAACTGAGACAGTCCATGGAAGGGACGTGCTTTCAAATCATTGGCACAGGAGACAATTTCCCAAACAGACCACCAACAGCCCAGGCTCTAAGGTCAACAATTACTGAATGGAACTTCATGAGGCTAAGAAGATTCTGTAACACACAATACACTGTCAACAGAACAAAGGGACAGCCAACATTCTGGGAAAAGATCTTCACCAATCCTACCTCTGACAAAGAGCTACTATACAAAATATATAAAGAACTCAAGAAATTAAACACAACCAAACTAAATAACCCAATTAAGAAATGGGGTTCAGCCCCTACTAATACCTAGATGACGAACATGATATTCTCCACTGTTGAGTGGGGACTGAGGTCTGACTCTCACACGAACACTGGTGCCCCTTTTCTGACCGCGTCCCCTGGATGGGGAGGCCTGGCGGCGCTCAGAGGAAGGATAGCAAGTTACCAAGAAGAGACTCGATATTCTAAGAGCATATATAGAGGGAGGAGGTTTCCCTCAATCACAGACATAGGGGAGGTGAGAAGGGGGAAGTGGGAGCGAGGGAGGAATGGGAGAAAGCAAGTGAGGGGCTAACAATCGAGATGTAATATGAATAAATTAATTTTTTAAAATGTAATAAAGAAAAAAGACAGAACTGGAGTTCTAAGCTAAACAGAGAATTCTCAACAGAAGAATATCGAATTGCTGAGAAACACTTAAAGAAATGCTCAACCTCCTTAGTCATCAGAGAAATGCAAATCAAAACAACTTTGAGATTCCATCTTACATCTTTCAAAATGGCTAAGATCAAAAACTCAAGTGACAACACATACTGGTGAGGATGTGGAGAAAGGCGACCACTCCTCCATTGGTGGTCGCAGTGCAAACTTGTACAAGAACTTTGGTAATCAATCAGGCACTTTCACAGATAATTTGGAATAGGGCTACCTCAAGACTCAGCTATTTCATTCCTTGGAATATACCTGAAAGATGCTCCAACACACAACAAGGATATTTGCTCAACTATGTTCATAGCAGCCTTATTTGTAATAGCCAAAATCTGGAAACAACCTAGATGTCCCTCAACTGAGGAATAGATAAAGAAACTGAGAAACATTTACACTATGGAATATTATTCTGCTATTAAAACAAGGAAATCTTGACATTTGCAGGCAAACAGATGGAACCAAAAATGATCATCTGGAGTGAGCTAACCAAGACACAGAAAGACACACAAGGTATATAATCAACACGGATGTCTTCTGAGTATCTTCACTCTGCTGGGAATTGGGACAGATGCTGGGACTCACTATTGAACTCCAGGTGAGAGTAGTATGGAAGAATGGGGAGTTCGAAGGACCCAGAAGCCCAGGAACCATACAAGAAGACTATAAAGGATGGTAGATCTGGACCCAGGGGACCAGAACAAACTGCTGTACCAGCCAAGGATAATGCATACAGTAAACCTAGACATCCTGTTAAGATCTTGAAAAATGACAGTGTATTTTCCATGGTTGTGGGGAAAGTGGGCACTGTCTCTGACATGAATTCTGGTAGCCCCTTACTTGACAACTACCCCTTGGTGGAGAAGACTAGTGGCACTCAGACAAAGGGGAAACACGCTATCCAGATGAGACCAGATAGGCTGCGGTCATATAGTAGGGGCGGAGGAGGTCCTTTCTGTCACAAGTCTAGGGGATATTAACAGGGTAAAAGAGGGATAGAGGGCATACAGGAAGATACAAGTTAAGGGATAAAAATAAGGATGTAATCTGAATGAATAATTTTAGAAATAATAATAAAAGAAAACATTCCACAATAACATAAAGCTGCAAACGTAACGATGCCGATTGATGATTTGTCAAGTGGGAGAACCACATATGGAGGAATTAAAAGACAAAAACAAAAGTTATGGAACCAAGAAACCTTCCATAAGCTGATGCCTATGTCAAGCAAGTTTAAGAAAAAATATTCCATCTTGTGTAATAGAACAAGGTAAGAAGAAAGCTAAATCAGACACGGTTAGGAAAGAAAACACAGGATTTCTCAAACACAACTGTAGCAGAACTGATAACCATGCCATTCAGGAGGAAAAGCCAAGTTCCCAGTCACTGAAACTTGAATACCTTCAAGGTGCAGTCCCCTTGTCCAGATTGGACCTTGACAAGTGTGCCTGTCTACCTTGAGCAAAAATACAGAACAAATGGCCTTTTTCCTAACATCAGGGTCTCTGAGAAAGCCTTGGATTGGTTTGGCTCTCAACATCCCCCTATCTTTTATATTTTAAGACCATATGAGATATATGTATCTGAACCAAGATCTAAGATACCAAGATCTAAGACATACCAAGTTCTGGGAGATATCAATATTTAACAGACACCATTGAAAGCAAAAGGAGACCTTGAATTGCCAGGTATCCAAGATTAAGGAAAACTTCTCAAACCTGAGCAAAGCAAAAGCCAAGTTCCTCCAGTCGGAATACAGGCCAGCTCAGCTCTTCGCCTCAGCCCATGGAGAATCAAGATGAACTTTTGCACTCCAAAATATGAGACAATCAAGGTATCATGTTCAATTCACAGAATTTGAGCATGAGAAAAAATTTAAAGATACAAATGTCTTTTCTTTCTTTGCAATAAAGACTTTCTAATTCAAAGGATCTAAAATGTCAACTGTTCATAAATTTTCTACTGAACTTTGCATCAATGAGTCATGCATGGAAGGACTCAGGCAAAAAGGAGAAGTGTGAAAGCTCAGCGAAGTGTGTGTTGTAGTCAGCTGATAACATTCTCAAGGAGGTTTGTGTTGTAGTCTGAAGCACTGTGGGAGGATAGCTGTAATGCTGCTGACAGTAATAAACTGCCAGGTCTTCTGCCTGCACACTGCTGATGGTGAGAGTGAAGTCTGTTCCAGACCCACTGCCTGTGAAGCGATCAGGGACCCCAGTGTACCGAGTGGATGCCGAGTAGATCAGCAGTTTAGGAGGCTGCCCTTGTGTCTGCTGGTACCAGGCTATATAATTACCCACATTCTGACTGGCCTTGCAGTTCATGGAGACAGTGCCTCCTACAGATGTAGACATGGATGGGGGAGACTGTGTCATCACAATGTTCCCATCAGCACCTGTAATCAGGAATAGACAATTAACATACATATTCACACACAAAGATTCCTCATACAATTGTTTTCATCTAAAATGTCTTTTCTAAATGCACTCCTTGCTTATTATTGGCTTCCTGTCAGAAATAGCTGTTTCTCAACAAACAAATCATTTTATAAGATATCATAAAACATTTAATGTCTCACCAGACACCCAGAGCAGCAGGAATAAGAAGACTTGGGTCTTTGACTCCATTTTGATGCCCCTGCCTGTCTGCTGCATTTCAGTCCTCACTACAAAGCCCTGGTTTATAAGACATGGGCAGCTTCACTGACATTATGAACCTATGCAAAGTAGTCTGCAAATGAGGAAGTAAATTTCCTGGGCACAGGCATGTGAAATTATCTAGGTCAAATCAACAATGAAAAGTACTTTCAAAAAGAGTAAGCAATCACTAAGAAGAAAGCCAATGTAGAAGTCCAAGGACCAACACTGAAGACATGGTTCAGAGGTCCTGAGTTAAATTCACAGAAACAACATGGTGGTTCACAGCTATCTATAATGAGGTCTGGTGACCTCTTCTGGCCTTCAGGTACATATGCAGGTGGAATATTCTAAACCTAATAAATAAATGAATTTTTAAAAGAAGATCCAACTTAGGAAGGACCAACTTAGAGTTCCCAAACCACAAATGTTTAGATGCTCCCACAAAAGGTTTTCATTTTTAAAAATCAAGGATATTCATAGCAGATATGTTTTATAGAAATAGTAGTAGATCTACCTTTGATTACAATCATGAGGAAACAATAAGTATCCAGCAATGACAGTAGAAAAAAAACAGGGAAAGGAGAAGAGAAGTAAAGAAAGAAAGAAGGGTAAATGGAAGTAAGGAAAGAAAGAGATGTGGAAGAAGAAGAGAGGGAATTTTGGATTAGGAAATAAAATATGGAGAGGAGAGAAGGAAAGAAAAAGATAAAGAAATATTTAAAAAGAAAGGCTTGGCATGCAGAGTCAGCTCAGTGGTTAAGACTACTTGCTTCTCTTGTAAAGCACTCATGATGATTCTCAGCCATCTATAATCCCAACTGTGGCACACAAATGGTATTCATACATTTCATACATACATACATACATACATACATACATACATACATACATACATACAATTTGATATATGATCCCTGAGCTTTTGTTCCTGCTAGTGTGTATACTGCCTCCTGCCTGCATTCTGATATCATGGATTCTAAATCTCTGAAACCTCGGATGAATCCTTTCTCTATAAGTTGCTTTCATCATGATGTTTATCAGAACAATAGAAAAGAAATTAATAAAAAGGGGACATCAACCAAGAAGGAATTATACCTGGAAGGAAACACACAAAATATTAACTACTGTATATGATCTATAATAGTGTCATGTCCTCTTGTAGGGAACATAACCAAGTGATCGAATTGCTCTTATGAAATACGTAAAGGTAATTAGTTAGAAAATTGTTTACATGGGGCCTTAGGTTTCCACTTTATCAATGTTAAATTTACTCATAAATATGAGATGAAAACTTGGCAGCAGAGTCTGTAAAGAGGAAAACCATGCTTCGTCAATATGGAGTAAGGTTTCTGGGTCTCCAAAACTGAGAGCAGATTAGAATTCAGAATTATATGCAACCCATGAGGAAGTGGCAGGAGTAAAATTGTGGCTTTAAAAAACTCTATTACATGTACTCTATCATTTGTAAATCTCAGATTTTAAACATAATTATATAAAAATAAACACCATTTTCCTGAGTGTGTAAAGGAGAACTAGGAAGGGGGAGGAAACCAGTGACAAATAAACATGGAACAGAAAGAAATAAGAGGGTAAAAGTTGTCTGTCTTAGGGTCACTGTCAAGCCATGGTCCCACATACATAAATAAGTAAGGTGGATGTCCTTCACCCAAAGAATAAAGAAACTATGATCCATTTATGTAGTGGGATACTATTCAGCTATCAAGAACAAGGAAATCTTGAAATTTGAAGGCAAATGGATAGAACAAGAGACAATCAACCTTAGTGAGGTAACCCAGACCCAGAAAGACACACATGGTATATACTCACTCATAAGTGGATGTTAGTCACTTAATATGGGATAACTACATTACTATACAGAGACTGTTGCACCAACCAAGGACCATGTATGATGTGAACCTAGATCCTCTGCTAAGATGTAGTAGATAGCACAGTCTCCTGTGTGTTCCACAATATGGGGAGTAGTTAATACTTGTGACATGGGCTTTGGCTTCCCAATGTTGATCAGTTCCTCCCTGACAGGGTGGCCTTGCCAGCCAAAAAGGAAGATGACACAGATAGTATAGATGAAAATTGATAGGCTGAGGACAGTGATAAGAAAGGAGGGGCTTTTTTCTGAGTACTAGAGGTGGGAAGGAAAATGGATGAGAGAGGAAGGGAGAGGGAATAAGGGAAGGAGGGTGGGATATGGAGGTGATAAAGGATGGGGGCTATATATGGATGTAGGGGATTCAAACTGCAGAACAAGCAGGTCGCTTGTATTGCTAATCCCACTACATGGGAATAGCTCTCAGACTGGCTGCCACATCAATGTCTATGCATAGATAAGGCTTCCTGTTGGTCACAGAATCACTGTGACTTATTAGACACCATTCTTCATATGTCATGAATGAGGGTTTGCAAATGTCTTTCTTCCGCTCATACAAAAAGCAGAGATTCATCTTTAACTGTTCTGTTCATCGCTCATACCTCACACATTTATAAATCTAGGACTATATAATGCTTTTAAGAAATTACATTTCCTGAACAAAATAACCAAACACTGACTCTGGATCAGACCTAACAAGATTCGTTCTTCTCAGCATGCCAGGTGCTGACATCATGCATCCTTCAGGTTTCAGACCCAAGTTCGTTAGTTGCTGTTACTCATCAGAACATGACAGACTGCAGGACAACGTCAAAGAAATCTTCCAATACAAATTGGTCCAGCATTGTAGACTGTCCCACACAGAACTCCTATTAAGCCTGGAATTTCTCAACATGTAGAAACTAAACCACAAATGCAATTCCTTGCTTGTTTAACCATTTTCCACAATTTTATTTGGACCCCTACAAAGGTACTATTTGCATCCAGACAGAAGAAACCATAAGAAAACAATGCCCCATTTCCCTTATGAGAGGCTGGGTACGTTTTTGATTGCTCTCTTGGCCTATAGAGGGTTATTTTCAATGGGAGTTAGTTATAAGTTATTATTGGTCTTATTTATAGAGAAAACAAAGTTACACCCAATGATGTATATCTTTTCCTTTATCTTTCTTTTTTAGGAATGGAGACAGAGGTTGAAATGAAGGAAGGGGAATATAGAAATATATAAGTATGATAGGACAAAAAGTACATTATTGAATCTACTCCTCCACTTCCGGCCTTAAATGTTACTCACAAGTAAGGTTATTTTTAATTCATTGCTATAGAATTTTCTATATTGATGCAAAATAAGTTTAATTTTAACACATTGGTATAGAATTCAAATTATTCTTCACATACTTTCATATTTCTAAACAGATATGAGATATCATAACCATATAACTCAATTAAAAAATAAGGTTCACTTCCAATATTTTGAAAGTGCTCTTGCAGGTTGTTTCAGATAATTAAATGATACAAGTAATCAAATCATGGTCATGTCATGTACTAGTCTATTTTAATCACAAGAATATACAGCCTAAATTTAACACATTGATATGGCTCTAAAGGTAAAGTAAAAGAGTTAGATAAGGTCTTCAAAAACCTCAGATAGCTACAGAATATGCCATTTAAAAGGGTTTTTTATTATTTTTGTCAGTTTTTATTGTTTTTAAGAATCTTTTACAAGACAGGTTAACTCCTGGTAACACCCAGCCTACCTCAAAGATGGTGAAGATAAAAGAACCTCCTGATGAAGATGGCTTCAGATGTGTCAAACAAGCCACTGAGCAAAATGTCCTTATTTCTTCTGCAGACATAATTCTGCCTAAAAATGGACAACTTGGAAGCAGGCAAAGTTGATGGCCAAACTCTACCAAGACAGGGTAAGCTAGTCCTCAATAGGTCCTGCCTCACAGACTGCCAAAATCTGCCAACAGAGTAGGCAGGTCCTCCATAGATCCTGACTCACAAATATTCCTTTAAGATGCATTAGATCAGAAAGTTGAAGGTGAAGCTGCAATGTTATAGAGTGTTGAGTGACTGTTCTGGTAGCAAACTGCCTTTGTAGGTTGTTTTTATTTTTTTCATTTTGAAGCTGTTAACCTGCACTTCCTGTTTACTCAGGTAATTTATTTTATTTCTCAAGTCTCTGAAGGGGTTGAAATCCAGATAATATAGTTTTACAATTAAGCTTAGTTGTTTTGGATTAAAGATGTTTTCAGGTCTATATAGATGTTTTAATTTGATAATGATGAGATAAGATAGATATTGATCTACATTCAGAAATTTAGACTCACCAAGATAGGAAAGATGTTTTCATCAAGGCTGCCAAATACAAATAGCTAAAACATGATGAATTCCTAATGGTTTCATGGTTCTTCTTGCTGTATGAGGTATATTGTATTTATATGTAATAATATAAATGTATAACTAAATATAAATATAAAAGAAAATTAATAATATAAAGCAAAAAGAAGACTTTAAAATCAGTAGCTATAATAGAGCATCTCTTTTTTTTTTTATTATTAATTTATTCTTGTTACATCTCAATGGTTATCCCGTCCCTTGTATCCTCCCATTCTTCCCTCCCTCCCATTTTCCCCTTATTCCTCTCCCCTATGACAGATCCTGAGGGGGATTACCTCCCCCTCTATATGATCATAGGGTATCAAGTCTCTTCTTGGTAACCTGCTGTCCTTCCTCTGAGTGCCATCAGGTCTCCCCATCCAGGGGACATGGTCAGAGGTGTGGCACCAGAGTGTGTGAGAACGTAATATCCCACTCTCCACTTTACTGTGGAGAGTGTTCTGTCCATTGTCTAGATCTGGGTAGGGGTTTAAGGTTTACCGCCTGTATTGTCCTTGTCTGGTGCCTAGTTTGAGTGGGACGTGAGGGAATTACAGGCTGTAAAGGAAAAAAAAAAAGAAAATGCCATATAACAACACCACCTGCTGGCGAGGATGTGGAGAAAGAGGAACACTCTTTCATTGCTGGTGGGAATGCAGATTACTGCAGCCACTTTGGAAATCTGTCTGGCGCATTCTCAAAAAACTGGGAATGGGACTTCCTCAAGAACCAGCTATTCCACCCCTTGGAATATACCCAGATAATGCTCCAGCATAAAACAGGGACATATGCACAACCATGTTCATAGCAGCCTTATCCATAATAGCCAGGACATGGATACATCCTAAATGCCCCTCAGTAGAAAAATGGATAAAGAAACTGTGGTACATTTTCATTATGGAATACTACTCAGCTATTAAAAACAAAGAATTTCTGAAATTTGTAGACAAATGGATTGAACTAAAAATGATCATAATCAGTGAGCTGTCCCAGAAGCAGAGAGACACAAATAGTATATACTCACTTATATCTGGACACTAGGCCAAGGGGCATGCTCATGAAAGTTTTCACTTACTAGGAAAGTGGGATAGAGGTGAGGACATCCTAAGGTGAGAGAAATATAGGAGATAGGGAAATAGATGGATCCAGAGGGTCCTGGAAACCTACAAGAAGAACACTATGATGGGCAGATCTGGGCCCAGGGGTTCTGCTCGATCTATAGCACCAACCAAGGACAATATGTGCAGTCATCATCAAACCCCTACCCAGACCTAGCCAAGGGACAGAATATTCTCCACAGATAGGTAGAGACTGGGGACTGACTTGCACTCGAAGTCTGGTGCCCCATATTTGGCCATGTCCTCTTGATGGGGAGGCCCGATGGCACTCGGGGGAAGGATAGCAGACTATCAAGAAGAAACGTGACCTCCTAGCATCATATTCAAGGGGAAGAGGTCCCCATTAGTCACAGTCATAGGGAAGAGGAATGGGGTGAAAGTAGGCGGGAGGGAGGAATGGGAGGATGCATGGGATGCGATAGCAATTTAGATGTAATATGAATGATTATATTTTTCAATAAAAAAAATTTTTAGAAAAGAAAATGCCTTATAGACTCTCCCACAACTTACTCTTACAGAGGAATTTCTTCCATGTAGGTTTGCTCTTCTTAGATAACTATAGCTAATGTCATTTTGACATAAAAGTTAATCACTATGGGATACAAATTTGATTTATATATCACAATCTTCAAGGCAGTTGCCTTGTATTGGCACTATGCCAATAGGGTCAGTATTTCCAACAAGGACAAGAGCTAAGAAGCAGGGTAAGTAGATTGGTGTCCTCTGAGGTTCTACTGCTGCCTGTTCATGTTCCATCCTTATGCAAAATGCATAGATACTTGGGTTTAGACAGGTGACTGGGCATCAGTTTCATTGTTTGCTTGTTCATTGTCTATGAAAATTTTAAGTATATATTTCTGCCTAAATCATATGTGATTTTTTACGTAACACAACTAGTCATAATTACTGTAAGGACTTTCTGCTATACAAAATAACTCATACACAAATAAATTTTATACATAGTAGTTAATTATATGTAATATCAGAAATCCAATGAAGAAAAATGAAGTCATTACAGCAATGTAAAGATTGCCTAAATTTAAAATGTGGATGGTTAATATAAAATGAACATTCTTAAACTGTTTCCAAACTACTTATTTTGCTAATGAACAGAGCTAAAAAATGAGAATATTTTGTTATAAATCACCTTTAAATCATGCTTCCAAAATAGGTAAAATTGGTGGAAAAAAATTAGTTAATCTTGACCTATAAAAGATTAAAGGACACATTAGCCCCCTGAATGCTCTCCTGGACTCTCAAGACTACTTGAATAAAGCAAGGCCCACAGTTCCTTAGACAGAGAACATAGTGTTTAATGACTAAGCTGTATATAGAGAGAAAGGCTGTTGTATCAGATGCAGTCTGATAGGCTGAGCTTTAAAGGGTGTTTGCATTTTAGGCTTATGTACTGAGGAGGAGACTACAACTGTGCTCACAGAAATGACCAGTCATATCTTCAGTATGAATGCTGATGGTGGTGAGGGTGAGCTCTATCCTCGACCTACTCCCACTTAAGGAGTCAAAATGTGTGGTAGGTACCCAGATGAAAAAATGAGTAGCCTCTCTCTGCTTTTGTTGGTATCATGATAAGTAACTTGCTTTGAGAGCTTTGTGTAGATACCACTGACTATGCAGCTGATGACAAACCTCTGTACTGTAGACATGGCCAGGTTTCTCCAGTTCAACAAGTTTCCTCCACAACTGCTCCACTCCTTTCTAGTCTCCTTCAGAAGAAGCCTACAGTTCATAGCACCTCCTAGAGGTAACCACTGGAAATAATGTTAACTTCAAGCTATGTTAGAGTATGCTTTAACTTATGCACACAACCCAAAGTATATGTAAAATTCCACAATGTGTAGTATATAGGCTGTGCTGAAAGATAAAATCACTTCAAATTTCATTAAGTTTTATTGGCATGGTGGCTAGTGATGGTGAACCATGTGATTTTAAAACAATGTTTTGAGTAACATTCCTATCTAGCTAGGATATTTCCACAAATCCATGATTGTACTTAACTTGCCATATGTTGTGGTTTTAAGAGGCACAGCTTGGTGATAGATGCCTATAATGGGATCAATTGGGAGGCTGACACAGGAGGAGCTGTATCTGAGATGTTGCAGACATCTTGGGCATTCGTGGTGATGCATTAAAGTGCAAGGATAAAGTACCCCATTAAAGAAGGGGAGGAAGCAGAAATTCTATTTAAAAAAACATATATCACACATTAGGTCTAAGTGGGGGTAAAGAGCAAAGTAGATGCAAAAATAGAGAAGGAATGAACCAAGTAGGATGTAGAAAAGAAGAAACGGTAAATAAAGGTCAGATGAGTAAATATTTTTCAAAACATGTCCTATATTAGAAATAAATTCAAGTACTTTTCTGACAATTCTTTCGTTGCAGGAAAAACTATATCAAAAAGTGATGGAAGACAATAGTCACAAAGCTGAAAATTAGGAGTGCACTGAGATCCAGAAAACGAATAGAATATAGCATCTTCCCGTGCCTTCACATACAAATACAGGAACTAGAGTGATGTCTCAGCAGGTAAAAGTACCGATTGCTCTTCCTGAACCCAGTATCAATTCCTGGTATATACATAGCAATTCCCTACTAATTGTAAGGCCAGTTCTAGGAGACTCAATGCCTTCTTCTGACATCCATAGACACTGTATGTACAAGGTGCAAGACACACATACAGGCAGAAGATCTAGGCACATAAAGATTAACTAATTAATTAATCTTAAAGCCTTAACATGGAATTGTATACTGCCAACATTTTAACTTCAGGCCATTGAGCCATATGTTGGATTTCTATATTCCAGAACTACTAAATAGTGAATCTCTTTTGTTCAAGCCAGAGATTCTGGGAAATTGTTACAAAAAAAATAACAACTTGAACAGAGAAATTAACCTCATTCTGCTCCATTAATCTTGAAGACACTGAGCTTCTTAATTCCTTGTAGGGCACATTGGCTATCAGGCAGATATTGAAGAGTTCATGCCTGAGTGGTAGTGTCCACTGGCCATTCTTAGAGAGATTTGTGTTAAAGAGTGAAGCACTATGGGAGGAGACTTGTAATGTTATACACAGCAATAATCCTCCAGATCTTGAACATACACAGTGGTGATGGTGAGGGTAAAATCTGTCCCAGATCCGCTGCCAGTGAACTGAACAGGGACTCCAGATACCCATGTGTATGTCCAGGAGGTCAGCAGCTTAGGAGGCTGCCCTGGTTTGTGCAGATGCTGGGCAGGTGGTTCTTCTGGGTGTAGCTGCCAAACAGACTCTGGCTGGACTTACACTTGATGGAAAGTCACTCTCCAGCTTGCACCTCTAAGAAAAATAGAAACTGAGTCATCATGATGTCCCCATTGGCACATGCAGTTAGGAAGAGAAGACATACCAACAAACATACATACAAACATACACGTACATACACATTCAGGATTTCACGACATGAACACTGATCTTTAAGATGGCTTTTATAAACTGACTGTGGTGGTACACATATTTTGCCCCAAATCATAGAAGGCAGATGCAGGAGTATTTCTTTGAGGTTAAGACTAGCCTGGTCTACTGAATGAGTTCCAGATAAACAGGACTATCCGGAAAAATTGTGTCTCAGGATAAATCTCTTTTCTTTAGTCTGTATATTTCTGTAAAAATTCCTCTTTGCTACACATGGAAACTGTTTTTTAAAAAGCCACAACTAATCAAAATTCAGAACTAATCACAGCCCAATCTCAATAGATACATCATTCAAATAGTCCACATAAATTCACTTAGAACACTGTGGAAAAGGAAGAGGAGCAACATAGGAGCCAGAGGATCTAGGAGTTTACTGTGAGAATTTAGGTGCAATTAAAGTCAGAAACCATAGTCATGAATTCTCAACAATATATGGAAATCCATCATGTAATACATCATATATACAAACTGAAACAAAAAATAAAAATACATAATCATCTCCACAGATGCCAAAAAAGCATTTGAGAAAATCCCTCACCTATTCATGTTAAAAGTTTCCTCATACAGGCTTTTCCCTCCTCCCTTGGAAGCCCCGCCTTCCCCTTTCTGTCCTTCTGTGCAGCAGATTGACTAAATAGCGATTTATTGACAACTGCTATATCCACTCAAGACATTCTTCCACTACTTCACTATTCCCTCTTTTACTCTATGAAGCATCCAACCTAGCATCTGGAGTCCCTGATGGGTTCAGTGGCAATGGGTCAGGGGACAAACTTCACACTCAACATTCATCCTGTGGAGGCTGTTGATGATGCAACCTATTACTGTCAGCAGAGTTGGGATGATCCTCCCACAGTGCTCCAGGTTTAAACAAAAGCTGTTCACTGGGGCCTAGTCTCTCAGTTCTCTTAGATAATATTTCCACTTGGTGTGTACAATTAAGAGGAATTAAGTTGTTCCTGAAATAACGTAGATTCTTTACATGCTACATCCATAATGCACACCCCCAAATCATACTTCACAAAGACTAGAGGATAAACATTCAATACAATAGAACTCAAGTAAAAGCCAGATAGTGTTGCCTTATTCCTTTAATTCCAGTACAAAAAAGTCAGAGACAGGAGGCTCTCTTTGAGTTCAAGGCCACCCTGTCTATAGATTGAGCTACAGAACATCAAAGAATGCATAGAGAAGCCCTGTCTTGAAAAAATAAAAATAAAAATAAGCATTTAGAATAGGCTGAATGGCTGTTTTAAGAGACACATGATGTTCTAGTAAATTATCTGCTGACACCAACTCCCACTGGGTGAAGCAGAAGCAGGTGCCCTTTGAGCAGCAGCACACACTCTGCTGAGCTGATTTACATATTGAGCCATTATATAACAGTCCAGGCTCCTTTAAGAGCAGCTGCCAGGAGCCTAAGAAGCATCCTCTCTTCTAGCTCTCAGAGATGGAGTCAAACACACTCTTGCTATGGATGCTGCTGATTGGGGTTCCAGGTGAGAAGGTGAAGAGAAGTGTTGGGAGCATCTTCTGTGGCCATCACACTTTTTCATGCATCTGGGCTCTTGATCATTATAATTAAAGCATTTGTAATTGATTTTGTTTCTCATTCACTTTGATTTTTCTAGATTCTCAGAGTGATGTCCACCAGTATTCTTAAAATATGTAAATGAAAAGGTCCTCTGCTGGGAAGGTTTTTATACATATTTGACTCTGTTCTCTGTATTTGTCATTCCAGGTACCATTGGTTACATTGTGCTGACCCAGTCTCCAGCTTCTTTGGCTGTGTCTCTAGGGCAGAGGGCATCCATCTCCTGCAGAGCCAGTGAAAGTGTCAGTGGTTGAAGTAAAAGTTATATGCACTGGTACCAACAGAAACCAGGACAGCCTCCCAAAATCCTCATCTATTTAGCATCCAACCTAGAATCTGAAGTCCCTGCCAAGTTCAGTGGCAGTGGGTCTGGGACAGACTTCACACTCAAAATCCATCCTGTGGAGACTGCTGATGCTGCAACTGTCAGCAGTTTTGGAAGTCTCCTTCCACAGTGCTCCAGGGTTAACCAAAAACCTTCTGGGCTGCTGCTCACTGAGACCTAGTCTCTCAGTTGACTTACTCTTTGACATCTCATCTACAGATCTCTAAGCTTATTTGGGATAATATCTTAAATGATGAAACAAGCTTTTATAATGTGACTTTTATAATTTTATGATTTACCATTAAAATTTCCACATTTATGGTTACTTATTAATTATTATTTGTTTAAATTTTATTAGCACACTTTTCTTTGGGTGAATTGTCCTTCTTCTCCCCTATCTCCAAGACCACATATTTGCATATTCCCTCTCACCCTCAGTATTCCTCCTTTACCCATCTTATAACTTAGAGTTTCTTTTTTTTTAATTCTGAAAATAGAGAAAGACAATGGAAACAAATTACATCACTTAAACAAAGACATTTGTGCATGAGTGTGTGTGTGTGTGTGTGTGTGTGTGTGTGTGTGTGTGTGTGTTGTGAAACAACAATGTGCAGACATTAGTTCTTTCTTTCCATCATGTGTGGTCTAGAAATCAAGCTCAGGCTGTCAGTATTTGCTGTTATCACCTTTCCTGCTACCACCTGAAGAATCTTTCCAGCTGATGTACAATTTCTTTCCCTTTAGTTCTTTATTTTCATTTTAAATTGTGTGCTTAGGGAGGGGTGAATGAGGGAGTGCCCTTAGCCGTCAGAAGAATGTATCAGACTCCAGGAGCTGGATACAAAGAAGGTTTTTACCTAGTTGATATGGGTACAGGAAGCCAAACTGCAAGAGAAATGAGTGCTCTTCATCAATAAGCCATTTATTCTCTCATGATCTGCCATTTATAAAGGGATTTTTAGATTTTTTTAACCCATTTTCTCTAGGCTAATAAAAAAATTAATTGTGTCCTGGACTGGTGGTCAATCAACCAAGACCCACAGACCCCTAGGGAGAGAATGGGGGACAAGAGACACAAAGAACGGACAGCAAGTCAAAAAGATCTGATCAAGCTGACAAAATTTTATTTTTCTCAGGCTGCTTATAAGCACAAGGCAGGATGTTGGGTTGGGGCAGAGGGAGAACTAGGGTGAGAGCAAGGTCAGCACCCTGCTGCTGAATACCACACAATGTTCCCTTCATGGTCAGGTGGCGCTGCACTGGCAGTTTACTAGAAGCTTAGGACAGAGAGACCGGATGCTAACTTAGGTGAAACAGATCTATATCTGGTTATTGAGAAACTCAAAGGCAGGAGGTCTCCTGAAGAGTTTTCTGAGAAGTCACCAAAAGGGAGGGGGCAGGAGAGGTTTTGTCAAGCAGAACACAGGAGGTCCAAATGGCCATGTTTGCTGAAAGCGCCCCCGTCATGTCCCCCTTTACTGTATATAACAAAAACAGAGGGGGAAGTAGAGGCCTGACCCTCTCAAGATATGGGCATTGTGTTAAAAGGTCAATGTTCAGTCTGTCTGGACTGACCATGTCTTCAACCTCCCGGGAGCTTTTGTGGGGGCAAGGGGGCATCTGGTGCCATGGTTTTGTGTCAAACCTTTATGCAATCAGGCATGCTTTTCAGGAGTTTGCCAAGGAAAGAGTGTGGGAAAAACTCCCTGCAGTGCTAAGCCTCGCACCCTATAGATGATCTTTGGGGGAGTGATGGTCTTTGTGATGCTTCATCCTCAGAGTCAGCATCAGCCAGACACAGATAGTGAACCTGCAAAGGTTTTGCCACCAGGTCATCAAACTGCCTCTTAATTAAGGAGGTCAGTCGAGCAAAGTCCCAAGGACCAAAAGATATCAGGAGTAATAGACCAAGAAGTGGCCCAAGAACAGAGGGAAGAAGGGTGGACAGCCATGGAGTAGATGGAGAAGTAGAGAATCAGTTTTGATACCAGCTTTCACTTTTTTCCCTCTCTCTCTCTCTCTGTCATTTTTTCAATCCTTCTTGTACCCTACACATGCTATTCCTTACCACCCCGCATTTATCTGTAAAAAAGCAGCATTCTTCTTTTAAAGCTGTACAGGGCCCCTCTTGTTGTAGGAACAGAAGATCAAGGCCTCGTCGGTTTTGCAAAACCACCTCTGTTAGGGATGAGAGCGACTCACTGAGTGCTTCAATGCTTTGTTGAATTTCCCAAACATCCTGATCTATAGTAACACTAAGCTCAGAATAATATTGAATGGAAAGAACCAGGAATGAGATCCCAGTACCTGCGCCCACCACCCCAAGTCCCAGGATGACTGTAACCATGATCACTTTTATGGGTTCCCGGGGTCATCTACGGAGGAGCAAGGCAGAAATGTCAGAGGAGTTGCCAGAAGGGGACCGCTCTTCTTAGTTCCACAAGTGAAACAATTCAGGGAGAGAGTAATAGGTTAGTCGTGGGATAATTTGAACAAGAACACAAAGGTCCTTGCGTGTCACAAGATTAGGAGCAAATATACAGGGCATAAGACCTGATGAGCAGGCCCACCAATTATCTAAAGGGGGAACAACATATGCAAATGTAGAAATATCGGGGTAAGTCAGGGTACTGTTACAAAGGAAGTATAGGTAGGTGGGAATGAGAGTCCCAGGTCCCAACAAGAAAGTTCCTGTCCCTGATACCCACTCGAGGGAGAGACCCTCAGGACTGGGCTGATGTCAGAGGCAGGTGGAATGATTTCAAGCCACCGTATAGTTAGTCAAGGAGACTACAATGTCCTCATAAAAGGGTGGGGAAGAATGATAACAAAGCCAACATTCCTCTGAGACATCAGGATGAGAGGCATTAATGGCCAAAAAGGTTTGTTGTACAAGGGTAAACACAAGGTGTGAGGAGGCTGTTGAAGGAGTAGGAGGGGGAGTGGGTAACTGTGGGGAATAAGGTATATCTACGGAAGGTATGGTAGTCTGAGAAAGCTTAGGCATGGGAACCTGAGTAGGCATAGCAAGAGGTTTGTGAGGTTTTGAAACTAGCACAGGGTTAGGCCCAACCACCTGAGGCAAATGCTGGGGGGGGGGGCGAGTCTCTTTTAGAAACTTTATGGAAAAGGTGATCCCAGTATCTGTACCCTGTTGGTATACTCGAAGGCCCCAATGAAATCCTAAAGTCCAGTCCACAAGACGACCTAGATCAGTAATATTAATCTGGAGGGTCAGGCACCATCCCTTGGTATTATGGTTGGACAGTCTGCAAGCATTAGTGTCCTCAAGAGGATTAGTAGGTTTGGAAAAGCCCCGTTTTAAGGAAATATAATCTCATGAGGAAAATGGGTTCCAATAAGTACTGCCCATTGTCTCACAGTTCCAGGCTGCACAATAATAATCTAACTTGCCACTGCATTTGTGGTGCTGAGCTCTATTGCCATGGGGTCTGGGGCAGACACAAAAATCAGTTTTTTGCATCAGAGTTCGTCGGAGAGAATTACTGCAACTGGGCCCAGATGTTCGGCGTACTGAATCAAGGGACAGAGATGCCCCAACAGGAGCAGACCCCGAATTGAGGTGCAAAAGGGGCGGGCTTTTCAGGCAGGTCTCTCTCAGGGGCAGAATGGGCTGTAAGTTGAAATCCCAAACCCCAGGGTACTCCAGGACCGAGCGCCATTTTACATAAGTCAGGGGTCAATGTGTCAGGATACCAAATAACAGGAGAAATCCGAGAGGAAGACCAGACAGGATTACCCCTCTCGGAGAGAACCACCCAAGTCCAATTCCAAGGGTAATGGATGTTGGTATGAGGTCGTTCCAATTCGAGCATGTGAAGCAGAGGGCCCATCAGGAGGAACAGGAATAACAGGCACATCATCGTCAGGACTGGCTGGATTGTTGTTACATCCTGTGGACACAGGAAAGGATGGAGCCTCAGTAGGAGTACTGTCCTCCATGTCGGGCGATGGGTTAACTTGTCGAAGAAGTCTTTTGGGGAGCCGTCGAGGACCATTTTCCTCAGTATCAAAAATGAAAGCTGACCCTCCCTCCCAAATGGGGATTGGGTCAGGGCCCTTCTATTGACCCACCAAGGGATCTTTCCAGCAGGCCAGAGCATGACCATGTTGAGAGCTAGCGTGCCATAAATGATCGGCAGCTGATTTGGTATCTAGGTCGAGAGTAAGGAAATTGAAGACAAAGAGTGCATGTGAGAGCCAATTATGGAGCGTAGGCATAGGGTAGAGAGTTGGGAAATGGGCCTTCACTTTATGGAAGGTGTTTTTAAGTGTTTGATGTGCCCGCTCAACAATGCCTTGGCCCTGGGGATTATAAGGAATGTCTGTAATATGTTTGATGTCAAGAGAGGCACAAAAGGCCTGGAATTTAGTACTGGTGTATCCTGGGCCATTGTCAGTTTTAATAGCTTTAGGGAGGCCCATCACGCAGAGACAACGAAGCATGCCTTAGAGGCCTCACCTAGCAAAGGAGAGGCAAAAATGAAGCCAATAAAGGTATCAATAGTGACATGAAGGTATCTGAGTCTGGCAAAAGGTGGAAAATGAGTAACATCCATTGGCCATAGGGCATTAGGGAGTAATCCATGTAGGTTAACACCCAAGTGGGGAACGGGGAGATGGGAAATACAAGTATGACAACCCTTTACTATCTCCCTTGCCTGTTCCCTAGTAATTTTATACATAAGATGCAAGGTGGTGGCATTGAGATGAAGAAGGCAGTGGGCATGCTTTGCCTGGGTTAATGGATCGAAAAGGGTCAAAGCAAAAGTGTTAGTGTTAGCCTGCATCTGCCAGGGCGTTGCCTTCTGACAAAGGGCCTGGAAAGACAATGTGAGTTCAGAGATGGGTGAGGAAAATAAGAGGGGTACGAGTTTGAATGTGTTTTTGTATCTCAGCAACTAGGGAAGAGGCCTGTGAAGAGGCTTTAATGTAAGGCACAGTTTCTAACAAGGGAGCAAAATGTGCCACATATGTAATATATATATTAACAGGGGTGAGGAAAGGTTTTGAAAACCTGGAGCACAGCAAAGAGCTCAACCAATTGGGCCAATGAGAGGTCGGTAATGAAGGTGTGTGTCTCTCCGTTAATCACGTAGGCCACACAGCCATTTGAGGAACCATCGGTAAACACCAGGAGGGCATTTATGAGCAGCCTGAGAGTGGTTTTTTGTGGAAAGACGAAGGGATGGGGTCAGGCAAACTGAATGAGGGGATCCTCTGGATTATGATTATCAATTTGTCCTGTGAATGAATCAAGGACGGTGCCCCAATTGAAAGAAGTTTGGAGGAGCCAGTTTACTTGATCCGCCATATACAGCGAAACTATTAAATTAGGTTCTTTACCATAGAGATGTCTGGACATCCTTCTTCCCTTATTATGAGTTGGGCAAGCAATGAAGCATAAGTGCCAAGGACCTTTGAGGGGGAGAAGGACAGAGGGACCCAAAGGAGGGGAGTTCTCCTGGTGGGAGAATGGGATGAACTCTGCCAGAAAACTCCAATGGGAGAGTGAGTAGTAACGCAGAGTATATACACAAGCGGTATATGGGGAGCAAACTGAAAGGTGGATTGTGATTGTATAGCTTGGTTAATTAAGTTAAGGGATTCTTTATCTTCAGGTGTAAGTTCATTAGGGGAGGAAGGGTGAGAGTCTCCCTTTAGTAACTAACTGGTAGAGGGCCACCAAAACTTCAGGAGGTATCTTTAAATGAGGCATAAGAAATTACAGGTTTCCTAGAAATTTTTGAAGTTTGTACCTCGAGCTTGGGGACATAGACCTGCTGTGACTTGAGATATATAAAAGGTTCAGACATTTGAATCTTTTTAGGAGCCACCTTAAGCCTGGTGGCAGAGAGAGAACACTGAAGTTGTTGAAATCAGGTGAGCAGCCCTCGTGGACAAGAGCCGGCCAAAAGAATGCCATCCATATAGTGAAGAATATAAATAGAAGGCCAAGCATTCCACATGGTCTGTATAATATGTCCAACAAAATTTTGAGCCAGAGTAGGGCTCCTAGTCATCCCCTGGGGCAGTACCTTCCATTGATAACGTGGCATATGTTGTTGGAAGTTAATCTGGAGGAGACTAAAAGCAAAGTGGCTACAATCCTCCAGGTGGAGCGGTATAGTGAAAAAACAATCTTTAAGGTCGATGACTATCTTATGGAAATTGCAAGGGATGGCACAGGGGGAGGGAAGACCAGGTTGTAATGCTCCTATTACTACCATGGCCTTGTTTATTGCTCTTAAGTCTTCTAGGACTCTCCATTTGCCTGATTTCTTTTTAATAACAAATATAGGGTTGTTCCTGGGTGAGTTGGAGGGCTCAATATGTCCAGCGGCAAGCTGTTCTTTCACTAACAGCATAGCCACGTCAAGTTTGTCTTTGGAAAGAGGCCATTGGTCAACCCAAACCAGGGATGAAGCCTTTCAAGTAATCTTGTCTGCATGTAGGGGTGCAGTTATGGCAAGGCCCCCTAGGAAAACCAAGTCCTTCTCTTTCTTTTTGGAAAGGTTTTATGGGGGCAGTTCTGTCCTGGGCATGAGTGCTCAGTCTCTGACCCAGTAGATACCCTTGGTTCATCATGAGTTTAGTTACTGTTTCATTGGGGCTGAGCATCAACACATTCATTTGAGACAAAATGTATCTGCCCCAGAGATGGACAGGAAGGTCTGGAATAATGAAAGGAGAGACCAAACCTGAGTTGTCTTTTTGATCTGACCATCTCATTGCAGAAGCACTAATGAGGGGATTTTGAGAATGTCCAGTGCCCTGCAAATGGGACGTTCATTCAGTAAAGGGCCAATGTTTTGGCCAATGCTCATATGCTGTTACCGTGGTGGCAGCTCCGGAATTGAGGAGTCCCTTAAATGACTGCCCATTAAGAAACAAAGTGAGCATAGGTTTAGAGGGAGAAATCTTTTGCACCTAGAATGCCTCTGTGGATGGAGGGTCAAGATTGCAGGCTTTAGTTAGTGCCTTAGAGGGCCCAGGCTCTAGAGGAAGGAGCAGGGCCTGTGCCAAGCTTTGACCTGTGGCGGTATATACAGGTCACTGTAGAGCAGAGACCAAGAGCTGGTACTCTCCCAAATCATCAGAATCAATGGCACCAGGATGAACTTGAATGCCCTTTAAGGCAGAAGAAGTACGTCCAATGATTAGAACAAAGGTATTAGCAGGCAGGGGACCAAAAGTTCCAGTAGGAAGTAGTCTAGTTCTTTCCTCAGATGTCAATATTGTGCTTTTGGTGGTAAAGATGTCCAATCCTGGGCTGTTTTCACTTGCTTCCCAGAGATCTGAAATGGATTGTTGGCTGGCAGAGGGGGGCATTAGGAGTGGTGCCCCGAGGCTGGGGTGAATTTCAATGCTGGGTTCTGAGGTGACATGTTGGCTGGAACGAACCCAATTCCTCCAGGGTTTGCTCGGATGATGGGGGCCAGAGGTTGCCCCTAAAGGAAGTTTCCTGACCCAGGGGGAGGAAGAATGTTGCCCAGTAAATCAGTCTTGGAGGGTCACTCATTAGCCCAGTGACATCCCCATTTGCAACGTGGGCAGACTGTGGCTGGCTGGAGCTAGAAAGTCAAGGGTGTGCTAGCTGTCCCACCTGAGAAGAGAGTTTGGCCATTCTCCCAGGTCCTTCGGGGATGGGGCACTCCCTGGCAAAATGTGCCACAATTAAAGTAGGCTCTTTGCAAAGAACAAGAACCAAGACCAGCCCTCTGAAGGGCAGCTCCAATGGCCAGGCCTATCACATGGTTGGGCCCTATGCCTGCACAAAGTAGGATGTAATCAGAAAGAGTTCCTTTCCGGTGGTGTTTAAGAATGTCCTGACATGTTGGGTTAGCATTCTCAAAAGCCAACTGCTTGATAAAAGTATTTTCTGAATCCTGAGGTCCAAACAAGCAGCTGGCAGTCTCATTGAGGTGACTGATAAAGTCACTATAAGTTTCCTCAGGGCCCTGTCTGATTTTTGTAAAAGTGACTGAGGCAGAGCCCCATGAAGGGAGCCTTTTCAAGGCACCAAGGGCGGCTTGTCTCACCTGTGCCAGGAGGCCAGGAGTTTAAGCAATTTGTTCACTGAGTGTATCAAAAGGGGGGGTCACCCAGTATTCTATTTGTAGTCCAGTCTCAAGTGCCCTCATTATGGTCATTTCTCGTTGACAAGTCTCGTGCTGCCTCCTTGAACTCAGCCTTCCAGAACACAAAGTCTCCACTTTCAAGGGAGGCATGGGCAAGTTGTTTGAATTCATGAGGAGTGAGCCAGGCTTCTGTAGAAGCCTTCAACAAGGCCAGAATAAAGGGCACAGTTGCACCATATTTTGTCACTGCTACTTTCATTTTCTCTATGACAGACAAAGATAGATCAAAGGACGTCCCTCCATAGGAGCTTCTAGGCTGCCTGTAGTGCCCTCATTGGCCTCTCCCTCGTCTGCCTCTTCTCCCTCGCTATCCCTCCAGCCCCCGGGAGAATGTTGCGCTGTCTGGCTAGCAGGTGTTGTTCCCTTACTAGGAATAGTCACGCTGCAACGAAGTGAAAGTGGAAAAGCATGCGTAGTGTAGGGCAGTAGTTCAGAGGATGCCTCACCAGCCAAGAAGGAGAGACCAGAAAGTTGTTGGTCCAGGTCCCTGAGTGTTTTAAGGTAGGGCAATTTGTTCATGTCGGTTACAGACTAGCGCACAGAGGGTCAAGAGTTCAGAGGTGGTGACTGCTCGTGCCTGGCAGAGTGGAGGATTGGCGGAGAAAACCTGATCAAATGGCGGGGGAACATAGGGAGGTGGAGGGTGAAAAGGAGGAAGGAAAGAGGCAGAGAGAGGCTTAGGATCCCCGAGGATTTTTGTTTTAGAGTTGGATAGAGTTGAGGAGGGACTGTTATCAGGTTTTGTCTCTTTGGACACAGTGAGGGTTGCCTCCAATTTCATAGGTGGTCAATCAGAGTTATGGTATCATGCAGCCTCCTCTTCCAGGGAGGCGGCACTGCCAGGGTTAAGAGGTCCATTATCTCCAAAATCAATGAGGGAAAGATATAATGATGAAGTGCCAGTAAGCAGACGCAAAGGGTGCGATAGGGCAGGAGGGAAGGGGGAAACAGAGGAACTAGAACGCCCACCAGCCATCTCGTAGTCAGGATTCAGCTTGTGCGTCTGGCTCCCTTCAGGAGTCGAAGGCCGAGACCCAGAGGTCACAGACGGCAACCGGGAGCACTGACGGAGGAGTTGTTCTCCTTCGTCAATTACATTTTTGACATCATGCCAATCACGATGAGTCTTAAGGACTTCAGTAATGAGATTCCAGTAACTGAAAGCCATCACAAGCACCTTTTTAGGACCAAAAGCATGATAATAGTCTTGAAGACAATCCCCAACCCTTCGCCACTTTTTTTCATTAATAATTCCTTCCTGTGGAAACAATGGACAGACTACAGCTAACAATTTTTAAAACCTAATAAGATCCTTCTTTTTAACTTTAGTTTCTCTTGTCTTGAGTGAATCTTTAAGATCAGAAACAAACAGGTCATGTTGAGAAATTTCTTGTCTCATAATGAAAGAGAAACTTATGATATGCACCACTTATGACATGCACCACTTATGACAAGCGCCACTTATGACATGCACCACCTTCAACTTACCAATTGCCTGAGAACCACTCAGGAGACTCCGAGTCTTAAATGCCAGCCATTCCACTGATGGTGGGGCGGTGTTCTCTCCAAGGGGATCACATTGGGCCCCACTTTGAGGCACCACATGTTTGGACATGCTGGACAATCAACCGAGATGCATGGACCCCTAAGGAGAGAATGAGGGACAAGAGGCTCAAGGAACGGACAGCAAGTCAAAAAGATCTGATCAAGCTGACAAAATTTTATTTTTCTCAGGCTGCTTATAAGCACAAGGCAGGATGTTGGGTGGGAGCAGAGGGGGAACTAGGGTGAAAGTGAGGTCAGCCCCCTGCTCCTGCATACCACACAATGTTCCCTTCATGATCAGGTGTCGCTACGCTGGCAGTTTCCTAGAAGTGTGGGACAGTGAGACTGGGCACTAACTTAGGTGAAACAGATCTATATCTGGTTGTTGAGAAACCTAAAGACAGGAGGTCTCCTGGAGAGTTCTCCAAAAGGTAACCGAAAGGGAGGAAGCAGGAAAGGTTTTGTCACGCAGAACACCGGAGGTCCAAATGGCCATATTTGTTGAAAGAACCCCCATCAAATGACTGCTCTGGAGACTGCCAGGGCTGCAGTTACCCAAGAGAGTAAACAGGAACATAGGCAGGGCCCCGCCTACTGAGGTGATTAGCATGGTCACCCACCTGCAAGTGTGATTGGCATGGTGGCACAGTGGCATGGTGTCTGGAAGATCTGGATCATACTAAGACCAGGGGGGACAGAGAGCATGTTTCTGGGCCCACCAGTCTGCTAAAAGTCCCAGAACCCGACAGGAGACCAGGCAGTTGGGGACACACCCACCAGCTGCAGTGCTAAAACTGTGCTCACAGCTTGTCTGATCTGTTCTAAGAATTTAGAGAAAGGGTGCACTATTCCTAACCTCAGGACAGGTGCCCACCATTGTTAATCAGTAGCTTTGTATCTGAGACTGAACTGTGGGTGGTGTATCTCCAGGCTGGAACTACTGGCCCAGGAAAAACAAGGACAATGTGGGGCTCTGACGCCAGACCAACCCACTAGTCCCAAGAAAGCCCCTGGGACCAGTGTCCAGGTAAGTGTGAGTGCAAAACATAAAACCAGAGCCAAGGGTGTTACCCTCACCTACACCCCATATCTACCTCTCAGAGCACTTAAGGGCTGTTGCCCCAGGGGGAAAAGGGAACATGGATCTGAGCCTACCAGACCACAGAGAAACACAGGGCCATCACAGGGGACCAAGCAGTTGTGGTCATCCCCCCCACAAGACACAGCGCTAAAGTACTACACCCAGGTGGTCTAATCTAAGAACCTGGAGGAAAGGTGCACACTGCCCAACAGCTGGATAGGTTCCCACCAGTGATAACTAGGAACTTGGTATCTCAGACTGAACTTTGGGCAGTGTAACTCTAGACTGGGGATATTAGTCCAGGAAAAAAACAGAAAAATGGGTGGTTCTGATCTAGGAAAAACCTGCAAGTCCTGAGAAAGCCTCAGGGTCTGGAAACCACTGCAACATGAGCACAAAACCAGAACTCTGAGTCAAGGTTGTTTGCATCAATTGTGCCCCCTGTCCTCCTCTCTGACCACCTGTGAACATGCTGGCTCAGGGGGAATGGAGAGTGTAAATCAGGCACACCAGGCCTTGGAGAGACCCAGGGCCCACACAAGGTCTCAGGCAGCTGCAGTCACACCTCCAGCCACAGCTTTAAGGCTTCCTACTGCTGAGCAGGCATGCCTGTGGGCGTGTCACACATGCCCACCCTCTGTCTCCCTCTCTAGATGCTCAGTGGGCTTGTTGGCTGAGGTGAAACAGAGAGCGGGGATCAGGGCCCCAACTTCAGAGAGAGCAAGATGACTACAAGTCCAAACAAAGCCTTAAACAACAAACACCAACAATATATGGCATCTCCAGATCCCAACTATCCCAATGAAATCAACTCTAAGAACTCAAACACAATTGAAATACAAGAAAATGCCTAGCAATCCATAGTAATAAAGATGATAATGGAGGAAATGAATAATATCTGAAAGAAAATGCAGGAAGATACAGCCAGACAAATTGAAGACATTAAATAGGCCTATAAAGAGGCACTGGAAAAAGTCCAGGAAAAGACAAACAGCCAGATGATGGAAATCAATAAAACAATTCAACATCTGAGGCCCAGAGAAAGTCGCTGGAAGAAACTCAAGAAAACACAAAAAGCCAGATGAAGGAAATCATTAAGTAGTCCAAGATCTGAAGACGAAAATGGAAACAATGATAGAAACACAGACAGAAGAAAGACAGGAACAAAAGAATTCAGAGACACATGTAAGAAATACAGAGCTAACCTTCTCTAACAGAATTCAAGAGATGAAGGAACGAATCTCGGCAGTAGAAGATTCTATGGTAGAACTTGAAACAAACATTAAAGAAAATGCTAAAACTGGAAAATTCCTGACACAAAACATCCAAGAAATATAGGACAACATGAAAAGAAAAAATCTAAGGATAATAGGAGTTGAGGAAAGAGAAAATGCCCAGCTAAAAATATCTAAAAATATCTTCAACAAAATCATAGAAGATAATTTGCCCAATCTAAGGAAGGAGGTGCAAATAAACATACAAGAGGCTTATAGAACACCAATTAGAATAGACCAGAAAGGAAAATCCTCCCACCACATAATAATCAAGACACAAAATATACAGAATGAAGAAAAATATTAAAAGCGCCAAAGGAAAAGGGCGAATTAATGCTTAATGGTAAAGCTATCAGAATTACACCCAACTTCTCAACAGAGACCATAAAAGCCAGAAGATCCTGGACAGAGGTCCTGAAAACCTTAAGAGACCATAGGTTCCAGGCAAGACTACTCTACCCAGCAAAACTTTCAATAAATATTGATGGAGAAAACAAGATTTTCCATGATAAAAAAAAAATTCAAAGAGTTCCTAACCACAAATCCAGCCTTACAGTAGTTAATAGAAGAAAAACTCCAAACCAAAGTGACAAACTACAACAAAAACCATACGAGATTTAGATAACTATACAGTCGCAAAAGCAACCACACAAGTACTTTTCTGCAACTAACATCAAAATCAAGGGACTTACCAGTTACTGGTTACAAATATTTCTCAACATTGATGGTCTCAATTCTCTAATAAAAAGACACAGACTATTCAAATGAATGCGCAAGCAAGACCCAACATTCTTCTGCATCCAAGAACACATCTCAGCCACAAGGATAGACATTACCGCAGGGTAAAAGGCTGGGAGAAAGTATTCCAAGCAAATGGACACAAGAAGCAAGCTAGTGTAGCCATTCTAATATCTAATAAATTAGACGTTACACCAAAATTAATCAAAAGAGATGAGGAAAGACACTTTATACTCATCAAAGGTAAAATAAAGTAAGATGATATCACAATTCTGAACATCTATGCTCCCAATACAAGGGCACCAACATTTGTAAAAGACCTATTAACAAAGCTCAAACCACACATCGATCCCCACACACTAATAGTGGGAGACTTCAACACCCCAGGTTCACTGAAGGATGGGTCATTGAAACAAAAACTAAACCAAGAATTGACATTAACCAATGTCATGGATCAAATGAATCTAACAGATATCTACAGAACTTTTCACCCAACCACAAAGGATTATACCTTCTCAGCACCCCACAGAACCTTCTCCATATTGATCACATAATAGGTCACAAAGCAAGCCGCAACAGATTCAAGAAGATGGAAATAATACCATGTATCCTATCAGATCACCATTGTCTAAGACTGGACTTCAACAACAACAGAAACAATAAAAAGCCTACACACATATGGAAACTAAACAACTCTCTCCTTAATGACATCTGGGACAGGGGAGAAATAAAGAAAGAAATAGAAGACTTCCTGAAGTTCAATGAAAATGAAGGAACAATATACCCAAATTTGTGGGACACATTGAAGGCAAGGCTAAGAGGAAAATTCATAGCACTAAGTGCCTTTAAAAAGAAATTGGAAACATCCCATATAAACAACTTAATGACAAAGCTAGATGCCTAGAAAAAAAGAAAGAGAAGCACCCAAGAGGAGTAGACATCTGGAAATAATCAAACTCAAGGCTGAAATCAATAAATTAGAAACAAAGACAGCAATTCAAAGAATCAACAAAACTGCAAGCTGGTTCTTTGAGAAAATCAACAAGATAGAAAAACCACTATCCAAACTAACTAAAAGGCAGATAGACACTACCCAAATCAACAAAATCAGAAATGAACAGGGAGACATAACAACAGACACTGAAGAAATACAAAGAATCCTAAGATCCAATTTTAAAGGCATATATGCCACAAAACTTGAAAATCTAAGAAAAGTGGACAATTTTCTTGATCGATTCCAATTGCCAAAATTGAATCAAGAACAGATAAACTAATTAAACAATCCTATTTCTCCTATAGAAATTGAAGCAAATATTGATAATCTCCCAACCAAAATAAGCCCAGGGCCAGATGGTTTCAGCACAGAACTCTACCAGACCTTCAAAGAAGAGCTAATACCAATACTCTTCAAGATACTCCAAAAGATAGAAATGGATTGAAATCTACCAAATTCATTTGATGAGGACACAGTCATGTTGATATTTAAGCCTAACAAAGACATAACAAAAAAAAGAACTTCAGACAAATTTCTCTTATGAACATTGATGCAAGAATACTCAATAAAATACTTGCAAAAAGAATACAACATATATCAAAGATGTCATTCATCATGACCAGGTAGGCTTCATTCCTGGCATGTTGGGTGGTATAATGTTTGGAAATCCACCAATGTAATCCAACATATAAAGAAACTGAAAGAAAAAGAAACACATGATCATCTCCTTAGATGCAGAAAAAGCATTTGACAAAATCCAACACCCATTCAGGTTCAAAGTTTTGGAAAGATCTGGAATACAAGGCACATACCTCAACATAATAAAGGCTATATACAGCAACTCAATAGCTGACATCAAATTAAATGGAGAAATACTCAAAGAAATTCCTCTAAAATTGGGGACCAGACAATGCTGCCCACTTTCTCAATATCTCTTCAATATAGTTCTTAAAGTTCTAGCCAGAGGAATATGGCAACAAAAGGAGATCAAGAGGATCCAAATGGAAAAGAAACAAGTCAAATTGTCCTTAAATTCAGATGATATGATACTGTACATAAGTGACCCGCATAATTTTACCAGAGAACTACTACAGCTGAAAAACACCTTCAGCAACTTGGCTGGAACAAAATTAACTGAAAAAAGTCAGTAGCATTCCTATGTGCAAATGACAAACATGCAGAAGAAGGAATTAATAAAGCTATACCATTCACGATAGCCACAAGCAATATAAAACATCTAGGAGTAACTCTAACCAAGCAAGTAAATGACATGTTTGAAAAGAACTTTAAATCTCTGAAGAAAGAGATTGAAAAGGACATCAGGAGATGAAAGGATGCCCCTTGTTCAAGGATCAGGATAATTTACATAGTAAAACTGGCCATTTTACCAAAAGCAATTTACAGATTCAATGCAATCCCTATCAAAACATCTACACAATATTTTAAAGATATTAAAAGATCAATTCTCAACTTCATATGAAAAACAAAAAACCCAGAATAGCTAAAACAACCCTATACAATAAAAGCTCCTCTGGAAGAATCTGCATTGCTAATCTCAAGCTGTACTATAGAGCAACAGTAATTAAAACGGCATGGTACTGACTCAGCAATAGGCCAGTGGAACAACGGAATCGAATTGAAGACCCAGAGATGAATCCACATACATATGGTCACTTGATTTTTGACAAAGAAGCCAAATTCATTCAATGGAAAAAGAATAGCATCTTCAACAAATGGTGCTGGTCTAACTGGATGTCTACATGTAGAAAAATGGAATTAGAACTCTATTTGTCACCATGCACAAAACTGAAGTCCAGGTGGATTAAGGAGCTCAACATAAAACTAGAGACACTAAATCGGTGAGAAGAAAAAGTGGGGAAGAGCCTGGAACACATTGGCACAGGAGACAATTTTCTGAACAGAACAACAACAGCCCAAGCCATAAGGTCAACAACTAATAAATGCAAACCCATGAGGCTGACGAGCTTCTGTAATGCAGGATACACTGTCAAGAGAACAAAGCAAAAACCTACAGACTGGGAGAAGATCTTCACAAACCCATCATCTGACAAAGGTCTAATATCCAAACTCTATAAAAAACTCAATAAATTAAACACCACCAAACCAAATAACCCAACTGAGAAATGGAGTTCCGAACTAAACAGGCAACTCCCAACAGAGGAATATCGAATGTCTGAGAAACACTTAAAGAAATGCTCAATGTCTTTAGTCATCAGAGAAATGCAAATCAAAACAATTCTGAGATTCCATCTTACACCCATCAAAATGGCAAAGAACAAAAATTCAAGTGACACCACATGCTGATGAAGATGTGGAGAAAGAGGAACAGTGCAGCCACTTTGGAAATCTGTCTGGCGCTATCTCAGAAAACTGGGAATAGGGTCTCCTCAAGACCCAGCTATTCCACTCCTTGGAATATACCCAGAAAATGCTCCAGCATAAAATAGGGACATGTGCACAGCCATGTTCATAGCTGCCTTATCCACAATAGCCAGAACATGGAAACAGCCTAAATGCCCCTCAGTAGAAAAATGGATAAAGAAACTGTGGTACTTTACACTATGGAATACTACTCAGCTATTAAAAACAAGAAATTCCTGAAATTTGTGGACAAATGGATTGAACTAGAAATGATCGTAATGAGTGAGCAAAACCAGAAGCAGAGACACTCAAATAGTATATATGCATTTACAACTGGACACTAGAGCAAGGGGCATATCTTATGAAAGTCTTCACTTACCAGGAAAGTGGGATAGAGGAGAAAACATCCTAGGGTGACAGAAATATAGGAGATAGGGAAATAGATGGGTCCAAAGAGTCCTAGAAATTTCGATTAAGGCAAATGAAATGTCCTCCCTCATCTCTTTTGTTTAATTTTGGTTGAAAGTCTATTTTATTAGCTATTAGAATGGCTACCCCAGTTTGCTTCTTGTGTCCATTTCCTTGGAAAACTTTTTCCAGGCTTTTACCCAGAGGTAATTTCTATTATTGTGACTGAGATGTGCTTCTTGAATGCAAAAGAATGTTGGGTCTTGTTTATAATCAATTCTGTTAGTCTGTGTCTTTTTATTGAACAGTTCAGACCATTGATGTTGAGAGATATTAATGACCAATGACTGATAAGTCCCTTGATTGTATGTTGGCTGTGGTAGAGTTTTTCTGCTTTTGTCTGTATATGTTTTGTTATAGTGATGTTATTTATTTCCTGTGTTATCCTGGTTGAAGTTAGCTACTTTAGGTTGCAGTTTTCTATCCAGTAACTTTAGAAATGAAATCAGGAGTTGGAAAGATAAGTATAACTAGCAAAATTCAAGTGGTGGAAGAGAGAATCTCAGGGACTGAAGATGCAATAGAAGAAATTGATACCCAAAAAAAGAAGAAAGAGGAGAAATTCATACATCTCTCCAATAAAATATTAAAACAGAAAAATTAATGATGCAAGACAGTCAAGAAATCAAGGACAGCATGAGAAAATGAAATCTCAAGATTATAGGAGTACAAGAAATGGAAGATGCCAGGTTCCAAGGATCAGAAAATGGTTTAAGGAAATCATAAAAAAATTTCCTCAAACTAAAGATATGCCTTTAAATATGCAAGAGGCCTACACAACACCAAATCAGCTAAATCAGAAAAGAAATTCCTCAAGCCACATAATAATAAAAACACTAAATCTATATAACAAAAAAAGATATTAAAAGCAACAAAGGAAAATGTCCAAGTAACATATAAATTCATACCCATCAGAATTACTCCTGACTTCTCAACATAGCCCATGAAAGTCAGAAGGACCCGGACTGATATAATCTAGACACAAAGAGATGCCAAGCCAGACTACTATAAGAAGTAAAACTCCCAATCACCATAGATGGAGACAACAAGATATTCCATGACAAAAACAAATTTAGACAATATCTAAACACCAACCCAACTCTACAGAAGATAGTAGAAGTAAAACCACAATACAATGAGGCCAACTATAGCCAGCAAATCACAGTATATAAACAATCTTACAGCAGCAAACACAAAACAGACACAGCTGCACACAATCACCACCAACGCCACAATAAAAATGACCCAACAACCATTGGTCACTAATTCTCTCAGCATCAATGCCCTCCACTCACCAGTAAAAAGACACGGACTAACAAAATGAATGCAGAAACAAGATTCAGCATTCTCTTACATACAAGAAACATACCTCAGCAACAAAGATAGAAATTACCTGAAATTAAAAGGCTGGAAAAAAATTTTCCAAGCAAACATATCCAGGAAACAATCAGGAGTAGCCATTCTAATATCTGATAAAGTAGAATTTCAATTAAAATTGATCAAGAAGGATGGACAATGATGCTTCATCGTCATCAAAGGAAATATCCACAAAGAGGACATTACAATCCTGAATATCTATGCTCTTGATACTAGGCCACCCGTATTCATAAAAGAAACACTTTTAAAGCTTAAATCACACGTAAATCCCAACACAATAATAGTGGGAGACCTTAACACCTCACTTTCACCAATAAATAATCCCTTCAAGGCAGAAACTAAATAGAGAAATAATTAAGATAACAGAGGTCATGAATCAAATGTAATTAACAAACATCCAGAGAACTTTTCACCCAAGTAGAAAAGTTGGGTGAAGACCAAATAGGTTAGTTTCACAAATAAGCTTACTTGTTTAGGAGTTAGGGTATTTTTAGGTCTAGATAGATCTTTTAAGTTCTTAGACATGAGATAAGATAGATATTGATTTACATTCAGAATTTTAGACATTTAAACATTTAGGAAAATGTTTTCTACAGTGTAGCCAAATACAAATCTCCAAAGCACTATGAGGTAACATTAATTTAATTCCTGATTGTTTGGTGGTTTTTCTTGCTCTATGAACTTTACTTTATATATGTATAATAATACAAATGTATATGTAAAGCTATTTAAAATAACTATAAAATAAAAACAATAAATAAATGAATAATTCATGGTGTCCTTGATTTCTTGGATGTTTTGTGTCAGGAATTTTTCAAATTTAACATTTATTTTCATGGATACATCAAATTGTTCTATTATATCTTCTACACATGAGATTCTTTCCTCCATATTTTGAATTCTATTACCAATGCTTACCTCTGAAGTTCCTGCTTTCTTGTATAATATCTCTCATACTTGGCTTTCTTCTGTTTCTGTTTTTTATCACTGTTTCCATTTTCATGTTTGGGTCTTGAAGTGTTTTATTGATTTTCTTCACCTGACTGCATTTTCCTGCATATCTTCCAGTGATTTCTTCACATCTTCTCTATAGGCTTCTGCCATGTCCTCTCAAAGTTCCTTGGTCTTTCAGTATTTGTTCGTGGAATTTATTTATTTCTTCCATTATCATCTTCATTATGAAGGTTTTGAGGTCAATTTCCTGTGCTTCACTTGTGTTTAAGTTTCCAAGTTTGATTTCTTTGGGACAACTGGGTTCCGAAGATGTCATATTATTTCTGCTTTTGTTGTTTGTATTTTTACATTGGCCTTTAGTCATCTTGCTATTTCAGACCTGAGGTGGTAGTTTCTGGTGTCCTTCACTGGCTTTTGAGAGCAGTTTGTTGGTGAGTATCTACGGGTTGAGACTTTTCACCTGTGGGGAGAAGCAAACCTTTCCCTGGATCAGGAGGTGACTTGGGTTCAGCTCTGGGGACTTTTCTCCACACCCTGGACTCCCCACTGGGCCAACAGATGCTTATTTTGGTTCTCTGCAGCCCAAGGTTCAGTCTGAGAGAGTATAAATACAGCCCATTATTGAGTATTTGGCTGGACGTTGGAGACCTTAGGGCCCTGGAGCCTTGGTTCAGTCGGCCAGAGTGTGGGTACTAAGCGCTAGCTTCATGCATTTTGCTGGGTTTCCATGCACATTCCCATGCCTGTGCCTACTCAGGTTCTGGTGCCTTGGTTCAGTCCACCAGAGAACAGGTACTGTGCCTTAGCATGAGATGTTTGACTATGCTTTGCAGAACGTATCCAAAGCCACCTGGGCCCTGGGCCCAGATCCTGGGTCCCTCTGTTGACCTGCAGAGTGAACAGAAGTCAGATCTATCCCAGATCCACGCTCAAGGCTCCCCCCTGGGCCAGCACACACTGAAGCTTGGATTCTGTAGCCCACAGTTCAGAGAGCCAGAGGCCATGTTTACAAGGTTAATACTACCATTCCATGAGCATTGGAGATTTTTCTATCTTCTAGTATCTTCATCAGTTTCTTACTTTGGAGACTGGAATTTCTTGTCATAAATGTCTTTCATTTGCTGTATTAGAGTTACATGAAGATATTTATTTGTGGCTATTGTGAAGGGTGCTGTTTCCTTAATTTCTTTCTCAGACCATTTATTATTTGTATAAAGGAGAGCTACTGATTTTTTTAGTTAATTTTGTATCCCGTTACTTTGATGAAACATTTATCAGCTGTATAAGTTCTTTGATCAAATTTTGGTGGTCTCTTATGTTTATTGTCATATGCAAATGGTGATAATTTGATTTCTTCCTTTCTTATTTGCATTTCTTTGATCTCTTTTATTTGTACTATTATACTAGCAGAGGAGTTGAAGTTTTAGGTTGAATAGGCATGGAGAGTGTGGACAGCTGTATCATGTCTTTGATTTTATTCTATGCTAGTAACCACATTCTGACTGGACCTGCAGGATATGGTGACGCTGTCTCCTACAGATGTCGACATGGATTTGGAAGAATGGTTCATCACAATGTTCCCATTAGCACATGATATCAGAAATAGGTAATGAATATACATATATACAAACAGTTCATCATACAAATGTTCAAATCTAAAATGTCTTTTCACCAGACATCCAAAATAGCAGGAATATGAAGACTTGTGTCTCTGACTCCATCTTGATTCCCCTGCCAGTCTACTGCATTTCAGGTCTCACTATAAAGCACCAGTTTATAAGACATGGGCAGCTTTTCTGGCATGAAGGAACCTATGCAAAGTAGTGTTCAAAGGAGGAAGTAAATTTCCTGGATACAGATGTGAGAGGTTATCCAGATTAAGTCAGCAGTGAAAACTAGCATCATAGAGCATAAGCAATCACTACGAATAAAGTCAATATAAAAGCTCAAGGATCAGAATGAATGGACACATGCCTCAGAAGTTAAGAGCACTGTCTGCTCCTCCAAAGGCTGAGAGTACAATTCCCAGCAACCACATGGTGGCAGACTATCACCTGCAATGAGATCCAGTGCCTTCTTATGGCCTATAGATGGTATACATAAAAAATAAATATCTTTTGAAGAATGAGAAGAAAGACAAGGAAGAGGAGGAGGACAAAGAGAAGGAGAAGATAAAGAAAAAGAAGAAGAGTTCTCAAGTTCTCAAGTTCTCAAACCACGAATGTCTAGATGCTTTCACAGCAGGTTTTCATTAAAAATAAGATATTCATAACAGGTGAGTTTTATAGAAATAGTGGTATACCTACTTTTCATTACAATCCTAAGGAAACAACAGATATCCCATGCAATGATAACAGAGAGAAAGAAATAGGAAAAAAGAAAAAGAAAAAAAGGGTAAAGAGAAGGAAAAGGGAGAGGAAGGAAAGGAGAGGAAGGGAAAGAAAGAAAGAAAAAGAAAGAAAGAAAGAAAGAATAAAAGAGAAGAGGAAATTCTGGTTCGGGAAGGAAAATGTGGATAGGAAAGAAGGAATGAAGAAGATAAAGATAATTTTTTAAACAAAAGTAAGGTTTGGGGGGGTAGAGTCAGCTCAGTGCCTAAGAACAATTTCTTCTAATGTAAAGGACTCAGGTTTGAGTCTCAGCACTTATATGATTCTCAGTCATCTATAATTCTAGTTTGTGACACACACAGGGTACACATACATACATACATACATACATACATACATACATACATACACACATACATACATACATACAGTTTGAGATGTGATCCCTGAGCTTCTGCTCCTGTTAGCCTCTGTGCTGCCTTCTGCCTCCATAATGCTATTATGCGTTCTAAGTATCTGAAAGCTCAAATGAACCCTTTCATTATAAGTTGCTTTTGTCATGGTGTTTATCATAACAATGGAAATGTGACTAATAAAAAGGTAGAATCCATCAACAGGATGAGATAACAGGAAGAAGACACAAAATATAAACTATTGTGTGTCATCTATGATAGTGTCATTCACTGCTGTGTCCATAGGCTTCAAAACCAAATGAACAATTTGTTTTTATGGAATACACAGGTGCCATTAGTTATAATAGTGTTTACATAGAGCCTTAGATTTGCCCTTTATCAATATTACATTTACTCATAAATATGAGCTAAAGACTGGGAGGTAGAGTCTACAAAGAGAAAAAACATACAACTTTAGTGTGCAGAGAAGTTTGTTTCTGGGTCTCCACATTTGAGAGCAATTATGGAGAGTTCAGAATAATATGCAACCTCTGAGGAAGAGGCAGGAGTGAGTGAACATAGGGCTTCAAAATAAAAATATTACATGTACTCTCTCATTTACAAACCTTAGATTTTTAAACATGATTACAGAAACATAACCACCATTTAGTGGGTGTGTAAAGGGGAACTAGGAAAGTGAGGGAAACTGATGGTAATGAAACATGGGCCAGGGAGAAATAGGAGGCTATTGTGTGTGTCTTATGGTTACCATCAGGTGCTGGCCCCACACACATCAATCATTAATTAAGAATATGCCCTGCAGATTTGCCTACAGCCAAGCCTTACAGAGACATTTCTTCTGTTGATGTTTGCTCTTTTTAGATTATTTTAGCTTGTGTCAATTTGACATCAATGCTAATCAGTATTGGCTATAAATGTATCATAATTTTCAAGGAAAATTGCTGTTATAGAACCCAACAGCCCAGGCCTTAATGTCAACAATTAATAAATGGGACCTCATGAGGCTGAGAAGCTTCTGTAAGGCAGGAGACACTGTCAAGAGAACAAAGTGACAGCCTACAGACTGGGAAAAGATCTTCACCAACCCTTCATCTGACAAAGGTTTAATATCCAAAATATATAAAGAACTCAAGAAATTAAACATCACAAAACCAAACAACCCAATTGCGAAATGGGGCTTGGAACTAAAGAGAGAATTCTCAACAGAGGATTATCAAATGGCCAAGAAACACTTAAAGAAATGCTCATCCTCGTTAGTCATCAGAGAAATGCAAATCAAAACAACACTGAGATTCCACCTTATGCCCATCAGAATGGCTAAGATAAAAAACTCAAATGACACCACATGTTGGAGAGGATGTGGAGAGAGAGAAACACTCCTTCATTGCAGGTGGGAATGCAAACTAGTACAACCACTTTGGAAAGCTATCTGGCGTTTTCTCAGAAAAATGGGAATAGGGCTTCCTCAAGACCCAGCTATCCCACTCCTTGGAATATACCCAGAAAATGCCCTGCCACACAACAGGGACATAGGCTCAACCATGTTCAGGCTGCTTTATACATAATAGCCAGAACATAGAAACAGCCTAAGTGTCCCTCAGTAGAAAAATTGACTAAGAAACTGTGGTATATTTACACTATGGGGTACTACTCAGCTATTAAAAACAAGGAATTCCAGAAATTTGTGGACAAATGGATTGACCTAGAAATTGTCATGATGAGTGAGTTCACCAGAGGCAAAAAGAGACAAATGGTATATACTCACTTATATCAAAACACTAGTCCAGGGGATACGTCCCATGGGCAACTTTACTTGCCAAGAAAGTGGGTCAGAGGAGAGGACTTCCTGTTAAGACTATGGGCGAGAGTAGCATGGAAGAATGGGGAAAAAGTAGGACTCACAGGGTCCTGGAAACCTACAAGAAGAACTTTATGACAGCCAGATCTGGGTCCTGGGGTCCTCCTCAAACTTAGGCACCAGCCAAGGAGAAATAGGCAGTAAACTTCAAACCCTTACCAAGACCTAGCCGACAAACATGATATTCTCCACCGTTGAGTGGAGAGTGAGATCTGACTCTCACACGAACTCTGGTGCCCCTTTCTGACCACATCACCTGGATGGGGAGGCCTGGTGGCACTCAGAGGAAGGATAGTAAGTTACCAAGAAAAGATTCGATAATCTTAGAGCATATATAGGGGTAGAAAGTCCCCCTCCATCACAGACATCGGGGAGGGGAGAAGGCGGGAAGTGGAAGGAGGGAAGAATGGGAGGAAACAGGGGAAGGGCTAACAATCAAGATGTAATATGAACAAATTAATTTTAAAAATGGTAAAAAAAAAAAAAAAAGGAAAAAAGAAAATGGGAGGGAGCGAAGAATGGGATGATACAAGGGATGGGATAACCATTGAGATGTAACAAGAATAAATAAATTTTTAAAAACTATTAAAAATAAATAAATAAATAAACCAAAACAATATGGCATCTCCAGATTCCCAATATACCCAAGAAAGCAACCCAGGCAAATCAAGCACAATTGAAATACAATAAAATGAACTCAGATCTTTAGTAATGAAGATGATAATGAACAAAACAAATCAAAGACCCAGAAATAAATCCACACACATATGGACACTTGATTTTTGACAAAGAAGCCAAATCTATATGATCAAAAAAAGGATAGCATCTTCAACAAATCGTACTGGTCTAATTGGATGTCTACATGTAGAAAAATGCAAGTAGATCCGTATTTATCACTATGCACAAAACTCAAGTCCAAGTGGATTAAAGACCTCAATATAAAACCAGAGACACTAAATCTGTTAGAGGCAGAAGTGGGGAAGTGTCACACCCCCTCCAGTGGAGTCTGTGACAAATGCTGTTGTGCAACCCAAGGCAACAACCCCTGCCCAGGGAGAGCCTCCTGGAATGGGTCTGATGTTCCTGCCAAGAGTAATTGATTGCAGCCTTTTTTTCTCACTGTGCTGGCATATTCTGTCTTTATCCTTTCTCCTAACCATACTCCAATACCAGGACCCTTCAAATATGATGACGTTTTAATGACACACTCTAACATGAGACTGAAGCCATGGACCACTCAGGCCCAGTGTTAACCCCCAAGGTCTCCTGGTATTCTCCACCTATTAAAAGAAACATGTCTAAGAATTATTAATTAGTTAACAATTTATATTATGACTTAGAAAGAAATACAGTGTTTCAGAAAGCTCCAAATAGTGGCTCTCAGATATTAGAAAGGAGAACTAAGAAAAAACTGTCTAGGTACCCATACACAAAGAACACAGGTGCTGGGCAAAAGTCCCTTAAATGAGAGAACATTGACCCTTGCCATAGAGAGCACATGCTTACTGATACCAAGCCAATAACTTAAGAATGATGACATCTTTACTTTGCATTCTGTACCCTGTATTGTTTCATTTGAGTCAATAACTCAAAAATGACAATATTATTACTTTGTACTTAGTACTGAGAATGCCTGATTGTTTCACTGGCTCCCTTTGAAATTACTCCATGGGAAATGTAGCCACAAAACACTCCCTATTTCAAAAATGTGTATAAAAATCTAGACTGCTTGCCTGCAAAATACAGTCAGATTCAAACTGCCCCTGTGTTTCTTTCTGTCTGTCACTCACAAAATCTTTGTCCACTGATGCTTTGAGAACTCCCATTATAAACCTATACCCAACTGAGACAGTCCATGGAAGGGACGTGCCTTCAACTCATTGGCACAGGAGACAATTTCCCAAACAGACCACCAACAGCCCAGGCTCTAAGGTCAACAATTACTGAATGGAACTTCATGAGGCTAAGAAGATTCTGGAACACACAATACACTGTCAACAGAACAAAGGGACAGCCAACACTCTGGGAAAAGATCTTCACCAACCCTACATCAGACAAAGAGCTAATAACCAAAATATATAAAGAACTCAAGAAATTAAACACAACCAAACTAAATAACCCAATTAAGAAATGGGGTTCAGCCCCTATTAATACCTAGAGGACGAACATGATATTCTCCACTGTTGAGTGGGGACTGAGGTCTGACTCTCACGCGAACTCTGGTGCCCCTTTTCTGACCACGTCCCCTGGATGGGGAGGCCTGGCGGCACTCAGAGGAAGGATAGCAAGTTACCAAGAAGAGACTCGATATTCTAAGAGCATATATAGGGGGAGGAGGTCTCCCTCAATCACAGACATACGGGAGGTGAGAAGGGGAGAAGTGGGAGGGAGGGAGAAATGGGAGAAAGCAAGTGAAGGGCTAACAATCAAGATGTAATATGAATAAATTAATTTTTTAAAATGTAATAAAGAAAATAGACAGAAATGGAGTTCAGAGCTAAACAGAGAATTCTCAACAGAGGAATATCGAATTGCTGAGAAACACTTAAAGAAATGCTCAACCTTCTTAGTCATCAGAGAAATGCAAATCAAAACAACTTTGAGATTCCATCTTACATCTTTCAGAATGGCTAAGATCAAAAACTCAAGTGACAACACATACTGGTGAGGATGTGGAGAAAGGCGACCACTCCTCCATTGGTGGTCGCAGTGCAAACTTGTACAAGAACTTTGGTAATCAATCAGGCACTTTCACAGATAATTTGGAATAGGGGTACCTCAAGACTCAGCTATTGCATTACTTGGAATATACCTGAAAGATGCTCCAACACACAAGGATATTTGCTCAACTATGTTCATAGCAGCCTTATTTGTAATAGCCAAAATCTGGAAACAACCTAGATGTCCCTCAACTGAGGAATGGATAAAGAAACTGAGATACATTTACACTATGCAATATTATTCTGCTATTAAAACAAGGAAATCTTGACATTTGCAGGCAAACAGAAGGAACAAAAAATGATCATCTGGAGTGAGCTAACCAAGACACAGAAAGACACACAAGGTATATAATCAACACGGATGTCTTCTGAGTGTCTTCACTCTGCTGGGAATTGGGACAGATGCTGGGACTCACTATTGAACTCTAGGTGAGAGTAGTATGGAAGAGTGGGGAGTTCGAAGGACCAGAGAGCCCAGGAACCCTACAAGAAGACTATAAAGGATGGTAGATCTTGACCCAAGTGACAAGAAAAACTGCTGTACCAGCCAAGGATAATGCATACAGTAAACCTAGACATCCTGTTAAGATCTTGAAAAATGACAGTGTATTTTCCATGGTTGTGGGGAAAGTGGGCACTGTCTCTGACATGAATTCTGGTAGCCCCTTACTTGACAACTTCCCCTTGGTGGAGAAGACTGGTGGCACTCAGACAAAGGGGAAACACGCTATCCAGATGAGACCAGAGAGGCTGCGGTCATATAGTAGGGGGGGAGGAGGTCCCTTTCTGTCACAAGTCTAGGGGATATTAACAGGGTAAAAGAGGGATAGAGGGCATACAGGAAGATACAAGTTAAGGGATAAAAATAAGGATGTAATCTGAATGAATAATTTTAGAAACAATAATAAAAGAAAACATTCCACAATAACATAAAGCTGCAAAGGTAACGATGCCGATTGATGATTTGTCAAGTGGGAGAACCACATATGGAGGAATTAAAAGACAAAAGCAAAAGTTATGGAACCAGGAGAGCTTCCATAAGCTGATGTCTATGTCAAGCAAGTTTAGTAAAAAATATACCATCTTGTGTAATAGATCAAGGTAAGAAGAAAGCTAAATCAGACACTGTTAGCAAAAACACAGGATTTCTCAAAAACAACTGTAGTAAAACTGATAATCATGTCATTCAGGAGGAAAAGCCAAGTTCCCAGTCACTGAAACTTAAATACCTTCAAGGTGCAGGACCCATATCCAGACTGGACCTTGACAAGTGTGCCTGTCTACCTTGAGCAAAAATACAGAATAAATGGCCTTTTTCCTACATCAGGGTCTCTGAGAAAGCGTTGGGTTGGTTTGGCTCTCAACATCCCCCTATCTTTTAATTTTTAAGACCATATGAGTTATATGTATCTGAACCAAGATCTAAGATACCAAGATCTAAGACATACCAAGATCTGGGAGATACCAATATCTAACAGATACCAATGAAAGCAAAAGGAGACCTTGAATTGACAGGAATCCAAGATTAAGGAAAACTTCTCAAACCTGAGCAAAGCAAAAGCCAAGTTCCTCCAGTTGGAATACAGGCCAGCTCAGCTCTTCGCCTCAGCCCATGGAGAATCAAGATGAACTTTTGCACTCCAAAATATGAGACAATCAAGGTATCATGTTCAATTCACAGAATTTGAGCATGAGAAAAAAATTTAAAGATATAAATGTATTTACTTTCTTTGCAATAAAGACTTTCTAATTCAAAGGATCTAAAATGCCAACTGTTCATAAATTTTCTACTGAACTTTGCATCAATGAGTCATGCATGGTAGGACTCAGGCAAAAAAGAGAAGTGTGAAAGCTCAACGAAGTGTGTGTTGTAGTCAACTGATAACATTCTCAAGGAGGTTTGTGTTGTAGTCTGAAGCACTGTGGGAGGATAGCTCTTATACTGCTGACAGTAAAAAACTGCCAGGTCTTCTGCCTGCACACTGCTGATGGTGAAAGTGAAGTCTGTTCCAGACCCACTGCCTGTGAAGCGATCAGGGACCCCAGTGTACCGAGTGGATGCATCGTAGATCAGCAGTTTAGGAGGCTGCCCTGGTTTCTGCATGTACCAGGCTATATAATTACCCACATTCTGACTGGCCTTGCAGTTCATGGAGACAGTGCTTCCTACAGATGTAGACATGGATGGGGGAGACTGTGTCATCACAATGTTCCCATCAGCACCTGTAATCAGGAATAGACAATTAACATACATATTCACACACAAAGATTCCTCATACAATTGTTTTCATCTAAAATGTCTTCTAAAGGCACCCCTTGCTTATTATTGGCTTCCTGTCAGAAATAGCTGTTTCTCAACAAACAAATCATTTTATAAGATATCAAAACATTTAATGTCTCACCAGACACCCAGAGCAGCAGGAATAAGAAGACTTGGGTCTTTGACTCCATCTTGATGCCCCGCCTGTCTGCTGCATTTCAGTCCTCACTACAAAGCCCTGGTTTATAAGACATGGACAGCTTCACTGACATTATGAACCTATGCAAAGTAGTCTGCAAATGAGGAAGTAGATTTCCTGGGCACAGGCATGTAAGATTATCCACGTTAAATCAACAATGAAAAGTACCTTCAAAAAGAGTAAGCAATCACTAAGAAGAAAGCCAATGTAGAAGTCCAAGGACCAACACTGAAGACATAGCTCAGAGGTCCAGAGTTAAATTCACAGAAACAACATGGTGGTCCACAGCTATCTATAATGAGGTCTGGTGACCTCTTCTGGCCTTCAGGTACATATGCAGGTGGAATATTCTAAACCTAATAAATAAATGAATTTTTTAAAGAAGCTCCAACTTAGGAAGGACCAATTTAGAGTTCCCAAACCACAAATGTTTAGATGCTCTCACAACAGGTTTTCATTTTAAAAAATCAAGGATATTCATAGCAGATATGTTTTATAGAAGTAGTAGTAGATCTACCTTTGATTACAATCATGAGGAAACAATAAGTATCCAGCAACAACAGGAGAAAGAAACAGGGAAAGGAGAATAGAAGTAAAGAAAGAAAGAAGGGTAAAGGGAAAGAAAGAAAGAAAAAGATGTAGGAGAAGAGGAGAGGGAATTTTGGATTGAGAAGGAAAATATGGAGAGGAGAGAAGGAAAGAAAAAGATAAAGAAATATTTAAAAAGAAAGGCTTGGCATGCAGAGTCAGCTAGGTGGTTAAGACTACTTGCTTCTCTTGTAAAGCACTCATGATGATTCTCAGCCATCTATAATCCCAACTGTGGCACACAAATTGTATACATACATACATACATACATACATACATACATACATACATACATACAATTTGATATATGAACCCTGAGCTTCTGCTCCTGGTAGTGTGTATACTGCCTCCTGCCTGCATTCTGATATCATGGATTGTAAATCTCTGAAAGCTCAGATGAACCCTTTCTCTATAAGTTGCTTTCATCATGGTGTTTATCACAACAATAGAAAAGAAACTAATAAAAAGGGGAAAGAAACCAAGAAGGTATTATACCTGGAAGGAGACACACAAAATATGAACTCCTGTATGTGATCTATAACAGTGTCATGTCCTCTTCTATTCATAGGCAACAAAACCAAGTGATCAATTTGCTCTTATGAAACACATAAAGGTAATTAGTTAGCAGATTGTTTACTTGGGGCCTTAGGTTTCACCTTTATCAATGTTAAATTTACTCATAAATATGAGATGAAAACTTGGCAGTAGAGTCTATAAAGAGGAAAACCATGCTTCTTCAATATGGAGTAAGGTTTCTGGGTCTCCAAAACTGAGAGCAGATAAGAATTCAGAATTATATGCAACCCATGAGGAAGAGGCAGGAGTAAAATTGTGGCTTTAAAAAACTCTATTACATGTACTCTATCATTTGTAAATCTCAGATTTTAAACATAATTATATAAACAGAAACACCATTTTTCTGAGTGTGTAAAGGAGAACTAGGAAGGGGAAGGAAACCAGTGACAAATAAAACATGGAACAGAAAGAAATAGGTGGGTAAGTTGTCAGTCTTAGGGTCACTGTCAAGTGTTGGTCCCACATACATCAATAAGTAAGGTGGATGTCCTTGACCAAAGGAAAAATAAAGAAACTATAACCCATTTACATAGTGGGATACTATTAAGCTATAAAGAACAAGGAAATCTTGAAATTTGAAGGCAAGTGGATAGAACTAGAGACAATCACCCTTAGTGAGATAGTCCAGACCCAGAAAGACACACATGGTGCATATAATCACTCATAAGCAGAAGTTAGTCTCTTAATATGGGATAACTACATTACTATACAGAAACTGTTGCACTCAGGCCCATGTATGATGTGGACCTAGATCCTCTCCTCAGATGTAGTAGTCAGCACAATCTCCTGTGGGTCCCACAATATGGGGAGTAGGGAATACTTGTGACATGGGCTTTGGCTTCCCAATGTTGATCACTTCCTCCCTGTCAGTTTGGCCTTGCCAGGCCACAAAGGAAGAAGACAGAGATAGTACACATGAAAATTGATAGTCTGAGGACAGTGATAGGAAAGGAGGGGCCCTTTTCTGAGGACTAGAGGAGGGAAGGAGAGGGGATGAAAGAGGGAGGGAGAGGGATTAAGAGAAGGAGGGAGGGATATCTAGGTGATGAAGGAGGGGGCTATATCAGGATTAGGGAATTGAAACTGCAGAACAAGCAGGTCACTTATATTGCTAATCCCACTACATGGGAACAGCTCTGAGACTGTCTGACACATCAATGTCTATGCATAGATAAGGCTTCCTGTTGGTCACAGAATCACTGTGACTTATTAGATGCCATTCTTCATATGTCATGAATGAAGATTTGCAAATGACTTTCTTCTGCTCATACAAAAAGCAGAGATTCATCTTTAACTGTTCTGTTCATCGCTCACACCTCACACATTTATAAGTCTAGGACTATATAATGCTGGTAAGAAATTACGTTTCCTGAACAAAAAAACAAACAAACACTGACTCTGGATCAGACCTGACAGGATTCATTCTTCTCAGCATGCCAGGTGCTGACATCATGCATCCTTCAGGTTTCAGACCCAAGTTCTTCAGTTGCTGTTACTCATCAGAACATGACAGATTGCAGGACAATGTCAAAGAAAACTTCCAATACAAATTGGTCCAGCATTGTAGACTGTCCCACACAGAACTCCTATTAAGCCTGGAATTTCTCAACATTTAGAAACCAAACCACAAATGCAATTCCTTGCTTGTTTAACCATTTTGCACAATTTTATTTGGACCCCTACAAAGGTACTATTTGCAGCAAATCAGCCAGACAGACCTTAAGAAAACAATGCCCCATTTCCCTTATAGGAGGTTGGGTAGGTTTTGGTTGCTCTCTTTGCGTGTAAAGGGTTATTTTCAATGGGAGTTAGTTGTAAGTTATTATTGGTCTTATTTAGAGAGAAAACAATGTTACACCCAATGATGTATATCTTTTCCTTTATCTTTCTTTCTTAGGAATGGAGATAGAGTTTGAAAGGGAAGAAGGGGGAATATAGAAATATATAGGGATGATAGGACAAAAAGTACATTATTGAATCTACTCCTCCACTTCCGGCCTTAAATGTTACTCACAAATAAGGTTATTTTTAATTCATTGCTATAGAATTTTCTATATTGATGCAAAATAAGTTTAGTTTTGACACATTGGTATAGAATTCAAATTATTCTTCATATACTTTTCTATTTCTACACAGATATGAGGTATCATATCCACATAACTCAATTAAAACATAAGGTTCACTTCCAATATTTTGAAAGTGCTCTTGCAGGTTGTTCCAGATAATTAAATGATACAAGTGATCAAATCATGATCATGTCACGTATTAGTCTATTTTAATCACAAGAATATACAGCCTAAATTTAACACATTGATATGACTCTAAAGGTAAAGTAAAATAGTTAGATAAGGTCTTCAAAAACCTCAGGTAACTACAGAATATGCCATTTAAGAGGGTTTTTATTATTTTCGTCAGTTTTTATTGTTTTTAAGAATCTTTTACAAGACAGGTTAACTCCTGGTAACACCCAGCCTACCTCAAAGATGGTGAAGATAAAAGAACGTCCTTATGAAGATGGCTTCAAAGGTGTCAAACAAGCCACTGAGCAAAATGTCCTTATTTCTTCCACAGACAATTCTGCTTAAAAATGGACAAGCTTGGAAGCAGGCAAAGTTGATGGCCAAACTCTACCAAGACAGGGTAAGCTAGTCCTCAATATGTCCTGCCTCACAGACTGCCAAAATCTGCCAACAGAGTAGGCAGGTCCTCCACAGATCCTGACTCACAAATATTCCTTTAAAATGCATTAGATCAGAAAGTTGAAGGTGAAGCTGCAATGTTATAGAGTGTTGAGTGACTGTTCTGGTAGCAAACTGTCTTTGTAGGTTGGTTGTTTTTTGGTTTTTTTTTTTTCATTTTTAAGCTGTTAACCTGCACTTCCTATTTACTCAGGTAATTTATTTTATTTCTAAAGTCTCTGAAGGGGTTGAAATCCAGATAATTTAGTTTTACAATTAAGCTTAGTTGTTTTTGGATTAAAGATGTTTTCAGGTCTAGATAGATGTTTTAATTTGATAATGATGAGATAAAATAGATATTGATCTACATTCAGAAATTTAGACTCACCAAGATAGGAAGGATCAAGGCTGCCAAATACAAATAGCTAAAAACATGATGAATTCCTAATGCTTTCATGGTTCTTCTTGCTGTATGAGGTATATTGTATTTATACGTAATAATATAAATGTATAACTAAAAATAAATATAAAAGAAAATTAATAATATAAAATGAAAAGAAGACTTTAAAATCAGTAGCTATAATAGAGCATCTGTTAAGTAATAAAGAAGCAGAGAAATTACAGCCTGTAAAGGAAAAAACAAAAGAAAATGCAATATAGCGACACCACATGCTGGCGAGGATGTGGAGAAAGAGGAACACTCCTTCATTGCTGGTGGGAATGCAGACTACTGCAGCCACTTTGGAAATCTGTCTGGCGCATTCTCAAAAAACTGGGAATGGGGCTTCCTCAAGAACCAGCTATTCCACCCCTTGGAATATACCCAGATAATGCTCCAGCATAAAACAGGGACATATACACAACCATGTTCATAGCTGCCTTATCCATAATAGCCAGGACATGGAAACAGCCTAAATGCCCCTCAGTAGAAAAATGGATAAAGAAACTGTGGTACATTTTCATTATGGAATACTACTCAGCTATTAAAAACAAAGAATTTCTGAAATTTGTGGACAAATGGATTGAACTAGAAATGATCATAATCAGTGAGCTGTCCCAGAAGCAGAGAGACTCAAATAGTATATACTCACTTATATCTGGACACTAGGCCAAGGGGCATGTTTCATGAAAGTCTTCACTTACTAGGAAAGTGGGATAGAGGTGAGAACATCCTAAGGTGAGAGAAATATAGGAGATAGGGAAATAGATGGATCCAGAGGGTCCTGGAAACCTACAAGAAGAACACTATGATGGGCAGATCTGGGCCCAGGGGTTCTGCTTGATCTATAGCACCAACCAAGGACAATATGTGCAGTCATCATCAAACCCCTACCCAGACCTAGCCAAGGGACAGAATATTCTCCACAGATAGGTAGAGACTGGAGACTGACTTTCACTGGAACTCTGGTGCTCCCTATTTGGCCATGTCCCCTTGATGAGGAGGCCCGATGGCACTCGGGGGAAGGATAGCAGACTACCAAGAAGAAACGTGACTCCCTAGCATCATATTCAAGGGGAAGAGGTCCCCATTAGTCACAGTCATAGGAAAGAGGAATGGGGTGAAAGTAGGCGGGAGGGAGGAATGGGAGGATGCATGGGATGGGATAGCAATTTAGATGTAATATGAATGATTTTATTTTTCAATAAAAAAATTTTTAGAAAAGAATATGCCTTATAGACTCACCCACAACCTACTCTTACAGAGGCATTTCTTCCATTTAGGTTTGCTCTTCTTAGATAACTATAGCTAATGTCATTTTGACATAAAAGTTAATCACTATGGGATACAAATTTGATTTATATATCACAATCTTCAAGGCAGTTGCCTTGTATTGGCACTATGCCAATAGGGTCAGTTTTTCCAACAAGGACAAGAGCTAAGGAGGATGGTAAGTAGATTGGTGTCCTCTGAGGTTCTACTGCTGCCTGTGCATGTTCCATCCTTATGCAAAATGCATAGATACTTGGGTTTAGACAGGTGACTGGGCATCAGTTTCATTGTTTGCTTGTTCATTGTCTATGAAAATTTTAAGTATACATTTCTGCCTAAATCATATGTGATTTTTACATAACATAACTAGTCATAATTACTGTAAATACTCTCTGCTATACAAAATAACTCATACACAAATAAATTTTATACATAGTAGTTATTCATATGTAATATCAGAAATCCAACGAAGAAAAATGAAGTCATTACAGCAATGTAAAGATTGCCTATATTTAAAATGTGGATGGTTAATATAAAATGAACATTCTTAAACTGTTTCCTAACTACTTATTTTGCTAATGAGCAGAGCTATAAAAATTAGAATATTTTGTTTCAAATCACCTTTAAATCATGCTTCCAAAATAGGTAAAATTGGTGGAAAATAATTATTTAATCTTGACCTATAAAAGATTAAAGGACACATTAGCCCCCTGAATGCTCTCCTGGACTCTCAAGACTACTTGAATAAAGCAAGGCTCACTGATCCTTAGACAGAGAAGAGAGTGTTTAATGACAAAGCTGTATATAGAGAGAAAGGCTGTTGCTTCAGACACAGTCTGATAGGCTGAGCTCTAAAGGGTGTTTGCATTTTAGGCTTATGTACTGAGGAGGAGACTACAATTGTGTTCACAGTAATGACTTGTCACATCTTGAGTCTGAATGCTGATGGTGGTGAGGGTGAGCTCTATCCTCGACCTACTCCCACTTGAGGAGTCAAGATGTGTGGTAGGTACCCAGATGAAAAAATGAGTAGCCTCTCTCTGCTTTTGTTGGTATCATGATAAGTAACTTGCTTTGAGAGCTCTGTGTAGATACAACTGACTTTGCAGCTGATGGCAAACCTCTGTACTGTAGACATGGCCAGGTTTCTCCAGTTCAACAAGTTTCCTCCACAACTGCTCCACTCCTTTCTAGTCTCCTTCAGAAGAAGCCTATAGTTCATAGCACCTCCTAGAGGTAACCACTGGAAATAATGTTACCTTCAAGCTACGTTAGAGTATGCTTTAACTTATGCACACAACCCAAAGTATATGTAAAATTCCACAATTTGTAGTATATAGGCTGTGCTGAAAGATAAAATCACTTCAAATTTCATTAAGTTTTATTGGCATGATGGCTAGTGATGGTGAATCATGTGATTTTAAAACAATGTTTTGAGTAACATTCCTATCTTGCTAGGATATTTCCACAAATCCATGATTGTACTTAACTTGCCATATGTTGTGGGTTTAAGAGGCACACCTCTGCCCAGCTTGGTGATAGATGCCTATAATGGGAGCAATTGGGAGGCTGACACAGGAGGAGATGTATCTGAGATATTGCAGACATCCTGGGCATTTGTGGTGATGCATTAAAGTGCAGAGGATAAAGTACCCCATTAAAGAAGGGGAGGAAGCAGAAATTCTATTTTTAAAAAACATATATCACACCTTAGGTCTAATTTGTGGACACTAATAGTTATATATATATGAGAGAGTGGGGGTAAAGAGCAAAGTAGATGCAAAAATAGAGAAGGAATGAACTAAGTAGGATGTAGAAAAGAGGTCAGATGAGTAAATATTTTTCAAAACATGTCCTATATTAGAAATAAATTCAAGTACTTTTCTGACAATTCTTTCGTTGCAGCAAAAACTATATCAAAAAGTGATGGAAGACAATAGTCACAAAGCTGAAAATTAGGAGTGCACTGATCCAGAAAACGAAAAGAATATAGCATCTTCCCGTGCCTTCACATACAAATACAGGAACTGGAGTGATGTCTCAGCAGTTAAAAGTACCGATTGCTCTTCCTGAACCTAGTATCAATTCCTGGTATAGAAATAGCAATTCAGTACTAATTGTAAGGCCAGTTCTAGGAGGCTCAATGCCTTCTGGCTTCCATAGGCACTGTATGCATATGGTGCAAGACATGCATACAGGCAGAAGATCTAGGCACATAAAGATTAACTAATTAATTAAACTTAAAGCCTTAACATGGAATTGTATACTGCCAACATTTTAACTTCAGACCATTGAGCCATATGTTGGATTTCTATATTCCAGAACTACTAAATAGTGAATCTCTTTTGTTCAAGCAAGAGATTCTGGGAAATTGTTACCAAAAAATAACAACTTGAACGGAGAAATTATCCTCATTCTGCTCCATTAATCTTGAAGGCACTGCGCTTATTAATTCCTTGTAGGGCACACTGGCTATCAGGCAGATAATGGAAGAGTTCATGCCTGTGTGGTACTGTCAATTGGCCATTCTTAGAGAGATTTTTGTTAAACAGTGAAGCACTATGGGAAGAGAATTGTAATGTTATACACAGCAATAATCCTCCAGATCTTGAACATACACAGTGGTGATGATGAGGGTAAAATCTGTCCCAGATCCGCTGCCAGTGAACTGAACAGGGACTCCAGATGCCCATGTGTATGTCCAGGATGTCAGCAGTTTAGGAGGCTGCCCTGGTTTGTGCAGATGCTGGGCAGGTGGTTCTTCCGGGTGTAGCTGCCAAACAGACTCTGGCTGGACTTACACTTGATGGAAAGTCACTCTCCAGCTGGCACATCTAAGAAATATAGAAACTGAGTCATCATGATGTCCCCATTGGCACATGCAGTAAGGAAGATAAGACGTACAAACAAACATACATACAAACATACACGTACATACACATTCAGGATTTCACGACACAAACACCGATCTTTAAGGTGTCTTTTATAAAGTGACTGTGGTGGTACACATATTTTGCCCCAAATCATAGAAGGCAGATGCAGGAGCATTTCTTTGAGGTTGAGACCAGCTGGGTCTACTGAATGAGTTCCAGATAAACAGGACTATCTGGAAAAATTGTGTCTCAGGAAAAAACTCTTTTCTTTTGTCTGTATATTTCTGTAAAAATTCCTCTTTGCTACACATGGAAACTGCTTTTTAAAAAGCCACAACTAATCAAAATTCAGAACTATGGAGCCCAATCACAATAGATACATCATCCAAATATTCCACATAAATTCACATAGAACATTGTGGAAAAGGAGGAGGAGCAGCATAGGAGCCAGAGAATCTAGGAGTTTACTGTGAGAATTTGGGTGCAATTAATGTCAGAAACCATAAACATGAATTCTCAGCAATATATGGAAATCCATCAATGTAACATATCATATATACAAACTGAAACAAAAAAATAAAAATGCATGATCATCTCCTCAGATGCTAAAAAAGCATTTGAGAAAATCCCTCACCTATTCATGTTAAAAGTTTCCTCCTACAGGCTTTTCCCACCTCCATGGGATGCCCCACCTTCCCCATTCTGTCCTTCTGTGCAGCAGATTGGCTAAACAGCGATTTATTGACAACTGCTATATCCACTCAAGACGTTCTTCCACTACTTCACTATTCCCTCTTTTAATCTATGAAGCATCCAGCCTACCATCTGGGGTCCCTGCTGGGTTCAGTGGCAGTGGGACAAGGACAGACCTCACACACAACATCCATCCTGTGGAGGCTGATGATGATGCATGTCATTACTGTCAGCAGAGTTGGGATGATCCTCCCACAATGCTCCAGGATTAAACAAAAACTGTCTGGGCAGCTGTTCACTGAGGCCTCGTCTCTCAGTTCTCTTAGAAAATATTTCCACTTGGTGTGTGCAATTAAGAGGAATTAAGTTGTTCCTGAAATAACTTAGATTGTTTACATGCTACATCCATAATGCACACCCCCAAATCATACTTCACAAAGACTAGAGGATAAACATTCAATAAAATAGAACTCAAATAAAAGCCTTGTAGTGTTGCCAGAGTCAGAGACAGGAGGCTCTCTGTGAGTTCAAGGCCACGCTGTCTATAGAATGAGCTACAGAACATCAAAGAATGCATAGAGAAACCCTGTCTTGAAAAAATAAAAATAAAAAAAGCATTTAGAATAGGCTGAATGGCTGCTTTAAGAGACACATGATGTTCTGGTAAATTATCTGCTGACACCAACTCCCACTGGGTGAAGCAGGAGCAGGTGCCCTTTGAGCAGCAGCACACACTCTGCTGAGCTGATTTGCATGTTGAGCCATTATATAACAGTCCAGGCTCCTTTAAGAGCAGCTGCCAGGAGCCTAAGAAGCATCCTCTCTTCTAGCTCTCAGAGATGTAGTCAAACACACTCCTGCTATGGGTGCTGCTGGTTGGGGTTCCTGGTGAGAAGGTGCAGAGAAGTGTTGGGAGCATCTTCTGTGGCCGTCACACTTTTTTATGCATCTGGGCTCTTGATCATTATACTTAAGGCATTTGTAATTGATTTTGTGTCTCATTCACTTTGATTTTTCTAGATTCTCAGAGTGATGTCCACAAATATTCTTAAAATTTGTAAATGAAAAGGTCCTCTGCTGGGAAGGTTTTTATACATATATGACTCTGCTCTCTGTGTTTGTCATTCCAGGTAGCATTGGTGACATTGTGCTGACCCAGTCTCCAGCTTTTTGGCTGTGTCTCTAGGACAGAGGGCATCCATCTCCTGCAGAGCCAGTAAAAGTGTCAGTGGTTGAAGTAAAAGTTATATGCACTGGTACCAACAGAAACCAGGACAGCCTCCCAAAATCCTCATCTATTTAGCATCCAACCTAGAATCTGAAGTCCCTGCCAGGTTCAGTGGCAGTGGGTCTGGAACAGACTTCACACTCAAAATCCATCCTGTGGAGACTGCTGATGCTGCAACTGTCAGCAGTTTTGGAAGTCTCCTTCCACAGTGCTCCAGGGTTAACCAAAAACCTTCTGGGCTGCTGCTCACTGAGACCTAGTCTCGCAGTTCTCTTGCTCTTTGACATCTCATCTACAGATCTCTAAGCTTGTTTGGGAAAATATCTTAAACGATGAAAAAAGCTTTAATAAAGTGACTTTTATAATTTTATGATTTACCATTAAAATTTCCACATTTATGGTTACTTATTAATTATTATTTGTTTAAATTTTATTAGCACACTTTTCTTTGGGTGAATTGTCCTTCTTCTCCCCAACTCCAAGACCACATATTTGCATATTCCCTCTCAACCTCAGTATTCCTCCTTTACCCATCTTATTACTTAGAGTTTCTTTTTTTTTTAATTCTGAAAATAGAGAAAGACAATGGAAACAAATTACATCACTTAAACAAAGACATTTGTGCATGAGTGTGTGTGTGTGTGTGTTTGTGTGTGTGTGTGTGTGTGTGTTGTGAAATGACAATGTGCAGACATTAGTTCTTTCTTTCCATCATGTGTGGTCTGGAAATCAAGCTCAGGCTGTCAGTCTTTGCTGTTATCACCTTTCCTGCTACCAGCTGAAGAATCTTTCCAGTCTGATGTACAATTTCTTTCCCTTTAGTTCTTTATTTTCATTTTAAATTGTGTGCTTAGGGAGGGGTGAATAAGGGAGTGCCCTTAGCCGTCAGAAGAAAGCATCAGACTCCAGGAGCTGGAGACAAAGAAGGTTTTAACCTAGTTGATATGGGTACAAGAAGCCAAACTGCAAGAGAAATGAGTGCTCTTCGCCAATAAGCCATTTATTCTCTCATGATCTGCCATTTATAAAGGGATTTTTAGATTTTTTTTAACCCATTTGCTCTAGACTAATGAAAAAATTAATTGTGTCCTGGACTGGTGGTCAATCAACCAAGACCTCAGACCCATAGGGAGAGAATGGGAGACAAGAGACGCAAAGAATGGACAGCAAGTCAAAAAGATCTGATCAAGCTGACAAAATTTTATTTTTCTCAGGCTGCTTATAAGCACAAGGCAGGATGTTGGGTTGGGGCAGAGGGGGAACTAGGGTGAGAGCGAGGTCAGCACCCTGCTGCTGCATACCACACAATGTTCCCTTCATGGTCAGGTGGCGCTGCACTGGCAGTTTCCTAGAAGCATAAGACAGAGAGAGCGGATGCTAACTTAGGTGAAACAGATTTATATCTGGTTACTGAGAAACTCAAAGACAGGAGGTCTCCTGAAGAGTTTTCTGAGAAGTCACCGAAAGGGACGGGGCAGGAGAGGTTTTGTCAAGCAGAACACAGGAGGTCCAAATGGCCATGTTTGCTGAAAGCGCCCCCATCATGTCCCCCTTTACTGTATATAACAAAAACAGAGGGGGAAGTAGAAGCCTGACCCCCTCAAGATATGGGCATTGTGTTAAAAGGACAATGTTCAGTCTGTCTGGACTGACCATGTCTTCAACCTCCCTGGAGCTTTTGTGGAGGAAAGGGGGCATCTGGGGCCATGGTTTTGTGTCAAACCTTTATGCAATCAGGCATGCTTTTCAGGAGTTTGCCAAAGAAAGGGTATGGGGAAAACTCCCTGCAGTGCTAAGCCTCGCACCCTATAGATGGTCTTTGGGGGAGTGATGGTCTTTGTGATGCTTCATCCTCAGAGTCAGCCTCAGCCAGGCACAGATAGTGAACCTGCAAAGGTTTTGCCACCAGGTCATCAAACTGCCTCTTTATTAAGGAGGTCAGTCGAGCAAAGTCCCAGGGACTAAAAGATATCAGGAGTAATAGACCAAGAAGTGGTCCAAGAACAGAGGGAAGAAGGGTGGACAGCAATGGAGAAGATGGAGAAGTAGAGAACCAGTTTTTATACCAGCTTTCACTTTTTTCCCTCTCTCTCTCTGTCGTTTTTTCAATCCTTCTTGTACCCTACACATGCTATTCCTTACCACCCCGCATTTATCTGTAAAAAAGCGGCATTTTTCTTTTAAAGCTGTACAGAGCCCCCCTTGTTGTAGGAACAGAAGATCAAGACCTCGTCGGTTTTGCAAAACCACCTCTGTTAGGGATGAGAGCAACTCACTGAGTGCTTCAATGCTTTGTTGAATTTCCCAAACATCCTGATCTATAGTAACACTAAGCTCAGAATAATATTGATTGGAAAGCACCAGGAATGAGATCCCAGTACCTGCGTCTACCACCCCAAGTCCCAGGATGACTGTAACCATGATTGCTTTTATGGTTCCCGGAGTCATCTATGGAGGAGCGAGGCAGAAATGTCAGAGGAGTTGCCAGAAGGGGACCGCTCTTCTTGGTTCCACAAGTGAAACAATTCAGGGAGAGAATAATAGGTTAGTCGTGGGATAATTTGAACAAGAACACAAAAATCCTTGCATGTCACAAGATTAGGAGCAAATATACAGGGCATAAGACCTGATGAGCAGGCCCAGCAAGTATCTAAAGGGGGAACAAAATATGCAAATGTAGAAATATTGGGGTAAGTCAGAGTACTGTTACACAGGAAGTATAGGTAGGTGGGAATGAGAGTCCCAGGTCCCAACAAGAAAGTTCCTGCCCCTGATACCCACTCGAGGGAGAGACCCTCAGGACTGGGCTGATGTCAGGCAGGTGGAATGATTTGAAGCCACCGTATAGTTAGTCAAGGAGACTACAATGTCCTCATAAAAGGGTGGGGAAGAATGATAACAAAGCCAACATTCCTCTGAGAGATCAGGATGAGAGGCATTAATGGCCAAAAAGGTTTGTTGTACAAGGGTAAACACAAGGTGCGAGGAGGCTGTTGAAGGAGGAGGAGGGGGAGTGGGTAACTGTGGGGAATAAGGTATATCTACGGAAGGTATGGTAGTCTGAGAAAGCTTAGGTATGGGAACCTGAGTAGGCATAGCAAGAGGTTTGTGAGGTTTTGGAACTAGCACAGGGTTAGGCCCAACCACCTGAGGCAAATGCTGGTGGCAGGGAGTCTCTTTTAGAAACTTTATGGAAAAGGTGATCCCAGTATCTGTACCCTGTTGGTATACTCGAAGGCCCCAATGAAATTTTAGAGTCCAAGCGACAAGACAACCTAGGTCAGTAATATTAATCTGGAGGGTCAGGCACCATCCCTTGGTATTATGGTTGGACGGTTTGCAAGCATTAGTGTCCTCAAGAGGATTAGTAGGTTTGGAAAAGCCCCGTTTTAAGGAAATATAATCTCATGAGGAAAATGGGTTCCAATAAGAACTGCCCATTGTCTCACAGTTTCAGTCTGCGCAATAGTAATCTAACTTGCCACTGCATTTGTGGTGCCGAGCTGTATTGCGGTGGGGTCTGGGGCAGACACAAAAAATCAGTTTTTTGCATCAGAGTTCGTCGGAGAGAATTACTGCAACCGGGCCCAGATGTTTGGCATACTGAATCAAGGGACAGAGATGCCCCAACATGAGCAGAAACCCCGAATTGAGGAGCGAAATGGGCGGGCTTTTCAGGCAGGTCTCTCTCAGGGGCAGAATGGGCTGTAAATTGAAATCTTAAACCCCAGGGTACTCCAGCACTGAGCGCCATTTTACATAAGTCAGAGGGTGTCAATGTGTCAGGATATCAAATAACAGGAGAAATCCGAGAGGAAGACCAGACAGGATTACCCCTCTCGGAGAGAACCACCCAAGTCCAATTCCAAGGGTAATGGATGTTGGTCTGAGATCGTTCCAATCCGAGCATGTGAAGCGGAGGGCCCATTAGAAGGAACAGGAATAACAGGCACATCATCGTCAGGACTGGCCGGATTGTTGTTACATCCTGTGGAGACAGGAAAGGATGGAGCCTCAGTAGGAGTATGGTCCTCCATGTCGGGCGATGGGTTAACTTGTCGAAGAAGTCTTTTGGGGAGCCATCGAGGACCATTTTCCTCAGTATCAAAAATGCAAGCTGACCCTCCCTCCCAAATGAGGATTGGGTCAGGGCGCTTCTATTGACCCGTCAAGGGATCTTTCCAGCAGGCCAGAGCATGACCATGTTGAGAGCCAGCGTGCCATAAATGGTCGGCAGCTGATTTGCTATTTAGGTCGAGAGTAAGGAAATTGAAGGCAAAGAGTGAATGGGAGAGCCAATTATGGGGCGTAGGCATAGGGTAGAGAGTTGGGGAATGGGCCTTCACTTTATGGAAGGTGTTTTAAAGTGTTTGATGTGCCCGCTTGACAATGCCTTGGCCCTGGGGATTATAAGGAATGTCTGTAATATGTTTGATGTCAAGAGAGGCACAAAAGGCCTGGAATTTAGTACTGGTGTATCCTGGGCCATTGTCAGTTTTAATAGCTTTAGGGAGGCCCATCACTCAGAGACAACGAAGTGTGTGGGTAAGAACATCCTTAGAGGCCTCACCCGACAAAGGAGAGGCAAAAATGAAGCCACTAAAGGTATCAACAGTGACATGAAGGTATCTGAGTTTTCCAAAAGGTGGAAAATGAGTAACATCCATTGGCCATAGGGCATTGGGGAGTAATCCACATGGGTTAACACCCAAGTGGGGAACGGGGAGATAGGAAACACAAGTATGACAACCCTTTACTATCTCCCTTGCGTGTTCCCTAGTAATTTTATACATAAGATGCAAGGTGGTGGCATTGAGTTGATGAAGAGAGGGGGCATGCTTTGTCTGGGTTAATGGATTGAAAAGGGTCAAAGCAAAAGCGTTAGTGCAGGTGGCTGCATCTGCCAGGGCGTTGCCTTCTGACAAAGGGCCTGGAAAGCCAGTGTGAGCTCAGAGATAGGTGAGAAAAAAAGGAGAGGTACAAGTTTGAGTGTGTTTTTGTATCTCAGCAAATAGGGAGGAGGCCTGTGAAGAGGCTTTAATGTAAGGCACAGTTTCTAACAAGGGAGCAGAATGTGCCACATATGTAATATATATATATATATATATATATATATATATATATATATTAAGAGGCATGTGGAAAGGTTTTGAAAACCTGGAGCACAGCAAAGAGCTCAACCAATTGGGACAATGAGAGGTAGGTAACGAAGTTGTGTGTCTCTCCGTTAATCACGTAGGCCACACAGCCATTTGAGGAACCATCGGTAAACACCAGGAGGGCAATTATGAGCAGCCTGTGAACCATTTTTTGTGGAAAGACGAAGGGATGGGGTCAGGATTATGATTATCAATTTGTCCTGTGAATGAATCAAGGGCAGTGCCCCAATTGAAGAAAGTTTGAAGGAGCCAGTTTACTTAATCCGCCATATACGGTGAAACTATTAAATCAGGTTCTTTACCAAAGAGCTGTCTGGACATCCTTCTTCCTTTATCATGAGTTGGGCAAGCAATGAAGCATAGGTGCCAAGGACCTTTGAGGGGGAGGAGGACAGAGGGACCCAAAGGAGGAAAGTTCCCCTGGTGGGAGAATGGGATGAACCCTGCCAGAGAACTCCGATGGGAGAGTGAGTGGTAGCACAGAGTATATACACGAGAGGCACATGGGGAGCAAACTGAAATGTAGATTGTGATTGTATAGCTTGGTTGATTAAGGTAAGGGATTCTTTAGCCTCAGGTGTAAGTTCTCTGGGGGAGGAAGGGTGAGAGTCTCCCTTTAGTAACTGGTAGAGGAGCACCAAAACTTCAGGAGGTATCTTTAAAAGAGGCCTAAGAAATTGTAGGTTTCTTAGAAATTTTTGAGGTTTGTACCTCAAGCTTGGGGACATAGACCTGCTGTGACTTGAGTTCATACCCCAGATATATAAAAGGTTCAGACATTTGAGTCTTTTTAGGAGCCACCTTAAGCCTGGTGACAGAGAGAGCACACTGAAGTTGTTGAAATCAGGTGAGCAGCCCTCGTGGACAAGGGCCGACCAAAAATAAGTCATCCATATAGTGAAGAATAGAAATCGAAGGCCAAGCATTCCACACGGTCTGTATAATATGTCCTACAAATTTTTGAGCCAGGGTAGGGCTCCTACTCATCCCCTGGTGCAGTACCTTCCATTGATAACGTGGCATATGTTGTTGGAAGTTAATCTGGAGGAGACTCAAAGCAAAGTGACTACAATCTTCCAGATGGAGGGGTATAGTGAAAAAACGAGGGATGGCAGAGAGGGAGGGAAGACCAGGTTGTAACGCTCCTATTACTACCATGGCCTTGTTTATTGCTCTTAAGTCTTGTAGGACTCTCCATTTGCCTGATTTCATTTTAATAACAAATATAGGGGTGTTCCTGGGTGAGTTGGAGGGCTCAATATGTCCAGTGGCAAGCTGTTCTTGCACTAACAGCATAGCCGCATCAAGTTTGTCTTTGGAAAGGGACCATTGGTCAACCCAAACCGGGGACGAAGCCTTTCAAGTAATCTTGTCTGCATGTAGGGGTGCAGTTATGGCAAGGCCCCCTAGGAAAACCAAGTCCTTCTCTTTCTTTTTGGAGAAGTTTTATGAGGGCTGTTCTTTCCTGGGCATGAGTGCCCATTCTCTGACCCTGTAGGTACCCTTGGTTCATCATGAGTTTAGTTACTGTTTCATTGGGGCTGAGCATCAACACATTCATTTGAGACAAACTGTCTCTGCCCCAGAGATGGACAGGAAGGTCTGGGATGATGAAAGGAGTGACCAATCCTGAGTTGCCTTTTTGATCCGACCATCTGATTGCAGAAGCACTAATGAGGGGATTTTGAGAATGTCCAATGCCCTGCAAATGGGTCGTTCATTCAGTCAAGGGCCAATGTTTTGGCCAATACTCATATGCTGTTACCATGGCGTCAGCTATGGAATTGAGGAGTCCCTTAAATGACTGCCCATTAAGAAACAAAGTGAGCATAGGTTTAGAGGGAGAAATCTTTTGCACCTAGAATGGCTCTGTGGTTGGAGGGTCAAGATTGCAGGCTTTAGTTAGTGCCTTAGATTGCTCAGGCTCTAGAGGAAGGAGCAGGGCCTGTGCCAGGCTTTGACCAGTGGGGGTATATACAGGTCCCTGTAGAGCAGAGACCAAGAGCTGGTACTCTCCCAAATAGTCAGAATCAATGGCACCAGGATGAACTTGAATGCCCTTTAAGGCAGAAGAAGCACATCCAATGATTAGACCAAAGGGATTAGCAGGCAGGGGACCAAATATTCCAGTAGGAAGTAATCTAGTTCTTTCCTCAGATGCCAATATTGTGCTGTTGGTGGTACAGATGTCCAATCCTGGGCTGTTTTCACTTGCTTCCCAGAGATCTGAAAAGGATTGTGGGCTGACAGGGGGGGCATTGGGAGTGGTGCCCTGAGACTGGGGTGAATGTCAATGCTGGGTTCTGAGGTGACATGTTGGCTGGAATGAATCCAATTCCTCCAGGGTTTGCTCAGTTGATGGGGCCAGAGGTTGCCCCTGAGGGAAGTTTCCTGACCCAGGGGGAGGAAGAATGTTGCCCAGGAAATCAGTCTTTGAGTGTCACTCATTAGCCCAGTGACGTCCCCATTTGCAACGTGGGCAGACTGTGGCTGGCTGGAACCGGGAAGTCAAGGGTATGCTAGCTGTCCTGCCTGAGAAGAGAGTTTGGCCATTCTCCCAGGTCCGTTGGGGCTGGCGGCACTCCCTGGAAAAATGTGCTACAATTAAAGTAGGCTCTTTGCAAAAAACAAGAACCAAGACCAGCCCTCTGAAGAGCAGCTCCAATGGCCAGGCCTATCACATGGCTGGGCCCTATACCTGCACAAAGCAGGATGTAATCAGAAACAGTTCCTTTCCAATGGTGTTTAAGAATGTCCTGACATGTCGGGTTAGCATTCTCAAAAACCACCTGCTTGATAAAAATATTTTCTGGATCCTGAGGTCCAAACAAGCAGCTGGCAGTCTCAATGAGGTGACTGATAACGTCACTATAAGGTTCCTCAGGGCCCTGTCTGATTTTTGTAAAAGTGACTGAGGCAGAACTCATGAAGGGAGCCTTTTCAAGGCACCAAAGGCGGCTTGTCTCACCTGTGCCAGGAGGCCAGGAGTGTAAGCAATTTGTTCACTGAGTGTATCAAAGGGGGAGTAACCCAGTATTCTATTTGTGGTCCAGTCTCAAGTGCCCTATTTATGGTCATTTCTCGTTGACAAGTCTCGTGCTGCCTCCTGGAACTCAGCCTTCCATAACACAAAGTCTCCTCTTTCAAGGGAGGCATGGGCAAGTTGTTTGAATTCATGAGGAGTGAGCCAGGCTTCTGTAGAAGCCTTCAACAAGGCCAGAGTAAAAGGCACAGTTGCACCATATTTTGTCACTGCTGCTTTCATTTTCTCTATGACAGACAAAGATAGAGGGGTATAGATCAAAGGACGCCCCTCCATTGGAGCTTCTAGGCTGCCTGTAGTGCCCTCATTGGGCTCTCCCTCATCTGCCTCTTCTCCCTCGCTTTCCCTCCAGCCCCCGGGAGAATGTTCCTCTGTCTGGCGAGCAGGTGTTGTTCCCCCACTAGGAATAGTCACGCGGCAACGAAGTGAAAGTGGAAAAGCATGCATAGTGTAGGGCGGAAGTTCAGAGGATGCCTCACCAGCCAGGAAGGATAGACCAGCAAGTTCTTGGTCCAGGTCCCTGAGTGTTTTAAGGTAGAGCAATTTGTTCCAGTCAGTTACAGACTAGCTCACAGAGGGTCAAGAGGTCAGAGGTGGTGACTGCTCATGCCTGGCAGAGTAGACGATTGGCAGCGAAAACCTGATGAAATGGCGGGGGACAATAGGGAAGTGGAGGATGAAAAGGTGGAAGTAAAGAGGCAGAGAGAGGCTTAGGATCCCCGAGAATTTTTGTTTTAGAGTTGGCTAGAGTTGAGGAGGAACTGTTATCAGCTTTTGTCCCTTTGGACACAGTGAGGGTTGCCTCCAATTTCATAGGTGGTCAGTCAGAGTTATGGTATCATGCGGCCTCCTCTTCCAGGGAGGCGGCACTGCCAGGGTTAAGAGGTCCATTATCTCCAAAATCAATGAGGGAAAGATATAATGATGAAGTGCCAGTAAGCAGAGGCAAAGGGTAAGATAGGGCAGGCGGGAAGGGGGAAACAGAGGAACTAGAACACCCACCAGCCATCTCGTAGTCTAGACTTGGCTTGTGCATCTGGCTCCCTTCAGGAGTCTGAGGCCAGCACCCAGAGGTCGCAGATGGCAACCGGGAGCACTGACGGAGGAGTTGTTCTTCTTCATCAATTACATTTTTTACATCAGGCCAATCATGATGAGTCTTAAGGACTTCATTAAAGAGATTCCAGTATCTGAAAGCCGTCACAGGCACCTTTTTAGGACCGAAAGCATGATAAAGTCTTGAAGACAATCCCCAACCCTTCGCCACTTTTTTTCATTAATAGTTCCTTCCTGTGGAAACCATGGACAGACTACAGCAAACAATTTTTAAAACCTAATAAGATCCTTCTTTTTAACTTTAGTTTCTCACGTCTTGAGTGAATCTTTAAGCTCAGAAACAAAGATGTCATGTTGAGAAATTTTTTGTCTCATAATGAAAGAGAAACTTATGACATGCACCACTTCTAACATTCACCACTTATGACAAGCGCCATAAGCGCCACTTATGCACCACCTGCAACTTACCAATTGCCTGAGAACCACTCAGGAGACTGCGAGTCTTGAATGCCAGCCATTCCACTGATGGTGGGGCAGTGTTCTCTCCAAGAGGATCACATTGGGCCCCACGTTGAGGCACCACCTGACCGGATCTGCTGGACAATCAACCGAGACACATGGACCCCTAGGTAGAAAATGAGGGACAAGAGGCTCAAGGAACGGACAGCAAGTCAAAAAGATCTGATCAAGCTAACAAAATTTTATTTTTCTCAGGCTGCTTATAAGCACAAGGCAGGATGTTGGGTAGGAGCAGAGGGGGAACTAGGGTGAAAGTGAGGTCAGGCCCCTGCTGCTGTATACCACACAATGTTCCCTTCATGATCAAGTGGCACGACGCTGGCAGTTTCCTAGAAGTGTGGGACAGTGAGACTGGGCGCTAACTTAGGTGAAACAGATCTATATCTGGTTGTTGAGAAACCTAAAGACAGGAGGTCTCCTGGAGAGTGCTCCAAGAGGTCCTTGAAACGGAGGAAGCAGGAGAGGTTTTGTCACGCAGAACACCGGAGGTCCAAATGGCCATATTTGTTGAAAGCACCCCCATCAAATGATTGCTCTGGAGACTGCCAGGGCTGCAGCTACCCAAGAGGGTAAACAGAAACACAGGCAGGGCCCCGCCTACTGAGGTGATTAGCATGGTCACCCACCTGCAAGTGTGATTGGCACGGTGGCACAGTGGCATGGTGTCTGGACGATCTGGACCATACTAAGGCAGGGGGGACAGAGAGCATGTTTCTGGGCCCACCAGTCTGCTAAAAGTCCAAAAACCCAACAGAAGACCAGGCAGTTGGGAACACACCCACCAGCTGCAGTGCTAAAACTGTGCTCACAGCTTGTCTGATCTGTTCTAAGAATTTAGAGAAAGGGTGCACTATTCCTAACAGCAGGACAGGTGCCCGCCATTGTTAATCAGTAGCTTTGTATCAGAGACTGAACTGTGGGTGGTGTATCTCCAGGCTGGAACTACTGGCCCAGGAAAAACAAGGACAACGTGTGGCTCTGACGCCAGACCAACCCACTAGTCCCAGGAAAACGCCAGCGGCCAGTGTCCAGGTGAGTGTGAGTGCAAAACATAAAACCAGAGCCAAGGGTGTTGGCCTCACCTGCACCCCATATCTTCCTCTCAGAGCACTCATGGGCCGTTGCCCCAGGGGGAAAAGGGAACGTGGATCTGAGCCTATCAGACCACAGAGAAACTCAGGCCCAACACAGGGGACCAAGCAGTTGTGGTCATCCCCCCCTGCAAGACACAGCGCTAAAGTACTACACCCAGGTGGTCTAATCTAAAAACCTGGAGGAAGGGTGCACACTGCCCAACAGCTGGATAGGTTCCCACCAGTGATAACCAGGAACTTGGTGGCTGAGACTGAACTTTGGGCAGTGTAACTCCAGACTGGGGATATTAGTCCAGGGAAAAAACACAGAAAAATGGGTGGTTCTGATCTACGAAAAACCTGGAAGTCCTGAGAAAGCCTCAGAGTCTGGAAACCACTGCAACATGAACACAAAACCAGAACTTTGAGCCAAGGTTGTTTTCATCAATTGTGCTCCCTGTCTTCCTCTCTGACCACCTGTGAACATGCTGGCTCAGGGGGAATGGAGAGTGTAAATCAGGCACACCAGGCCTTGCAGAGACTCATGGCCCAAACAAGGTCTCAGGCAGCTGCAGCCACATCTCCAGCCACAGCTTTAAGGCATCCCACTGCTGAGCAGGCATGCCTGTGGGAGTGTCACACATGCCCACCCTCTGTCTTCCTCTCTGGATGCTCAGTGGGCCTGCTGGCTGAGGTGGAACAGAGAGTGTGGATCAGGGCCCCAACTTCAGAGGGAGCAAGATGACTACAGGTCAAAACAAAACCTTAAACAACAAACACCAAAAATATATGGCATCTCCAGATCCCAACTATCCCAATGAAATCAACCCTAACAACTCAAACACAATTGAAATACAAGAAAATGCCTAGCAATCCATAGTAACAAAGATGATAATGGAGGAAATGAAAAATATCTGAAAGAAAATGCAGGAAGATGCAGCCAAACAAATTGAAGACATTAAAGAGGCCTATAAAGAGGCAATGGAAAAAGTCCAGGAAAAGACAAACAACCAGATGATGGAAATCAATAAAACAATTCAACATCTGAGGCCCAGAGAAAGTCGCTGGAAGAAACTCAAGAAAACACAAAAAGCCAGATGAAGGAAATCTATAAAGTAGTACAAGATTTGAAGATGAAAATGGAAACAATGATAAAAACACAGACAGAAGAAAGACAGGAAAAAAAGAACTCAGAGAAGCATGCAAGTAATACAGACTTAAGCTTCTCTAACAGAATTCAAAGGATGGAGGAAAGAATCTCAGCAGTAGAAGATTCTATGGTAGAACTTGAAACAAACATTAAAGAAAATGCTAAAACTGGAAAATTCCTGCTACAAAGCATCCAAGAAATAAAGGACAACATGAAAAGACAAAATGTAAGGATAATAGGAGTTGAGGAAAGAGAAAATGCCCAGCTCCAAGGACCGAAAATATCTTCAACAAAATCATAGAAGATAATTTGCCCAATCTAAGGAAGGAGGTGCAAATAAACGTACAAGAGGCCTATAGAACACCAATTAGAATAGACCAGAAAAGAAAATCCTCCCACCACATAATAATCAAGACACAAAATATACAGAATAAAGAAAAATATTAAAAGTGCCAAGGGAAAAAGGCCAATTAACACTTAATGGCAAACCTATCAGAATTACACCCGACTTCTCAACAGAGACCATAAAAGCCAGAAGGGCCTGGACAGAGGTCCTGAAAACATTAAGATACCATAAGTTTCAGGCAAGACTACTCTACCCAGCAAAACTTTCAATAAATATTGATGGAGAAAACAAGATTTGCCATGATAAAAACGAATTCAAAGAGTTCCTAACCACAAATCCAGCCTTACAGGAGTTAATAGGAGGAAAACTCCAAACCAAAGTGACAAACTACAACAAAAACCATACGGGATTTAGATAACTATACAGTGGCAAAAATAACCACACAAGTACTCTTCTGCAACCAACATCAAAACCAAGGGACTTACCAGTTTCTGGTTACAAATTTTTCTCAACATTAATGGTTTCAATTCTCTAATAAAAAGACACAGGCTATTCGAATGAATGCATAAGCATCCAAGAAACCCATCTCATCCATCTGCATCTAAGAAACTCAACTCAGCCACAAGGATAGACATTACCTCAGGGTAAAAGGCTGGGAGAAAGTATTCCAAGCAAATGGACAAAAGAAGAAAGCTGGTGTAGCCATTTTAATATCTAATAAATTAGACATTACACCAAAATTAATCAAAAGAGATGAGGAAAGACACTTTATACTCATCAACGGTAAAGTCAAGTAAGATGATATCACAATTCTGAACATCTATGCTCCCAATACAAGGGCACCAACATTTGTAAAAGACCTATTAACAAAGGGCAAACCACACATCGATCCCCACACACTAATAGTGGGAGACTTCAACACCCCACCTTCACTGAAGGATAGGTCATTGAAACAAAAACTAAACTGAAAACTAACAACATTAACCAATGTCATGGATCAAATGAATCTAACAGATATCTACAGAACTTTTCACCCAACCACAAAGGATTATACCTTCTCCTCAGCACCCCACAGAACCTTCTCCATATTGATCACATAATAGGTCACAAAGCAAGCCGCAACAGATTCAAGAAGATGGAAATAATACCATGTATCCTATCAGATCACCATGGTCTAAGACTGGACTTCAACAACAGAAACAATAAAAAGCCTACACACATATGGAAACTAAACAACTCTCTCCTTAATGACACCTGGGACAGGGGAAAAATAAAGAAAGAAATAGAAGACTTCCTGAAGTTCAATGAAAATGAAGGAACAACATACCCAAATTTGTGGGACACATTGAAGGCAGGGCTAAGAGGAAAATTCATAGTACTAAATGCCTTTAAAAAGAAATTGGAAACATCCCATATAAGCAACTTAATGACAAAGCTAGATGCCTACAAAAAAAAGAAAGAGAAGCACCCAAGAGGAGTAGATGTCTGGAAATAATCAAACACAAGGCTGAAATCAATAAATTAGAAACAAAGACAGCAATTCAAAGAATCAACAAAACTGCAAGCTGGTTCTTTGAGAAAATCAACAAGATAGACAAACCACTAGACAAAGTAACTAAAAGGCAGATAGACACTATCCAAATCAACAAAATCAGAAATGAACAGGGAGACATAACAACCAACCCAGAGGAAATACAAAGAATCCTAAGATCCAATTTTAAAGGCATATATGCCACAAAACTTGAAGATCTAAGAAAAGTGGAAAATTTTCTTGATCGATTCCAATTGCCAAAATTGAATCAAGAACAGATAAACTAATTAAACAATCCTATTTCTCTTATACAAATAGAAGCAATTATTGATAGTCTCCCAACCAAAAAAAGCCCAGGGCCAGATGGTTTCAGCGCAGAATTCTACCAGACCTTCAAAGAAGAGCTAATACCAATACTCTTCAAGCTACTCCAAAAGATAGAAATAGATGGAACTCTACCAAATTCATTTGATGAGGACACAGTCATGTTGATATTTAACCCTAACAAAGACCTAACCAAAAAAAGAGAACTTCAGATAAATTTCTCTTATGAACATTGATGCTAGAATAATCAATAAAATACTTGCAAAAAAATACAACATATATCAAAGATGTCATTCATCATGACCAGGTAGGCTTCATTCCTGGCATGCTGGGTGGTTTAATGTTTGGAAATCCATCAATGTAATCCAACATATAAACAACTGAAAGAAAAAGAAACACATGATGATCTCCTTAGATGCAGAAAAAGCATTTGACAATATCCAACACCCATTCAGGTTTAAAGTTTTGGAGAGATCTGGAATACAAGGCACATACCCCAACATAATAAAGGCTATATACAGCAACCCAATAGCCAACATCAAATTAAATGGAGAGATACTCAAGGAAATTCTTCTAAAATCAGGGACCAGATAACGCTGCCCACTTTCTCAATATCTCTTCGATATAGTTCTTGAAGTTCTAGCCAGAGCAATAACGCAACAAAAGGAGATCAAGAGGATCCAAATGAAAAAGAAAGAAGTCAAATTATCCCTATTTTCAGATGATATGATACTGTACATAAGTGACCCGCATAATTTCACCAGAGAACTACTACAGCTGAAAAACACCTTCAACAACTTGGCTAGATACAAAATTAACTCAAAAAAGTCAGTAGCATTCCTATATACAAATGACAGACATGCAGAAGAAGAAATTAAGAAAGCTATACCCTTCACAATAGCCACAAGCAATATAAAATATCTAGGAGTAACTCTAACCAAGCAAGTAAAGGACATGTTTGAAAAGAACTTTAAATCTCTGAAGAAAGAGATTGAAAAGGACATCAGGAGATGGGAGGATGCCCCTTGTTCATGGATCAGGAGAATTAACATAGTAAAAATGGCCATCCTACAAAAGCAATCTACAGATTCAATGCAATCCCTATCAAAACACCTACACAATATTTTAAAGACATTAAAAGATAAATTCTCAACTTCATATGAAATACAAAAAAACCAGAAGAGCTAAAACAACCCTATACAATAAAAGATCCTCTGGAGGAATCTGAGTTCCTAATCTCAAGCTGTACTATAGAGCAACAGTAATTAAAACAGCATGTTACTGACACAGCAATGGGCCAGTGGAACAATGAAATCGAAACGAAGACCCAGAGAAGAATCCACATACATATGGTCACTTGATTTTAGACAAAGAAGCCAAATCCATTCAATGGAAAAAGAATAGCATCTTCAAAAAATGGTGCTGGTCTAACTGGATGTCTACATGTAGAAAAATTGGAACTCTATTTGTCACCATGCACAAAACTCAAGTCCAGCTGGATTAAGGAGCTCAATATTAAACTAGAGACACTAAATCGGTGAGAAGAAAAAGTGGGGAACCCCTACAGAAATTGAAGTAATCATTGATAGTCTCCCAACCAAAAAAAGCCCAAGACCAGATGGTTTCAGTGCAGAATTCTACCAGACCATCAAGGGCGAGCTAATACCGATACTCTTCAAGCTACTCCAAAAGATAGAAAGGGATGGAACCAATTTCATTCTATGAGGCCATAGTCTCATTGATACCTAAACCTCACAAAGACTCAACAAGGAAAGAGAATTTCAGACCAATTTCTCTGATGAACATCGATGCAAAAATACTAAATAAAATACTTGCAAAACGAATACAAGAACACATCAAAGATATCATTCATCATGACCAAGTAGGCTTCATTCCAGGCATGCAGGGATGGTTTAATATACGGAAATCCATCAATGTAATCCACCACATAAACAAACTGAAAATAAAAAACCACATGATCATCTCTTTGGATGCCGAGAAAGCATTTGATAAAATCCAACACCCATTCATGTTTAAAGTTTTAGAGAGATTGGGAATACAAAGCATTTTCCTCAACATAATAAAGGCTATATATAGGAAGCCAATAGCCAAAATCAAAGTAAATGGTGAGATACTCAAGGAAATTCCTCTGAAATCAGGAACAAGACAAGGCTGCCCACTCTCTCCATATCTCTTCAATATAGTACTCGAAGTTCTAGCCAGAGCAATAAGACAACATAAGGAGATCAAGGGTATTCAAATGGGAAAGGAGGAAGTCAAATTATCCCTATTTGCAGATGATATGATAGTCTACATAAGTGACCCTCAAAATTCTACCAGAGAACTCCTACATATGATAAACACCTTCAGCAAATTGGCTGGATACAAAATTAACTCAAAAAAGTCTGTAGCCTTCCTATACACAAATGACAGGCTTGCAGAGGAAGAAATTAGGAAAACTACACCCTTCACACTAGCCACAAGCAATATAAAGTACTTAGGAGTTACTCTAACTAAGCAAGTGAAGGACTTGTTTGAAAAAAGTTTCAAAACTCTAAAGAAAGAGATTGAAGATGATATGAGAAGATGGAAGGATCTTCCTTGCTCATGGATCAGGAGAATTAACATAATAAAAATGGCCATCCTACCAAAAGCAATCTACAGATTCAATGCAATCCCTATCAAAATACCTACACAATTTTTTAAAGACATTGAAAGTTCAATTCTGAACGTCATATGGAAAAACAAAAAATCCAGAATAGCTAAAACAATCTTGTACAGTAAGAGGTGCTCCGGAGGAGTCTCCATACCTGATCTCAAACTGTACTATAAAGCAATAGTAATTAAAACAGCATGGTACTGGCACAGCAACAGGCTGGTAGAGCAGTGGATTCGAATCGAAGACCCAGATATGAATCCACACACATATGGTCATTTGATTTTTGACAAAGAAGCCAAATCCATTCGATGGAAAAGGGATAGCATCTTCAACAAATGGTGCTGGTCTAACTGGATGTCTATGTGTAAAAAAATGCAACTGGACCCATATTTGTCACCTTATACAAAACTCAAATCCAAGTGGATTAAAGACCTCAACATAAAACCAGAGACACTAAGCCACTTAGAAGAACAAATGGAAAAGAGCCTGGAACATATTGGCACAGGAGACAACTTCCTGAACAGAACACCAACAGCCCAGGCATTAATGTCAACAATTAATAAATGGGACCTCATGAGGCTGAGAAGCTTCTGTAAGGCAGGAGACACTGTCAAGAGAACAAAGCGCCAGCCTACAGACTGGGAAATGATCTTCACCAACCCTACATCTGACAAAGGTCTAATATCCAAAATATATAAAGAACTCAAGAAATTAAACACCACCAAAACAAATAACCCAATGGAGAAATGGGGCTTGGAACTAAACAGAGAATTCTCAACAGAGGAATATCAAATGGCTGAGAAACACTTAAAGAAATGCTCAACCTCCTCAATCATCAGGGAAATGCAAATCAAAACAACTCTGAGATTCCATCTTACACCCATCAGAAAGGCTAAGATCAAAAATTCAAGCGACACCACATGCTAGCGAGGATGTGGGGAGAGAGGAACACTCCTTCATTGCTGGTGGGAATGCAAACTAGTACAACCACTTTGGAAATATATCTGGGGCTATCTCAGAAAAATGGGAATAGAGTTTCCTCAAGACCCAGCTATTCCACTCTTTGGAATATACCCAGAAGATGCTCCAGCACACAACAAGAAAATTTGCTCAACCAGGTTCATAGCAGCCTTATTCATAATAGCCAGAACATAGCAACAGCCTAAGTGTCCCTCAATAGAAGAATGGATAAAGATACTGTGGGACATATACACTATGGAATACTACTCAGCTATTAAAAACAAGGAATTCCTGAAATTTGTGGATAAATGGATTGAACTAGAAATGAACACAATGAGTGAGCTAACCCAGAAGCAGAGACACTCAAATAGTATATATGCATTTATAACTGGACACTAGGGCAAGGAGCATGTCTTATGAAAGTCTTCACTTACCAGGAAAGTGGGATAGCGGTGAGGACATCCTAGGGTGAGAGAAATATAGGAGACAGGGTAATAGATGGGTCCAGAGAGTCCTAGAAACCTACAAGAAGCACACTATAATGGGCAGATCTGGGCCCAAGGGTTCTGCTCAATCTATGGCAACAACCAAGTACAATATGTGCAGTCATCATCAAACCCCTACCAAGATCTAGCCAAGGGACAGGACATTTTCCACAGTTAAGGGGAGACTGGGGATTGACTTTCATATGAACTCTGATGCCCCATATTTGGCCATGTACCCTTGATGGGGATGCCCAATGGCACTCGGAAGGTTAGCACTACCAAGGAGAAACTTGATGCCCTAGCATCATATTCAAGGGAAGGAGGTCCCCTTCAGTCACAGTCATAGGGAAGGGGAATGAGGTGAAAGTGGGATGGAGGGAGGAATGGGAGGATGCACCGGATGGAATAGCAATTGAGATGTAATATGAATGATTTTATTTTTCAATTAAAAAAAAGAGTAGCAGTATTAGCTCCTCTTTGAAGGTCTGAAAGAATTCTGCACTGAAACCATCGGCCCTGAGCTTGTTTTTTCTTTTGGTTGGGAGGCTTTTTATTACTGCTTCTATTTCTGTTGGAGAAATAAGACTCTTTAATTTGTTTGTCTGATCTTGGTTGAACTTTGGCAAGTTGAATCCAAAATGAAAATTGTCCATTTCCCTTGTATTTTCAAATGCTGTGGCATGAAGGCTGTTGAAGTAAAACCTAATGATTTCCTGTATTTCATCAGTGTCTATTGTTATGTCTCCCTTTTCTTTTCTGATTTCATTGATTTGGATAGTGTCTTTTAGTTAGTTGGTCTAAGGGTTTGTCTATCTTGTTTATTTTCTCAAAGGACCAGCTCTTGGTTTTGTAGATTTTTGAATTGTTCTCTTTGTTTCTGATTTATTTATTTCAGCCCTGAGTTTGATTATTTCCAGCCTTCTGCTTCTCGGGTGTGTCTGCTTCTTTTTTCTAGAGTTTTCAAGTGTTCCATTAAGTTGCTTATATATGATGTCTGCAATCTCTTTATGAAGGTCCTTAGTGCTATCAACTTTCATCTTAGCACAGCTTATCAATGTGTCACATAAATTTGGGTATGTTGTACCTTCATTTTCATTAAATTTCAGGAAGTCCCTAATTTCTTTCTTTATTTCTTCACTATCCCAGTTGTCACTGAGTTGTTCAGTTTCCGTGTGTGTGTAGACTTTTTGTTATTTCTGTTGTTGTTGAAGTCCAGTTTTTGTCCCTAGTGGTCTGATAAAATACAATATATTATTTAAATCTTCTTATTTCCTTGAGGCTTGCTTTGTGAGCTACTATATAGTAAATTTTGGAGAAGTTTCCATGAAGTGCTGAGAAGAAGTATAACCTTTTGTGCATGTGTGAAAAGTTCGGTAGATATCTGTTAGATCCATTGGACTCATGACATTGGTTACTGTCACTATTTCTCAGTTTAGCTTCTGTTTCATTGACCTATCCTTTGGTGAAAGTGGGATGTTAAAATCTCCCACTATTAATGTGTGGGGATCCATGTGTGGTTTAAGAGTTATTCATGTTTCTTATACAAATGTGGATGACATTGTATTGGGGCATATATGTTGAGATTTGTGATGACATCTTGGTTGAATTTTCCTTTAATACAAGTGAAATGTCCTTCCTCATCTCTTTTGTTTAATTTTGGTTGAAAGTCTATTTTATTAGATATTAGAATCGCTACTCCAGTTTGCTTCTTGTGTCCACTTTCTGGGAAGACATTTTCCAGGCTTTTACCCTGAGGTAATTTCTATTATTGTGACTGAGATGTGCTTCTTGAATGCATAAGAATGTTGGGTCTCATTTATGCATCCATTCTGTTAGTCTGTGTCTTTTTATTGAACAGTTCAGACCATTGATGTTGAGAGATATTAATGACCAATGACTGATAAGTCCCTTGATTGTATGTTGGCTGTGGTAGAGTTTTTCTGCTTTTGTCTGTATATGTTTTGTTATAGTGATGTTATTTATTTCCTGTGTTATCCTGGTTGAAGTTAGCTACTTTAGGTTGCAGTTTTCTATCCAGTAACTTCTGTAGGGCTAGACTTGTGGATAGGTATTGTTTGAATTTGTTTTTGTCATGGAACATATTGTTTCTTCATCTGTAGTTATTGAAACGTCACTGGGTGTAGTAATCTGGAGTGGCATGTGTGGTCTCTTAGAGTTTGCAAGACCTCTTCCCATGCCCTTCTGGCTTTTCTGGTCTCAGATGAGAAGTTGAGTGTGATTCCTATAGGTTTGCCATTATATGTTACTTTGCCTTTTCCTCTTGTTGCTCTTAATATATTTTCTTTGCTTTGTACATTTTTGCTATATTATGTGGTGGGAGGATTTTCTTTTCTGATCTATTCTACTTGGTGTTCTATAGGTCTCTTGTATGTTTATATGTTTCTCTTTCTTTAAATTGGGGACATTTTCTTCTATGATTTGGTTGATGAAAATATTTTCTAATAAATAGCAGCACAGCATGGCACAGCACACCAAAATAGTTGAGCTACTATTCCAAAACACAGTCTTGGTGATTTCTCAGATTGAACAAATGGGAAGGTTCAGAAAAATCCTTCCCATCCTCACCCCTCCATTGTGGCTTTTCATGCCCCAGGTTTAGGAGCCACAAACCCCAAGTACCCTGTACTCTTCCAAATATTGGAGGGAGTACAAACCCCCTGGAGAACAGATGTCTGCAGGAACAAAAATATCCATGACTGGATGGATTGCTGTTCCAAATGAAGGCTTGGGGTCTTCTCGGACTCAAGGAGATTTCAGTAGATAAGAAGAATCCCCAACATCCACACCCATCCCCACTGTGGCTGGAAGCACCCTGGGTTGGGAATCACAAGCTCCAAACACTCTGCACTCTTGAATATTGGAGTAGGGTAGTCCCCATGTAGAACAAAGGATCAACACAGTAGAAACAACACAGCATTTTGGCCTCTAAATCACTGTTCTACACTGTAGCTGATTCTTCTGAGGAGAACTAGTACACAGAGGAACCCTACTAAAACCCAGATAAAAGGTGGGAGAGTTTGGATAATCTAGATCCAGAAAGACAGTGTCTGCCAATCCAACATAGACCATGAAAGTCAGAAGGACACAAAGAGACCACAGATGCCAAGCTAGACTACTATAGGAAGTAAAACTCCCAATCACTATAGATGGAGAAAACAAGATATTCCATGACAAAAACAAATTTAGACAATATCTAAACACCAACCCAACTCTACAGAAGATAGTAGAAGTAAAACCACAATACAATGAGGCCAAATATAGCCAGCAAATCACAGTATATAAACAATCTCACAGCAGCAAACCCAAAACAGACACAGCCGCACACAATCACCACCAACTCCACAATAAAAATGATCCAACAACCATTGGTCACTAATTCTCTCAGCATCAATGCCCTCAACTCACCAGTAAAAAGACACGGACTAAGAAAATGAATGCAGAAACAAGATTCAGCATTCTGTTACATACAAGAAACTTACCACAGCAACAAAGATAGAAATTACCTGAAATTAAAAGGCTGGAAAAGATTTTCCAAGCAAACATCCAGGAAGCAAGCAGGAGTAGCCATTCTAATATCTGATAAAGTAGAATTTCAATAAAAATTGATCAAGAAGGATGGACAATGATGCTTCATCGTCATCAAAGGAAATATCCACAAAGAGGACATTACAATCCTGAATATCTATGCTCTTAATACTAGGCCACCCGTATTCATAAAAGAAACTCTTTTAAAGCTTAAATCACACGTAAATCCCAACACAATAATAGTGGGAGACCTTAACACCTCACTTTCACCAATGGATATCCCTTCAAGGCAGAAACTAAATAGAGAAATAATTAAGATAACAGAGGTCATGAATTAAATGTAATTAACAAACATCCAGAGAACTTTTCACCCAAGTAGAAAAGTTGGGTGAATATCAAATAGGTTAGTTTCACAAATAAGCCTACTTGTTTAGGAGTTAAGGTATTTTTAGGTCTAAATAGATCTTTTAAGTTCATAGACATGAGATAAGATAGATATTGATTTACATTCAGAATTTTAGACATTTAAACATTTAGGAATATGTTTTCCACAGTGTAGCCAAATACAAATATCCAAAGCACTATGAGGTAACATTAATTTAATTCCTGATTGTTTGGTGGTTTTTCTTGCTCTATGTACTTTATTTTATATATGTATAATAATACAAATGTATATGTAAAGATATCTAAAATAACTATAAAATAAAAACAATAAGTAAATAAATAAATAATTTATGGTGTCCTTGATTTCTTGGATGTTTTGTGTCAGGAATTTTTCAAATTTAATATTTTCTTTCATGGATGCATCAAATTGTTCTATTATATCTTCTAAACCTGAGATTCTTTCCTCCATATCTTGAATTCTATTACCAATGCTTACCTCTGCAGTTCCTGCTTTCTTGTATAAGAACTCTCATACTTGGCTTTCTTCTGTTTCTGTTTTTATCACTGTTTCCATTTTCATCTTCGGGTCTTGAAGTGTGTTATTGATTATCTTCACCTGATTGTTTGCATTTTCCTGCATATCTTCCAGTGATTTCTTCACATCTTCTATACAGGCTTCTGTCATGTCCTCTCTAAGTTCCTCGGTCTTTCAGTATTTGTTCGTGAAATTTATTTATTTCTTCCATTATCATCTTCATTATGAAGGTTTTGAGGTCATTTTCCTGTGTTTCACTTGTGTTTAAGTTTCCAGGTTTGATTTCTTTGGGATAACTGGATTCCAAAGATGTCATATTGTTTTGTCTTTTGTTGTTTGTGTTTTTACACTGGCCTTTAGTCATTTTGCTGTTTCGGACCTGAGGTGGTAGTTTCTGGTGTCGTTCACTGGCTTTTGAGAGCAGTTTGTTAGTGAGTATCTATGGGTTGAGACCTCTCACCTGTGGGGAGCAGCAAACCTTTCCCTGGATCAGGAAGTGACTTGGGTTCAGCTCTTGGGACTTTGCTCCACAACCTGGACTCCCCACTGGGCCAGCAGATGCTTATTTTGGTTCTCTGTAGCCCAAGGTTCAGTCTGAGTGAGTATAGATACAGCCCATTATTGAGTATTTGGCTGGACATTGGAGACCCTGGGGCCCTGGAGCCTTGGTTCAGTCGTCCAGAGTGTGAGTACTAAGTGCTAGCTTCAGGCATTTTGCTGGGTTTCCATGCACATTCCAATGCCTGTGCATACTCAAGTTCTGGGGCCTTGGTTCAGTCTATCAGAGAACACATACTGTGCCTTAGCAAGAGATGTTTGACTATGTTTTGCAGAACATATCCAAAGACACCTGGGCGCTGGGCCCAAATCCTGGATTCCTCTGTTGACCTGCAGCTTGATCAGGAGTCAGATCCATCCCAGATCCATGCTCAAGGCTCCCCTCTGAGCCAGCACACACTGAAGCTTGGGTTCTGTAGCCCACAGTTCAATCAGAGAGCCAGAGGCTATGTTTACAAGGTTAATACTACCAATCCATGAGCATTGGAGATTCTTCTATCGTCTAGTATCTTCATCAGTTTCTTTCTTCAGAGACTGGAATTTCTTGTCATAAATGTCTTTCATTTGCTGTATTACAGTTACATGAAGATACTTTATATTATTTGTGGCTATTGTGAAGGGTGCTGTTTCCTTAATTTCTTTCTCAGACCATTTATCACTTGTATAAAGGAGAGCTACTGATTTTTTTAGTTAATTTTGTATCACGTTACTTTGATGAAACATTTATCAGCTGTATAAGTTCTTTGATCAAATTTTGGTGGTCTCTTATGTTTATTGTCATATGCAAATGGTGATAATTTGATTTCTTCCTTTCTTATTTGTATTTCTTTGATCTCCTTTATTTGTCTTATTATACTAGCAGAGGAGTTGAAGTTTTAGGTTCAATAGGCATGGAGAGAGTGGACAGCTGTATCATGTCTTTGATTTTATTCTATGCTAGTAACCACATTCTGACTGGACCTGCAGGAGACGGTGACGCTGTCTCCTACAGATGTCGACATGGATTTGGAAGAATGGTTCATCACAATGGTCCAATTAGCACATGAAATCAGAAATAGGTAATGAATATACATATATACAAACAGTTCATCATACAAATGTTCAAATCTAAAATGTCTTTTCACCAGACATCCAAAGTAGCAGGAATATGAAGACTTATGTCTGTGACTCCATCTTGATTCCCCTGCCTATCTACTGCATTTCAGTTCTCACTGCAAAGCCCCGGTTTATAAGACATGGGCAGCTTTTCTGGCATGGAGGAACCTATGCAAAGTAGTGTTCAAAGGAGGAAGTAAATTTCCTGGGTACAGATGTGAGAGGTTATCCAGATTAAGTCAGCAGTGAAAAGTAGCATCAAAGAGCATAAGCAATCACTGGGAATAAAGTCAATATAAAAGCTCAAGGATCAGAAGGAATGGACACATGCCTCAGAGGTTAAGAGCACTGTCTACTCCTCCAAAAACTGAGAGTACAATTCCCAGCAACCACATGGTGGCAGACTACCACCTGTAATGAGATTTAGTGCCTTCTTCTGGCCTATGGATGGTAGACTTAATAAATAAATATCTTTTGAAGAAGGAGGAGGAAGACAAGGAAGAGGAGGAGGACAAGGAGGAGGAGAAGGAGAAGATGAAGAAGAAGAAGAGTTCGCAAGTTCTCAAGTTCTCAAACCATAAATGTCTAGATGCTGTCACAGCAGGTTTTCATTAAAAATAAGATATTCATAACAGGTGAGTTTTATAGAAATAGTGGTATACCTATCTTTCATTACAATCCTAAAAAAACAACAGATATTCCAGGCAATGATAACAGAAAGAAAGAAATAGGAAAAGAGAAAAAGAAAGTAAGGGTAAAGAGAAGGAAAAGGGAGAGGAAGGAAAGGAAAGAAAGAGAAAGAAAGAAAGAAAGAAAGAGAGAGAGAGAGAGAGAGAGAAGAGAAGAGAAGAGGAAATTTTGGTTTGGGAAGGAAAATGTGGATAGGAAAGAAGGAATGAACAAGATAAAGATAATTTTTTAAACAAAAGTAAGGTTTGGGGGGGTAGAGTCAGCTCAGTGCCTAAGAATACTTTCTTCTAATGTAAAGGACTCCGGTTTGGTTCTCAGCACTTATATGATTCTCAGTCATCCACAATTCTAGTTTGTGACACAGACATGATACACATACATACATACATACATACATACATACATACACACATACATACATACAGTTTGAGATGTGATCCCTGAGATTCTGCTCCTGTTAGCCTCCGCGTTGCCTTCTGCCTCCATAATGCTATCATGCGTTCTAAATATCTGAAAACTCAAATGAATCCTTTCATTATAAGTTGCTTTTGTCATGGCATTTATCATAACAATGAAAATGTGACTAATAAAGAGGCAGAATCCATCAACAGGATGAGATAACAGGAAGAAGACACAAAATATAAACTATTATGTGTCATCTATGATAGTGTCATTTGCTGCTGTATACATAGGCTTCAAAACCAAATGGCCAATTTGCCTTTATGGAATATACAGACGCCATTAGTTATAATATTGTTTACATAGAGCCTTAGATTTGCCCTTTATCAATATTACATTTACTCATAAATATGAGCTAAAGACTTGGAGGTAGAGTCTACAAAGAGAAAAAGAACATACTTCTTTAGTGTGTAGAGAGGTTTGTTTCTGGGTCTCCACATTTGAGAGCTAATATGGAGAGTTCAGAATAATATGCAACCTCTGAGGAAGAGGCAGGAGTGAGTGAACATAGGGCTTCAAAATAAAACTATTACATGTACTCTCTCATTTACAAACCTCAGATTTTTAAACATAATTACAGAAACATAACCACCATTTAGTGGGTGTGTAAAGGGGAACTAGGAAAGTGAGGGAAACTGATGGTAATTGAAACATGGGCCAGGGAGAAACAAGAGGCTATTGTGTGTGTCTTATGGTTACCAACAGGTGCTGGCCCCACACACATCAATCATTAATTGAGAAAATGCCCTACAGATTTGCCCACAGCCAAGTCTTACAGAGACATTTCTTCTGTTGATGTTTGCTACATTTAGATTACTTTAGCTTGTGTCAATTTGACATCAATGCTAATCAGTATTGGCTATAAATGTATCATAATTTTCAAGGAAGATTGCTGTTATAGAACCCACACTATACCAATAGTTAATTTTTCAAAAGGGACAATACATAAAGAGCATGGTGGATAGGTAGGTACCCTCTGAGGCTCTGTTGCAGCCTGCATATGTTCCAGTCATATGACGAATACAGGGATACTAGGATTTAGACAAGCGAATGGGCATTGGTTCTTTTCTAATTCTAATGGGCAGGCCAGAGGGGATAGAGTAAAAACATAGCCAACCAATAGCAATCAGAAGACAGTAGCTGCTCTCTCCCTGGTGGGGAGAAGCTAGGCCCCACTACCTGGTTGGAGCAGGCAGAAACCTAAACAACTTCTAGAAGCCAGCAGGGGTTCAGGCACTCTAGGGTGATCTGAGCCTAGGACCCAAAGCCCCAGGGCCCCAGGGCAGGGTATTCAAAGCCCAGTCAATGACAGGGTAACCAGCTCTACATACACTACCTCAAACCAATACTGGAACTACACAGTACCAGCACCTACTCAGCTGAACCAGTGGGAAGCCCAGGTTGTGGAGAAAAGTCATAAGGAGCTGAAACCAGGCCACCTGCCTGTCCCAGGGAAGAGTTCCCTGGCCACCACAAGCAAAGGTCCTTGACCTATAATCACTCACCAACATACTGCCCTCGATGACCAGTGAAGGACTCCAGAAGCTGCCTCTGAACATCACAGACATCAAGATAAGGAAAGACCAAGGTAAAAAACATAAACAAAACCCAAAGCAATATGACACCTCCAGATTCCCAATATCCCAAAGAAAGCAACCCAGGCAATTCAAGCACAATTGAAATACAATAAAATGACCTCAAATCCTTAGTAATGAAGATGATAATGAAGAAAAGAAATCGAAGACCCAGAAATAAATCCATACACATATGGACACTTGATTTTTGACAAAGAAGCCAAATCTATATGATCAAAAAAAGGATAGCATCTTCAACAAATGGTGCTGGTCTAATTGGATGTCTACATGTAGAAAAATGCAAGTAGATCCATATTTATCACCATGCACAAAACTCAAGTCCAAGTGGATTAAAGACCTCAATATAAAACCAGAGACACTAAATCTGTTAGAGGAAGAAGTGGGTAAGTGTCACACCCTCTCCAGTGGAGTCTGTGTGACAAATGCTATTGTGCAACCGAAGGCAACAACCTCTTCCCAGGGAGAGCCTTCAGGAATGGGTCTGATGTTCCTGCCAGGAGTAATTGATTGCAACCTTTTTTTTTCTCATTGTGCTGGCATATTCTGTCTTTATCCTTTCTCCTAACCTTACTCCAATACCAGGACCCTTCAAATATGATGACGTTTTAATGAAACACTCTAACATGAGACTGAAGCCATGGACCTCTCAGGCCCAGTGTTCACCACCATGGTCTGCTGGTCTTCTCCACTTATTAAAAGAAACATGGCTAGGAATTATTCATTAGTTAACAATTTATATTATGACTTAGAAAGAAATAAAGTGTTTCAGAAAGATCCAAATAGTGGCTCTCAGATACTAGAAAGGAGAACTAAGAAAAAAACTGTCTAGGTACCCACACCCGCAGCACACGGGTGCTGGGCAAAAGTCCCTTAAATGAGAGAACATTGACCCTTTACATAGAGAGCACATATGTACTGATACCAAGCCAATAACTTAAGAATGATCACATCTTTACTTTTCATTCTCTACCCTGTATTGTTTCATTTGAGTCAATAACTCAAAAATGACAATATTATTTCTTTGTACTTAGTACTGAGAATGCCTGATTGCTTCACTGACTCCCTTTGAATCTACTCCATGGGAAATGTAGCCACAAAAAACTCCCTATTTGAAAAATGTGTATAAAAATCTAGACTGCTTGCCTGCAAAACACACTCAGATTCAAACTGCCCCTGTGTTTGTTTCTGTCTGTCACTCACAAAATCATTGTCCACCGATGCTTTGAGAACTCCCATTATAAAACTTATACCCAACTGAGACAGTCCATGGAAGGGAAGAGCCTTCAACTCATTGGCACAGGAGACAATTTCCCAAACAGACCACCAACAGCCCAGGCTCTAAGGTCAACAATTACTGAATGGAACTTCATGAGGCTAAGAAGATTCTGTAACACACAATACACTGTCAACAGAACAAAGGGACAGCCAACACTCTGGGAAAAGATCTTCACCAACCCTACATCTGACAAAGAGCTAATATCCAAAATATATAAAGAACTCAAGAAATTAAACACAACCAAACTAAATAACCCAATTAAGAAATGGGGTTCAGCCCCTACCAATAGCTAGCTGACGAACATGTTGAGTGGAGAGTGAGATCTGACTCTCACATGAATTCTGGTACCCCTTTCTGACCACGTCCCCTGGATGGGGAGGCCTGGCGGCACTCAGAGGAAGGATAGCAAGTTACCAAGAAGAGACTCGATATTCTAAGAGCATATATAGGGTGAGGGTGTCTCCCTCAATCACAGACATAGGGGAGGGGAGAAGGGGAGAAGTGGGAGGGAGGGAAGAATGGGAGGAAGCAGGTGAAGGGCTAACAATCAAGACGTAATATGAATAAATTAATTTTTTAAAATGTAATAAAAAAGAAAAAAGACAGAAATGGGGTTCAGAGCTAAACAGAGAATTCTCAACAGAGGAATATTGAATTGCTGAGAAACACTTAAAGAAATACTCAACCTCCTTAGTCATCAGAGAAATACAAATCAAAACAACTTTGAGATTCCATCTTACATCTTTCAGAATGGCTAAGATCAAAAACTCAAGTGACAACACATACTGGCAAGGATGTGGAGAAAGGCGAAAACTCCCCCATGGGTGGTGGCAGTGCAAACCTGTACAACCACTTTGGAAATCAACCTGGCACTTTCTCAGATAATTTGGAATAGGACTACCTCAAGACTCAGCTATTTCATTCCTTGGAATACACCTGAAAGATGCTCCAACACACAACAAGGACATTTGCTCAACTATGTTCATAGCAGCCTTATTTGTAATAGCCAAAATCTGGAAACAACCTAGATGTCCCTCAACTGAGGAATGGAAAAAGAAACTGAAAACAGAAAAGAAAACATACATTTACACTATGAAATAATATTCTGCTATTAAAACAAGGAAATCTTGACACTTGCAGGCAAACAGATGGAACCAAAAATTATCATCTGGAGTGAGCTAACCAAGACACAGAAAGACACACAAGGTATAAAATCAACATGGATGTCTTCTGAGTATCTTCACTCTCCTGGGAATTGGGACAGATGCTGGGACTCACTATTGAACTGTAGGTGAGAGTAGTATAGAAGAATGGGGAGTTCGAAGGACCCAGAGAGTCCAGGAACCCTACAAGAAGACTATAAAGGATGGTGGATCTGGATCCAGGGGACAAGAACAAACTTCTGTACCAGCCAAGGATAATGCATACAGTAAAACTAGACATCCTGTTAAGATCTAGCTAAATGACAGTGTATTTTCCATGGTTGTGGGGAAAGTGGGCACTTTCTCTGACATGAATTCTGGTAGCCCCTTATTTGTCAACTTCCCCTTGGTGGAGTGGACTGGTGGCACTCAGACAAAGGGGAAACACGCTAACCAGATGAGACCAGATAGGCTGTGATGATATAGTAAGGGGGGAGGAGGTCCCTTTCTGTCACAAGCCTAAGGGAGGTTTACAGAGTAAAAGAGGGATAGAGGGCATACAGGAAGATACAAGTTAAGGGATAAAAATACGGATGTAATCTGAATGAATAATTTTAAGAAACAATAGAGAAAAGAAAACATCCCACAATAACATAAAGCTGCAAAGGTAACGATGCCGATTGATGATTTGTCAAGTGGAAGAACCACATATGGAGGAATTAAAAGACAAAAGCAAAAGTTGGAACCAGGAAAGCTTCCATAAGCTGATGCCTATGTCAAGCAAGTTTAGTAAAAAAATATACCATCTTGTATACTATTTGAAATGAGGTAATAGATCAAGGTAAGAAGAAAGCTAAATCAGACACTGTTAGCAAAGAAAACACAGGATTTCTCAGACACAACTGTAGCAGAACTGATAACCATGACATTCAGGAGGAAAAGCCAAGTACCCAGGCACTGAAACTTGAATAACTTCAAGATGCAGGCCCCATGTCCAGACTGGACCTTGACAAGTGTGCCTGTCTACCTTGAGCAAAAATACAGAACAAATGGCCTTTTCCCTAATATCAGGGTCTCTGAGAAAGCCTTGGGTTGGTTTGGCTCTCAACAATCCCCAATCTTTTAATTTTTAAGACCATATGAGTTATATGTATCTGAACCAAGATCTAAGATACAAACATCTAAGAGATAGCAAAATCTAAGAGATACCAACATCTAAGACATACCAAAATCTGGGAGATACCAATATCTAACAGATACCAATGAAAGCAAAAGGAGACCTTCAATTGCCAGGAATCCAAGAATAAGGAAAACTTCTCAAACCAGAGCAAAGCAAAAGCCAAGTTCCTCCAGTCGGAATACAGGCCAGCTCAGCACTTTGCCTCAGCCCATGGAGAATCAAGATGAACTTTTGCACTCCAAAATATGAGACAATCAAGGTATCATGTTCAATTCACAGAATTTGAGCACGAGAAAAAAATTTAAATATACAAATGTCTTTACTTTTTTTGCAATAAAGACTTTCTAATTCAAAGGATCTAAAATGTCAACTGTTCATAAATTTTCTACTGAACTTTGCATCAATGATTCATGCCTGGCAGGACTCAGGCAAAAAGGAGAAGTGTGAGAGCTCAGCGAAGCATGTGTTGTAGTCAGCTGATAACATTCTCAAGGAGGTTTGTGTTGTAGTCTGAAGCACTGTGGGAGGATAGCTGTAATACTGCTGACAGTAATAAACTGCCAGGTCTTCTGCCTGCACACTGCTGATGGTGAGAGTGAAGTCTGTTCCAGATCCACTGCCTGTGAAGCAATCAGGGACCCCAGTGTGCCGAGTGGATGCATGATAGATCAGCAGTTTAGGAGGCTGCCCTGGGTTCTGCTGGTACCAGGCTATATCAGTACTTACATACTGACTGGCCTTGCAGCTCATGGAGACTGTGCCTCCTACAGATGTAGACGTGGATGGGGGAGACTGTGTCATCACAATGTTCCCATCAGCACCTGTAATCAGAAATAGACAATTAACATACACATTCACACACAAAGATTCCTCATACAATTGTTTTCATCTAAAATGTCTTTTCTAAAGGCACTCCTTGCTTATTATTGACTTCCTATCAGAAATACTGTTTCTCGATAAACAAATCATTTTATAAGATATCATAAAACCTTTAATGTCTCACGAGACACCCAGAGCAACAGGAATAAGAAGACTTGGGTCTTTGACTTCATCTTGATGCCCCTGCCTTTCTGTTGCATTTCAGTCCTCACTAAAAAGCCCTGGTTTATAAGACATGGGCAGCTTCACTGTCACTATGAAGCTATGCAAAGCAGTCTGCAAATGAGGAAGTAAATTTCCTGGGCACAGGCATGTGAGAATATCCAGGTTAAATCAACAATGAAAAGTACTTTCAAAGAGAGTAAGCAATCACTAAGAAGAAAGCCAATGTAGAAGCCCAAGGACCAAGGCTGAGAACATGGCTCAGAGGCCCTGAGTTAAATTCACAGAAACAACATGGTGGTTTGCAGCTATCTATAATGAGGTCTGGTGACCTCTTCTGGCCTTCAGGTATATATGCAGGCAGAACACTGTAAACTTAACAAATTAAAAAAAATTTTTTAAGAAGAAGCTTCAGTTTAAGAAGGACCAACTTAGAGTTCCCAAACCACAAATGTTTAGATGCTCTCACAACAGGTTTTCATTTTAAAAAATCAAAGATATTTATAGCAGATGTGTTTTATAGAAATAGTAGTAGATCTACCTTTGATTACAATCATGAGGAAACAATAAGTATCCTGTAACAACAGGAAAAAGAAACAGGGAAAGGAGAATAGAAGAAAGGAAAGAAAGAAGGGAAAAGGGAAGAAAGAAAGGAGATGATGGGGAAGAGGAGAGGGAATTTTGGATTGGGAAGAAAAATATGCAAAGGAGAAAAGGAAAGAAAAGGATAAAGAAACAAATATTTAAAAAGAAAGGTTGAGAATAGCTAAAACAATCTTGTACAATAAAAGGTGCACTGGAGGAGTCTCCATACCTGATCTCAAACTGTACTATAAAGCAATAGCAATTAAAACAGCATGGTACTGGCACAGCAACAGGATGGTTGATCAGTGGAATCGAATCGAAGACCCAGATATGAATCCACACACATACAGTCATTTGATTTTCGACAAAGAAGCTAAATCCATTCGATGGAAAAGGGATAGCATCTTCAACAAATGGTGCTGGTCTAACTGGATGTCCATGTGTAAAAAAATGCAACTGGACCCATATTTGTCACCTTGTACAAAACTCAAATCCAAGTGGATTGAAGACCTCAACATAAAACCAGAGACACTAAGTCACTTAGAAGAAAAAATGGGAAAAGCTTGGAACATATTGGCACAGGAGACAACTTCCTGAACAGAACACCAACAGCCCAGGCATTAATGTCAACAATTAATAAATGTTGTCCCTCAATAGAAGTGTCCCGAAGTGTCCCTCAATAGAAGAATGGATAAAGAAACTGTGGTACATATAAACTATGGAATACTTTTCAGCTATTAAAAACAAGGAATTCCCGAAATTTGTGGATAAATGGATTGAGCTAGAAATGATCATAATGAGTGAGTTAACCCAGAAGCAGAAAGACTCAAATGGTATATACTCACTTATATCTACATATTAGCCCAAGGGGCATGTCCCATGAAAGCCTTCACTCACCAGGAAACTGAGACAGAGTAGAAAACATTCTAGTGGGATTCTAGATGAGAGAATCATGGGAGTAGGCAAAGTAGAAGGACCCAGAGGGTCCTAGAAGCCTACAAGTAGAACATTATGATAGGCAGATTTGGGCACAGGGGTCCCGCTCAAACTAAGGCACCAGCCAAAGTCAATACAGGTGGTAAACCTTAAACCCCTACTCAGATCTAGCCAATGGACAGAACACTCTCCACAGTAGAGTGGAGAGTGGGATATTACTTTCTCACATACTCTGGTGCCTCACCTTTGACCCTGTTCCCTGGAGGGGGAGACATGATGGCACTCAGAGGAAGGACAGCAGGTTACCAAGAGGAGACTCGATACCCTATGAACATATAGAGGGGGAGTTAATCCCCCTCAGGAACAGTCATAGGGGAGGGGAGTAAGGGGAAAATGGGAGGGAGGGAAGAATGGGAGGATACAAGGGAGGGGATAACCATTTAGATGTAACAAGAATAAATTAATAATAAAAAAATTAATTTTAAAAATTAAAAAAAAGAAAAAGAAAAAGAAAGGTTGGGCATGCAGAATCAGATCAGTGGTTAAGAGTATTTGTTTCTCTTGTAAACCACTCATGATGATTCTCAGCCATCTATAATTCCAGTTGTGGCACACAAATGGTATACATACATACATACATACATACATACATACATACATACATACACACAGTTTGATATGTGAGCCCTGAGCTTCTGCTCCTGCTAGTATGTATGCTGCCTGCTGCCTCCATTCTGATATCATGGATTGTAAATCTCTGAAACCTCGGATGAATCCTTTCTTTATAAGTTGCTCTTCTCATGGTGTTTATCAGAACAATAGAAAAGAAACTAATAAAAAGGGGAAATCATTATATATTTTGGATATTAGACCTTTGTCAGATGTGGGGTTGGTGAAGATCTTTTCCCAGTCTGTAGACTGTCGCTTTGTACTCTTTACGGTGTCATCTGCCTAACAGAAGCTTTTCAGCCTCATAAGGTCCCATTTATTAATTGTTGACATTTTTGCCTGGGCTGTTGGTGTTCTGTTCAGGAAGTTGTCTCCTGTGCCAATATGTTCCAGGCTCTTCCCCACTTTTTCATCTAAGTGATTTAGTGTCTCTGGTTTTATGTTGAGGTCTTTAATCCACTTGGATTTGAGTTTTGTACAAGGTGACAAATATGGGTCCAGTTGCATTTTTTTACACATAGACATCCAGTTAGACCAGCACCATTTGTTGAAGATGCTATCCCTTTTCCATCGAATGGATTTGGCTTCTTTGTCAAAAATCAAATGACCATATGTGTGTGGATTCATATCTGGGTCTTCGATTCGATTCCACTGATCAACCATCCTGTTGCTGTGCCAGTACCATGCTGTTTAAATTACTATTGCTTTATAGTACAGTTTGAGATCAGGTATGGAGACTCCTCCAGAGCACCTTTTATTGTACAAGATTGTTTTAGCTATTCTGGGCTTTTTGTTTTTCCATATGAAGTTCAGAATTAAACTTTCAATGTCTTTAAAAAATTGTGTAGGTATTTTGATAGGGATTGCATTGAATCTGGTAGGATGGCCATTTTTATTATGTTAATTCTCCCTATCCATGAGCAAGGTAGATCCTTCCATCTTCTCATGTCATCTTCAATCTCTTTCTTTAGGGTTTTGAAATTTTTTTCAAACAGGTCCTTCACTTGCTTAGTAAGAGTAACTCCTAAGTATTTTATATTACTTATAGCTAATGAGAAGGGTGTAGTTTTCCTAATTTCTTCCTCTGCAAGCTTGTCATTTGTGTATAGGAAGGCTACAGACTTTTTTGAGTTAATTTTGTATCCAGCCAATTTGCTGAAGGTGTTTATCAGCTGTAGGAGTTCTCTGGTGGAAAACTCAAGAAATTAAATACCACCAAACCAAATAACCCAATCGCGAAATGGGGCATGGAACTAAACAGAGAATTCTCAACAGAGGAATATCAAATGGCTGAGAAACACTTAAAGAAATGCTCAACCTCCTTAATCATCAGGGAAATACAAGTCAAAACAACGCTGAGATTCCATCTTACACCCATCAGAATGGCTAAGATAAAAAATTCAAGCGACACCACATGCTGGCGAGGATGTGGGGAGAGAGGAACACTCCTTCATTGCTGGTGGAAATGCAAACTAGTACAACCACTTTGGAAATCTATCTGGTGCTATCTCAGAAAAATGGGAATAGGGCTTCCTCAAGACCCAGCTATTCCACTCCTTGGAATATACCCAGAAGATGCTCCAGCACACAGCAAGAAAATTTGCTCAACCATGTTCATAGCAGCCTTATTCATAATAGCCAGAACATGGAAACAGCCTAAGTGTCCCTCAATAGAAGAATGGATAAAGAAACTGTGGTACATATACACTATGGAATACTATTCAGCTATTAAAAACAAGGAATTCCCAAAATTTGTGGATAAATGGATTGAGCTAGAAATGATCATAATGAGTGAGTTAACTCAGAAGCAGAAAGACTCAAATGATATATACTCACTTATATCTGCATATTAGCCCAACGGGCATGTCCCATGAAAGCCTTCACTTACCAGGAAACAGACACAGAGGAGAGGACGTTCTAGTGGGACTCTAGATGGGAGATTCATGGGGGAAAGGCAAAGTAGAAGGACCCAGAGGGTCCTAGAAGCCTACAAGCAGAACATTATGATAGGCAGATTTGGGCACAGGGGTCCCACTCAAACTAGGCACCAGACAAGGACAATACAGATGGTAAACCTTAAACCCCTACCCAGATCTAGACAATGGACAGAACACTCTCCACAGTAGAGTGGAGAGTGGGATATTACTTTCTCACACACTCTGGTGCCTCACCTCTGACCATGTCCCCTGGACGGGGAGACATGATGGCACTCAGAGGAAGGACAGCAGGTTACCAAGAAGAGACTTGATACCCTATGATCATATAGAGGGGGAGGTAATCCCCCTCAGGAACAGTCATAGAGGAGGGAATAAGGGGAAAATGGGAGGGAGGGAAGAATGGGAGGATACAAGGGATGGGATAACCATTGAGATGTAACAAGAATAAATTAATAAAAAAAAGGGGGGGAAATCAACCAAGAAAGTATTATACCTGGAAGGAGACACACAAAATATTAACTACTGTATATGATCTATAACAGTGGCATGTCCTCTTGTATTCATAGGCAACAAAACCAAGTAATCAATTTCCTCTGATGAAATACGTAAAGGTAATTAGTTAGCAGATCGTTTACACGGGGCCTTAGGTTTCCACTTTATCAATGTTAAATTTACTCATAATATGAGATAAAACCTTGGAGGAAAGTTTGCTAGATGGCGCTGAGTGGTCTGGACCTTGTTTAGATGCCAGAGAAATCAAGGCAGAAAATTGGACTTATTTCTTACGCAGGAACACAATGCTCCCCACGCCACTACAGCAGGAGAAACCATAGTGTGCCAGGAACAAAATAGGGACAAACTTGTTCACCCCCAAACACGGAGAAAAGCCACGGACCCCATGGGGAGCAGAACATTCATGGCAGCAGCAGCAGTAGCAGTGGGAGCTGCAGAGACAGTGACAGCACAGAGACAGCTATGTCAGTGGCAACAAATTAACCAGCTGGATCAGACCTGACAGAAATCATTCCTCCCAGCATGATGGACACTGACATCCTGCATCTTCCTAGTTCCAGCCCCAGATGACTCTGTTGCTTTTACTCATCAGAGTTGGACAGCTTCCAGGACAACATTGTAAAAAGTTTCTGATCCAGTTTGGACCACCATTGCAATCTCCTACTAAGCCTGGAATCTCTCAACATTTAGAAACTGAACCACAAATGCAATCACTAGATGGCTTAACCATTCCCTCCAATTTTAGGGGGGCCTACTCCAAGGTATTTTGTGCTCAAATTGAACCTGAAGAAACCTTAAAAGAGTGATGCCCCTTTCCCTCAAAGAGGGGGTTGTATACGTTGCTGTCTGCTCATTTGATGTACAAATGGTTGTTTCATCGGGAAGTGGTCATAACTCATTATTGGTCTTATACAGCTATCTAAACAGAGAAAAATTAGGGAAAACACAGGAACATCTCTCTCTCTCTCTCTCTCTCTCTCTCTCTCTCTCTCTCTCTCTCTCTCTCTCTCTGCCTTTATCTTACATATGTAAGCAAGGAGATGGGAGCTGAAAAGAAAAAGTGGGAGATTTAGGAACATAGAGAGGGGACAGAACAAAAGCTAGATGATTGAACCTACTTCGTAACTCAAGGCTTTAATTGTTACTCATAATGAAGGTTATGTTTAAGGCGTTGCTAAAGAATTTAGTATATTGATACAAAACATGGTCATGTCAAATGATTGGCAGATTTTAACACAAGAATATATAAGCTAAGTCTTACAGATAGATATGATTCTACCAATACATGAGTTAAAATAGTTGAATAAGGTCTTTGAAAGCCTCAGAGACATGCAGAATATGGCACTTAAACCTGTTCTTACAATCTTAAATTTCTTTGACAACAAGACAAGTTAACTCCTGACAACACCCAGCTGACCTCAAAGAAGATGATGAGCATCAAAGAGCCTCCTTATGGGCATGGCTTCAAAGGTGGCAAAATAGCCACTGGGTAAATTGTCCTCATTCCTGCCACAAACAGAATCTGCCAAAAATGGGCTACTTAGTTGCAGGCAGAGTCGACGGCCACACTATGCCAAGTCAGGGTAAGCAAGTCCTCAATAGTTCCTGCCCTATGAACAAGTCTGGCAGAGATATTAGGCCAGAAAGCTGAAGATGAGGCTCCAATTTTATAAAGTGTATTGGGTAACTGGTCAGGAATTAAACTGTCTTAAGTCAATTTATACGTTTTAGAAGCTGCTAACCCACACTGCTGGTTCACTCAGGAATTTAAGTTTTATTCCTTCTCAAGTCTCTGAGGGACATTCAAGACAAGATAGTATACTTTTACAACCAAGTTTAGCTGATTAGGGGACAAGCTCAGTTTAGATCAAGATAAAGAAGTTAAGCTATTAGAGTTGAGTTAGGATAGATATTGAATCACGTTCAGAAATTTAGACCCAACAAAACAGGAAAAACACTTCAAACTAGACAAATGCAGATGGCCAAGTCACTATGAATGTAACATGTATAGAATTCATTATTCTCATGATTGTCACATGGTTCTCTCTGCTGTATGTAGTTTGTTTTATACATTTATAATAAAATAAAAGTATTTTTTAAAGCTGCAAGAGAAAAAGTTCAAGTCACATAGAAAGGCAAACAGATCAGAATTACACCTGACTTCTAAACAGAGACTATGAAAGCTAGAAGGGCCTGGACAGAAGTCATGCAAACATTAAGAAACCACAGGTGCTAACCCAGAATACTATACCCAGCAAAACTTTCAAAATAAATAGATGGAGAAAACAAGATATTCCATGACAAAACCAAATTTAATCAGTACCTAACCACAAATACAGTCCTACAGAAGGTACTAGAGGGAAAATCCCAACTCAAGAAGGCTAACTACACCCAGGAAAATACAGGAAATAATTAACTCTGCATCCACAAATCCAAACTACATACACACACAACCTCTCTCTCTCTCTCTCTCTCTCTCTCTCTCTCTCTCTCTCTCTCTCTCTCTCTCTCTCTCTCTCTCTTTCCCTCTCTCTCTCTGTCTCCCCCATGACCAACATCAAAACAAGAAACTAAAAACCACTGATCACTAATATCTCTCAATATCAATGGCCTCAACTCCTCAGTAAAAACACACAGGTTGACAGAATGGATACAAAAACAGGATCCATCATTCTGCTGAATACAAGAAACACACTTCAGCAATAAATATAAACATTGCCTCAGAGTAAAGGGTTAGAAAACAGTATTCCAAGCAAACAGACCCAAGACACAAGCTGGAGTAACCATTCTAGTATCTGATAAAATAGGCTTTCAACCAAAACTAATCAAAAGATATTGGGAATGTCATACATCCTCATCAAAAAAATACACCAAGATGATGTCTCAATTCTGAACATCTATGCCTCAAATGTAGAAGCATCCACATTTGTAAAAAGAAGCATTACAAAAACTTAAGCCACACATCAAAACCCAAAAATTAATAGTGGGAGACTTCAACACCCCTCTTTCCCCAACAGACAGATCAGCAAGACAAAAACTAAATGGAGTAACGAGGAAACTAATAGACATCATGAAACAAATTTACCTAACATATCTACAGAACATTTCACCCAAACACAAAAGAACACACTTTCTTTTCAGCACCTCATGGAACCTTCTCCAAAATTGACTGTATACTTGGTCACAAAGCAAACCTCAATAGATACAAGAAAATCAAAATAATTCCTTGCATCTTATTAGACCAGCATGGAATAAAGCTGGAACTCAACAACAAAAGAAACAACTGAAAGCTTACAAACTCATGGAAACTGAACAACTTCCTACTCAATGAAATCTGGGTAAGGGATGAAATAAAAATAAAAATTAAAAACTTCCTAGAATTCAATGAAACGGAAGATACAACATAGTGACTTCAGCACTGGGTTTGATTATGTCCAGCCTTCTGTTTCTCTTGGTTGTGTCTGCTTCTTTTTTCTAGAGTTTTCAGGTGTTTCATTAAGTTGCTTCTATACAATCTCTGCAATCCCTTTATGGAGGCACTTAGTGCTATCAACTTTCATCTTAGCACAGCTTATCAATGTGTCCCAAAAATTTGGGTATGTTGTACCTTCATTTTCATCGAGTTTCAGGAAGTCCCTAATTTCTTTCTTCATTTCTTCACTGACCCAGTTGTCATTGAGTAGAGAGTTGTTCAGTTTCCATATGTGTTTAGGCTTTTTGTTATTTCTGCTGTTGTTTAAGTCTGGTTTTAGTCCCTAGTGGTCTGATAGAATACAATATATTATTTAAATATTCTTGTATCCTTGAGGCTTGCTTTGTTAGCTAATATATAGTAAATTTTGGAGAAGGATCCATAAGGTAGTGGGAAGAAGTATAATCTTTTGTGCTTGTGTGGAAAGTTCTGTAGATATTTGTTAGAGTCATTTGACTCATGACATCGGTTACTGTCATTATTTCTCAGTTTAGCTTCTGTTTCATTAACCTATCCTTTGGTGAAACTGGGATGTTGAAATCTCTCACTATTAGTGTGTGGGGATCCATGTGTGGTTTAAGAGTTATTAATGTTTCTTATACAAATGTGGATGCCGTTGTATTGGGGCATATATGTTGAGATTTGTGATGTCATTTTGGTTGAATTTTCCTTTAATGCAAATGAAGTGTCCTTCCTCACCTCTTTTGTTTAATTCTGGTTCAAAGTCTATTTCATTGGATATTAGAATAGCTACCCCAGCTTGCTTCTTGTGTCCATTTCCTTGGAAGACTTTTCCAGCCTTTTACCCTGAGGTAATGTCTATCATTGTGACAGAGATGTGCTTCTTGAATGCAAAATGTTGAGTATTGTTTATACATAAATTCTGTTAGTCTGTGTCTTTTTATTAAACAGTTGAGGCCACTGATGTAAAGATATATTAATGACCAGTGACTGTTAAGTCCCTTGATTTTATGTTGGTTGTGGTAGAGTTTTTCTGTTTTTGTCTGTTTATGTTTTGTTATAGTGAAGTTATCTATTTCCTGTGTTATTGTGGTTGTAGTTAGCTACTTTGGGTTGCAGTTTTCTATCCAGTAACTTCTGTAGGGCTAGACTTGTGCATAGGTATTGTTTGAATTTGCTTTGTCATAGAATATATTGCTTTCTCCATCTGTGGTTGTTAAAAGTTTCACTGGGTATAGTAATCTGGAGTAACATTTCTGGTCTCTTAGGGTTTGCAAGACCTTTTCCCAGGCTCTTATAGCTTTTATGGTCTCTGATAAGAAGTCGAGTGTGATTCTGATAGGTTTGCCATTATATGTTACTTTGCCTTTTCCCCTTGTTGCTCTTAATATTTTTTTTGTTCTGTACATTTTGTGTTTTGATTATTGTGCGGTGGGAGGATTTTCTTTTCTGATCTATTCTACTTGGTGTTCTATAGGTCTCTTGTATGTTTATATGCATCTCTTTCTTTAAATTGAAGACATTTTCTTCTATGATTTGTTTGATGAAAATTTTTTCTGGGCAATGGCAACACAGCATGGCACAGCACACCAAAATAGTTGAGCTATTATTCCAAAACACAGTCCTGGGGATTTCTCAAATTTAACAATTGGGAAGGTTCATAGGAAACCTTCCCACCCTCACCCTTCCATTGTGGCTGTTTATGCCCCAGGTTTGGGAGCCACAAACCCCAAGCACCCTGTACTCCTCCAAATACTGGAGGGAGTACAAAACCCCTGGAGAACAGAGGTCTGCAGACCGACAATATCCATGACTGAACAGGTTGCTGTTCCAACTAAAGTCTTGGGGACTACTCAGACTGAAGTATATTTCAGTAGATAAGGAGAATCCCCAACATCCACACTCATCCCCACTGTGGCTGGATGTCACCCTGGGTTGGGCATCACAAGCTCCAAACACTCTGCACTCTTCTGATATTGGAGCAGGGTAGGCCCCATGCAGAACAAAGGATCAACACAGGAGAAATAACACAGTATTTTGGCCTCTAAGTCACTGTTCTACACTGTGGATGATTCTTCTGAGGAAAACTAGTACTCAGAGGAACCCTACTAAAGCCCAGATCAGAGGTGGAAGAGTTTCGATAATCTAGATGCAGGAGGACAGTGTCTGCCAATCCAGTAAATGAAGTAGCTGCTTTCAAAGGCACTCACCCACATGACTTCCAGTTTAGAAATTCCAACCACCTGAGCAGATGCCTAAAGGAAAGGATAACTAGACAAACAACAAAATCCAGGATAACAAAGCTCCACCAGAGCCCACACAACAACAGATACTCTAATGCAGCTGAATCTCAGAAAAATGAACTTAAAGCTATGCTTGTATAGTTATTTGAGAATTATAAAGGGGAAATTAATAAATCCTTCCAAGAATTACAGGAAAATACAAACAAATGAATAGACGCCATCGAGGAGAAACAGGAAACCACAATCAAACGGCTGAAGGAAATGAGTAAAGCTGTTCAAGACATGAAAACGGAATTTTTTATATATTTAAAAAACACAAATCAAGAACACCTCCCAAATAGAACAATTAGAGAAGGAATCAGGAATTAAACAGATTAGTATAACTAGGAGAATTCAAGAGATAGAAGAGAGAATCTCAGGGACTGAAGATGCAATTGAAGAAATTGATACCAAAAAGAAAGAAAGAAAAGAAGAGAAATAGATACATCTCCCAAAGAAAGTATTGAAACAGAAAAATGAATGATGCAAAACATCTCAGAAATGAAGGACAGTATGAGAAAATGACATTTCGATATTATATGAGTACATGAAATGGAAGATGCCAGGTTCCAAGGACCAGAAAATGTTTTCAAGAAAATCATAGAAAATTTCCCCAACTTAAAGATATGCCTTTAAATATGCAAGATGCCTACAGAATACCAAATAGGCTAAATCAGAAAAAAATTCCTCTGGCCACATAATAATAAAAACACTAAATTTGTAGAACAAAGAAAAGATATTAAAGGCAACAAAAGAAAAAGTTCAAGTAACATATAAATGCATATCCATCAGAATTACTCCTGACTTCTCAATATAGACCATGAAAATCAGAAGGACTTGGACTAATGTAATCTAGACACAAAGAGACCACAGATGCCAAGCCAGACTACTATAGCCAGCAAAACACCCAATCACCATAGATGGAGAAAACAAGATATTCCATGACAAAAATAAATTTAAACAATATCTACGTACCAACCTAACTCTATGGAAGATATTAGAAGTAAAACCCCAACACAATAAGGGCAACTATGGCCAGGAAAACACAGTATATAAATAATCTCACAGCAGAAAAACCAAAACAGACAGAGCCAAACACAATCAGCACCAACTCCACAGTAAAAATTACCCAACAACCATTGGTCACTAATTCTCTCAACATCAATACCCTCAACTTCCCAGTAAAAAGACACGGACTAACAAAATGGATGCAGAAACACAATCCAGCATTCTGTTACATACAAGAAACATACTTCAGCAACAAAGATAATTATTACCTGAGATTAAAGGGCTAGAAAAAGATTTTCCAAGAAAACATATCCAGGAAACAAGTGGCAGTAGCCATTCTAATATCTGATAAAGTAGACTTTCAATTAAAATTGATCAAGAAAGATGGGGAATGATGCTTCATTGTCATCAAAGGAAATATCCACAAAAAAGACAGTACAATCCTAAATATCTATGCTCTTAATACTAAGCCACCTGTATTCATAAAATAAGCACTTTTAAACTTTAAAGCACATATAAATCCCAACACAATAATAGTGAGAAACCTTAACACCTCACTTTCACCAATGGATATACCTTCAAGACACAAACTAAATAGAGAAATAATCAAGATAACGGAGATCATGAATCAAATGGAATTAACAAACATCCACAGAACTTTTCACCCAAGTTGAAAAGTTGGATGAAGACCAAATAGGTTAGTGACACAATTAAGTTTACTTGTTCAGGAGTTAATGTATTTTTAGGTCTAGATGGATCTTTTATGTTGATAGAGATAAGATAATTATTGATTAACATTCAGAATTTTAGATTCATTAAGATAGGAAAATGTTTTCTACAATGTAGCCAAATACAAATAGCCAAAGCACTGTGAATGGGACAGTAATGTAATTCCTGATGGTTTTGTGGTTCTTCTTGATCTATGTAGTTTATTTTATAAATGTGTAATAATACAAATGTATATGTAAAAATATTTAAAATAACTATAAAATAAAAGCCAGAAATGAATAAATAAAAATTTTAAAACAAAACTATTTTCTAGGCTTTGGAGCCAAGTGTCTTCACTTTCCTCAACTCCTATTATCCTTAGGTTTCATCTTTTCATGGTGTCCTTGATGTCTTGGATGTTTTGTGTTAGGACTTTTTCAAATTTAACATTTTCTTTCATGGATGCATCAAATTCTTTGATTGTATCTTCTACACCTGAGATTTTTGTTGTTGTTATTTTTCAGGACAGGGTTTCTCTTTGTAGCCTTGGCTGTCCTAGACTCATTTTGTAGACCAGGCTGGCCTCGAACTCACAGCAATGCACCACCCTCTGCATTCGGAGTGCTGGGATTAAAGACTCCTCTGTATCTTGAATTCTATTAGCAATGCTTACCTCTGCAGTTCCTATTTTCTTGTCTAAGATCTCTCATTCTTGGCTTTCTTCTGTTTGTGCTTTTATCGCTGTTTCAATTTTCTTCTTTGGGTCTTGAAATGTTTTACAGATTTTCTTCACCTGATTGTTTGTATTGTCCTAATTTCTTCCATTGATTTCTTCATTAACTCACTATAGGCTTCTGTCATGTCCTCTAAGGTCCTTGGTCTGGGTAGCTGCATCTTCCTGTATTGGTTTATGGATTTTATTCATTTCTTCCATTATCATCTTCATTATGAAGGATTAGAGGTCATTTTCCTGTGTTTCACTCGTGTTTGAGTTTCCAGTGTTGATTTCTTTGGGATAGCTGGGTTCTGAAGATGTCATACTATTTTGTCTTTTGTTGTTTGTGTTTTTAAACTGACCCTTAGTCATCTTGCTGTTTCTGACCTTGGGTGGTAGTTTCTGGTGTCCTTCACTGGCTGCTGAGAGAAGTTTATTGGTGAGTGTCTATGGATTGTGACCCCTCACCTGTGGGGAGCAGCAAACCTTTCCCTGGATCAGGAGGTGACTCGGGTTCAGCTCCGGGGAATTTGTTCCACACCCTGGACTCCCCACTGGCCCGGCAGATGTTTATTCTGGCGCTCTGCAGCCCCACAGTTCAGCCCAAGAGAGTATAGATATAGCCCATTATTGAGTGTTTGGCTGGACATTGGAGACCCTGGGGCCCTGGAGTCTGCCAAAATGTGGGTAATAAGTGCTAGCTTGGAGAATTTTGCTGGGTTTCCAAGTACATTCCATGGCTATGGCTATTCAGGTTCTGGAGCCTTGGTTCAGTCTTCCAGAGAGAGCAAGTCCTGTGCCTTAGCGTGACATATTTGACCATGTTTGGAAAATGTATCTAAAGCCACCTGGGCAAGTGCCTGGAACCTGGGTCCCTTTGTTGACCTGCAGAATGATCAGAAGTCAGATTTATCACAGACCCACACTCAGGGCAGCCCTGTGGACCAGCAGACACTGAAGCTTGTGTTCTGTAGCCCACAGTTCAGTAAGAGAGACATTTTTATTAGATTAATCGTACCATTCCATGAGCATTGGAGATTTTTCCATCTTCTAGTACCTTCATCAATTTCTTTCTTCAGAGACTGGAATTTCTTGGCTTTCATTTGCTATATTAGAGTTACATGAAGATATTTTAGATTATTTGTAACTATTGTGAAGGGTGCTGTTTCCCTAATTTCTTTCTCAGACCATTTATCATTTGTATAAAGAAGGGCTACTGATTTTTTAAAGTTAATTTTGTATCCAGTCACTTTGCTGAAATATTTATCAGCTGTAGGAGTTCTTTGGTAAAATTTTGGTGGTCACTTATGTTTACTATCATATGCAAATGGTGATAATTTGACTTCTTCCTTTATTTGTATTTCCTTGACTTTGCTGAAATATTTATCAGCTGTAGGAGTTCTTTGGTAAAATTTTGGTGGTCACTTATGGTTACTATCATATGCAAATGGTGATAATTTGACTTCTTCCTTTCTTATTTGTATTTCCTTGATCTCCTTTATTTGTCTTTTTATACTAGCAGAGGAGCTGAAGATTTATGTTGAATAAATCTGGAGAGAGTGAACAGCTATGTCATGGCCTTGATTTTAGTGTAATTGCTTGAAGTTTCTCTCTACTTAATTTGACATTGGCAATTAGCTTTCTATATATTGCCTTTATAAAGTATAGGTATGGACTTTGTATCTCTGCAAAACTTTTATCAGGAAGAAGTGTTGGATATTGTCAAAAGCTTTTAAAGCATCTAATAAGATATTTGTGTTATATTTTTTAGCAGTTTACGTGGTGGATAACATTGATGAATTTTTGTGTGTTGAGCTATCTGTCCCACCCTGGGATGAAGCCTACTTGATCATGGTGGATGGTATTTTTGATGTGTTCTTTGATTTGGTTTGTGAGTTTTTTATTGAATATTTTTATAACAGTGTTCATAAAAGAGATTTATCTGAAGTATTCTTTTTTGGTTGAATCTTTGTCTAGTTTATGTATCAAGGTGACTGTAGCTTTATAGAATGAGTTTGACAATGTTCAGTCAGTTTCCATTTTGTGGAAAATTTTTAGACATATTGGTAATAGGTCATCTTTGAAAGTTGGTAGGCTTCAGTACTACAACAATCTGCCTCTAGAATTTTTTGCTTGGGAGACAGTTAATGACTACTTCTGTTTCCCTAAGAGTGGGTAATAGGGCTACTTAGACTGTGAACTTGACCTTGGTTTAACTTTTGTAAATGGAATCTACCAAGAAAATTGTCCTTTTCATTTGGGTTTTTGCAGTCTTTTGGAGTATAGACTTTTGAAATAAAACCTAAAGATTTTTTTTATTTCTTCAGTGTCATTATATCCCCTTTTTAATTCCTGATTTTGTTAATTGGGACATTATCTGTCTGACTTTAGTTTGGCTAACAGTTTGTATATCTTGTTGATTTTCTCAAAGAACCAGCTTTTATTTCTATTCTTGATTACTTGTACTGTTCTCTTTTTTAGTAAGTTATTGATTTCATCATGAGTTTAAATATTTCCTGCCATCTACTCTTCTTGGGTGTGTTTCTTTCTTTTTATATTCTAGAGCTTCCAGGTGTGCAGTTAAGTTACTAGTATGTGATCCCTCCAATTTCTTTATAAAAACATTTCTATCTATGAACTTTCCTCTTAGCACTGCTTTCATTGTCTCCTGTAAGTTTGGATATGTTATGCCATCATTTTCATTGAATTTTAGAAAGTCCTTAATTTCTTTCTTTACTTCTACCCTGACCCAGTGGCCATTGAATAGAGAGTTGTTCAAGTTCCATGAGTTTGTAGGCTTTCTGTTGTTTCTGTTATTGTCAACTTCCAACTGGTAGCCCCCAAAGGCTACCACCTGTGGAACTACAGGCAGAGCAATGGCCCAGGAACTGGAGCATGGGAGTCATGGGGGAGACCTTGCCACTTCTGGAAATACCCAATAGCAAAACAGCCTATGGAACTGCTGCAAGGGCAGAGACCTTAAAAATTACACACTGAGGTCACTGTGCAGACCTCACAGCTGGTAGTCTGCAGTGTGTTCTCTCTGTGGAAGTCCAGACCAACTAAGGCCTAGGATATAGCAAAGGAGGTCACAGGGCACACATCACTGCTGTTGGTCCTCCTGAATGGCCACTGCCTCTGGAACTTCAGGCACAAACAGGTCTCAGGAAGTCACAAGCAAGTTCAGAGGGACTACTAGTAGTCCCCAGTGCATGTTGTCTCTGGGACTGCAGGCAGAGGTAGGGCCCAGGAACTAGCATGCTGAAGTCATGGGGCAGAGGGCATAATTGCTGGAAGTCACCAATGACTGCTGGCCTCTGTAATTGCAGCTGCAATCAGTTTGGATTTTCTTTAGCATGCCACTTCTTTGTTAAATTCTATTACCATGTCTTGAAATGCTTTCATTATCTCATACAAATGTTTATATTGTTCCAGTCTTCATTAAAGGTTTTGTTGATATTATTTTAAGGTCCTTGATTTTATGCATAATTGCTGTTTGGAGGTTTCTGGTCTTGGGTTTCAGCTATACTACATCTCTCAGGACCTACTATAGTAGGGTTACTGAGCTCATATGAAGGCATTTTGCCTTGGCTATTTGTGTTTATGGATTTGTATTGGTGTCTAGGCATCTAGACTTAAGATGATTGAAGTATTGATAAATGATCTTGTCTGGTTGGGTAGGAGTTTTACTTATTCATTTCTTTGCCATCTCTGGATCATAGGAAAGTTGCACGGCTGTAGGTTTCCTGGTAGAGAAGGACTCTTAGTTGACTGTGTTGTAGATAGGTATAGAAATGGACTAGGAGAAAAGGCTTAGAGAGACTCTGGGAAAGAGCTAAGGGAATGCTGTAATCACATAGAGCTGGAGTCTCCAGAGAGTTGGAGGTATGGTAGAAGAAATGACTCCTGCAAGTAGGTTATAGTAAGATAAAGTGTACTCTGGAGAAAACAAATGAAAGTTCTAGTAGGACTCTGAGACTCTATGCCAATAGTTGCAATCTCTGAAGTTGAGGTAAGAGGAAGGGGCCCTAAATACAATCTGATAACAGGGCCATGAATGGGACAAGAGGAACTGCAAGGGGGACAGGAAAGAGAGTGAAAATCACTATTGGACCCAGCCCAGAGTGGCCACTGTGGGTACCAGGTAAAAATTCTGATATTCTCTATTCGATTCATTCTACTTGTGAGGCTTTCCTTTGAGTATATAGCTATTGGCTTTCTCAAGTCCGTCTTTGTTTGTGCTTGAGCCTTCTTCAGTGTTTCTATATTGTTACTGAGTTTCTTTATCAAGTCCTAGATTGTCAGTGTCCTTTACTTCTGCCTTATATTTGTGTTTCCTTGATTACCACTCAGGTGTTTATTCTCCTAATCTTTCTCTTTAATGCCATTGAGCTGTTCCTTTGTGCATCCAATAAACTGCTTGAATTCTCTAATGAAGTTTTTGACTATTCTTTTTTATTCTATATCCTTTGGTTCCCATGGGTGATTCTTTTTAACAGACAATTTGACAGTACTAGTAGGTTTTGGAGGAAAGATATCGGACTGATCTTTCATAATGTTGGTAGTTTTGTAATGTGATCAGGGCATGTGGACTTCTTTGTTATTTTTAAGTTTATATTCACAAAGCATATTGTGGCAGAAAAGAGGATGTGTGGGGTGGTTGTATCTAGAGTTTGGAAATGTCTAGGGAGAAATGAAGTTTGGTATAGGGTCCATAGACACAGAATGTGCCTCCTATTCAAGCTCACAGGGGCTCACAGAGACTGAAGCAACAATTTTGGACACTGTATGGGTCTGATCTAATTATTATTTTTATATGTTGTGATTGTTTACCTTAGTGTTCTTGTGAGAATACTAACAATGAAAGTGGGGAGTTGAGTTCCTTAATCAACACTCCAAAGATGCTCTCTTCTGCCACAATATGCTTTGTGAATATAAAGTTACTATGGCACCAGCCAAGGAAAATATAGGCAGTTAACTTCGAACCCCTACCCAGACCTAGCCGATGGACAGGACTTTCTTCACCGTTGAGTGGAGAGTGACATCTGACTTTCAAACAAACTCTGGTGCCCCATTTCTGACCATGTTCCCTGGATGTGGAGGACTGGTGGCACTCAGAGGAAGGATGGAAGGTTACTAAGAAGAGACTCAATACGCTAAGAGCATATGTAGAGGAAGGAGATGCCCCTCAGTCACAGACATAGAGGAGGGAAGTAGGGGGGAAGCCAGAGGGAGGGAGGAATAGGAGGATACAAGGGATGGGCTCACAATTAAGATGTAATATGAATAAATTAATAAAATAAAATTTAAAAAACAATTTTGGACACTATATGGGTCTGATCTAATTATTTGTATATGTTATGATTATGTACGTTAGTGTTCTTGTGGGAATCCTAACAGTGAAAGTGGGGAGTATCTCTGACAATTTTCCTGCTCTTGGGATGCTTTTCCTCCTATTGGGTTGCCTCATTCAGCTTCATATGAGGGTTTGTGCCTTGCTAGTCTTATTATAATTTCTTATGTCATATTCAGTTGCTATCCCTGGGAGGCATGCTCTTTTTGTGAGAGAAATAGAGGGGTCAGTGAATCTGGGGGAGAAAGGAGTTGGTGGTGCTGCGAAATGTGGTGGGAGAGGTATTAATTGTTAAAATGTAATGTGTGGGAGAAGTTTAAAAGAAAGAAAGAGAGAGAAAGAAGGAAAGACAAATGGGTGGACAGAAGGAAGGAAGGACAGAAAAAAGGAAGGATGGAAGGAAGAAGAATAGGACAAAATGACGGAAAGTATGGCTGCCATAGTCTCCTCTAGTTTCTCTGCCTTCCCACTGCCATGAGGTGAACAGCACACTCTTGGTTCACACTTCATTCATGATATTCAATCTCACCCTCGACCCACAGCAATGAAGGCAAAACTACCATGGACTGAAGCTGTAAGGTAAACTAACTCTTCCTTTCTCTAATGTGTTTCCTAATAAGCTGTGTCACAATGAAACTAGCACGGTCCACGTAAGCCAATGGTTTTCTTCATATACACTTGACACATCTGTGCTCATACTGTAGACACAGTAACCCAATTAAGGAGAGCTTATTTACGTGCAGATCATTGTAAGGTGTTTGGAGTAACCATGATAATATGTTCTTAACTTAATAGACTCCTGTCATTGCTCTGTGTTTCAAAACAGGTGCTCAATGCTGAGTGTGGTGTCAATTCCTGAGGTCCCAGTGCTTAGGAAGAGGTGGGTGGAATTTTATGAAATCAAAATTCACCTTCCTGATTCACAAGCAGGGATACCTTGTCTCATTTGACTAATTTTTTGTTAATACATGTTTGAGACTAGTTAATATATTGTTTTCACTGAAGTACAAAGTGTTTTTTCAATAATTCCTCAAACATTATTATTTATTATACTACAAAAATACAAAGTTAAGTCTCTTGATACAAAAATCATCTTAATCATAATGTAGTGTAGTGTAAAATAAGGTATCACAATCTCCATATTTGGAAATTTAATGAAGAAATAACAGAGGCCAATGTGGCCTGGGAATACAAAGTATGGGTCATATATATTGTTTAGAAAGTGAATCATTTTGTGTTATTAGACTTCTAGATTGTAGATTTACATAGATACATAAACCTCTGTGTGTTTGTGTGTGTATGAGAGTGAGGGAGAAGGAGAGATAGATGAAAGAGAAAGGGTATAGGTATGTGTCACATGAAAATATGGGAGATACCAGCCAAAGATAATACATGCAGTAAACATCGAACCCCTACGCAGATATATCCAATAGACAGGACATTCACCACAGTTGAGTGGAGAGTGGGGTTTGACTCTCACATGAACTCTGGTGCCCCATAATTGACCACATCCCGGGAATGGGGAGGCCTGGCAGCACTCAGAGGAAGGATAGCAGGCTATCAAGAAGGGACTTGATACCCTATGAACATATACAGTGGGAGGAGGTCCTCCTCAGTCATAGACATAGGGGAGGGGAGTAAGGGTAAAATGGGAGGGAAGGAGGAATGGAAGGATACAAGGGATGGGGTAACAGTTGAGATGTAATATGAATAAATTACTAAAATATATTTTAAAAAAGAAAGAAAATATGAGAGGATAGGAAAAGAAAGGAACTTAGTTGGAGGGAAAGGGGTGTCAGAAAGGAGAAACAGTGGTGATGAAGATTGACAAAAAAAAATGATATGCTTTTTAGTTTTTTGTTTTATGAAAGCCAACACTATATATGAGAAATCGCAAGGAGTTCTAGAATGAGGAAAATTTCTCAAAGCTGAGCAAAACAAAAGCCAAGTTTTCTATCACAGCCTCCAGTGGGAAGAGAGCCAGCTCAGCTCTTGAATTCAGCCCATGGAGACTCAGGTTGAACTTTCACACTCCAGAATATAAGATAATGAAATTATCATGTTCAATGCACAGAATTTGAATATAAGAAAAAATGTTTAGAACATACAACTGTCTTTACTTTCCTTTGCCATAAAAAATCTTACAATATAAAGAATCTAAAAGGCCATTTGTTCAGGAACTTTCTACTGAACTTTGCATCAACTAGTCATATATGTCACCTCATAGGCAAAGGGAGTGGTGTAAAGCCTCATGGCTGTGTGTGGTGTACTCCACTGAGGAAACTCTCAAGGGGGTTTGTGTTGTATTCTGAAGCACTGTGGGAGGATAGCTGTAACTCTGCTGACAGTAATAAACTGCCAGGTCTTCTGCCTGCACACTGCTGATGGTGAGAGTGAAATCTGTTCCAGATCCACTGCCTGAAAAGTGATCAGGGACCCCAGTGTGCAGAGTGGATGCCCAGTAGACCAGCAGTTTAGGAGGCTGCCCTCCTTTCTGCTGGTACCAGTCTATGCTAGTAACCACATTCTGACTGGACTTGCATGTTATGGTGACCCTGTCTCCTACATGGATTTGGGAGACTGGGTCATCACAATGTTCCCATCAGCACCTGCAATCAGAAATAGATAATGAACATACATATATACGCACAAAGAGTTCATCATACAGACGTTCAAATCTAAAATGTCTTCTCTAAAGGCATCACCTGCATATTATTGACTTCTTTCTATAGGAAATAGCAGTTTTTCTACAAATCAATCATTTTAAGAGACCATAATATATTTAATGTCTTACCAGACATCCAAAGTAGCAGGAATATGAAGACGTGTGTCTGTGACTCCATCTTGATGCCCCTGCCTGTCTACTGCACTTTAGTTCTCACTGGAAAGCGCTGGTTTATAAGACATGAGCAGCTTTTCTGGCATGGAGGAACCTATGCAAAGTAGTGTTCAAATGATGAAGTAAATTTCCTGGGCACAGATGTGTGAGGTTATCCATACTAAGTCAGCAGTGAAAAATACATCAAAGGGAGTAAGCAATCACTGGGAATACAGTCAATATAGAAGCTCAAGGACTAGAGGAAATGGATACATGGCTCAGAGGTTAAGAGCACTGTCTGCTCCTCCAAAGATCCAGAGTACAATTCCAAGCAACGACATGATGGCTGACTACAACCAGTAATGAGATTCAGTGCCTACTTTTGGCCTGCAGATCATATACATAATAAGTAAATATCTTTTGAAGAAGGAGGAGGAGGACAAGGAGGAGGAAGAGGAGAAGGAGGAGCAGGAGAAGAAGGAGGAGGAGGAAAAGGAGAAGAAGAAGAAGAAGAAGAAGAAGAAGAAGAAGAAGAAGAAGAAGAAGAAGAAGAAGAAGAAGAAGCAGCTCAGGACCAAACTAGAGTTCTCAAACTACAAATGTCTAGATGCTTTCACAACAGGGTTTTATTAAAAATCAGATATTCATAACAGGTGAGTTTTATAGAAATAGTGGTATACTTACTTTTGATTATAATCCTAAGTAAACAACAAATATCCCAGGCAATGGTAACAGAAAGAAAGAAATAGGAAAAGTGAAAAAGAAAGAAAGAACGGTAAAGGGAAGGAAAGTGGAGAGGAAGAAAAGGAAAGAAAGAAGAGAAGAGGGAATTTTGGATTGGGAAGGAAAATGTGGATAGGAAAGAAGGAATGAACAAGATAAAGAGAATTTTTTTTAAACAAAAGTAAGGTTTGGGGGTGCCAAGTCAGCTCAGTGCTTAAGAACACTTTCTTCTCATGTAAAGGACTCCGGTTTGATTCTAAGCATTCATATGATTCTCAGCTATCCATAATTCTAGATTGTGACACACACATGGTACACATGCTTACATACATACATACATACATACATACATACATACATACATACATTTTGAGATGTGATCCCTGAGCTACTGCTCCTGTTATCCTCTGTGCTCCCTGCTGCCTCCATAATCCTATCATGGGTTCTAAATCTCTGAAAACTCAAATGAACCCTTTCATTACAAGTTGCTTTTGTCGTGGTGTTTATCATAACAATGGAAATGTGACTAATAAAAAAGTAGAATCCATCAACAGGATGAGATAACAGGAAGAAGATGCAAAATATAAACTATTGTGTGTCATCTATAATAGTGTCATTCGCTGCTGTATCCATAGGCTTCAAAACCAAGTGATCAATTTGCTTTTATGGAATACATAGATGCCCTGAGTTGACCTATTGTTTACATAGAGCCTTAGATTTGCCCTTTATCAATATTATATTTACTCACAAATAAGAGCTAAAGACTGGGCGGTAGAGTCTATAAAGGGAAAATAACATACTTCTTTCTTGTGGAGAGAGGTTTGTTTCTGGGTCTCCACATTTGATAGCAAATATGGAGAGTTCAGAATAATGTGCAACCTCTGAGGAAGAGGCAGGAGTGAATTAGCATAGGGCTTCAAAACAGAACTATTACATGTACTCTCTCTTGTATAAACCTTAGATTTTTAAACATAATTATATAAACATAACCACCATTTAGTGGGTGTGTAAAGGGGAACTAGGAAAGTGAGGGAAACTGATGGTAATTGAAACATGGGACAGAGAGAAATAGGAGGGTATTGTGTGTGTCTTATGGTTACCATCAAGCGCTGGCCCCATACATATCAATCATTAATTGAGAAAATGCCCTACAGATTTGCCCACAGCCCAGTCTTCCAGAGACATTTCTTCTGTTGATGTTTGCTCCTTTTAGATTACTTTAGCTTGTGTCAACTTGACATCAATGCTAATCAGTATTGGCCATAAATGTATCATAATTTTCAAGGAAAATTGCTGTTATAGAACCCACACTATACCAATAGTTAGTTTTTCAAAAGGTATACGGTACATAAAGAGCATGGTGGATAGGTAAGTACCCTCTGAGGCTCTATTGCAGCCTGTGTGTGCTCAAAGCATATGAAGAATACACAGATACTGGGATTTAGACAAGTGAATGGGCATCAGTTTCTTTTCTAATTTGCTCATTGTCCTCCAAAATTTAGAAGTATATATATACTTGCCTAGCTAGTTCGCCTGTGATTTTATATAACATAACTAGTCATGATTACTGTAAGTACTTTCAGTTTTACAAAATAACTCAGACACAAATAAAATGTATACATAGTATTTATTCATAGGTAATATCAGAAATCCAATAAAGATAAATGAGGTCATTACTGGAATTTAAAGATTGTCCACATAAATAATGTGGATGATTAATATAAAATGAACATTCTTTTTTCTTTTTTTCTTTAATTAATTTATTCAGATTACATCTCAGTTGTTATCCCCTCACTTGTATCCTCCCATTGCTCCATCCCACCCTCTTTCACCCTATTCCCCTCCCCTAGTTCTGTGATGGAATGGGACTTCCTCCCTCACCATATGGTCACAACCTACCAAGTCTCATCTTGAGAGCCTGCTTATCTTTTCTCTGAGTGCTTCCACGTCTCCACATCAAGGGGAACTGGTCAAATATGGAGCACCAGACTTCATGTCATTGTCAGACTTCACACTCCACCACTGTACAGAATGTCCTTTCCTTTGCCTAGACCTCAGTAGGGGTTCAATATTTACTGCTTGTATTGTCCTTGGTTGATGCAGTAGTTTGAGTCTGTCATGAATTTCCTATTATAGGTTTCTGGGACCCTCTGGATCCTTCTATTTCCCCATTCTCCCATACTTCTCTCACCTAGAGTCTCAATAGGAAGTCCCCACATATATTCTCATGTCCTGGTAAGTGAAGACATTCATGGAACATCCCTTTTGGGCTAGTGTCCAATTATAAGTAAGTATATACCATGTGAGTCTTTATGGGTTTGGGTTAACTCACTCAGTATGATCATTTCTAGCTCCATCCATTTGCCCGCAAAATTCAGGATTTCGTTGATTTTAATAGATGAGTAGTATTCCATAGTGTAAATGAACGACAGCTTCTTTATCCATCCAGTGGAAGAGGATGCAGATAATAGGTTGTTCCTAGAGGTCTAGAGGAGGGGAATAAGCAAAAGAGAAAGGGAGGGTGGCAATGTGAAGATGATAGGGAAAGGATAAGAAATGGGGGTGAAGTGAATAAACTATAATACATAAAATATACACTTAAAAAATCTAAATGGTGGAGAGGGTTGCTGCAAAAGCAGATACACCAACCAAGGCCCATACAAAGTGAGGATCTAGACACTCAGCCCAATGGTAGTACATAGGCAGCACAGTCTCCTTGTGGGTACCACAATATGGGGAGTAAGGACTACCTCTGACAAGGCATTGGACTTCATAATGCTGTTCACTTCCCCATTGACAAGGTGGCCTTTCTGGCCACAGAGGAAGAGGTTATATGTAGTACAGGGGACAGTGGATAAGCTAAGGTCAGACCTTAGGGGAGGAGGGCTCCCTTTCTAAGGACTAGAGGAGGGAGGGAAAGGGGATAATGGAAGGGTGGCATCAGGAGGTATTCAGGGATGCTGCAACCCAGAAGTAAAGAATTCAAACTACAGAACAAGCAGGTAACTTATACCGCTAAACCAAACATGGGAATAGCTCTGAGACTGGCTGAGATACGAATGTATATGCATAGAGAAGGCTTCATGTTGGTCACAGATTCTCTGTTACTTATTACTAGAGGCCATTCTTAGTATTTCGTAAAGGAAGATTTGAAGATGTTTTTATTATTCTAAAGATTCCTTGACAAGACAAGTTAACTCATGACAACACCGAGTCAACCTCAAAGAAGATGATCAGCATCAAAGAACCTCCTTATGACTGTTGGGAGAAATTATGTGGAAAACCAGCCAATGACCAAAATGTCCTTGTTTCTGCCACAGAGAATTCTGCCTAAAAATGGGTAAGCAAGCCCCCAATATTCTTGCTTCATGAATGTATCTGGCAGAGATATTGGGATAGAAGGTAGAAGATGCTGCTTGAATGTTATAGAGAGATTTTTCTTAGTTCCCACCCCACTCCCAGCACACATGTGCTGGGCTAAAGTCCCTTAAATGAGAGAACATTGACCCTTGACATAGAAAGCACATGTGTACTGATACCAAGCCAATAACTTAAGAATGATGACATCTTTACTTTGCATTCTGTACCTTGTATTGTTTCATTCGAGTCAATAACTCAGAGGTGACAATACCATTACCTTGTACTTTCTACTGAGTATGTCTGATTGCTTCGCTGACTCCCTTTGAATCTGCTCCATGGGAAATGTAGCCACAAAACACTCCCTGTTTCAAAAATGTGTATAAAAATCGACACTGTTTGCCTGCAAAATACACTCAGATTTAAACTGCCTCTGTGTTTGTTTCTGTTTGTCACTTTTCAAATCTCTGTCCACCAATGCTTTGAGAACTCCCATTCTCAAGGCCCTATACCCAACTGAGACAGTCCATGGCAGAGAAGAGCCTTTAACTCATTGGCACAGGAGACAATTTCCCAAACAGACCACCAACAGCCCAGGCTCTAAGGACAAAAATTAATGAATGGGACCTCATGAGGCTGAGAAGCTTCCATAATGCACAATACACTGTCAAGAGAACAAAGGGACAGCCTACACTCTAGGAAAAGATCTTCACTAACCCTGACAAAGGGATAATATCCAAAATATATAAAGAACTCAAAAAATTAAACACAACCAAACCGAATAACCCAATTAAGAAATGGGGTTCAGAGCTAAACAGAGAATTCTCACCAGAGGAATATGGAATAGCTGGGAAACACTTAAGTAAATGCTCAAAGTTCTTAGCATCAGAGAAACGCAAATCAAATCAATTTTCAGATTCTATCTTACATCCTTCAGAATGGCTAAGATCAAAAACTCAAGTGACAACACATACTGGTGAGGATGTGGAGAAAGGCGACCACTCCTCCATTGGTGGTCGCAGTGCAAACTTGTACAACCATTTTTGAAATCAATCAGACACTTTCTCAGATAATTTGGAATAGGGCTACCTCAAGACTCAGCTATTTCATTCCTTGGAATATACCTGAAAGATGCTCCAATACACAACAAGGACATTTGCTCAGCTATGTTCATAGCAGCCTTATTTGTAATAGCCAAAATCTGGAAACAACCTAGATGTCCCTCAACTGAGGAATAGATAAAGAAACTGAGATACATTTACACTATGGAATATTATTCTGCTATTAAAACAAGGAAATCTTGACATTTGCAGGTAAACGGATGGAACCAAAAAATGATCATCCAGAGTGAGTTAACCAAGACACAGAGAGACACACATGGTATATAATCAACATGGATGTCCTCTGAGTGTCTTCACTCAGCATGGAATTGGGACAGATCTAGGACTCACTATTGAACTCTAGGTGAGAGTACTATGGAAGATGGGGATATCAAAGGACCCAGAGGGTCCAGGAACCCTACAAGAAGACTATAAAGGATGGTGGATCTGGACGCAGAGGGACTAGAACAAACTGCTGTACCAACCAAGGATAATGCATAAAATAAACATAGACATCCTGTAAGATCTAGCCAAATGACAGTGCATTTTCATTGGTAGTGGGGAGAGTGGGAACTGCCTCTGACATGAATTCTGGTAGCCCCTTATTTGACAACTTCCCCTTGGTGGAGAGGCCTTGTGGCACTCAGAGGAAGGGGAAGCAGGCTATCCAAATGAGACCAGATAGGCTGTGATCATATGATGGAGAGGGCAGAGGTCCCTTTCTGTCACAAGTATAGGGGATATTAACAGGGTAAGAGAGGGATGGAGGGCATACAGGAAGATACAAGTTAAGGGATAAAAATAGAGATGTAATCTGAATGAATTATTTTTAAAAACAATACAGAAAATAAAACATCCCACAATAACATAAAGCTGCAAAGGTAAAAATACTGATTGATGATTTGTCAAGTAGGAGAACCACAGATGGAGGAATTAAAAGATAAAAGCAAAAGTTGGAACCAGGAAAGCTTCCATAAGCTGATGCCTATGTCAAGCAAGTTTATTAAAAAGTATACCATCTTGTATTCTATTTGATGAGGTAATGGATGAAGGTAAGAAGAAAACTAAATCAGATACTGTTAGCAAAGAAACACAGGATTTCTCAGACACAACTGAAGCAGAACTGTTAACTATGACATTCAGGAGGAAAAGCCAAGTTCCCAGAAACTGAAACTTGAATACCTTCAAGGTGCAGGCCCCATGTCCAGACTGGACCTTGACAAGTGTTGTCTACCTTGAGCAAAATTACAGATCAAAGGGTCCCTTTTTCCTATCATCAGGGTCTCTGAGAAAGCCTTGGGTTGGTTTGGCTCTCAACATTCCCCTATCTTTTAATTTTTAAGGCCATGAGAGTTATATGTATCTGAACATCTAAGAGATGCCAAGATCTAAGATACAAACATCTAAGAGATAGCAAGATCTAGGGGATACCAACATCTAAAACAAACCAAGATCTGGGAGATACCTATATCTAACAGATACTAATTTAACCAAAAGAAGAACTTGAATTGCTATGAATCCAAGAAGGAGGAAAACGTCTCAAACCTGAGCAAAGCAAAAGCCAAGTTCCTCCAGTAGGAATACAGGCCAGCTCGGCTCTCGCCTCAGCCCATGGAGAATCAAGATGAACTTTTGCACTCTAAAATATAAGACAATGAATTTATCGTGTTCAATCCACGGAATTTGAGCATGAGAAAAAATTTAAAGATACAAATGTCTTTACCTCCTTTTGCAATAAAGACTTTCTAATACAAAGGATCTAAAATGTCAACTGTTCATGAATTTTCTACTGAACTTTTGATCAACGCGTCATGCATGGCAGGTATCAGGCAAAAAGGAGAAGTGTGAAAGCTCAGCGATGTGTGTGTTGTAGTCAACTGATAACATTCTCAAGAAGGTTTGTGTTGTAGTCTGAAGCACTGTGGGAGGATAGCTGTAATGCTGCTGACAGTAATAAACTGCCAGGTCTTCTGCCTGCACACTGCTGATGGTGAAAGTGAAGTCTGTTCCAGACCCACTGCCTGTGAAGCGATCAGGGACCCCAGTGTACCGAGTAGATGCTGAGTAGATCAGCAGTTTAGGAGGCTGCCCTGGTGTCTGTTGGTACCAGGCTATCCTATTACCCACATTCTGACTGGCCTTGCAGCTCATGGAGACTGTGCCTCCTACAGATGTAGACATGGATGGGGGAGACTGTGTCATCACAATGTTCCCATCAGCACCTGTAATCAGAAATAGACAATTAACATACACATTACACACAAAGATTCCTCATATACTTGTTTTCATCACACAAAGATTCCTAATATACTTGTTTTCATCTAAAATGTCTTTTCTAAAGGCACTCCCTGCTTATTATTGGCTTCCTATCAAACATAGGTGTTTCTCTACAAACAAATCATTTTATAAGATTTCATAAAACAATTAATGTCTCACCAGACACCCAGAGCAGCAGGAATAAGAAGACTTGGGTCTTTGACTCCATCTTGATGCCCCTGCCTGTCTGCTGCATTTCAGTCCTCACTACAAAGCCCTGGTTTATAAAATATGGGCATCTTCACTGACATTATGAACCTATGCAAAGTAGTCTGCAAATGAGGAAGTAGATTTCCTGGGCACAGGCATGTAAGATTATCCAGATTAAATAAACAATGAAAAGTACTTTCAAAAAGAGTAAGCAATCACTAAGAAGAGAGCCAATGTAGAAGTCCAAGGACCAACACTGAAGACATGGCTCAGAGGCCCTGAGTTAAATTCACAGAAACAACATGGTGGTTCACAGCTATCTATAATGAGGTCTGGTGACCTCTTCTGGCCTTCAGGTACATATGCAGGTGGAATATTCTAAGCCTAATAAATAAATGAATTTTTTAAAGAAGCTCCAATTTAGGAAGGACCAACTTAGAGTTCTGAAACCACAAATGTTTAGATGCTCTCATAACAGGTTTTCATTTTAAAAAATCAAGGATATTCATAGCTGACATGTTTTACAGAAGGAGTAGTAGATCTACCTTTGATTACAATCATGAGGAAACAATAAGTATCCAGCAACGACAGGAGAAAGAAACAGGGAAAGGAGAAGAGAAGTAAAGAAAGAAAGAAGGGTAAGTGGAAAGAAAGAAAGAAAAAGATGTAGGAGAAGAGGAGAGAGAATTTTGGATTGGGAAGGAAAATATGGAGAGGAGAGAAGGAAAGAAAAAGATAAAGAAAGAAATATTTAAAAAGAAAGGCTTGGCATGCAGAGTCAGCTCAGTGGTTAAGAGTATTTGCTTCTCTTGTAAAGCACTCATGATGATTCTCAGCCATCTATAATCCCAACTGTGGCACACAAATGGTATACATACATACATACATACATACATACATACATACATACATACAATTTGATATATGAACCCTGAGGTTCTGCTCCTGGTAGTGTGTATACTGCCTCCTGCCTCCATTCTGATATCATGGATTGTAAATCTCTGAAAGCTCAGATGAACCCTTTCTCTATAAGTTGCTTTCATCATGGTGTTTATCACAACAATAGAAAAGAAACTAATAAAAAGGGGAAAGAAACAAAGAAGGTATTATACCTGGAAGGAGACACACAAAATATGAACTCCTGTATGTGATCTATAACAGTGTCATGTCCTCTTGTATTCATAGGCAACAAAACCAAGTGATCAATTTGCTCTTATGAAACACATAAAGGTAATTAGTTAGCAGATTGTTTACATGGAGCCTTAGGTTTCACCTTTATCAATGTTAAATTTACTCATAAATATGAGATGAAAACTTGGCAGTAGAGTCTATAAAGAGGAAAACCATGCTTCTTCAATATGGAGTAAGGTTTCTGGGTCTCCAAAACTGAGAGCAGATAAGAATTCAGAATTATATGCAACCCATGAGGAAGAGGCAGGAATAAAATTGTGGCTTTAAAAAACTCTATTACATGTACTCTATCATTTGTAAATCTCAGATTTTAAACATAATTATATAAACAGAAACACCATTTTTCTGAGTGTGTAAAGAAGAACTAGGAAGGGGGAGGAAACCAGTGACAAATAAAACATGGAACAGAAAGAAATGGGTGGGTAAGTTGTCAGTCTTAGGGTCACTGTCAAGTGTTGGTCCCACATGCATCAATAAGTAAGGTGGATGTCCTTCACCCAAGGAAGAATAAAGAAACTATGACCCATTTACATAGTGGGATACTATTCAGCTATAAAGAACAAGGAAATCTTGAAATTTGAAGGCAAGTGGATAGAACTAGAGACAATCACCCTTAGTGAGATAGTCCAGACCCAGAAAGACACACATGGTGTATATAATCACTCATAAGCAGAAGTTAGTCTCTTAATATAGGATAACAACATTACTATACAGAAACTGTTGCACTCAGGCCCATGTATGATGTGGACCTAGATCCTCTCCTCAGATGTAGTAGATAGTCAGCACAATCTCTTGTGGGTCCCACAATATGGGGAGTATGGAATACTTGTGACATGGGCTTTGGCTTCCCAATGTTGATCACTTCCTCTCTGTCAGTTTGCCCTTGCCAGGCCACAAAGGAAGAAGACAGAGATAGTACACATGAAAATTGATAGGCTGAGGACAGATGATGGGAAAGGAGGGGCCCTTTTCTGATGACTAGAGGAGGGAAGGAGAGGGGATGAAAAAGGGAGGGAGAGGGATTAAGAGAAGGAGGGAGGGATATCTAGGTGATGAAGGAGGGGGCTGTATCAGCATTAGGGAATTGAAACTGCAGAACAAGCAGGTCACTTATATTGGTAATCCCACTACATGGGAATAGCTCTGAGACTGGCTGACACATCAAGGTCTATGCATAGATAAGGCTTCCTGTTGGTCACAGAATCACTGTGACTTATTAGACACCATTCTTCATATGTCATGAATGAGGATTTGCAAATGACATTCTTCTGCTCATACAAAAAGCAGAGATTCATCTTTAACTGTTCTGTTCATCGCTCACACCTCACACATTTATAAGTCTAGGACTATATAATGCTTGTAAGAAATTACATTTCCTGAACAAAAAACAAACAAACACTGACTCTGGATCAGACCTGACAGGATTCATTCTCAGCATGCCAGGTGCTGACATCCTGCATCCTTCAGGTTTCAGACACAAGTTCTTCAGTTGCCGTTACTCATCAGAACATGACAGATTGCAGGACAATGTCAAAGAAAACTTCCAATACAAATTGGTCCAGCATTGTAGACTGTCCCCCACAGAACTCCTATTAAGCCTGGAATTTCTCAACATTTAGAAACCAAACCACAAATGCAATTCCTTGCTTGTTTAACCATTTTGCACAATTTTATTTGGACCCCTACAAAGGTACTATTTGCAGCAAATCAGCCAGACAGAAGAAACCTTAAGAAAACAATGCCCCATTTCCCTTATAGGAGGTTGGGTAGGTTTTTGGTTGCTCTCTTGGCGTGTAAAGGGTTATTTTCAATGGGAGTTAGTTATAAGTTATTGTTGGTCTTATTTAGAGAGAAAACAATGTTACACCCAATGATGTATATCTTTTCCTTTATTTTTCTTTCCTAGGAATGGAGATAGAGTTTGAAAAGGAAGAAGGGGGAATATAGAAATATATAGGGATGATAGGACAAAAAGTACATTATTGAATCTACTCCTCCACTTCCGGCCTTAAATGTTAATCACAAATAAGGTTATTTTTAATTCATTGCTATAGAATTTTCTATATTGATGCAAAATAAGTTTAATTTTGACACATTGGTATAGAATTCAAATTATTCTTCACATACTTTTCTATTTCTACACAGATATGAGGTATCATATCCATATAACTCAATTAAAAAATAAGGTTCACTTCCAATATTTTGAAAGTGCTCTTGCAGGTTGTTCCAGATAATTAAATGATACAAGTGATCGAATCATGATTATGTCATGTACTAGTCTATTTTAATCACAAGAATATACAGCCTAAATTTAACACTTTGATACGACTCTAAAGGTAAAGTAAAATAGTTAGATAAGGTCTTCAAAAACTTCAGATAGCTACAGAATATGCCATTTAAAAGGGGTTTTATTATTTTTGTCAGTTTTTATTGTTTTTAAGAATCTTTTACAAGACAGGTTAACTCCTGGTAACACCCAGCCTACCTCAAAGATGGTGAAGATAACAGAACCTCCTTATGAAGATGGCTTCAAATGTGTCAAACAAGCCACTGAGCAAACTGTCCTTATTTCTTCCATAGACAATTCTGCCTAAAAATGGACTAGCTTGGAAGCAGGCAAAGTTGATGGCCAAACTCTACCAAGACAGGGTAAGCTAGTCCTCAATAGGTCCTGCCTCACAGACTGCCAAAATCTGCCAACAGAGTAGGCAGGTCCTCCATAGATCCTGACTCACAAATATTCCTTTAAAATGCATTAGATCAGAAAGGTGAAGGTGAAGCTGTATTGTTATAGAGTGTTGAGTGACTGTTCTGGTAGCAAACTGTCTTTGTAGGTTGGTGGTTTTTTCTTTTTTGTTTTTCATTTTGAAGCTGTTAACCTGCACTTCCTGTTTACTCAGGTAATTTATTTTATTTCTAAAGTCTCTGAAGGGGTTGAAATCCAGATAATTTAGTTTTACAATTAAGCTTAGTTGTTTTGGATTAAAGATGTTTTTAGGTCTAGATAGATGTTTTAATTTGATAATGATGAAATAAGATAGATATTGAACTACATTCAGAAATTTAGACTCACCAAGATAGGAAAGATGTTTTCATGAAGGCTGCCAAATACAAATAGTTAAAACATGATGAATTCCTAATGGTTTCATGGTTCTTCTTGCTGTATGAGGTATATTGTATTTATATGTAATAATATAAATGTATAACTAAAAATAAATATAAAAGAAAATTAATAATAAAAAACAAAAAGAAGACTTTAAAATCAGTGGCTATAATAGAGCATCTCTTAAGTGATAAAGAAGTGAGGGAATGACAGGCTGTAAAGGGAAAAGAAAGAAAATGCCATATAGCGACACCACATGCTGGCGAGGATGTGGAGAAAGAGGAACACTCCTTCATTGCTGGTGGGAATGCAGACTACTGCAGCCACTTTGGAAATCTGTCTGGCACATTCTCAAAAAACTGGGAATGGGGCTTCCTCAAGAACCAGCTATTCCACCCCTTGGAATATACCCAGATAATGCTCCAGCATAAAACAGGGACATATGCACAACCATGTTCATAGCTACCTTATCCATAATAGCCAGGACATGGAAACAGCCTAAATGCCCCTCAGTAGAAAAATGGATAAAGAAACTGTGGTACATTTTCATTATGGAATACTACTCAGCTATTAAAAACAAAGAATTTCTGAAATTTGTGGACAAATGGATTGAACTAGAAATGATCATAATCAGTGAGCTGTCCCAGAAGCAGAGAGACTCAAATAGTATATACTCACTTATATCTGGACACTAGGTCAAGGGGCATGTCTCATGAAAGTCTTCACTTACTAGGAAAGTGGGATAGAGGTGAGGACATCCTAAGGTGAGAGAAATATAGAAGATAGGAAAATAGATGGATCCAGAGGGTCCTAGAAACCTACAAGAAGAACACTATGATGGGCAGATCTGGGCCAAGGGGTTCTGCTCGATCTATGGCACCAACCAAGGGCAATATGTGCAGTCATCATCAAACTCCTACCCAGACCTAGCCAAGGGACAGAATATTCTCCACAGTTAGGTAGAGACTGGGGACTGACTTGCACTCGAACTCTGGTGCCCCATATTTGGCCATGTTCCCTTGATGGGGAGGTCCGATGGCACTCGGACAAAGAACAGCAGACTACCAAGAAGAAACGTGACTCCCTAGCATCATATTCAAGGGGAAGAGGTCCCCGTTAGTCACAGCCATAGGAAAGAGGAATGGGGTGAAAGTAGGCAGGAGGGGGGAATGGGAGGATGCATGGGATGGGATAGCAATTTAGATGTAGTATGAATGATTTTATTTTTCAATAAAAAATTTTTTAGAAAAGACAATGCCTTATAGACTCACCCACAAGCTACTCTTACAGAGGCATTTCTTCCATTTAGGTTCGCTCTTCTTAGATAACTATAGCTAATGTCATTTTGACATAAAAGTTAATCACTATGGGATACAAATTTGATTTATATATCATAATCTTCAAGGCCTTGTATTGGCACTATGCCAATAGGGTCAGTTTTTCCAACAATAACAAGAGCTAAGGAGGAGGGTAAGTAGATTGGTGTCCTCTGGGGTTCTACTCCTGCATGTTCATGTTCCATCCTTATGCAAAATGCATAGATACTTGGGTTTAGACAGGTGACTGGGCATCAGTTTCATTGTTTGCTTGTTCATTGTCTATGAAAATTTTAAGTATATATTTCTGCCTAAATCATATGTGATTTTTTACATAACACAACTAGTCATAATTACTGTAAGGACTTTCTGCTATACAAAATAACTCATACACAAATAAATTTTATACATAGTAGTTAATTATACGTAATATCAGAAATCCAATGAAGAAAAATGAAGTCATTACAGCAATGTAAAGATTGCCTATATGTAAAATGTGGATGGTTAATATAAAATGAACATTCTTAAACTGTTTCCAAACTACTTACTTTGCTAATGAACAGAGCTATAAAAATGAGAATATTTTGTTTCAAATCACCTTTAAATCATGCTTCCAAAATAGGTAAAATTGGTGGAAAAAAATTATTTAATCTTGACCTATAAAAGATTAAAGGGCACATTAGCCCTCTGACGGCTCTCCTGGACTCTCAAGACTACTTGAATAAAGCAAGGCCCACTGATCCTTAGACAGAGAAGAGAGTGTTTAATGACAAAGCTGTATATAGAGAGAAAGGCTGTTGCTTCAGACACAGAGACAACGAAGCATGCCTTAGAGGGCTCACCTGGCAAAGGAGAGGCAAAAATGAAGCCACTAAAGGTATCAATAGTGACATGAAGGTATCTGAGTCTGCCAAAAGGTGGAAAATGAGTAACATCCATTGGCCATAGGGCATTAGGGAGTAATCCACGTAGGTTAACACCCAAGTGGGGAACGGGGAGATGGGAAATACAAGTATGACAACCCTTTACTATCTCCCTTGCGTGTTCCCTAGTAATTTTATACATAAGATGCAAGGTGGTGGCATTGAGATGATGAAGGGAGTGGGCATGCTTTGCCTGGGTTAATGGATCGAAAAGGGTCAAAGCAAAAGTGTTAGTGCAGGTGCCTGCATCTGCCAGGGCGTTGCCTTCTGACAAAGGGCCTGGAAAGCCAATGTGAGCTCAGAGATGGGTGAGGAAAATAAGAGGGGTACGAGTTTGAACGTGTTTTTGTATCTCAGCAACTAGGGAAGAGGCCTGTGAAGAGGCTTTAATGTAAGGCACAGTTTCTAACAAGGGAGCAGAATGTGCCACATATTTAATATATATATATATTATATTAATATATATATATATATATATATATTAACAGGGGTGAGGAAAGGTTTTGAAAACCTGGAGAACAGCAAAGAGCTCAACCAATTGGGCCAATGAGAGTTCGGTAACGAAGGTGTGTGTCTCTCTGTTAATCACGTAGGCCACACAGCCATTTGAGGAACCATCGGTAAACACCAGGAGGGCATTTATGAGCAGCCTGAGACCGGTTTTTTGTGGAAAGATGAAGGTATGGGGTCAGGCAAACTGAATGAGGGGATCCTCTGGATTATGATTATCAATTTGTCCTGTGAATGAATCAAGGACGGTGCCCCACTGAAAGAAGATTGGAGGAGCCAGTTTACTTGATCCACCATATACAGCGAAACTATTAAATCAGGTTCTTTACCATAGAGATGTCTGGACATCCTTCTTCCTTTATTATGAGTTGGGCAAGCAATGAAGCATAAGTGCCAAGGACCTTTGAGGGGGAGAAGGACAGAGGGACCCAAAGGAGGGGAGTTCTCCTGGTGGGAGAATGGGATGAACTCTACCAGAAAACTCCAATGGGAGAGTGAGTAGTAACACAGAGTATATACACAAGAGGTATATGGGGAGCAAACTGAAAGGTGGGTTGTGATTGTATAGCTTGGTTAATTAAGGTAAGGGATTCTTTATCTTCAGGTGTAAGTTTGTTAGGGGAGGAAGGGTGAGAGTCTCCCTTTAGTAACTAACTAGTAGAGGGGCACCAAAACTTCAGGAGGTATCTTTAAATGAGGCATAAGAAATTACAGGTTTCCTAGAAATTTTTGAAGTTTGTACCTCAAGCTTGGGGACATAGACCTGCTGTGACTTGAGATATATAAAAGGTTCAGACATTTGAATCTTTTTAGGAGCCACCTTAAGCCTGGTGGCAGAGAGAGCACACTGAAGTTTTTGAAATCAGGTGAGCAGCCCTCGTGGACAAGAGCCGGCCAAAAGAATGCCATCCATATAGTGAAGAATATAAATAGAAGGCCAAGCATTCCACATGGTCTGTATAATATGTCCTACAAAATTTTGAGCCAGAGTAGGGCTCCTAGTCATCCCCTGGGGCAGTACCTTCCATTGATAACGTGGCATATGTTGTTGGAAGTTAATATGGAGGAGACTAAAAGCAAAGTGGCTACAATCTTCCAGGTGGAGCGGTATAGTGAAAAAACAATCTTTAAGGTCGATGACTATCTTATGGAAATTGCGAGGGATGGCACAGGGGGAGGGAAGACCAGGTTGTAACGCTCCTATTACTACCATGGCCTTGTTTATTGCTCTTAAGTCTTGTAGGACTCTCCATTTGCCTGATTTCATTTTAATAACAAATATAGGGTTGTTCCTGGGTGAGTTGGAGGGCTCAATATGTCCAGCGGCAAGCTGTTCTTTCACTAACAGCATAGCCACATCAAGTTTGTCTTTGGAAAGAGGCCATTGGTCAACCCAAACCAGGGACGAAGACTTTCAAGTAATCTTGTCTGCATGTAGGGGTGCAGTTATGGCAAGGCCCCCTAGGAAAACCAAGTCCTTCTCTTTCTTTTTGGAAAGTTCTTATGGGGGCTGTTCTGTCCTGGGCATGAGTACTCAGTCTCTGACCCAGTAGATACCCTTGGTTCATCATGAGTTTAGTTACTGTTTCATTGGGGCTGAGCATCAACACATTCATTTGAGAAAAAATGTCTCTGCCCCAGAGATGGACAGGAAGGTCTGGAATAATGAAAGGAGAGACCAAACCTGAGTTGTCTTTTTGATCTGACCATCTCATTGCAGAAGCACTAATGAGGGGATTTTGAGAATGTCCAGTGCCCTGCAAATGGGCCGTTCATTCAGTAAAGGGCCAATGTTTTGGCCAATGCTCATATGCTGTTACCGTGGTGACAGCTCCGGAATTGAGGAGTCCCTTAAATGACTGCCCATTAAGAAACAAAGTGAGCATAGGTTTAGAGGGAGAAATCTTTTGCACCTAGAATGGCTCTGTGGATGGAGGGTCAAGATTGCAGGCTTTAGTTAGTGCCTTAGAGGGCCCAGGCTCTAGAGGAAGGAGCAGGGCCTGTGCCAAGCTTTGACCAGTGGCAGTATATACAGGTCACTGTAGAGCAGAGACCAAGAGCTGGTACTCTCCCAAATCATCAGAATCAATGGCACCAGGATGAACTTGAATGCCCTTTAAGGCAGAAGAAGTACGTCCAATGATTAGACCAAAGGTATTAGCAGGCAGGGGACCAAATATTCCAGTAGGAAGTAGTCTAGTTCTTTCTTCAGATGTCAATATTGTGCTGTTGGTGGTACAGATGTCCAATCCTGGGCTGTTTTCACTTGCTTCCCAGAGATCTGAAATGGATTGTTGGCTGGCAGAGGGGGGCATTAGGAGTGGTGCCCCGAGGCTGGGGTGAATTTCAATGCTGGGTGCTGAGGTTACATGTTGGCTGGAACGAACTCAATTCCTCCAGGGTTTGCTCGGATGATGGTGGCCAGAGGTTGCCCCTAAGGGAAGTTTCCTGACCCAGGAAGAGGAAGAATGTTGCCCAGTAAATCAGTCTTTGAGGGTCACTCATTAGCCCAGTGACATCCCCGTTTGCAACGTGGGCAGACTGTGGCTGGCTGGAGCTAGAAAGTCAAGGGTGTGCTAGCTGTCCCACCTGAGAAGAGAGTTTGGCCATTCTCCCAGGTCCTTCGGGGATGGGGGCACTCCCTGGAAAAATGTGCCACAATTAAAGTAGGCTCTTTGCAAAGAAGAAGAACCAAGACCAGCCCTCTGAAGGGCAGCTCCAATGGCCAGGCCTATGACATGGTTGGGCCCTATACCTGCACAAAGTAGGATGTAATCAGAAAGAGTTCCTTTCTGGTGGTGTTTAAGAATGTCCTGACATGTCAGGTTAGCATTCTCAAAAGCCAACTGCTTGATAAAAGTATTTTCTGGATCCTGAGGTCCAAACAAGCAGCTGGAAGTCTCATTGAGGTGACTGATAAAGTCACTATAAGGTTCCTAAGGGCTCTGTCTGATTTTTGTAAAAGTGACTGAGGCAGAGCCCCATGAAGGGAGCCTTTTCAAGGCACCAAGGGCAGCTTGTCTCACCTGTGCCAGGAGGCCAGGAGTGTAAGCAATTTGTTCAATGAGTGTATCAAAAGGCGGGGTCACCCAGTATTCTATTTGTGGTCCAGTCTCAAGTGCCCTCATTATGGTCATTTCTCATTGACAAGTCTAGTGCTGCCTCCTGGAACTCAGCCTTCCAGAACACTAAGTCTCCTCTTTCAAGGGAGGCATGGGCAAGTTGTTTGAATTCATGAGGAGTGAGCCAGGCTTCTGTAGAAGCCTTCAACAAGGCCAGAGTAAAGGGCACAGTTGCACCATATTTTGTAACTGCTGCTTTCATTTTCTCTATGACAGACAAAGATAGATCAAAGGACGTCCCTCCATAGGAGCTTCTAGGCTGCCTGTAGTGCCCTCATTGGCCTCTCCCTCGTCTGCCTCTTGTCCCTCGCTATCCATCCAGCCCCCGGGAGAATGTTCCGCTGTCTGGCTAGCAGGTGTTGTTCCCTTACTAGGAATAGTCACGCTGCAACGAAGTGAAAGTGGAAAAGCATGCGTAGTGTAGTGCGGTAGTTCAGAGGATGCCTCACCAGCCAAAAGGAGAGACCAGCAAGTTGTTGGTCCAGGTCCCTGAGTGTTTTAAGGTAGGGCAATTTGTTCCTGTCAGTTACAGACTAGCTCACAGAGGGTCAAGAGGTCAGAGGTGGTGACTGCTCGTGCCTGGCAGAGTGGAAGATTGGCGGCGAAAACCTGATCAAATGGCGGGGGAACATAGGGAGGTGTAGGGTGAAAAGGAGGAAGGAAAGAGGCAGAGAGAGGCTTAGAATCCCCGAGGATTTTTGTTTTAGAGTTGGATAGAGTTGAGGAGGGACTGTTATCAGGTTTTGTCTCTTTGGACACAGTGAGGGTTGCCTCCTATGTCATAGGTGGTCAGTCAGAGTTATGGTATCATGCAGCCTCCTCTTCCAGGGAGGCGGCACTGCCAGAATTAAGAGGTCCATTATCTCCAAAATCAATGAGGGAAAGATATAATGATGAAGTGCCAGTAAGCAGACACAAAGGGTGAGATAGGGCAGGAGGGAAGGGGGAAACAGAGGAACTAGAACGCCCACCAGCCATCTCATAGTCAGGACTCCGCTTGTGCATCTGGCTCCCTTCAGGAGTCGAAGGCCGAGACCCAGAGGTCACAGACGGCAACCGGGAGCACTGACGGAGGAGTTGTTCTCCTTCGTCAATTACATTTTTGACATCATGCCAATCATGATGAGTCTTAAGGACTTCAGTAATGAGATTCCAGTAACTGAAAGCCATCACAAGCACCTTTTTAGGACCAAAAGCATGATAATAGTCTTGAAGACAATCCCCAACCCTTCGCCACTTTTTTTCATTAATAGTTCCTTCCTGTGGAAACCATGGACAGACTACAGCTAACAATTTTTAAAACCTAATAAGATCCTTCTTTTTAACTTTAGTTTCTCTTGTCTTGAGTGAATCTTTAAGCTCAGAAACAAAGAGGTCATGTTGAGAAATTTCTTGTCTCATAATGAAAGAGAAACTTATGATACGCACCACTTATGACATGCACCACTTATGACAAGCGCCACTTATGACATGCACCACCTTCAACTTACCAATTGCCTGAGAACCACTCAGGAGACTCCGAGTCTTAAATGCCAGCCATTCCACTGATGGTGGGGTGGTGTTCTCTCCAAGGGGATCACATTGGGCCCCACTTTGAGGCACCACCTGTTTGGACCTGCTGGACAATCAACCAAGACGTATGGACCCCTAAGGAGAGAATAAGAAACAAGAGGCTCAAGAAACGGACAGCAAGTCAAAAAGATCTGATCAAGCTGACAAAATTTTATTTTTCTCAGGCTGCTTATAAGCAAAAGGCAGGATGCTGGGTGGGAGCAGAGGGGGAACTAGGGTGAAAGTGAGGTCAGCCCCCTGCTCCTGCATACCACACAATGTTCCCTTCACGATCAGGTGGCGCTACGCTGGCAGTTTCCTAGAAGTGTGGGACAGTGAGACTGGGCACTAACTTAGGTGAAACAGATCTATATCTGGTTGTTGAGAAACCTAAAGACAGGAGGTCTCCTGGAGAGTTCTCCAAAAGGTAACCGAAAGGGAGGAAGCAGGAAAGGTTTTGTCACGCAGAACACCGGAGGTCCAAATGGCCATATTTGTTGAAAGCACCCCCATCAAATGACGGCTCTGGAGACTGCAAGGGCTGCAGCTACCCAAGAGACTAAACAGGAACATAGGCAGGGCCCTGCCTACTGAGGTGATTAGCATGGTCACCCACCTGCAAGTGTGATTGGCACGGTGGCACAGTGGCATGGTGTCTGGAAGATCTGGATCATACTAAGTTCAGGGGGGACAGAGAGCATGTTTCTGGGCCCACCAGTCTGCTAAAAGTCCCAGAACCCGACAGGAGACCAGGCAGTTGGGGACACACCCACCAGCTGCAGTGCTAAAACTGTGCTCACAGCTTGTCTGATCTGTTCTAAGAATTTAGAGAAAGGGTGCACTATTCCTAACAGCAGGACAGGTACCCACCATTGTTAATCAGTAGCTTTGTATCTGAGACTGAACTGTGGGTGGTGTATCTCCAGGCTGGAACTACTGGCCCAGGAAAAACAAGGACAATGTGTGGCTCTGACGCCAGACCAACCCGCTAGTCCCAAGAAAACCCCAGGGACCAGTGTCCAGGTGAGTGTGAGTGCAAAACATAAAACCAGAGACAAGGGTGTTACCCTCACCTACACCCCATATCTTCCTCTCAGAGCACTAATGGGCTGTTGCCCCAGGGGGAAAAGGGAACATGGATCTGAGCCTACCAGACCACAGAGAAACACAGGGCCATCACAGGGGACCAAGCAGTTGTGGTCATCCCCCCCACAAGACACAGCGCTAAAGTACTACACCCAGGTGGTCTAATCTAAGAACCTGGAGGAAAGGTACACACTGCCCAACAGCTGGATAGGTTCCCACCAGTGATAACTAGGAACTTGGTATCTGAGACTGAACTTTGGGCAGTGTAACTCTAGACTGGGGATATTAGTCCAGGAAAAAAACAGAAAAATGGGTGGTTCTGATCTAGGAAAAACCTGCAAGTCCTGAGAAAGCCTCAGGGTCTGGAAACCACTGCAACATGAGCACAAAACCAGAACTCTGAGTCAAGGTTGTTTGCATCAATTGTGCCCCCTGTCCTCCTCTCTGACCACCTGTGAACATGCTGGCTCAGGGGGAATGGAGAGTGTAAATCAGGCACACCAGGCCTTGGAGAGACCCAGGGCCCACACAAGGTCTCAGGCAGCTGCAGTCACACCTCCAGCCACAGCTTTAAGGCTTCCCACTGCTGAGCAGGCATGCCTGTGGGCGTGTCACACATGCCCACCCTCTGTCTCCCTCTCTAGATGCTCAGTGGGCTTGTTGGCTGAGGTGAAACAGAGAGCGGGGATCAGGGCCCCAACTTCAGAGAGAGCAAGATGACTACAAGTCCAAACAAAGCCTTAAACAACAAACACCAACAATATATGGCATCTCCAGATCCCAACTATCCCAATGAAATCAACTCTAAGAACTCAAACACAATTGAAATACAAGAAAATGCCTAGCAATCCATAGTAATAAAGATGATAATGGAGGAAATGAATAATATCTGAAAGAAAATGCAGGAAGATACAGCCAGACAAATTGAAGACATTAAATAGGCCTATAAAGAGGCACTGGAAAAAGTCCAGGAAAAGACAAACAGCCAGATGATGGAAATCAATAAAACAATTCAACATCTGAGGCCCAGAGAAAGTCGCTGGAAGAAACTCAAGAAAACACAAAAAGCCAGATGAAGGAAATCATTAAGTAGTCCAAGATCTGAAGATGAAAATGGAAACAATGATAAAAACACAGACAGAAGAAAGACAGGAACAAAAGAACGCAGAGACACATGTAAGAAATACAGCGCTAACCTTCTCTAACAGAATTCAAGAGATGAAGGAACGAATCTCGGCAGTAGAAGATTCTATGGTAGAACTTGAAACAAACATTAAAGAAAATGCTAAAACTGGAAAATTCCTGACACAAAGCATCCAAGAAATATAGGACAACATGAAAAGAAAAAATCTAAGGATAATATGAGTTGAGGAAAGAGAAAATGCCCAGCTCCAAGGACCTAAAAATATCTTCAACAAAATCATAGAAGATAATTTGCCCAATCTAAGGAAGGAGGTGCAAATAAACGTACAAGAGGCCTATAGAACACCAATTAGAATAGACCAGAAAGGAAAATCCTGCCACCACATAATAATCAAGACACAAAATATACAGAATAAAGAAAAATATTAAAAGCGCCAAAGGAAAAGGGCCAATTAATACTTAATGGCAAACCTATCAGAATTACACCCAACTTCTCAGCAGAGACCATAAAAGCCAGAAGATCCTGGACAGAGGTCCTGAAAACCTTAAGAGACCATAGGTTCCAGGCAAGACTACTCTACCCAGCAAAACTTTCAATAAATATTGATGGAGAAAACAAGATTTTCCATGATAAAAACAAATTCAAAGAGTTCCTAACCACAAATCCAGCCTTACAGTAGTTAATAGAAGAAAAACTCCAAACCAAAGTGACAAACTACAACAAAAACCATACGAGATTTAGATAATTTTACAGTCGCAAAAACAACCACACAAGTACTCTTCTGCAACTAACATCAAAATCAAGGGACTTACCAGTTGCTGGTTACAAATATTTCTCAACATTGATGGTCTCAATTCTCTAATAAAAAGACACAGACTATTCAAATGAATGCGCAAGCAAGACCCAACATTCTTCTGCATCCAAGAAACACATCTCAGCCACAAGGATAGACATTACCGCAGGGTAAAAGGCTGGGAGAAAGTATTCCAAGCAAATGGACACAAGAAGCAAGCTAGTGTAGCCATTCTAATATCTAATAAATTAGACGTTACACCAAAATTAATCAAAAGAGATGAGGAAAGACACTTTATACTCATCAAAGGTAAAATAAAGTAAGATGATATCACAATTCTGAACATCTATGCTCCCAATACAAGGGCACCAACATTTGTAAAAGACCTATTAACAAAGCTCAAACCACACATCGATCCTCACACACTAATAGTGGGAGACTTCAACACCCCAGGTTCACTGAAGGATGGGTCATTGAAACAAAAACTAAACCTAGAACTGACAACATTAACCAATGTCATGGATCAAATGAATCTAACAGATATCTACAGAACTTTTCACCCAACCACAAAGGATTATACCTTCTCCTCAGCACCCCACAGAACCTTCTCCATATTGATCACATAATAGGTCACAAAGCAAGCCGCAACAGATTCAAGAAGATGGAAATAATACCATGTATCCTATCAGATCACCATTGTCTAAGACTGGACTTCAACAACAACAGAAACAATAAAAAGCCTACACACATATGGAAACTAAACAACTCTCTCCTTAATGACATCTGGGACAGGGGAGAAATAAAGAAAGAAATAGAAGACTTCCTGAAGTTCAATGAAAATGAAGGAACAACACACCCAAATTTGTGGGACACATTGAAGGCAAGGCTAAGAGGAAAATTCATAGCACTAAGTGCCTTTAAAAAGAAATTGGAAACATCCCATATAAGCAACTTAATGACAAAGCTAGATGCCTAGAAAAAAAGAAAGAGAAGCACCCAAGAGGAGTAGACATCTGGAAATAATCAAACTCAAGGCTGAAATCAATAAATTAGAAACAAAGACAGCAATTCAAAGAATCAACAAAACTGCAAGCTGGTTCTTTGAGAAAATCAACAAGATAGACAAACCACTAGCCAAACTAACTAAAAGGCAGATAGACACTACCCAAATCAACAAAATCAGAAATGAACAGGGAGACATAACAACAGACACTGAAGAAATACAAAGAATCCTAAGATCCAATTTTAAAGGCATATATGCCACAAAACTTGAAAATCTAAGGGAAGTGGACAATTTTCTTAATCGATTCCAATTGCCAAAATTGAATCAAGAACAGATAAACTAATTAAACAGTCCTATTTCTCCTATAGAAATAGAAGCAAATATTGATAATCTCCCAACCAATATAAGCCCAGGGCCAGATGGTTTCAGCACAGAACTCTACCAGACCTTCAAAGAAGAGCTAATACCAATACTCTTCAAGCTACTCCAAAAGATAGAAATGGATTGAAATCTACCAAATTCATTTGATGAGGACACAGTCATGTTGATATTTAAGCCTAATAAAGACCTAACAAAAAAAAGAACTTCAGACAAATTTCTCTTATGAACATTGATGCAAGAATACTCAATAAAATACTTGCAAAAAGAATACAACATATATCAAAGATGTCATTCATCATGACCAGGTAGGCTTCATTCCTGGCATGTTGGGTGGTACAATGTTTGGAAATCCAACAATGTAATCCAACATATAAACAAACTGAAAGAAAAAGAAACACATGATCATCTCCTTAGATGCAGAAAAAGCATTTGACAAAATCCAACACCCATTCAGGTTTAAAGTTTTGGAGAGATCTGGAATACAAGGCACATACCTCAACATAATAAAGGCTATATACATAATAAAGGCTATATAACCTCATTAACCAATGTCATGAATCAAATGGATCTAACAGATATCTACAGAACTTCCCACCTAAACGCAAAGGAGTATACCTTTTTCTCAGCACCCCATGGAACGTTCTCTAAAATTGATCACATAGTTGGTCATGAAGCAAACCTCAACAGATACAAGAAGATTGAAATAATACCTTGTATCTTATCAGATCACCATGGTCTAAGGCTGGACTTCAACAACAATAGAAATAACAAAAAGCATACCAACACGTGGAAACTAAACAACTTTCTACTTAATGACACATGGGTCACAGAAGAAATAAGGGAAGAAATAAAAGACTTCCTGAAATTCAATGAAAATGATGGAACAACATACCCAAATTTGTGGGACACATTGAAAGCAGTGCTAAGAGGAAAATTCATAGCACTAAGTGCCTTTAAAAAGAAAATGGAATCATCCCACATAAACAACCTAACAACACATCTGGAAGCCCTAGAAAAAAAGAAGCAGAAACACCCAAGAGGAGTAGACGCCTGGAAATAATCAAACTCAGGGCTGAAATCAATAAATTAGAAACAAAGAGAACAATCCAAAGAATCAACAAAACCAAGAGCTGGTTCTTTGAGAAAATTAACAAGATAGACAAACCGTTAGCCAATCTAACTAAAAGACAAAGAAACGCTATCCAAATTAACAAAATCAGAAATGAAAAGGGAGACATAACAACAGACACCGAAGAAATACAAAGAATCGTAAGGGCCTACTTCAAAGACATTTATGCCACAAAATTTGAAAATTTAAGGGAAATGGACAAATTTCTCTACCGATTCCATTTACCAAAATTGAACCAAGACCAGATAAAAAAATTAAATAGCCCTATTTCACCTATAGAAATAGAAGCAACCATTGATAGTCTTCCAACCAAAAAAAGCCCAGGGCCAGATGGTTTCAGCACAGAATTCTACCAGTCCTTCAAAGAGGAGCTAATACCGATACTATTCAAGCTATTCCGAAAGATAGAAATGGATGGAACATTACCAAATTCCTTCTATGAGGCCACAGTCACATTCATACCTAAACCCCACAAAGACCCAACAAAAAAAGAGAATTTCAGACCAATTTCTCTTATGAACATTGATGCAAAAATACTCAACAAAATACTCACAAAGCGAATACAACAGCATATCAAAGACCTCATTCACCATGACCAGGTAGGCTTCATTCCAGGAATGCAGGGATGGTTTAACATACGGAAATCCATCAATGTAATCCACCATATAAACAAACTGAAAGAGAAAAACCATATGATCATCTCTTTAGATGCAGAAAAAGCATTTGACAAAATCCAACACCCATTTATGTTTAAAGTTCTGGAGAGATCGGGAATACAAGGCACTTTTCTAAACACAATAAAGGCTATATACAGCAAACCAATAGCCAACATTAAATTAAATGGAGAGATACTCAAGGAAATCCCTCTAAAATCGGGGACCAGACAAGGCTGCCCACTTTCCCCATATCTCTTTAATATAGTTCTTGAAGTTCTAGTCAGAGCAATAAGACATCAAAAGGAGATCAAGGGGATCCAAATGGGGAAAGAAGAAGTAAAATTATCCCTATTTGCAGATGATATGATAGTATATATAAGTGACCCCCAAAATTCCACCAGAGAACTCCTACAGCTGATAAACACCTTCAGCAAATTGGCAGGATACAAAATAAACTCAAAAAAGTCAGTAGCTTTCCGATATACAAATGACAAACAGGCAGAGGAAGAAATTAGAAAAATTACTCCCTTCACGATAGCCACAAGCAATATAAAATATCTAGGAATAACCCTAACCAAGCAAGTGAAGGATTTATTTGAAAAAAACTTTAAACCTCTGAAGAAAGAGATTGAAAATGACATCAGAAGATGGAGGGATCTACCTTGTTCGTGGATTGGAAGAATCAACATAGTAAAAATGGCCATTTTACCAAAAGCAATTTACAGATTCAATGCAATCCTTATCAGAATACCTACTAAATATTTTGAAGATATTGAAAGAACAATTCTCAACTTCATATGGAGAAACAAAAAGCCCAGAATAGCAAAAACAATCCTATACAATAAAAGATCCGCTGGAGGAATCTCCATACCTGATCTCAAGTTGTACTATAGAGCAACAGTAATTAAAACAGCATGGTACTGGCACAGCAATAGGCTAGTGGATCGATGGAATCGAACTGAAGACCCAGAGATGAATCCACACACATTTGCTCACCTGATTTTCGACAAAGAAGCCAAATCCATTCAATGGAAAAATGACAGCATCTTCAACAAATGGTGCTGGTCTAACTGGATGTCTACATGTAGAAAAATGAAATTAGACCCATATTTGTCACCATGCACAAAACTCAAGTCCAAGTGGATTAAAGACCTCAACCTAAAACCACAGACATTAACCCAGTTAGAGGAAAAAGTGGGGAAGAGTCTGGAACTCATAGGCACAGGAGACAACTTCCTGAACATAACACCAACAGCCCAGGCCTTAACATCAACAATTAATAAATGGGACCTCATGAGGCTGAGAAGCTTCTGTAAGGCAGGTGACACTGTCAAGAGAACAAAGCGACAGCCTACAGACTGGGAAAAGATCTTCACCGACTCTTCATCTGACAAAGGTCTAATATCCAAAATATATAAAGAACTCAAGAAATTAAACACCACCAAACCAAATAACCCAATAGAGAAATGGGGCGCAGAGCTAAACAGAGAATTCTCAACAGAGGAATATCAAATGGCTGAGAAACACTTAAAGAAATGCTCGACCTCCTTAGTCATCAGAGAAATGCAAATCAAAACGACACTGAGATTCCATCTTACACCCATCAGAATGGCTAAGATCAATAACTCAACTGACACCTCATGCTGGCGAGGGTGTGGAGAAAGAGGAACACTCCTGCATTGCTGGTGGGAATGCAAACTAGTACAACCACTTTGGAAAGTTATCTGGTGCTTTCTCAGAAAAATGGGAATAGGGCTTCCTCAAGACCCAGCTATTCCACTCCTTGGAATATACCCAGAGGATGCACTACCACACAACAGGGACATATGCTCAACCATGTTCATAGCTGCCTTATTCATAATAGCCAGAACTTGGAAACCACCTACGTGTCCCTCAATAGAAGAATGGATAAAGAAACTGTGGTACATTTACACTATGGAATACTACTCAGCTATTAAAAACAAGGAATTTCCAAAATTTGTGGACAAATGGATTGAACTAGAAATGGTCATAATGAGTGAGTTCACACAGAAGCAAAAAGAGCTAAATGGTATATACTCACTTATATCGAGACACTAGTCCAAGGTGTACGTCCCCATGAAAAACTGTACCTACCAGAATAGTGGGTAAGAGGGGAGGACATCATATTGAAACTTTAGGTGTGAGAAGCCTGGGAGAAGGAGGAAACAGAAGGATCCAGTGGGTCCTGGAAAACTACAGGCGAGGCTGGGCCCTGGGGTCCTCCGCAAACTGTGGCAACAGCCAAGGAAAAAATAGGCAGTAAAAACCTTGAACCCCTACCCGGACTAGCCGACATTCTCCACTGTTGAGTGGAGGAGATCTAACTTTCACACAAATGCTGGTGCCCCATATTTGAACATGTCCCTAGGAGGGAGATGACTGGTGGCACTCAGAGGAAAGATAATAGGTCACCAAGGAGAGACTTGATACCGTATGAGCATATTCAGGGGGAGGAGTCTCCCCTCAGACACAGACTTAGGGGAGGGGAGGGGAGTAGGGGGGAAGTGGGAGGAAGGGAGGAATGGGAGGATACATGGGATGGGCTAACAACTGAGATGTAATATGAATAAATTAATAAAAATGTATTTTAAAAATTAAGGCTATATACAGCAACCCAATAGCTGACATCAAATTAAATGGAGAAATACTCAAAGAAATTCCTCTAAAATTGGGGACCAGACAATGCTGCCCACTTTCTCAATATCTCTTCGATATAGTTCTTGAAGTTCTAGCCAGAGCAATAAGGCAACAAAAGGAGATCAAGAGGATCCAAATGAAAAAGAAAGAAGTCAAATTATCCCTATTTTCAGATGATATGATACTGTACATAAGTGACCCGCATAATTTCACCAGAGAACTACTACAGCTGAAAAACACCTTCAACAACTTGGCTAGACACAAAATTAACTCAAAAAAGTCAGTAGCATTCCTATATACAAATGACAGACATGCAGAAGAAGAAATTAAGAAAGCTATACCCTTCACGATAGCCACAAGCAATATAAAATATCTAGGAGTAACTCTAACCAAGCAAGTAAAGGACATGTTTGAAAATAACTTTAAATCTCTGAAGAAAGAGATTGAAAAGGACATCAGGAGATGGGAGGATGCCCCTTGTTCAAGGATCAGGAGAATTAACATAGTAAAAATGGCCATTTTACCAAAAGCAATTTACAGATTCAATGCAATCCCTATCAAAACACATACACAATATTTCAAAGACATTAAAAGATCAATTCTCAACTTCATATGAAAAACAAAAAACCCAGAATAGCTAAAACAACCCTATACAATAAAAGCTCCTCTGGAGGAATCTGCATTGCTAATCTCAAGCTGTACTATAGAGCAACAGTAATTAAAATGGCATGGTACTGACACAGCAATAGGCCAGTGGAACAACGGAATCGAATTGAAGACCCAGAGATGAATCCACATACATATGGTCACTTGATTTTTGACAAAGAAGCCAAATTCATTCAATGGAAAAAGAATAGCATCTTCCAAAAATGGTGCTGGTCTAACTGGATGTCTACATGTAGAAAAATGCAATTAGAACTCTATTTGTCACCATGCACAAAACTGAAGTCCAGGTGGATTAAGGAGCTCAACAGAAAACTAGAGACACTAAATCGGTGAGAAGAAAAAGTGGGGAAGAGCCTGGAACACATTGGCACAGGAGACAACTTTCTGAACAGAACAACAACAGCCCAAGCCATAAGGTCAACAACTAATAAATGCAAACCCATGAGGCTGACAAGCTTCTGTAAGGCAGGATACACTGTCAAGAGAACAAAGCAACAACCTACAGACTGGGAGAAGATCTTCACAAACCTATCATCTGACAAAGGTCTAATATCCAAAATCTATAAAGAACGCAAGAAATTAAACACCACCAAACCAAATAACCCAATTGAGAAATGGAGTTCAGAACTAAACAGGCAACTCCCAACAGAGGAATATCGAATGTCTGAGAAACACTTAAAGAAATGCTCAATGTCTTTAGTCATCAGAGAAATGCAAATCAAAACAATTCTGAGATTCCATCTTACACCCATCAAAATGGCAAAGAAGAAAAATTCAAGTGACACCACATGCTGATGAAGATGTGGAGAAAGAGGAACAGTACAGCCACTTTGGAAATCTGTCTGGCGCTATCTCAGAAAACTGAGAATAGGGTTTCCTCAAGACCCAGCTATTCCACTCCTTGGAATATTCCACCCAGAAAATGCTCCAGCATAAAATAGGGACATGTGCACAGCCATGTTCATAGCTGCCTTATCCACAATAGCCAGAACATGGAAACAGCCTAAATGCCCCTCAGTAAAAAAATGGATAAAGAAACTGTGGTACTTTACACTATGGAATACTACTCAGCTATTAAAAACAAGAAATTCCTGAAATTTGTGGACAAATGGATTGAACTAGAAATGATCATAATGAGTGAGCAAAACCAGAAGCAGAGACACTCAAATAGTATATATGCATTTACAACTGGACACTAGAGCAAGGGGCATATCTTATGAAAGTCTTCACTTACCAGGAAAGTGGGATAGAGGAGACAACATCCTAGGGTGACAGAAATATAGGAGATAGGGAAATAGATGGGTCCAAAGATTCCTAGAAATTTCCTTTAAGGCAAATGAAATGTCCTTCCTCATCTCTTTTGTTTAATTTTGGTGGAAAGTCTATTTTATTAGCTATTAGAATGGCTACCCCAGTTTGCTTCTTGTGTCCATTTCCTTGGAAAACTTTTTCCAGGCTTTTACCCAGAGGTAATTTTTATTATTGTGACTGAGATGTGCTTCTTGAATGCATAAGAATGTTGGGTCTTGTTTATGATCCATTCTGTTAGTCTGTGTCTTTTTATTGAACAGTTCAGACCATTGATGTTGAGAGATATTAATGACCAATGACTGATAAGTCCCTTGATTTTATGTTGGCTGTGGTAGAGTTTTTCTGCTTTTGTCTGTATATGTTTTGTTATAGTGATGTTATTTATTTCCTGTGTTATCCTGGTTGAAGTTAGCTACTTTAGGTTGCAGTTTTCTATCCAGTAACTTCTGTAGGGCTAGACTTGTGGATAGGTATTGTTTGAATTTATTTTTGTCATGGAACATATTGTTTCTTCATCTGTAGTTATTGAAACGTCACTGGGTATAGTAGTATGGAGTGGCATGTGTGGTCTCTTAGGGTTTGCAAGACCTCTTCACAGGCCCTTCTAGCTTTTATGGTCTCAGATGAGAAGTTGAGTGTGATTCCTATAGGTTTGCCATTATATGTTACTTTGCCTTTTCCTCTTGGTGCTCTTAATATATTTTCTTTGTTCTGTACATTTTTTGTTTTGATTATTATGTGGTGGGAGGATTTTCTTTTCTGATCTATTCTACTTGGTGTTCTATAGGTCTCTTGTATGTTTATATGCTTCTCTTTCTTTAAATTGGGGACATTTTCTTCTATGATTTGGTTGATGAAAATATTTTCTAGGAAATAGCAGCACAGCATGGCACTGCACACCAAAATAGTTGAGCTACTATTCCAAAACACAGTCTTGGTGATTTCTCAGATTGAACAAATAGGAAGGTTCAGAAAAATCCTTCCCATCCTCACCCCTCCATTGTGGCTTTTCATACCCCAAGTTTGGGAGCCACAAACCCCAAGTACCCTGTACACTTCCAAATACTGGAGGGAGTACAAACCCCCTGGAGAACAGATGTCTTCAGGAACTAAAATATCCATGACTGACTGGGTTGCTGTTCCAAATAAAGTCTTGGGGACTTCTCGGACTCAAGTAGATTTCAGTAGATAAGAAGAATCCCCAACATCCACACCCATCCCCACTGTGGCTGGATGTCACCCTGGGTTGGGAATCCCAAGCTCCAAACACTCTGCACTCTTTTGAATATTGGAGTAGAGTAGGCCCCATGTAGAACAAAGGATCAACACAGTAGAAACAACACCACATTTTGGCCTATAAATCATTGTTCTACACTGTAGCTGATTCTTCTGAGGAGAAATAGTACACAGAGAAACCCTACTAAAACCCAGATTAAAGGTGGGAGAGTTTGGATAATCTAGATGCAGGAAGACAGTGTCTGCCAATCCAGTAAATGAAGCAACTGCTTTAAAGGTACTCACCCCCATGACTTCCAGCTTAGAAATCCCAACACCATGAGCAGATGCCTAAAGGAAAGCATAAGTAGGTAAACAACAAAATCCAGGATAATACAGCTTCACCAAGAAGCCCACACAACAAAAGATAAAGAATTAGAGGAAAAAACAAACAAACAAATAGAGGCCATGGAGGAGAAACAGGAAACCGCAATCAAATAGTTGAAGTAAATGAGTAAAGCTGTTTTAGAAACAAAAACAGAATTTTTACGAATTTAAAAAACACAAATCAAGAAAACCTTCCAAATGGAACAATTAGAAAAGAAATCAGGAGTTGGAAAGATAAGTATAACTAGCAAAATTCAAGTGGTGGAAGAGAGAATCTCAGGGACTGAAGATGCAATAGAAGAAATTGATACCCAAAAAAAGAAGAAAGAGGAGAAATTCATACATCTCTCCAATAAAATATTAAAACAGAAAAATTAATGATGCAAGACAGTCAAGAAATCAAGGACAGCATGAGAAAATGAAATCTCAAGATTATAGGAGTACAAGAAATGGAAGATGCCAGGTTCCAAAGATCAGAAAATGGTTTAAGGAAATCATAAAAAAATTTCCTCGAACTAAAGATATGCCTTTAAATATGCAAGAGGCCTACACAACACCAAATCAGCTAAATCAGAAAAGAAATTCCTCAAGCCACATAATAATAAAAACACTAAATCTATATAACAAAAAAAGATATTAAAAGCAACAAAGGAAAATGTCCAAGTAACATATAAATTCATACCCATCAGAATTACTCCTGACTTCTCAACATAGCCCATGAAAGTCAGAAGGACCCGGACTGATATAATCTAGACACAAAGAGATGCCAAGCCAGACTACTATAAGAAGTAAAACTCCCAATCACCATAGATGGAGACAACAAGATATTCCATGACAAAAACAAATTTAGACAATATCTAAACACCAACCCAACTCTACAGAAGATAGTAGAAGTAAAACCACAATACAATGAGGCCAACTATAGCCAGCAAATCACAGTATATAAACAATCTTACAGCAGCAAACACAAAACAGACACAGCTGCACACAATCACCACCAACTCCACAATAAAAATGACCCAACAACCATTGGTCACTAATTCTCTCAGCATCAATGCCCTCCACTCACCAGTAAAAAGACACGGACTAACAAAATGAATGCAGAAACAAGATTCAACATTCTCTTACATACAAGAAACATACCTCAGCAACAAAGATAGAAATTACCTGAAATTAAAAGGCTGGAAAAGATTTTCCAAGCAAACATATCCAGGAAACAAGCAGGAGTAGCCATTCTAATATCTGATAAAGTAGAATTTCAATAAAAATTGATCAAGAAGGATGGACAATGATGCTTCATCGTCATCAAAGGAAATATCCACAAAGAGGACATTACAATCCTGAATATCTATGCTCTTGATACTAGGCCACCCGTATTCATAAAAGAAACACTTTTAAAGCTTAAATCACATGTAAATCCCAACACAATAATAGTGGGAGACCTTAACACCTCACTTTCACCAATAGATAATCCCTTCAAGGCAGAAACTAAATAGAGAAATAATTAAGATAACAGAGGTCAAGAATCAAATGTAATTAACAAACATCCAGAGAACTTTTCACCCAAGTAGAAAAGTTGGGTGAAGACCAAATAGGTTAGTTTCACAAATAAGCTTACTTGTTTAGGAGTTATGCTATTTTTAGGTCTAGATAGATCTTTTAAGTTCTTAGACATGAGATAAGATAGATATTGATTTACATTCAGAATTTTAGACATTTAAACATTTAGGAAAATGTTTTCTACAGTGTAGCCAAATACAAATCTCCAAAGCACTATGAGGTAACATTAATTTAATTCCTGATTGTTTGGTGGTTTTTCTTGCTCTATGTACTTTACTTTATATATGTATAATAATACAAATTTATATGTAAAGCTATTTAAAATAACTATAAAATAAAAACAATAAATAAATGAATAATTCATGGTGTCCTTGATTTCTTGGATGTTTTGTGTCAGGAATTTTTCAAATTTAACATTTATTTTCATGGATACATCAAATTGTTCTATTATATCTTCTACACATGAGATTCTTTCCTCCATATTTTGAATTCTATTACCAATGCTTACCTCTGAAGTTCCTGCTTTCTTGTATAATATCTCTCATACTTGGTTTTCTTCTGTTTTTGTTTTTTATCACTGTTTCCATTTTCATCTTTGGGTCTTGAAGTGTTTTATTGATTTTCTTCACCTGACTGCATTTTCCTGCATATCTTCCAGTGATTTCTTCACATCTTCTCTATGGACTTCTGCCATGTCCTCTCAAAGTTCCTTGGTCTTTCAGTATTTGTTCGTGGAATTTATTAATTTCTTCCATTATCATCTTCATTATGAAGGTTTTGAGGTCAATTTCCTGTGCTTCACTTGTGTTTAAGTTTCCAAGTTTGATTTCTTTGGGACAACTGGGTTCCAAAGATGTCATATTATTTCTGCTTTTGTTCTTTGTATTTTTACATTGGCCTTTAGTCATCTTGCTATTTCAGACCTGAGGTGGTAGTTTCTGGTGTCCTTCACTGGCTTTTGAGAGCAGTTTGTTGGTGAGTATCTACGGGTTGAGAATTTTCACCTGTGGGGAGAAGCAAACCTTTCCCTGGATCAGGAGATGACTTTGGTTCAGCTCTGGGGACTTTTCTCCACACCCTGGACTCCCCACTGGGCCAACAGATGCTTATTTTGGTTCTCTGCAGCCCAAGGTTCAGTCTGAGAGAGTATAGATACAGCCCATTATTGAGTATTTGGCTGGACATTGGAGACCTTAGGGCCCTGGAGCCTTGGTTCAGTCGGCCAGAGTGCGGGTACTAAGCGCTAGCTTCATGCATTTTGCTGGGTTTCCATGCACATTCCCATGCCTGTGCCTACTCAGGTTCTGGTGCCTTGGTTCAGTCCACCAGAGAACAGGTACTGTGCCTTAGCATGAGATGTTTGACTATGCTTTGCAGAACGTATCCAAAGCCACCTGGGCCCTGGGCCCAGATCCTGGGTCCCTCTGTTGACCTGCAGAGTGAACAGAAGTCAGATCTATCCCAGATCCACGCTCAAGGCTCCCCCCTGGGCCAGCACACACTGAAGCTTGGATTCTGTAGACCACAGTTCAGAGAGCCAGAGGCCATGTTTACAAGGTTAATACTACCATTCCATGAGCATTGGAGATTTTTCTATCTTCTAGTATCTTCATCAGTTTCTTACTTCAGAGACTGGAATTTCTTGTCATAAATGTCTTTCATTTGCTGTATTAGAGTTACATGAAGATGTTTATTTGTGGCTATTATGAAGGGTGCTGTTTCCTTAATTTCTTTCTCAGACGATTTATCATTTGTATAAAGAGAGCTACTGATTTTTTTAGTTAATTTTGTATCCAGTTACTTTGATGAAATATTTATCAGCTGTATAAGTTCTTTGATCAAATTTTGGTGGTCTCTTATGTTTATTGTCATATGCAAATGGTGATAATTTGATTTCTTCCTTTCTTATTTGTATTTCTTTGATCTCTTTTATTTGTACTATTATACTAGCAGAGGAGTTGAAGTTTTAGGGTGAATAGGCATGGAGAGTGTGGACAGCTGTATCATGTCTTTGATTTTATTCTATGCTAGTAACCACATTCTGACTGGACCTGCAGGATATGGTGACGCTGTCTCCTACAGATGTCGACATGGATTTGGAAGAATGGTTCATCACAATGTTCCCATTAGCACATGATATCAGAAATAGGTAATGAATATACATATATACAAAGAGTTCATCATACAAATGTTCAAATCTAAAATGTCTTTTCACCAAGCATCCAAAATAGCAGGAATATGAAGACTTGTGTCTCTGACTCCATCTTGATTCCCCTGCCGGTCTACTGCATTTCAGGTCTCACTGCAAAGCACCAGTTTATAAGACATGGGCAGCTTTTCTGGCATGTAGGAACCTATGCAAAGTAGTGTTCAAAGGAGGAAGTAAATTTCCTGGATACAGATGTGAGAGGTTATCCAGATTAAGTCAGCAGTGAAAATTAGCATCATAGAGCATAAGCGATCACTACGAATAAAGTCAATATAAAAGCTCAAGGATCAGAATGAATGGACACATGACTCAGAAGTTAAGAGCACTGTCTGCTCCTCCAAAGGCTGAGAGTACAATTCCCAGCAACCACATGGTGGCAGACTATCACCTGCAATGAGATCCAGTGCCTTCTTCTGGCCTATAGATGGTATACATAACAAATAAATATCTTTTGAAGAATGAGAAGGAAGACAAGGAAGACGAGGAGGACAAAGAGAAGGAGAAGATGAAGAAAAAGAGGAAGAGTTCTCAAGTTCTCAAGTTCTCAAACTACGAATGTCTAGATGCTTTCACAGCAGGTTTTCATTAAAAATAAGATATTCATAACAGGTGAGTTTTATAGAAATACTGGTATACCTACTTTTCATTACAATCCTAAGGAAACAACAGATATCCCATGCAATGATAACAGAGAGAAAGAAATAGGAAAAAAGAAAAAGAAAAAAAGGGTAAAGAGAAGGAAAAGGAAGAGGAAGGAAAGGAGAGGAAGGGAAAGAAAGAAAGAAAAAGAAAGAAAGAAAGAAAGAAAGAAAGAAAGAAAGAAAGAAGAGAAGAGAAGAGGAAATTCTGGTTTGGGAAGGAAAATGTGGATAGGAAAGAAGGAATGAAGAAGATAAAGATAATTTTTTAAACAAAAGTAAGGTTTGGGGGGGTAGAGTCAGCTCAGTGCCTAAGAACAATTTCTTCTAATGTAAAGGACTCAGGTTTGAGCTCAGCACTTATATGATTCTCAGTCATCTATAATTCTAGATTGTGACACACAGGGTACACATACATACATACATACATACATACATACATACATACATACACACATACATACATACATACAGTTTGAGATGTGATCCCTGAGCTTCTGCTCCTGTTAGCCTCTGTGCTGCCTTCTGCCTCCATAATGCTATTATACGTTCTAAATATCTGAAAGCTCAAATGAACCCTTTCATTATAAGTTGCTTTTGTCATGGTGTTTATCATAACAATGGAAATGTGACTAATAAAAAGGTAGAATCCATCAACAGGATGAGATAACAGAAAGAAGACACAAAATATAAACTATTGTGTGTCATCTATGATAGTGTCATTTGCTGCTGTGTCCATAGGCTTCAAAACCAAATGACCAATTTGCTTTTATGGAATACACAGGTGCCATTAGTTATAATAGTGTTTACATAGAGCCTTAGATTTGCCCTTTATCAATATTACATTTACTCATAAATATGAGCTAAAGACTGGGAGGTAGAGTCTACAAAGAGAAAAAACATACTACTTTAGTGTGCAGAGAGGTTTGTTTCTGGGTCTCCACATTTGAGAGCAATTATGGAGAGTTCAGAATAATATGCAACCTCTGAGGAAGAGGCAGGAGTGAGTGAACATAGGGCTTCAAAATAAAAATATTACATGTACTCTCTCATTTACAAACCTTAGATTTTTAAACATAATTGCAGAAACATAACCACCATTTAGTGGGTGTGTAAAGGGGAACTAGGAAAGTGAGGGAAACTGATGGTAATGAAACATGGGCCAGGGAGAAATAGGAGGCTATTGTGTGTGTCTTATGGTTACCATCAGGTGCTGGCCCCACACACATCAATCATTAATTAAGAATATGCCCTGCAGATTTGCCTACAGCCAAGCCTTACAGAGACATTTCTTCTGTTGATGTTTGCTCTTTTTAGATTATTTTAGCTTGTGTCAATTTGACATCAATGCTAATCAGTATTGGCTATAAATGTATCATAATTTTCAAGGAAAATTGCTGTTATAGAACCCAACAGCCCAGGCCTTAATGTCAACAATTAATAAATGGGACCTCATGAGGCTGAGAAGCTTCTGTAAGGCAGGAGACACTGTCAAGAGAACAAAGTGACAGCCTACAGACTGGGAAAAGATCTTCACCAACCCTTCATCTGACAAAGGTTTAATATCCAAAATATATAAAGAACTCAAGAAATTAAACACCACAAAATCAAACAACCCAATTTCGAAATGGGGCTTGGAACTAAACAGAGAATTCTCAACAGAGGATTATCAAATGGCCAAGAAACACTTAAACAAATGCTCATCCTCTTTAGTCATCAGAGAAATGCAAATCAAAACAACACTGAGAGTCCAGCTTATGCCCATCAGAATGGCTAAGATCAAAAACTCAAATGACACCACATGTTGGAGAGGATGTGGAGAGAGAGGAACACTCCTTCATTGCAGGTGGGAATGCAAACTAGTACAACCACTTTGGAAAGCTATCTGGCGTTTTCTCAGAAAAATGGGAATAGGGCTTCCTCAAGACCCAGCTATCCCACTCCTTGGAATATACCCAGAAAATGCCCTACCACACAACAGGGACATATGCTCAACCATGTTCATAGCTGCTTTATACATAATAGCCAGAACATGGAAACAGCCTAAGTGTCCCTCAGTAGAAAAATGGACTAAGAAACTGTGGTATATTTACACTATGGGGTACTACTCAGCTATTAAAAACAAGGAATTCCAGAAATTTGTGGACAAATGGATTGACCTAGAAATTGTCATGATGAGTGAGTTCACCAGAGGCAAAAAAAGACAAACGGTATATACTCACTTATATCAAAACACTAGTCCAGGGGATACGTCCCATGGGCAACTTTACTTGCCAAGAAAGTGGGTCAGAGGAGAGGACTTCCTGTTAAGACTATGGGCGAGAGTAGCATGGAAGAATGGGGAAAAACTAGGACTCACAGGGTCCTGGAAACCTACAAGAAGAACTTTATAACAGCCAGATCTGGGTCCTGGGGTCCTCCTCAAACTAAGGCACCAGCCAAGGAGAAATAGGCAGTAAACTTCGAACCCTTACCAAGACCTAACCGACAAACATGATATTCTCCACCGTTGAGTGGGGAGTGAGATCTGACTCTCACACGAACTCTGGTGCCCCTTTTCTGACCACATCCCCTGGATGGGGAGGCCTGGTGGCACTCAGAGGAAGGATAGTAAGTTACCAAGAAAAGATTCGATAATCTTAGAGCATATATAGGGGTAGAAAGTCCCCCTCCATCACAGACATCAGGGAGGGGAGAAGGGGGGAAGTGGAAGGAGGGAAGAATGGGAGGAAACAGGGGAAGGGCTAACAATCAAGATGTAATATGAACAAATTAATTTTAAAAATGGTAAAAAAAGGAAAAAAGAAAATGGGAGGGAGCGAAGAATGGGATGATACAAGGGATGGGATAACCATTGAGATGTAACAAGAATAAATAAATTTTTAAAAACTATTAAAAATAAATAAATAAATAAACCAAAACAATATGGCATCTCCAGATTCCCAATATACCCAGGAAAGCAACCCAGGCAACTCAAGCAAAATTGAAATACAATAAAATGAACTCAGATCTTTAGTAATGAAGATGATAATGAAGAAAACAAATCAAAGACCCAGAAATAAATCCACACACATATGGACACTTGATTTTTGACAAAGTAGCGAAATCTATATGATCAAAAAAAGGATAGCATCTTCAACAAATCGTGCTGGTCTAATTGGATGTCTACATTTAGAAAAATGCAAGTAGATCCATATTTATCACTATGCACAAAACTCAAGTCCAAGTGATTTAAGACCTCAGTATAAAACCAGAGACACTAAATCTGTTAGAGGAAGAAGTGGGGAAGTGTCACACCCCCTCCAGTGGAGTCTGTGACAAATGCTGTTGTGCAACCCAAGGCAACAACCCCTGCCCAGGGAGAGCCTCCTGGAATGGGTCTGATGTTCCTGCCAGGAGTAATTGATTGCAGCCTTTTTTTCTCACTGTGCTGGCATATTCTGTCTTTATCCTTTCTCCTAACCATACTCCAATAACAGGACCCTTCAAATATGATGACGTTTTAATGAAACACTCTAACATGAGACTGAAGCCATGGACCACTCAGGCCCAGTGTTAACCACCAAGGTCTGCTGGTATTCTCCACTTATTAAAAGAAACATGTCTAAGAATTATTCATTAGTTAACAATTTATATTATGACTTAGAAAGAAATAAAGTGTTTCAGAAAGCTCCAAATAGTAGCTATCAAATATTAGAAAGGAGAACTAAGAAAAAACTGTCTAGGTACGCACACACTAAGAACTCAGGTGCTGGGCAAAAGTCCCTTAAATGAGAGAACATTGACATTTGACATAGAGAGCACATGCTTACTGATACCAAGCCAATAACTTAAGAATGATGACATCTTTACTTCGCATTCTGTACCCTGTATTGTTTCATTTGAGTCAATAACTCAAAAATGACAATATTATTACTTTGTACTTAGTACTGAGAATGCCTGATTGTTTCACTGGCTCCCTTTGAAATTACTCCATGGGAAATGTAGCAACGAAACACTCCCTATTTCAAAAATGTGTATAAAAATCTAGACTGCTTGCCTACAAAATACATTCAGATTCAAACTGCCCCTGTGTTTCTTTCTGTCTGTCACTCACAAAATCTTTGTCCACTGATGCTTTGAGAACTCCCATTATAAACCTATACCCAACTGAGACAGTCCATGGAAGGGACGTGCCTTCAACTCATTGGCGCAGGAGAAAATTTCCCAAACAGACCACCAACAGCCCAGGCTCTAAGGTCAACAATTACTGAATGGAACTTCATGAGGCTAAGAAGATTCTGTAACACACAATACACTGTCAACAGAACAAAGGGACAGCCAACACTCTGGGAAAAAATCTTCACCAACCCTACATCAGACAAAGAGCTAATATCCAAAATATATAAAGAACTCAAGAAATTAAACACAACCAAACTAAATAACCCAATTAAGAAATGGGGTTCAGCCCCTACTAATACCTAGATGACGAACATGATATTCTCCACTGTTGAGTGGGGAGTGAGGTCTGACTCTCACACGAACTCTGGTGCCCCTTTTCTGACCGCGTCCCCTGGATGGGGAGGCCTGGCGGCACTCAGAGGAAGGATAGCAAGTTACCAAGAAGAGACTCGATATTCTAAGAGCATATATAGGGGGAGGAGGTCTCCCTCAATCACAGACATAGGGGAGGTGAGAAGGGGGAAGTGGGAGCGAGGGAGGAATGGGAGAAAGCAAGTGAAGGGCTAACAATCAAGATGTAATATGAATAAATTAATTTTTTAAAACGTAAAAAAGAAAATAGACAGAAATGGAGTTCAGAGCTAAACAGAGAATTCTCAACAGAGGAATATCGAATTGCTGAGAAACACTTAAAGAAATGCTCAACCTCCTTAGTCATCAGAGAAATGCAAATCAAAACAACTTTGAGATTCCATCTTACATCTTTCAGAATGGCTAAGATCAAAAACTCAAGTGACAACACATACTGGTGAGGATGTGGAGAAAGGCGACCACTCCTCCATTGGTGGTCGCAGTGCAAACTTGTACAAGAACTTTGGTAATCAATCAGGCACTTTCTCAGATAATTTGGATTAGGGGTACCTCAAGACTCAGCTATTGCATTACTTGGAATATACCTGAAAGATGCTCCAACACACAAGGATATTTGCTCAACTATGTTCATAGCAGCCTTATTTGTAATAGCCAAAATCTGGAAACAACCTAGATGTCCCTCAACTGAGGAATGGATAAAGAAACTGAGATACATTTACACTATGCAATATTATTCTGCTATTAAAACAAGGAAATCTTGACATTTGCAGGCAAACAGATGGACCCAAAACTGATCATCTGGAGTGAGCTAACCAAGACACAGAAAGACACACAAGGTATATAATCAACACGGATGTCTTCTGAGTGTCTTCACTCTGCTGGGAATTGGGACAGATGCTGGGACTCACTATTGAACTCTAGGTGAGAGTAGTATGGAAGAGTGGGGAGTTCAAAGGACCAGAGAGCCCAGGAACCCTACAAGAAGACTATAAAGGATGGTAGATCTTGACCCAGGGGACCAGAACAAACTGCTGTACCAGCCAAGGATAATGCATACAGTAAACCTAGACATCCTGTTAAGATCTTGATAAATGACAGTGTATTTTCCATGTTTGTGGGGAAAGTGGGCACTGGCTCTGACATGAATTCTGGTAGACCCTTACTTGACAACTTCCCCTTGGTGGAGAAGACTGGTGGCACTCAGACAAAGGGGAAACATGCTATCCAGATGAGACAAGATAGGCTGCGGTCATATAGTAGGGGGGGAGGAGGTCCCTTTCTGTCACAAGTCTAGGAGATATTAACAGGGTAAAAGAGGGATAGAGGGCATACAGGAAGATACAAGTTAAGGGATAAAAATAAGGATGTAATCTGAATGAATAATTTTAGAAATAATAATAAAAGAAAACATTCCACAATAACATAAAGCTGCAAACGTAACGATGCCGATTGATGATTTGTCAAGTGGGAGAACCACATATGGAGGAATTAAAAGACAAAAGCAAAAGTTATGGAACCAGGAGAGCTTCCATAAGCTGATGTCTATGTCAAGCAAGTTTAGTAAAAAATATACCATCTTGTATACTATTTGAAATGCTGCATTTCAGTCCTCACTACAAAGCCCTGGTTTATAAGACATGGGCATCTTCACTGACATTATGAAGCTATGCAAAGCAGTCTGCAAATGAGGAAGTAAATTTCCTGGGCAGAGGCATGTAAGATTATCCAGGTTAAATCAACAATGAAAAGTACCTTCAAAAAGAGTAAGCAATCACTAAGAAGAAAGCCAATGTAGAAGTCCAAGGACCAACGCTGAAGACATGGCTCAGAGGTCCAGAGTTAAATTCACAGAAACAACATGGTGGTCCACAGCTATCTATAATGAGGTCTGGTGACCTCTTCTGGCCTTCAGGTACATATGCAGGTGGAATATTCTAAACCTAATAAATAAATGAATTTTTTTAAAGAAGCTCCAACTTAGGAAGGACCAACTTAGAGTTCCCAAACCACAAATGTTTAGATGCTCTCACAACAGGTTTTCATTTTAAAAAATCAAGGATATTCATAGCAGATATGTTTTATAGAAGTAGTAGTAGATCTACCTTTGATTACAATCATGAAGAAACAATAAGTATCAAGCAACAACAGGAGAAAGAAACAGGGAAAGGAGAATAGAAGTAAAGAAAGAAAGAAGGGTAAGTGGAAAGAAAGAAAGAAAAAGATGTAGGAGAAGAGGAGAGAGAATTTTGGATTGGGAAGGAAAATATGGAGAGGAGAGAAGGAAAGAAAAAGATAAAGAAAGAAATATTTAAAAAGAAAGGCTTGGCATGCAGAGTCAGCTCAGTGGTTAAGACTACTTGCTTCTCTTGTAAAGCACTCATGATGATTCTCAGCCATCTATAATCCCAACTGTGGCACACAAATGGTATACATACATACATACATACATACATACATACATACATACATACAATTTGATATATGAACCCTGAGGTTCTGCTCCTGGTAGTGTGTATACTGCCTGCTGCCTCCATTCTGATATCATGGATTCTAAATCTCTAAAAGCTCAGATGAATCCTTTCTCTATAACTTGCCTCCATCATGGTGTTTATCACAACAATAGAAAAGTAACTAATAAAAAGGGAAAATCAACCAAAAAGATTGGACACACAAAATATGAACTACTGTATGTGATCTATAATAGTGTCATGTCCTCTTGTATTCATAGGCAACAAAACCAAATGATCAATTTGCTCTTATGAAATACGTAAAAGTAATGAATAGATTGTTTACATGGAGCCTTAGGTTTCACCGTTATCAATGTTAAATTACTCATAAATATGAGATGAGAACTTGGCAGCAGAGTCTGTAAAGAGGAAAACCATGCTTCTTCAATATGGAGTAAGGTCTCTGGGTCTCCAAAACTGAGAGCAGATAAGAATTCAGAATTATATGCAACCCATGAGGAAGAGGCAGGAGTAGAATTGTGGCTTTAAAAAACTCTATTACATGTACTCTATCATTTGTAAATCTCAGATTTTAAACATAATTATATAAAAATAAACACCATTTTACTGAGTGTGTAAAGGAGAACTAGGAAGGGGAGGAAACCAGTGACAAATAAACATGGAACAGAAAGAAATAGGAGGGTAAAAGTTGTCTGTCTTAGGGTCACTGTCAAGCCATGGTCCCACATACATCAATAAGTAAGGTATGTCCTTCACCCAAAGAAGAATAAAGAAACTATGATCCATTTACATAGTGGGTTCAGCTATCAAGAACAAGGAAATCTTGAAATTTGAAGGCAAATGGATAGAACTAGAGACAATCATCCTTAGTGACGTAACCCAGACCCAGAAAGACACACATGGTATATACTCACTCATAAGTGGATGTTAGTCACTTAATATGGGATAACTACATTACTATACAGAGACTGTTGCACCAACCAAAGACCATGTATGATGTGAACCTAGATCCTCTGCTCAGATGTAGTAGATAGCACAGTCTCCTGTGTGTCCCACAATATGTGGAGTAGTTAATACTTGTGACATGGGCTTTGGCTTCCCAATGTTGATCATTTACTCCCTGACAGGGTGGCCTTGCCAGGCCAAAAAGGAAGATGACACAGATAGTATAGATAAAAATTGATAGGCTGAGGACAGATGATGGGAAAGGAGGGGCTCTTTTCTGCGGACTAGAGGTGGGAAGGAGAATGGATGAGAGAGGGAGGGAGAGGGAATAAGGGAAGGAGGGTGGGATACGGAGGTGATAAAGGAGGGGGCTATATCTGGATGTAGGGGATTCAAACTGCACAACAAGCAGGTCGCTTGTATTGCTAATCCCACTACATGGGAATAGCTCTGAGACTGGCTGCCACATCAATGTCTATGCATTGATAAGGCTTCCTGTTGGTCACAGAATCACTCTGACTTATTAGATACCATTCTTCATATGTCATGAATGAGAATTTGCAAATGTCTTTCTTCCACTCATACAAAAAGCAGAGATTCATCTTTAACTGTTCTGTTCATCGCTCATACCTCACACATTTATAAGTCTAGGACTATATGATGCTTGTAAGAAATTACGTTTCCTGAACAAAAAAAAAAAAAACCAAACACTGACTCTGGATCAGACCTGACAGGAATCATTCTTCTCAACATGCCAGGTGCTGACATCCTGCATCCTTCAGGTTTCAGACCCAAGTTCTTCAGTTGCTGTTACTCATCAGAACATGACAGATTGCAGGACAACGTCAAAGAAAACTTCCAATACAAATTGGTCCAGCATTGTAGACTGTCCCCCACAGAACTCCCATTAAGCCTGGAATTTCTCAACATTTAGAAACCAAACCATATATGCAATTCCTTGCTTGTTTAACCATTTTGCACAATTTTATTTGGACCCCTACAAAGGTACTATTTGCAGCAAATCAGCCAGACAGAAGAAACCTTAAGAAAACAATGCCCCATTTCCCTTATGGGAGGTTGGGTAGGTTTTGGTTGCTCTCTTGGCGTGTAAAGGGTTATTTTCAATGGGAGTTAGTTATAAGTTATTGTTGGTCTTATTTAGAGAGAAAACAATGTTACACCAAATGATGTATATCTTTTCCTTTATTTTTCTTTCCTAGGAATGGAGATAGAGTTTGAAAAGGAAGAAGGGGGAATATAGAAATATATAGGGATGATAGGACAAAAAGTACATTATTGAATCTACTCCTCCACTTCCGGCCTTAAATGTTAATCACAAATAAGGTTATTTTTAATTCATTGCTATAGAATTTTCTATATTGATGCAAAATAAGTTTAATTTTGACACATTGGTATAGAATTCAAATTATTCTTCACATACTTTTCTATTTCTACACAGATATGAGGTATCATAATCATATAACTCAATTAAAAAATAAGGTTGACTTCCAATATTTTGAAAGTGCTCTTGCAGGTTATTTCAGATAATTAAATGATACAAGTGATCAAATCATGGTCATGTCATGTGCTAGTCTATTTTAATCACAAGAATAAACAGCCTAAATTTAACACATTGATATGACTCTAAAGGTAAAGTAAAATACTTAGATAAGGTCTTCAAAAACTTCAGATAGCTACAGAATATGCCATTTGAAAGGGTTTTTATTATTTTTGTCAGTTTTTATTGTTTTTAAGAATCTTTTACAAGACAGGTAAACTCCTGGTAACACCAAGCCTACCTCAAAGATGGTGAAGATAAAAGAACCTCCTGATGAAGATGGCTTCAGATGTGTCAAACAAGCCACTGAGTAAAATGTCCTTATTTCTTCCGCAGACATAATTCTGCCTAAAAATGGACAAGCTTAGAAGTAGGCAAAGTAGATGGCCAAACTCTACCAAGACAGGGTAAGCTAGTCCTCAATAGGTCCTGCCTCACAGACTGCCAAAATCTGCCAACAGAGTAGGCAGGTCCTCCATAGATCCTGACTCACAAATATTCCTTTAAGATGCATTAGATCAGAAAGTTGAAGGTGAAGCTGCAATGTTATAGAGTGTTGAGTGACTGTTCTGGTAGCAAATTGTCTTTGTAGGTTGGTTGTTTTTTGCTTTTTTTTTCATTTTGAAGCTGTTAACCTACACTTCCTGTTTACTCAGGTAATTTATTTTATTTCTAAAGTCTCTGAAGGGGTTGAAATCCAGATAATTTAGTTTTACAATTAAGCTTAGTTGTTTTGGATTAAAGATGTTTTCAGGTCTATATAGATGTTTTAGTTTGATAATGATGAGATAAGATAGATATTGATCTACATTGAGAAATTTAGACTCACCAAGATAGGAAAGATGTTTTCATCAAGGCTGCCAAATACAAATAGCTAAAACATGATGAATTCCTAATGGTTTCATGGTTCTTCTTGCTGTATGAGGTATATTATATTTATATGTAATAATATAAATGTATAACTAAAAGTAAATATAAAAGAAAATTAATAATAAAAAACAAAAAGAAGACTTTAAAATCAGTAGCTATAATAGAGCATCTCTTAAGTGATAAAGAAGTGGGGGAATGACAGGCTGTAAAGGGAAAAGAAAGAAAATGCCATATAGCGACACCACATGCTGGCAAGGATGTGGAGAAAGAGGAACACTCCTTCATTGCTGGTGGGAATGCAGACTACTGCAGCCACTTTGGAAATCTGTCTGGCACATTCTCAAAAAACTGGGAATGGGGCTTCCTCAAGAACCAGCTATTCCACCCCTTGGAATATACCCAGAAAATGCTCCAGCATAAAACAGGGACATATGCACAACCATGTTCATAGCTGCCTTATCCATAATAGCCAGGACATGGGAGCAGCCTAAATGCCCCTCAGTAGAAAATGGATAAGGAAACTGTGGTACATTTTCATTATGGAATACTACTCAGCTATTAAAAACAAAGAATTTCTGAAATTTGTGGACAAATGGATTGAACCAGAAATGATCATAATCAGTGAGCTGTCCCAGAAGCAGAAGACTCAAATAGTATATACTCACTTATATCTGGACACTAGGCCAAGGGGCATGTCTCATGAAAGTCTTCACTTACTAGGAAAGTGGGATAGAGGTGAGAACATCCTAAGGTGAGAGAAATATAGGAGATAGGGAAATAGATGGATCCAGAGGGTCCTGGAAACCTACAAGAAGAACACTGTGATGGGCAGATCTGGGCCCAGGGGTTCTGCTCGATCTATAGCACCAAACAAGGACAATATGTGCAGTCATCATTAAACCCCTCCCCGACCTACCAAGGGACAGAATATTCTTCACAGTTAGGTAGAGACTGGGGACTGACTTTCACTCGAAGTCTGGTGCCCCATATTTGGCCATGTTCCCTTGATGGGGAGGCCCGATGGCACTCGGAGAAAGGACAGCAGACTACCAAGAAGAAACGTGACCCCCTAGCATTATATTCAAGGGGAAGAGGTCCCCATTAGTCACAGTCATAGGAAAGAGGAATGGGGTGAAAGTAGGAGGGAGGGAGGAATGGGAGGATGCATGGGATGGGATAGCAATTTAGATGTAATATGAATGATATTATTTTTCAATAAAAAAATTTTTAGAAAAGAAAATGCCTTATAGACTCACCCACAACCTACTCTTACAGAGGCATTTCTTCCATTTAGGTTTGCTCTTCTTAGATAACTATAGCTAATGTCATTTTGACATAAAAGTTAATCACTATGGGATACAAATTTGATTTATATATCACAATCTTCAAGGCAGTTGCCTTGTATTGGCACTATGCCAATAGGGTCAGTTTTTCCAACAAAGACAAGAGCTAAGAAGCAGGGTAAGTAGATTGGTGTCCTCTGGGGTTCTACTCCTGCATGTTCATGTTCCATCCTTATGCAAAATGCATAGATACTTGGGTTTAGACAGGTGACTGGGCATCAGTTTCATTGTTTGCTTGTTCATTGTCTATGAAAATTTTAAGTATATATTTCTGCCTAAATCATATGTGATTTTTTACGTAACATAACAAGTCATAATTACTGTAAGGACTTTCTGCTATACAAAATAACTCATACACAAATAAATTTTATACGTAGTAGTTACTTATATGTAATATCAGAAATCCAATGAAGAAAAATGAAGTCATTACAGCAATGTAAAGATTGCCTAAATTTAAAATGTGGATGGTTAATATAAAATGAACATTCTTAAACTGTTTCCAAACTACTTATTATGCTAATGAACAGAGCTATAAAAATGAGAATATTTTGTTTCAAATCACCTTTAAATCATGCTTCCAAAATAGGTAAAATTGGTGGAAAATAATTATTTAATCTTGACCTATAAAAGATTAAAGGACACATTAGCCCCCTGAATGCTCTCCTGGACTCTCAAGACTACTTGAATAAAGCAAGGCCCACTGATCCTTAGACAGAGAAGAGTGTTTAATGACTAAGCTGTATATAGAGAGAAAGGCTGTTGTATCAGATGCAGTCTGATAGGCTGAGCTCTAAAGGGTGTTTGCATTTTAGGCTTATGTACTGAGGAGGGGACTACAACTGTATTCACAGTAATGACCAGTCACATCTTGAGTATGAATGCTGATGGTGGTGAGGGTGAGCTCTATCCTCGACCTACTCCCGCTTGAGGAGTCAAAATGTGTGGTAGGTACCCAGATGAAAAAATGAGTAGCCTCTCTCTGCTTTTGTTGGTATCATGATAAGTAACTTGCTTTGAGAGCTCTGTGTAGATGCCACTGACTATGCAGCTGATGGCAAACCTCTGTACTGTAGACATGGCCAGGTTTCTCCAGTTCAACAAGTTTCCTCCACAACTGCTCCACTCCTTTCTAGTCTCCTTCAGAAGAAGCCTACAGTTCATAGCACCTCCTAGAGGTAACCACCGGAAATAATGTTAACTTCAAGCTATGTTAGAATATGCTTTAACTTATGCACACAACCCAAAGTATATGTAAAATTCCACAGTGTGTAGTATATAGGCTGTGCTGAAAGATAAAATCACTTCAAATATCATTAAGTTTTATTGGCATGGTGGCTAGTGATGGTGAATCATGGGATTTTAAAACAATGTTTTGAGTAATATTCCTATCTTGCTAGGATATATCCACAAATCCATGATTGTACTTAACTTGCCATATGTTGTGGTTTTAAGAGGCACACCTCTGCCCAGCTTGGTGATAGATGTCTATAATGGGAGCAATTGGGAGGCTGACACAGGAGGAGCTGTATCTGAGATGTTGCAGACATCCTGGGCATTCGTGGTGATGCATTAAAGTGCAGAGGATAAAGTATCCCATTAAAGAAGGGGAGGAAGCAGAAATTCTATTTAAAAAAATATATATCACACCTTAGGTCTAATTTATGGACCCTAATAGTTGATTATATATATATATATATATATATATATATATATATATATATATATATATATATATATGAGAGTGGGGGTAAAGAGCAAAGTAGATGCAAAAATAGAGAAGGAATGAACTAAGGAGGATGTAGAAAAGAGAAAATGGTAAATGAAGGTCAGATGAGTAAATATTATTCAAAACATGTTCTATATTAGAAATAAATTCAAGTACTTTTCTGACAATTCTTTCGTTGCAGGAAAAACTATATCAAAAAGTGATGGAAGACAATAGTCACAAAGCTGAAAATTAGGAGTGCCCTGAGATCCAGAAAACGAAAAGAATATAGCATCTTCCTGTGCCTTCACATACAAATACAGGGACTGGAGTGATGTCTCAGCAGGTAAAAGTACCGATTGCTCTTCCTGAACCTAGTATCAATTCCTGGTGTATAAATAGCAATTCAGTACTAATTGTAAGGCCAGTTCTAGGAGACTCAATGCCTTCTTCTGGCTTCCATAGACACTGTATGTATATGGTGCAAGACAATCATACAGGCAGAAGATCTAGGCACATAAAGATTAACTAATTAATTAATCTTAAAGCCTTAACATGGAATTGTATACTGCCAACATTTTAACTTCAGGCCATTGAGCCCTATGATGGATTTCTATATTCCAGAACTACAAAATAGTGAATCTCTTTTGTTCAAGCCAGAGATTCTGGGAAATTGTTACCAAAATATAACAAATGAACAGAGAAATTAACCTCATTCGGCTCCATTAATCTTGAAGACACTGCGCTTATTAATTCCTTGTAGGGCACACTGGCTATCAGGCAGATAATAGAAGAGTTCATGCCTGCGTGGTACTGTCAACTGGCCACACTTAGAGAGATTTGTGTTAAAGAGTGAAGCACTATGGGAGGAGACTTGTAATGCTATACACAGCAATAATCCTCCAGATCTTGAACATACACAGTGGTGATGGTGAGGGTAAAATCTGTCCCAGATCTGCTGCCAGTGAACTGAAAGGGACTCCAGATACCCATGTATATGTCCAGGAGGTCAGCAGTTTAGGAGGCTGCCCTGGTTTGTGCAGATGCTGGGCAGGTGGTTCGTCTGTGTGTAGCTGCCAAACAGACTCTGGCTGGACTTACACTTGATGGAAAGTCACTCTCCAGCTGGCACATCTAAGAAAAATAGAAACTGAGTCATCATGATGTCCCCATTGGAACATGCAGTTAGGAAGAGAAGACATATAAACAAACATACATACAAACATACACGTACATACACATTCAGGATTTCACGACACAAACACTGATCTTTAAGGTGTCTTTTCTGAACTAACTGTGGTGGTACACATATTTTGCCCCAAATCATAGAAGGCAGATGCAGGAGCATTTCTTTGAGGTTGAGACCAGCATGGTCTACTGAATGAGTTCCAGATAAACAGGACTATCTGGAAAAATTCTGTCTCAGGAAAAACCTCTTTTCTTTTGTCTGTATATTTCTGTAAAAATTCTTCTTTGCTACACATGGAAACTGTTTTTTAAAAAGCCACAACTAATCAAAATTTAGAACCTGGGAGCACAATCACAATAAATACATCATTCAAATAGTCCGCATAAATTCACATAGAACATTGTGGAAAAGGAGGAGGAGCAGTATAGGAGCCAGAGGATCTAGGGGTTTACTGTGAGAATTTGGGTGCAATTAATGTCAGAAGCCATACTCATGAATTCTCAGTAATATACGGAAATCCATCAATGTAACACATCATATATACAAACTGAAACAAAAAAATAAAAATACATGATCATCTCCTCAGATGCTAAAAAAGCCTTTGAGAAAATCCAAACCTATTCATGTTAAAAGTTTCCTCCTACAGGCTTTTCCCTCCTCCCTTGGAAGCCCCGCCTTCCCCTTTCTGTCCTTCTGTGCAGCAGATTGGCTAAACAGAGATTTATTGACAACTGCTATATCCACTCAAGACATTCTTCCACTACTTCACTATTCCCTCTTTTAATCTATGAAGGATCCAACCTAGCATCTGGGGTCCCTGCTGGGTTCAGTAGCAGTGGGACAAGGACAGACTTCACACTCAACATCCATCCTGTGGAGGCTGATGATGATGCAACCTATTACTGTCAGCAGAGTTGGGAAGATCCTTCCACGGTGCTCCAGGATTAAACAAAAACATTCTGGGCAGCTGTTCACTGAGGCCTAGTCTCTCAGTTCTCTTAGATAATATTTCCACTTGGTGTGTACAATTAAGAGGAATTAAGTTGTTGCTGAAAAAACTTAGATTGTTTACATGCTACATCCATAATGCACACCCCCAAATCATACTTCACAAAGACTAGAGGATAAACATTCAATAAAATAGAACTCAAATAAAAGCCAGGTAGTGTTGCCAGAGTCAGAGACAGGAGGCTCTCTGTGAGTTCAAGGCCACTCTGGTCTATAGAATGAGCTACAGAACATCAAAGAAAGCATAGAGAAGCCCTGTCTTGCAAAAATAAAAATAAAAAATAAACATTTAGAATAGGCTGAATGGCTGCTTTAAGAGACACATGATGTTCAAGTAAACTATCTGCTGACACCAACTCCCACTGGGTGAAGCTGGAGCAGGTGCCTTTTGAGCAGCAGCACACATTTTGCTGAGCTGATTTGCATGTTGAGCCATTATATAACAGTCCAGGCTCCTTTAAGAGCACCTGCCAGGAACCTAAGAAGCATCCTCTCTTCTAGCTCTCAGAGATGTAGTCAAACACACTCCTGGTATGGGTGCTTCTGGTTGGGGTTCCAGGTGAGAAGGTGCAGAGAAGTGTTGGGAGCATCTTCTGTGGCCATCACACTTTTTCATGCATCTGGGCTCTTGATCGTTACAATTAGTGCATTTGTATTTGATTTTGTGTCTCATTCACTTTGATTTTTCTATTCTCAGAGTGATGTCCACCAATTTTGTTAAAATTTGTAACTGAAAAGGTCCTCTTCTGGGAACGTTTTTATGCATATATGACTCTGCTCTGTGTTTTTGTCATTCCAGGTAGCATTGGTGACATTGTGCTGACCCAGTCTCCAGCTTCTTTGGCTGTGTCTCTAGGACAGAGGGCATCCATCTCCTGCAGAGCCAGTGAAAGTGTCAGTGGTTGAAGTAAAAGTTATATGCACTGGTACCAACGGAAACCAGGACAACCTCCCAAAATCCTCATCTATTTAGCATCCAACCTAGAATCTGAAGTCCCTGCCAGGTTCAGTGCCAGTGGGTGTGGGACAGACTTCACACTCAAAATCCATCCTGTGGAGACTGATGATGCTGCAACTGTCAGCAGTTTTGGAAGTCTCCTTCCACAGTGCTCCAGGGTTAAACAAAAACCTTCTGGGCTGCTGCTCACTGAGACCTAGTCTCTCAGTTGTCTTACTCTCTGACATCTCATCTACAGATCTCTAAGCTTATTTGGGAAAATATCTTAAACGATGAAACAAGCTTTTATAAAGTGACTTTTATAATTTTATGATTTACCATTAAAATTTCCACATTTATGGTTACTTATTAATTATTATTTGTTTAAATTTTATTAACACACTTTTCATTGGGTGAATTGTCCTTCTTCTCCCCTATCACCAAGATCACATATATGCATATTCCCTCTCGCCCTCAGTATTCCTCCTTTACCCATCTTATTACTTAGAGTTTCTTTTTTTTAATTCTGAAAATAGAGAAAGACAATGGAAACAAATTACATCACTTAAACAAAGACATTTGTGCATGTGTGTGTGTGTGTGTGTGTGTGTGTGTGTGTGTGTGTGTGTTGTGAAACAACAATGTGCAGACATTAGTTCTTTCTTTCCATCATGTGTGGTCTGGAAATCAAGCTCGGGCTGTCAGTATTTGCTGTTATCACCTTTCCTGCTACCAGCTGAAGAATCTTTCCAGTCTGATGTACAATTTCTTTCCCTTTAGTTCTTTATTTTCATTTTAAATTGTGTGCTTAGGGAGGGGTGAATGAGGGAGTGCCCTTAGCAGTCAGAGGAGTGTATCAGACTCCAGGAGCTGGATACAAAGAAGGTTTTAACCTAGTTGATATGGGTACAGGAAGCCAAACTGCAAGAGAAATGAGTGCTCTTCACCAATAAGCCATTTATTCTCTCATGATCTGCCATTTATAAAGGGATTTTTAGATTTTTTTAACCCATTTTCTCTAGACTAATAAAAAAATTAATTGTGTCCTGGACTGGTGGTCAATCCACCAAGACCCACAGACCCCTAGGGAGAGAATGGGGGACATGAGACACAAAGAATGGACAGCAAGTCAAAAAGATCTGATCAAGCTGACAAAATTTTATTTTTCTCAGGCTGCTTATAAGCACAAGGCAGGATGTTGGGTTGGGGCAGAGGGGGAACTAAGGTGAGTGCGAGGTCAGCCCCCTGCTGCTGAATACCACACAATGTTCCCTTCATGGTCAGGTGGCGCTGCTCTGGCAGTTTCCTAGAAGCATAGGACAGAGAGACCGGATGCTAACTTAGGTGAAACAGATCTATATCTGGTTATTGAGAAACTCAAAGACAGGAGGTCTCCTGAAGAGTTTTCTGAGAAGTCACCGAAAGGGAGGGGGCAGGAGAGGTTTTGTCAAGCAGAACACAGGAGGTCCAAATGGCCATGTTTGCTGAAAGCACCCCCTCATGTCCCCCTTTACTGTATATAACAAAAACAGAGGGGGAAGTAGAGGCCTGATCTCCCTCAAGAGATGGGCGTTATGTTAAAAGGTCAATGTTCAGTCTGTCTGGACTGACCATGTCTTCAACCTCCCGGATGCTTTTGTTGGGGAAAGGGGGCATCTAGTGCCATGGTTTTGTGTCAAACCTTTATGCAATCAGGCATGCTTTTCAGGAGTTTGCCAAGGAAAGAGTGTGGGAAAAACTCCCTGCAGTGCTAAGCCTCACACTGTGTAGATGGTCTTTGGGGGAGTGATGGTCTTTGTGATGCTTCATCCTCAGAGTCAGCCTCAGCCAGGCACAGATAGTGAACCTGCAGAGGTTTTGCCACCAGGTCATCAAACTGCCTCTTTATTAGGGAGGTCAGTTGAGCAAAGTCCCAGAGACCAAAAGATATCAGGAGTAATAGAACAAGAAGTAGCCCAAGAACAGAAGGAAGAAGGGTGGACGGCCATGGAGAAGTTGGAGAAGTAGAGAACCAGATTTTATACCAGCTTTCACTTTTTTATCTCTCTCTCTGTCGTTTTTTCAATCCTTCTTGTATCCTACACATGCTATTCCTTGCCACCCTGCATTTATCTGTACAAAAGCAGCATTTTTCTTTTAAAGCTGTACAGAGCCCCCCTTGTTGTAGGAACAGAAGATCAAGGCCTCATCAGTTTGCAAAACCACCTCTGTTAGGGATGAGAGCGACTCACTGAGTGCTTCAATGCTTTGTTGAATTTCCCAAACATCCTGATCTATAGTAACACTAAGCTCAGAATAATATTGATTGGAAAGAACCAGGAATGAGATCCCAGTACCTGCGTCTACCACCCCAAGTCCCAGGATGACTGTAACCATGATCGCTTTTATGGGTTCCCGGGGTCATCTATGGAGGAGCAAGGCAGAAATGTCAGAGGAATTGCCAGAAGGGGACTGCTCTTCTTGGTTCCACAAGTGAAACAATTCAGGGAGAGAGTAATAGGTTAGTCGTGGGATAATTTGAACAAGAACACAAAAGTCCTTGCGTGTCACAAGATTAGGAGCAAATATACAGGGCATAAGACCTGATGAGCAGGCCCACCAAGTATCTAAAGGGGGAACAACATATGCAAATGTAGAAATATCGGGGTAAGTCAGGGTACTGTTACATAGGAAGGATAGGGAGGTGGGAATAAGAGTCCCAGGTCCCAACAAGAAAGTTCCTGTCCCTGATACCCACTAGAGGGAGAGACCCTCAGGACTCGGCTGATGTCAGAGGCAGGTGGAAGGTGTTTTCAAGTGTTTGATGTGCCCGCTCCACAATGCCTTGGCCCTGGGGATTATAAGGAATGTCTGTAATATGTTTGATGGCAAGAGAGGCACAAAAGGCCTGGAATTTAGTACTGGTGTATCCTGGGCCATTGTCAGTTTTAATAGCTTTAGGGGGGCCCATAACACAGAAACAACGAAGCGTATGGGTAACAACATCTTTAAAGGCCTCACCCGACAAAGGAGAGGCAAAAATGAAGCCACTAAAGGTATCAACAGTGACATGAAGGTATCTGAGTCTGCCAAAAGGTGGAAAATGAGTAACATCAATTGGCCATAGGGCATTAGGGAGTAATCCACGTGGGTTAACACCCAAGTGGGGAACGGGGAGATGGGAAAAACAAGTATGACAACCCTTTACTATCTCCCTTGCCTGTTCCCTGGTAATTTTATACATAAGATGCAAGGTGGTGGCATTGAGATGATGAAGGGAGTGGGCATGCTTTGCCTGGGTTAATGGATCGAAAAGGGTCAAAGCAAAAGCGTTAGTGCAGGTGGCTGCATCTGCCAGGGCGTTGCCTTCCGACAAAGGGCCTGGAAAGCCAGTGTGAGCTCAAGATGGGTGAGAAAAAAAAAAGGGGTATGAGTTTGAATGCGTTTTTGTATCTCAGCAAATAGGGAGGAGGCCCGTGAAGAGGCTTTAATGTAAGGCACAGTTTCTAACAAGGGAGCAGAATGTGCCACATATGTAATATATATATATATATATATATATATATATATATATATATATATATATATATATATATATATATTAATATATATATTAAGAGGTGTGTGGAAAGGTTTTGAAAACCTGGAGCACAGCAAAGAGCTCAATCAATTGGGCCAATGAGAGGTCGGTAACGAAGGTGTGTGTCTCTCTGTTAATCACGTAGGCCACACAGCCATTTAAGGAACCATCGGTAAACCAGGAGGGCATTTATGAGCAGTCTGTGAACCATTTTTTGTGGAAAGAAGAAGGGATGGGGTCAGGCAAACTGAATGAAGGGATCCTCTGGATTATGATTATAAATTTGTCCTGTGAATGAATGAAGGACGGTGCCCCAATCGAAGGAAGTTTGGAGGAGCCAGTTTACTTTATCCGCCATATATGGCAAAACTATTAAATCAGGTTCTTTACCAAAGAGCTGTCTGGACATCCTTCTTCCTTTATCATGAGTTGGGGAAGCAATGAAGCATAGGTGCCAAGGACCTTTGAGAGGGAGAAGGACAGAGGGACCCATAGGAGGGGAGTTCTCCTGGTGGGAGAATGGGATGAACCCTGCCAGAAAACTCCAATGGGAGAGTGAGTGGTAGCACAGAGTATATACACGAGAGGCACATGGGGAGCAAACTGAAATGTAGATTGTGATTGTATAGCTTGGTTGATTAAGGTAAGGGATACTTTAGCCTCAGGTGTAAGTTCTTTGGGGGAGGAAGGGTGAGAGTCTCCCTTTAGTGACTGGTAGAGGAGCACAAAACTTTAGGAGGTATCTTTAAATGAGGCCTAAGAAATTGTAGGTTTCCTAGAAATTTTTGAGGTTTGTACCTTGAGCTTGGGGACATAGACCTGCTGTGCCTTGAGTTCATAACCCAGATATATAAAAGGTTCAGACATTTGACTCTTTTTAGGAATCACCTTAAGCCTGGTGACAGAGAGAGCACATTGAAGTTGTTGAAATAGGGGGGAAGTGGACAAGGGCAGGCCAAAAGAATGTCATCCATACAGTGAAGAATATAAATAGAAGGCCAAGCATTCCACATGGTCTGTATAATATGTCCTACAAAATTTTGAGCCAGGGTAGGGCTCCTAGTCATCCCTTGTGGCAGTACCTTCCATTGATAATGTGGCATATGTTGTTGGAAGTTAATCTGGAGGAGACTAAAAGCAAAGTGACTACAATCCTCCAGGTGGAGGGGTATAGTGAAAAAACGATCTTTAAGGTCAATGACTATCTTATGGGCATTGCGAGGGATGGCAGAAGGGGAGAGAAGACCAGGTTGTAATGCTCCCATTACTACCATGGCCTTGTTTATTGCTCTTAAGTCTTGTAGGACTCTCCATTTGCCTGATTTCTTTTTAATAACAAATATAGGGGTGTTCCTGAGTGTGTTGGAGGGCTCAATATGTCCAGGGGCAAGCTGTTCTTGCACTAACACCATAATCACATCGAGTTTGTCTTTGGAAAGAGGCCATTGGTCAACCCAAACAGGGGACGAAGCCTTTCAAGTCATCTTGTCCACATGTAGGGGTGCAGTTATGGCAAGGCCCCCTAGGAAAACCAAGTCCTTCTCTTTCTTTTTGGAGAGGTTTTATGGGGGCTGTTCTGTCCTGGGCATGAGTGCCCAGTCTCTGACCCAGTAGGTACCCTTGGTTCATCATGAGTTTAGTTACTGTTTCATTGGGGCTGAGCATCAACACATTCATTTGAGACAAAACGTCTCTGCCCCAGAGATGGACGGGAAGGTCTGGGATAATGAACGGAGTGACCAATCCTGAGTTGCCTTTTTGATCTGACCATCTGATTGCAGAAGCACTAATGAGGGGATTTTGAGAATGTCCAGTGCCCTGCAAATGGGTCATTCATTCAGTAAAGGGGCAATGTTTTGGCCAATGCTCATATGCTGTTACCGTGGCGTCAGCTCTGGAATTGAGGAATCCCTTAAATGACTGCCCATTAAGAAACAAAGTGAGCATAGGTTTAGAGGGAGAAATCTTTTGCACCTAGAATGGCTCTGTGGATGGAGGGTCAAGATTGCAGGCTTTAGTTAGTACCTTAGAGGGCCCAGGCTCTAGAGGAAGGAGCAGGGCCTGTGCCAGGCTTTGACCAGTGGGGGTATATACAGGTCCCTGTAGAGCAGAGACCAAGAGCTGGTACTCTCCCAAATAGTCAGAATCAATGGCACCAGGATGAACTTGAATGCCCTTTAAGGCAGAAGAAGCACATCCAATGATTAGACCAAAGGGATTAGCAGGCAGGGGACCAAATATTCCAGTAGGAAGTAATCTAGTTCTTTCCTCAGATGTCAATATTGTGCTGTTGGTGGTTCAGATGTCCAATCCTGGGCTGTTTTCACTTGCTTCCCAGAGATCTGAAATGGATTGTGGGCTGACAGAGGGGGGTATTGGGAGTGGTGCCCCAAGGCTGGGGTGAATGTCAATGCTCGGTTCTGAGGTGACATGTTGGCTGGAACGAATCCAATTCCTCCAGGGTTTGCTCAGTTGATGGGGGCCAGAGGTTGCCCCTGAGGGAAGTTTCCCAACCCTGGGGGGGGGGGAAGAATGTTGCCCAGTAAATCAGTCTTGGAGCGTCACTCATAAGCCCAGTGACGTCCCCGTTTGCAACGTGGGCAGACTGTGGCTGGCTGGAACCAGGAAGTCAAGGGTGTGCTAGCTGTCCAACCTAAGGAGAGAGTTTGGCCATTCTCCCAGGTCCTTCGGGGCTGGGGGCACTCCCTGGAAAAATGTGCCACAATTAAAGTAGGCTCTTTGCAAAGAACAAGAACCAAGACCATCCCTCGGAAAGGCAGCTCCAATGGCCAGGCTTATCACATGGATGGGCCCTATACCTGCACAAAGTAGGATGTAATCAGAAAGAGTTCCTTTCCGGTGGTGTTTAAGAATGTCCTGACATGTCAGGTTAGCATTCTCAAAAGCCAACTGCTTGATAAAAGTATTTTCTGGATCCTGAGGTCCAAACAAGCAGCTGGCAGTTTCATTGAGGTGACTGATAAAGTCACTATAAGGTTCCTCAGGGCCCTGTCTGATTTTTGTAAAAGTGACTGAGGCAGAGCCCCATGAAGGGAGCCTTTTCAAGGCACCAAGGGAGGCTTGTCTCACCTGTGCCAGGAGGCCAGGAGTGTAAGCAATTTGTTCACTGGGTGTATCAAAGGGGGGGGTCACCAAGTATTCTATTTGTGGTCCAGTCTCAAGTGCCCTCAATATGGTGATTTCTCGTTGAAAAGTCTCGTGCTGCCTCCTGGAACTCAGCCTTCCATAACACAAAGTCTCCTCTTTCAAGGGAGGCATGGGCAAGTTGTTTGAATTCATGAGGAGTGAGCCAGGCTTCTGTAGAAGCCTTCAACAAGGCCAGAGTAAAGGGTACAGTTGCACCATATTTTGTCAATGCTGCTTTCATTTACTCTATGACAGACAAAGATAGAGGGGTATAGATCAAAGGACGCCCCTCCATAGGAGCTTCTAGGCTGCCTGTAGTGCCCTCATTGGCCTCTCCCTCGTCTGCCTCTTCTCCTCGCTATCCCTCCAGCCCCCGGGAGAATGTTCCGCTGTCTGGCGAGCAGGTGTTGTTCCCTCACTAGGAATAGTCCCGCTGCAACGAAGTGAAAGTGGAAAAGCATGCGTAGTGTAGGGCGGTCGTTCACCAGCCTGGAAGAAGAGATCAGCAAGTTGTTGGTCCAGGTCCCTGAGTGTTTTAAGGTAGGGCAATTTGTTCCTGTCGGTTACAGACTAGCTCACAGAGGGTCAAGAGGTCAGAGGTGGTGACTGCTCATGCCTGGCAGAGTAGAGGATTGGCGGCGAAAACCTGATCAAATGGCAGGGGACCATAGGGAGGTGGAGGGTGAAAAGGAGGAAGAGAAGAGGCAGAGAGAGGCTTAGGATCCCCGAGAATTTTTGTTTTAGAGTTGGCTAGAATTGAGGAGGGACTGTTATCAGGTTTTGTCTCTTTGGACACAGTGAGGGTTGCCTCCTATTTCATAGGTGGTCAGTCAGAGTTATGGTATCATGCAGCCTCCTCTTCCAGGGAGGCGGCACTGCAAGGGTTAAGAGGTCCATTATCTCCAAAATCAATGAGGGAAAGATATAGTGATGAAGTGCCATTAAGCAGAGGCAAAGGGTGAGATAGAGCTGGCGGGAAGGGGGAAACAGAGGAACTAGAACACCCATCAGCCATCTGTAGTCAGGACTCGGCTTGTGCGTCTGGCTCCCTTCAGGAGTCTGAGGCTGAGACCCAGAGGTTGCAGACAGCAACCGGGAGCACTGACGGAGGAGTTGTTCTCCTTCGTCAATTACATTTTTTACATCAGGCCAATCATGATGAGTCTTAAGGACTTCATTAATGAGATTCCAGTAACTGAAAGCCGTCACAGGCACCATTTTAGGACCAAAAGAATGATAATAGTCTTGAAGACAATCCCCGACCCTTCGCCACTTTTTCTCATTAATAGTTCCTTCCTGTGGAAACCATGGACAGACTACAGCTAACAATTTTTAAAACCTAATAAGATCCTTCTTTTTAACTTTAGTTTCTCGCGTCGTGAGTGAATCTTTAAGCTCAGAAACAAAGAGGTCATGTTGAGAAATGTCTTGTCTCATAATGAAAGAGAAACTTATGATATGCACCACTTATGACATGCACCACTTATGACAAGCGCCACTTATAACATGCACCACCTGCAACTTACCAATTGCCTGAGAACCACTCAGGAGACTCTGAGTATTGAATGCCGGCCATTCCACTGATGGTGGGGCAGTGTTCTCTCCAAGGGGATCACATTGGGCCCCACATTGAGGCGCCACCTGTCCGGACCCGCTGGACAATCAACCGAGACTCATGGACCCCTAAGGAGAGAATGAGGGACAAGAGGCTCAAGGAACGGACAGCAAGTCAAAAACATCTGATCAAGCTGACAAAATTTTATTTTTCTCAGGCTGCTTATAAGCACAAGGCAGGATGTTGGGTGGGAGCAGAGGGGGAACTAGGGTGAAAGTGAGGTCAGCCCCCTGCTCCTGCATACCACACAATGTTCCCTTCATGATCAGGTGGCGCTACGCTGGCAGTTTCCTAGAAGTGTGGGACAGTGAGACTGGGCACTAACTTAGGTGAAACAGATCTATATCTGGTTGTTGAGAAACCTAAAGACAGGAGGTCTCCTGGAGAGTTCTCCAAGAAGTCACCAAAAGGTAGGAAGCAGGAGAGGTTTTGTCAGGCAGAACACCGGAGGTCCAAATGGCTATATTTGCTGAAAGCACCCCCATCAAATGACTGCTCTGGAGACTGCCAGGGCTGCAGCTACTTAAGAGAGTAACCAGGAAAACAGGCAGGGCCCCGCCTACTGAGGTGATTAGCATGGTCACCCACCTGCAAGTGTGATTGGCACGGTGGCACAGTGGCATGGTGTCTGGAAGATGTGGACCATACTAAGTCCAGGGGGGACAGAGAGCATGTTTCTGGGCCCACCAGTCTGCTAAAAGTCCCAGAACCCGACAGGAGACCAGGCAGTTGGGAACACACCCACTAGCTGCAGTGCTAAAGCTGTGCTCACAGCTTGTCTGATCTGTTCTAAGAATTTAGAGAAAGGGTGCACTATTCCTAACAGCAGGACAGGTGCCCGCTATTGTTAATCAGTAGCTTTGTATCTGAGACTGAACTGTGGGTGGTGTATCTCCAGGCTGGAACTACTGGACCAAGAAAAACAAGGACAATGTGTGGCTCTGTTGTCAGACCAACCCACTAGTCCCAAGAAAACCCCAGGGGCCAGTGTCCAGGTGAGTGTGAGTGTAAAACATAAAACCAGAGCCAAGGGTGTTGGCCTCACCTGCACCCCATATCTTCCTCTCAGAGTACTCATGGGCCATTGCCCCAGGGGGAAAAGAGAACATGGATCTGAGCCTACCAGATCACAGAGAAACTCAGAGCCATTACAGGGGACCAACCAGTTGTGGTCATCCCCCCCACAAGACACAGCGCTAAAGTACTACACCCAGGTGGTCTAATCTAAGAACCTGGAGGAAGGGTACACACTGCCCAACAGCTGAATTGGTTCCCACCAGTGATAACTAGGAACTTGGTATCTGAGACTGAACTTTGGGCAGTGTAACTCCAGACTGGGGATATTAGTCCAGGAAAAAAACACAGAAAAATGGGTGGTTCTGATCTAGGAAAAACTTGCAAGTCCTGAGAAAGCCTCAGGGTCTGGAAACCACTGCAACATGAGCACAAAACCAGAACTTTGAGCCAAGGTTGTTTGCATCAATTGTGCCCCCTGTCTTCCTCTCTGACCACCTGTGAACATGCTGGCTCAGGGGGAATAGAGAGTATAGATCAGGCACACCAGGCCTTGGAGAGACCCAGGGCCCACACAAGGTCTCAGGCAGCTGAAGTCACACCTCCAGCCACAGCTTTAAGGCTTCCCACTGCTGAGCAGGCATGCCTGTGGGAGTGTCACACATGCCACCCTCTGTCTACCTCTCTGGATGCTCAGTGGGCCTGTTGGCTGAGGTGGAACAGAGAGCATGGATCAGGGCCCCAACTTCAGAGAGATCAAGATTACTACAGGTCAAAACAAAACCTTAAACAACACACACCAACAATATATGGCATCTCCAGATCCCAACTATCCCAATGAAATCAACTCTAAGAACTCAAACACAATTGAAATACAAGAAAATGCCTAGCAATCCATAGTAATAAAGATGATAATGGAGGAAATGAATAATATCTGAAAGAAAATTCAGGAAGATGCAGCCAAACAAATTGAAGACATTAAAGAGGCCTATAAAGAGGCACTGGAAAAAGTCCAGGAAAAGACAAACAGCCAGATGATGGAAATCAATAAAACAATTCAACATCTGAGGCCCAGAGAAAGTCGCTGGAAGAAACTCAAGAAAACACAAAAAGCCAGATGAAGGAAATCAATAAAGTAGTCCAAGATCTGAAGATGAAAATGGAAACAATGATAAAAACACAGACAGAAGAAAGACAGGAACAAAAGAACTCAGAGAAGCATGCAAGTAATACAGACCTCAGCTTCTCTAACAGAATTCAAGAGATGGAGGAACGAATCTCGGCAGTAGAAGATTCTATGGTAGAACTTGAAACAAACATTAAAGAAAATGCTAAAACTGGAAAATTCCTGACACAAAACATCGAAGAAATAAAGGACAACATGAAGAGACTAAATCTAAGGATAATAGTTGAGGAAAGAGAAAATGCCCAGCTCCAAGGACCAAAAAATATCCTCGACAAAATCATAGAAGATAATTTGCCCAATCTAAGGAATGAGGTGCAAATAAACATACAAGAGGCCTATAGAACACCAATTAGAATAGACCAGAAAAGGAAATCCTCCCACCACATAATAATCAAGACACAAAATATACAGAATAAAGAAAAATATTAAAAGGGCGCCAAGGGAAAAGGGCCAATTAACACTTAATGGCAAACCTATCAGAATTACACCCGACTTCTCAACAGAGACCATAAAAGCCAGAAGGGTCTGGACAGAGCTCCTGAAAAACTTAAGAGACCATAAGTTCCAGGCAAGACTACTCTACCCAGCAAAACTTTCAATAAATATTGATGGAGAAAACAAGATTTTCCATGATAAAATCAAATTCAAAGAGTTCCTAAACACAAATCCAGAAGGAAAACTCCAAACCAAAGTGACAAACTACAACAAAAACCATATGGGATTTAGATAACTATACAGTCGCAAAAACAGCCACACAAGTACTCTTCTGCAACCAACACAAAATCAAGGGACTTACAAGTTTCTGGTTACAAATATTTATCAACATTAATGGTCTCAATTCTCTAATAAAAAGACACAGACTATTCAAATGGATGCATAAGCATCCAAGAAACACATCTCATCCATCTGCATCCAAGAAACATATCTCAGCCACAAGGATAGACATTACCTCAGGGTAAAAGGCTGGGAGAAAGTATTCCAAGCAAATGGACACAAGAAGAAAGCTGGTGTAGCCATTTTAATATCTAATAAATTAGACTTTACACCAAAATTAATCAAAAGAGATGAGGAAAGACACTTTATACTCATCAAAGGTAAAGTCAAGTAAGATAACATCATAATTCTGAACATCTATGCTCCCAATACAAGGGCACCAACATTTGTAAAAGACCTATTAACAAAGCGCAAATCACACATCGATCCCCACACACTAATAGTGGGAGACTTCAACACCCCACCTTCACTGAAGGATAGGTCATTGAAACAAAAACTAAACCGAGAACTAAAAACATTAACCAATGTCATGGATCAAATAAATATAACAGATATCTACAGAACTTTTCACCCAACCACAAAGGATTATATCTTCTTCTCAGCACCCCACAGAACCTTCTCCATATTGATCACATAATCGGTCACAAAGCAAGCCACAACAGATTCAAGAAGATGGAAATAATACCATGTGTCCTATCAGATCACCATTGTCTAAGACTGGACTTCAACAACAGCAGAAACAATAAAAAGCCTACACACATATGGAAACTAAACAACTCTCTCCTTAATGATGCCTGGGACAGGGGAGAAATAAAGAAAGAAATAGAAGACTTCCTGAATTTCAATGAAAATGAAGGAACAACATACCCAAATTTGTTGGACACATTGAAGGCAGGGCTAAGAGGAAAATTCATATCACTAAGTACCTTTAAAAAGAAATTGGAAATATCCCATATAAGCAACTTAATGACAAAGCTAGATGCCTAGAAAAAAAGAAAGAGAAGCACCCAAGAGGAGTAGACATCTGGAAATAATCAAACTCAAGGCTGATATCAATAAATTAGAAACAAAGACAGCAATTCAAAGAATCAACAAAACTGCAAGCTGGTTCTTTGAGAAAATCAACAAGATAGACAAACCACTAGCCAAACTAACTAAAAGGCAGATAGACACTATCCAAATCAACAAAATCAGAAATGAACAGGGAGACATAACAACAGACCCTGAAGAAATACAAAGAATCCTAAGATCCAATTTTTAAAGGCATATATGCCACAAAACTTGAAAATCTAAGAAAAGTGGACAATTTTCTTGATCGATTCCAATTGCAAAAATTGAATCAAGAACAGATAAACTAATTAAACAGTCCTATTTCTCCTATAGAAATAGAAGCAATTATACAAGGGACGGGATAACCATTGAGATGTAACAAGAATAAATTAATAAAGTAAAAAAAAAGTAAGAAAAAAAAGAAAAAAGAAAGAAATAGAAGCAATTATTGATACTCTCCCAACCAAAAAAAGCCCAGGGCCAGATGGTTTCAGCGCAGAATTCTACCAGATCTTCAAAGAAGAGCTAATACCAATACTCTTCAAGCTACTCCAAAAGATAGAAATGGATGGAACTCTACCAAATTCATTTGATGAGGACACAGTCATGTTGATATTTAAGCCTAACAAAGACCTAACAAAAAAAAGAGAACTTCAGACAAATTTCTCTTATGAACATTGATACAAGAATACTCAATGAAATACTTGCAAAAAGAATACAACATATATCAAAGATGTCATTCATCATGACCAGGTAGGCTTCATTCCTGGCATGCTGGGTGGTTTAATGTTTGAAAATCCATCAATGTAATCCAACATATAAACACACTGAAAGAAAAAGAAACACATGATCATCTCCCTAGATGCAGAAAAAGCATTTGACAAAATCCAACACCCATTCAGGTTTAAAGTTTTGGAGAGATCTGGAATACAAGGCACATACCCCAACATAATAAAGGCTATATACAGCAACCCAATAGCCAACATCAAATTAAATAGAGAGATACTCAAGGAAATTCCTCTAAAATCGGGACCAGAAAACGCTGCCCACTTTCTCAATATCTCTTCGTTATAGTTCTTGAAGTTCTAGCCAGAGCAATATGGCAACAAAAGGAGATCAAGGAGGTCCAAATGAAAAAGAAAGAAGTCAAATTGTCCTTATTTTCAGATGATATGATACTGTACATAAGTGACCCGCATAATTTTACCAGAGAACTACTACAGCTGATAAACACCTTCAGCAACTTGGCTGCATACAAAATTAACTCAAAAAAGTCAGTAGCATTCCTATATACAAATGACAAACATGCAGAGAAAGAAATTAAGAAAGCTATACCATTCAAAATAGCCACAAGCAATATAAAATATCTAGGAGTAACTCTAACCAAGCAAGTAAAGGACATGTTTGAAAAGAACTTTAAATCTCTGAAGAAAGAGATTGAAAAGGACATCAGGAGATGGAAAAATGCCCCTTGTTCAAGGATCAGGAGAATTAACATAGTAAAAATGGCCATTTTACCAAAAGCAATTTACAGATTCAATGCAATCCCTATCAAAACACCTACACAATATTTTAAAGACATTAAAAGATGAATTCTCAACATCATATGAAAAACAAAAAACCCAGAATAGCTAAAACAACCCTATACAATAAAAGATCCTCTGGAGGAATCTGCATTGCTAATCTCAAGCTGTACTATAGAGCAACAGTAATTAAAATGGCATGGTACTGACACAGCAATAGGCCAGTGGATCAATGGAATCGAATTGAAGACCCAGAGATGAATCCACATACATATGGTCACTTGATTTTTGACAAAGAAGCCAAATCCATTCAATGGAAAAAGGATAGCATCTTCAACAAATGGTGCTGGTCTAACTGGATGTCTACATGTAGAAAAATGCAATTAGAACTCTATTTGTCACCATGCACAAAACTGAAGTCCAGGTGGATTAAGGAGCTCAACAGAAAACTAGAGACACTAAATCGGTGAGAAGAAAAAGTGGGGAAGAGCCTGGAACACATTGGCACAGGAGACAACTTTCTGAACAGAACAACAACAGCCCAAGCCATAAGGTCAACAACTAATAAATGCAAACCCATGAGGCTGACAAGCTTCTGTAAGGCAGGATACACTGTCAAGAGAACAAAGCAACAACCTACAGACTGGGAGAAGATCTTCACAAACCTATCATCTGACAAAGGTCTAATATCCAAAATCTATAAAGAACGCAAGAAATTAAACACCACCAAACCAAATAACCCAATTGAGAAATGGAGTTCAGAACTAAACAGGCAACTCCCAACAGAGGAATATCGAATGTCTGAGAAACACTTAAAGAAATGCTCAATGTCTTTAGTCATCAGAGAAATGCAAATCAAAACAATTCTGAGATTCCATCTTACACCCATCAAAATGGCGAAGAACAAAAATTCAAGTGACACCACATGCTGGTGAGGATGTGGAGAAAGAGGAACAGTACAGCCACTTTGGAAATCTGTCTGGCGCTATCACAGAAAACTGGAAATTGGGTTTCCTCAAGACCCAGCTATTCCACTTCTTGGAATATACCCAGAAAATGCTCCAGCATAAAATAGGGACATATGCACAACCATGTTCATAGCTGCCTTATCCATAATAGCCAGGACATGGAAACAACCTAAATGCCCCTCAGTATAAAAATAGATAAAGAAACTGTCGTACATTTGCACTATGGAATACTACTCAGCTATTAAAAACAAGGAATTCCTGAAATTTGTGGACAAATGGATTGAACTAGAAATGATCACAATGAGTGAGCTAACCCAGAAGCAGAAACACTCAAATAGTATATATGTATTTATAACTGGACACTAGGGCAAGGGGCATGTCTTATGAAAGTTTTCACTTATCAGGAAAGTGAGATAGAGGTGAGGACATCTTAGAGTGAGAGAAATATAGGAGACAGAGTAATAGATGGTTCCAGAGAGTCCTAGAAAACTATGCGAAGCACACTATAATGGGCAGATCTGGGCCCAATGGTTCTGCTCAATCTATGGCACCAACCAAGTACAATATGTGCAGTCATTATCAAACCCCTACCAAGATCTAGCCAAGGGACAGGACATTCTCCACAGTTAAGGGGAGACTGGGGACTAACATTCACACGAACTCTGATGCCCCATATTTGGCCATGTACCTTTGATGGGGATGCACAATGGCACTCAGAAGGTTAGCAGACTACCAAGGAGAAACTTGATGCTGTAGCATCATATTCAAGGGAAGGAGGTCCCCTCAGTCACAGTCATAGGGAAGGGGAATGAGGTGAAAGCGGGATGGAGATAGGAATGGGAGAATGCACGGGATGGAATAGCAATTGAGATTTAATATGAATGATTTTATTTTTCAATTAAAAAAAAGAGTAGCCATATTAGCTCCTCTTTGAAGGTCTGATAGAATTCTGCACTGAAACCATCTGGCCCTGAGCTTGTTTTTTCTTTTGGTTGGGAGGCTTTTTATTATTGCTTCTATTTCTGTTGGAGAAATAAGACTCTTTAATTTGTTTGTCTGATCTTGGTTGAACTTTGGCAAGTTGAATCCAAAATGAAAATTGTCCATTTCCCTTATATTTTCAAATGCTGTGGCATGAAGGCTATTGAAGTAAAACCTAATGATTCCCTGTATTTCATCAGTGTCTATTGTTATGTCTCCCTTTTCATTTCTGATTTCATTGATTTGGATAGTGTCTTTTAGTTGGTTGGGCTAAGTGTTTGTCTATCTTGTTTATTTTCTCAAAGGACCAGCTCTTGGTTTTGTAGATTTTTGAATTGTTCTCTTTGTTTCTGATTTATTTATTTCAGCCCTGAGTTTGATTATTTCCAGCCTTCTGCTTCTCGGGTATGTCTGCTTCTTTTTTCTAGAGTTTTCAGGTGTTCCATTAAGTTGCTTATATATGATGTCTGCAATCTCTTTGTGAAGGCACTTAGTGCTATCAACTTTCATCTTAGCACAGCTTATCAATGTGTCACATAAATTTGGGTATGTTGTACCTTCATTTTCATTAAATTTCAGGAAGTCCCTAATTTCTTTATTTCTTCACTATCCCAGTTGTCACTGAATTGTTCAGTTTCCATGTGTGTGTAGGCTTTTTGTTATTTCTGTTGTTGTTGAAGTCCAGTTTTTGTCCCTAGTGGTCTGATAAAATACAATATATTATTTAAATCTTCTTATTTCCTTGAGGTTTGCTTTGTGAGATACTATATAGTAAATTTTGGAGAAAGTTCCATGAGGTGCTGAGAAGAAGTATAATCTTTTGTGCATGTGTGAAAAGTTCGGTAGATATCTGTTAGATCCATTTGACTCATGACATTGGTTACTGTCACTATTTCTCAGTTTAGCTTCTGTTTCATTGACCTATCCTTTGGTGAATGTGGGATGTTAAAATCTCCCACTATTAATGTGTGGGGATCCATGTGTGGCTTAAGAGTTATTCATGTTTCTTATACAAATGTGGATGACATTGTATTGGGGCATATATGTTGAGATTTGTGATGACATCTTGGTTGAATTTTCCTTTAATGCAAATGAAATGTCCTTCCTCATCTCTTTTGTTTAATTGTGGTGGAAAGTCTATTTTATTAGATATTACAGTGGCTACCCCAGTTTGCTTCTTGTGTCCACTTCCTTGGAAAACTTTTTCCAGGCTTTTACCCTGAGGTAATTTCTATTATTGTGACTGAGATGTGCTTCTTGAATGCATAAGAATGTTGGGTCTTGTTTATACATACATTCTGTTAGTCTGTGTCTTTTTTTGAACAGTTCAGACCATTGATGTTGAGAGATATTAATGACCAATGACTGATAAGTCCCTTGATTTTATGTTGGCTGCGGTAGAGTTTTTCTGCTTTTGTCTGTATATGTTTTGTTATAGTGATGTTATTTATTTCCTGTGTTATCCTGGTTGAAGTTAGCTACTTTAGGTTGCAGTGTTCTATCCAATAACTTCTGTAGGGCTAGACTTGTGGCTAGGTATTGTTTGAATTTGTTTTTGTCATGGAACATATTGTTTCTTCATCTATGGTTATTTAAACGTCACTGGGTATAGTAGTCTGGAGTGGCATGTGTGGTCTCTTAGAGTTTGCAAGACCTCTTCCCAGGCCCTTCTGGCTTTTCTGGTCTCAGATGAGAAGTTGAGTGTGATTCCTATAGGTTTGCCATTATATGTTACTTTGCCTTTTCCTCTTGTTGCTCGTAATATATTTTCTTTGTTTTGTACATTTTTGCTTTATTATGTGGTGGGAGGATTTTCTTTTCTGATCTATTCTACTTGGTGTTCTATAGGTCTCTTGTATGTTTATATGCTTCTCTTTCTTTAAATTGGGGACATTATCTTCTATGATTTGGTGGATGAAAATATTTTCTAGGAAATAGCAGCACAGCATGGCACAGCACACCAAAATAGTTGAGCTACTATTACAAAACACAGTCTTGGTGATTTCTCAGATTGAACAAATAGGAAGGTTCAGAAAAATCCTTCCCATCCTCACCCCTCCATTGTCGCTTTTCATGCCCCAGGTTTGGGAGCCACAAACCCCAAGGACCCTGTACTCTTCCAAATATTGGAGGGAGTACAAACCCCCTGGAGAACAGATGTCTGCAGGAACAAAAATATCCATGACTGAATGGATTGCTGTTCCAAATGAAGTCTTGGGGACTTCTCGGATTCAAGTAGATTTCAATAGATAAGAAGAATCCCCAACATCCACACCCATGCCCACTGTGGCTGGACATCACCCTGGGTTGGGAATCACAAGCTCCAAACACTCTGCACTCTTGAATATTGGAGTAGGGTAGGCCCCATGTAGAACAAAGGATCAACACAGTAGAAACAACACAGCATTTTGGCCTCTAAATCACTGTTCTACACTGTAGCTGATTCTTCTGAGGAGAAATAGTACACAGAGGAACCCTACTAAAACCCAGATTAAAGGTGGGAGAGTTTGGATAATCTAGATGCAGGAGGACAGGGTCTGCTAATCCAGTAAATGAAGCAGCTGCTTTAAAGGTACTCACCCCCATGACTTCCAGCTTAGAAATCCCAACACCTTGAGCAGATGCCTAAAGGAAAGGGTAAGTAGACAAACAACAAAATCCAGGATAATACAGCTTCACCAAGAAGCCCACACAACAAAAGACAAAGAATTACAGGAAAATACAAACAAACAAATAGAGGCCATCGAGGAGAAACAGGAAACTGCAATCAAACAGCTAAAGTAAATGAGTAAAGCTGTTCAGACACAAAAACAGAATTTTTAAAAATTTAAAAAACACAAATCAAGAAAACCCTCCAAATGGAACAATTAGAAAAGAAATCAGGAATTGGAAAGATAAGTATAACTAGCAAAATTAAAGAGATGGAAGAGAGAATCTCAGGGACTGCAGATGCAATAGAAGAAATTGATACCCAGAAAAAAGAAGAAAGAGGAGAAATTCATACATCTCTCAAATTGAGACAGAAAAATTAATGATGCAAGACATCCAAGAAATCAACGGCAGCATGAGAAAATGAAATCTCAAGATTATAGGAGTACATGAAATGGAAGATGCCAGGTTCCAAGGATCAGAAAATGGTTTCAAGAAAATAAAAAAAAATTTCCTCGACCTAAAGATATGCCTTTAAATATGCAAGAGGCCTACACAACACCAAATCAGCTAAATCAGAAAAGAAATTCCTCTGGCCACATAATAATAAAAACACTAAATCTATAGAACAAAGAAAAGATATTAAAAGCAGCAAAGGAAAATGTCCAAGTAACATATAAATGCATACCCATCAGAATTACTCTTCACTTCTCAACATAGCCCATGAAAGTCAGAAGGACTCGGACTGATATAATCTAGACACAAAGAGACCAGAGATGCCAAGCCAGACTAGTATAGGAAGTAAAACTCCCAATCACCATAGATGGAGACAACGAGGTATTCCATGATAAAAACAAATTTAGGCAATATCTAAACACCAACCCAACTCTACAGAAGATAGTAGAAGTAAAACCCCAATACAATGAGGCCAACTATAGCCAGCAAATCACAGTATATAAACAATCTCACAGCAGCAAACCCAAAACAGACACAGCTGCACACAATCACCGCCAACTCCACAATAAAAATGACCCAACAACCATTGGTCACTAATTCTCTCAGCATCAATGCCCTCCACTCACCAGTAAAAAAGACACGGACTAACAAAATGAATGCAGAAACAAGATTCAGCATTCTCTTACATACAAGAAACATACCTCAGCAACAAAGATAGAAATTACCTGAAATTAAAAGGCTGGAAAAGATTTTCCAAGCAAACATATCCAGGAAGCAAGCAGGAGTAGCCATTCTAATATCTGATAAAGTAGAATTTCAATTAAAATTGATCAAGAAGGATGGACAATGATGCTTCATCGTCATCAAAGGAAATATCCACAAAGAGGACATTACAATCCTGAATATCTATACTCTTAATACTAGGCCACCGGTATTCATAAAAGAAACACTTTTAAAGCTTAAATCACATGTAAATCCCATCACAATAATAGTGGGAGACCTTAACACCTCACTTTCACCAATGGATATACCTTCAAGGCAGAAACTAAATATAGAAATAATCAAGATAACAGAGGTCATGAATCAAATGGAATTAACAAACATTCACAGAACTTTTCACCCAAGTAGAAAAGTTGGGTGAAGACCAAATAGGATAGTTTCACAAATAAGCTTACTTGTTTAGGAGTTAAGGTATTTTTAGGTCTAGATAGATCTTTTAAGTTCATAGGCATGAGATAAGATAGGTATTGATTTACATTCAGAATTTTAGACATTTAAACATTTAGGAAAATGTTTTCTACACTGTAGCCAAATACAAATCTCCAAAGCACTATGAAGTAACATTAATTTAATTCCTGATTGTTTGGTGGTTTTTCTTGCTCTATGTACTTTATTTTATATATGTATAATAATACAAATGTATATGTAAAGATATTTAAAATAACTATAAAATAAAAACAATAAATAAATAAATAAATAAATAAATAAATAAATAATTCATGGTGTCCTTGATTTCTAGGATGTTTTGTGTCAGGAATTTTTCAAATTTAATATTTTCTTTCATGGATGCATCAAATTGTTCTATTATATCTTCTAAACCTGAGATTCTTTCCTCCATATCTTGAATTCTATTACCAATGCTTACCTCTGCAGTTCCTGCTTTCTTGTATAAGAACTCTCATACTTGGTTTCTTCTGTTTCTGTTTTTATCACTGTTTCCATTTTCATCCTCAGGTCTTGAAGTGTTTTATTGATTTTCTTCACCTGATTGTTTGCATTTTCCTGCATATCTTCCAGTGATTTCTTCACATCTTCTCTATAGGCTTCTGTCATGTCCTCTCTAAGTTCCTCGGTCTTTCAGTATTTGTTCGTGAAATTTATTTATTTCTTCCATTATCATCTTCATTATAAAGGTTTTGAGGTCATTTTCCTCTGTTTCACTTGTGTTTAAGTTCCCAGGTTTAATTTCTTTGGGATAACTGGATTCCGAAGATGTCATATTGTTTTGTATTTGGTTGTTTGTGTTTTTACACAGGCCTTTAGTCATTTTGCTGTTTCGGACCTGAGGTGGTAGTTTCTGGTGTCGTTCACTGGCTTTTGAGAGCAGTTTGTTAGTGAGTATCTATGGGTTGAGACCTCTCACCTGTGGGGAGCAGCAAACCTTTCCCTGGATCAGGAAGTGACTTGGGTTCAGCTCTTGGGACTTTGCTCCACAACCTGGACTCCCCACCTGGCCAGCAGATGCTTATTTTGGTTCTCTGTAGCCCAAGGTTCAGTCTTAGAGAGTATAGATACAGCCCATTATTGAGTATTTGGCTGGACATTGGAGACCCTGGGGCCCTGGAGCCTTGGTTCAGTCGGCCCGAGTGTGGGTACTAAGTGCTAGCTTCAGGCATTTTGCTGGGTTTCCATGCACATTCCTATGCTTGTGCCTACTCAAGTTCTGGGGCCTTGGTTCAGTCTATCTGAGAACACATACTGTGCCTTAGCAAGAGATGTTTGACTATGTTTTGCAGAACATATCCAAAGACACCTGGGCCCTGGACCCAAATCCTGGATTCCTCTGTTGACCTGCAGCGTGATCAGGATTCAGATCCATCCCAGATCCATGCTCAAGGCTCCCCTCTGAGCCAGCACACACTGAAGCTTGGGTTCTGTAGCCCACAGTTCAATCAGAGAGCCAGAGGCTATGTTTACAAGGTTAATACTACCATTCCATGAGCATTGGAGATTTTTCTATCTTCTAGTATCTTCATCAGTTTCTTTCTTCAGAGACTGGAATTTCTTGTCAAACTGTCTTACATTTGCTGTATTACAGTTACATGAAGATACTTTATATAATTTGTGGCTATTGTGAAGGGTGCTGTTTCCTTAATTTCTTTCTCAGACCATTTATCATTTGTATAAAGGAGAGCTACTGATTTTTTTAGTTAATTTTGTATCCAGTTACTTTGATGAAACATTTATCAGCTGTATAAGTTCTTTGATCAAATTTTGGTGGTCTCTTATGTTTATTGTCATATGCAAATGGTGATAATTTGATTTCTTCCTTTCTTATTTGTATTTCTTTGATCTCCTTTATTTGTCTTATTATACTAGCAGAAGAGTTGAAGTTTTAGGTTAAATAGGCATGGAGAGTATGGACAGCTGTATCATGTCTTTGATTTTATTCTATGCTAGTAACCACATTCTGACTGGACCTGCAGGAGACGGTGACGCTGTCTCCTACAGATGTCGACATGGATTTGGAAGAATGGTTCATCACAATGGTCCAATTAGCACATGAAATCAGAAATAGGTAATGAATATACATATATACAAAGAGTTCATCATACAAATGTTCAAATCTAAAATGTCTTTTCACCAGACATCCAAAGTAGCAGGAATATGAAGACTTATGTCTGTGACTCCATCTTGATTCCCCTGCCTATCTACTGCATTTCAGTTCTCACTGCAAAGCCCCGGTTTATAAGACATGGGCAGCTTTTCTGGCATGGAGGAAACTATGCAAAGTAGTGTTCAAAGGAGGAAGTAAATTTCCTGGATACAGATGTGAGAGGTTATCCAGATTAAGTCAGCAGTGAAAAGTAGCATCAAAGAGCATAAGCAACCACTGGGAATAAAGTCAATATAAAAGCTCAAGGATCAGAAGGAATGGACACATGCCTCAGAGGTTAAGAGCACTGTCTACTCCTCCAAAAACTGAGAGTACAATTCCCAGCAACCACATGGTGGCAGACTACCACCTGTAATGAGATTTAGTGCCTTCTTCTGGCCTATGGATGGTAGACTTAATAAATAAATATCTTTTGAAGAAGGAGGAGGAAGACAAGGAAGAGGAGGAGGACAAGGAGGAGGAGAAGGAGAAGATGAAGAAGAAGAAGAGTTCGCAAGTTCTCAAGTTCTCAAACCATAAATGTCTAGATGCTGTCACAGCAGGTTTTCATTAAAAATAAGATATTCATAACAGGTGAGTTTTATAGAAATAGTGGTATACCTATCTTTCATTACAATCCTAAAAAAACAACAGATATCCCAGGCAATGATAACAGAAAGAAAGAAATAGGAAAAGAGAAAAAGAAAGTAAGGGTAAAGAGAAGGAAAAGGGAGAGGAAGGAAAGGAAAGGAAGAGAAAGAAAGAAAGAAAGAAAGAAAGAAAGAAAGAAAGAAAGAAGAGAAGAGAAGAGGAAATTTTGGTTTGGGAAGGAAAATGTGGATAGGAAAGAAGGAATGAACAAGATAAAGATAATTTTTTAAACAAAAGTAAGGTTTGGGGGGGTAGAGTAAGCTCAGTGCCTAAGAATACTTTCTTCTAATGTAAAGGACTCCGGTTTGATTCTCAGCACTTATATGATTCTCAGTCATCTACAATTCTAGTTTGTGACACAGAACTGATACACATACATACACACATACATACATACATACATACATACATACATACACACATACATACATACAGTTTGAGATGTGATCCCTGAGCTTCTGCTCCTGTTAGCCTCTGTGTTTCCTTCTGCCTCCATAATGCTATCATGCGTTCTAAATATCTGAAAACTCAAATGAACCCTTTCATTATAAGTTGCTTTTGTCATGGCATTTATCATAACAATGAAAATGTGACTAATAAAGAGGCAGAATCCATCAACAGGATGAGATAACAGGAAGAAGACACAAAATATAAACTATTATGTGTCATCTATAATAGTGTCATTTGCTGCTGTATCCATAGGCTTCAAAACCAAATGGCCAATTTGCCTTTATGGAATATACAGATGCCATTAGTTATAATATTGTTTACATAAAGCCTTTGATTTGCCCTTTATCAATATTACATTTACTCATAAATATGAGCTAAAGACTGGGAGGTAGAGTCTACAAAGATAAAAAAAACATACTTCTTTAGTGTGTAGAGAGGTTTGTTTCTGGGTCTCCACATTTGAGAGCTAATATGGAGAGTTCAGAATAATATGCAACCTCTCAGGAAGAGGCAGGAGTGAGTGAACATAGGGCTTCAAAATAAAAATATTACATGTACTCTCTCATTTACAAACCTTAGATTTTTAAACATAATTACAGAAACATAACCACCATTTAGTGGGTGTGTAAAGGGGAACTAGGAAAGTGAGGGAAACTGATGGTAATTGAAACATGGGCCAGGGAGAAACAAGAGGCTATTGTGTGTGTCTTATGGTTACCATCAGGTGCTGGCCCCACACACATCAATCATTAATTAAGAAAATGCCCTACATATTTGCCCACAGCCAAGTCTTACAGAGACATTTCTTCTGTTGATGTTTGCTACATTTAGATTACTTTAGCTTGTGTCAATTTGACATCAATGCTAATCAGTATTGGCTATAAATGTATCATAATTTTCAAGGAAGATTGCTGTTATAGAACCCACACTATACCAATAGTTAATTTTTCAAAAGGGACAGTACATAAAGAGCATGGTGGATAGGTAGGTACCCTCTGAGGCTCTGTTGCAGCCTGCATATGTTCCAGTCATATGAAGAATACACAGATACTAGGATTTAGACAAGCGAATGGGCATTGGTGCTTTTCTAATTCTAATGGGCAGGCCAGAGGGGATAGAGCAAAAACATAGCCAACCAACAGCAATCAGAAGACAGTAGCTGCTCTCTCCCTGGTGGGGAGAAGCTAGGCCCCAATACCTGGTTGGAGCAGGCAGAAACCTAAACAACTTCTAGAAGCCAGCAGGGGTTCAGGCACTCTAGGGTGATCTGAGCCTAGGACCCAAAGCCCCAGGGCCCCAGGGCAGGGTATTCAAAGCCCAGTCAATGACAGGGTAACCAGCTCTACATACACTACCTCAAACCAATACTGGAACTACACAGTACCAGCACCTACTCAGCTGAACCAGTGGGAAGCCCAGGTAGTGGAGAAAAGTCATAAGGAGCTGAAACCAGGCCACCTGCCTGTCCCAGGGAAGAGTTCCCTGGCCACCACAAGCAAAGGTCCTTGACCTATAATCACTCACCAACATACTGCTCTCGATGACCAGTGAAGGACTCCAGAAGCTGCCTCTGAACATCACAGACATCAAGATAAGGAAAGACCAAGGTAAAAAACATAAACAAAAAACCAAAACAATATGGCATCTCCAGATTCCCAATATCCCAAAGAAAGCAACCCAGGCAACTCAAGCAAAATTGAAATAAAATAAAATGACCTCAAATCCTTAGTAATGAAGATGATAATGAAGAAAAGAAATCGAAGACCCAGAAATAAATCCACACACATATGGACACTTGATTTTTGACAAAGAAGCCAAATCTATATGAAAAAAAAAAGGATAGCATCTTCAACAAATCGTGCTGGTCTAATTGGATGTCTACATGTAGAAAAATGCAAGTAGATCCATATTTATCACCATGCACAAAACGCAAGTCCAAGTGGATTAAAGGCCTCAATATAAAACCAGAGACACTAAATCTGTTAGAGGAAGAAGTGGGTAAGTGTCACACCCTCTCCGGTGGAGTCTGTGTGACAAATGCTGTTGTGCAACCCAAGGGAACTACCTCTTCCCAGGGAGAGCCTTCAGGAATGGGTCTGATGTTCCTGCCAGGAGTAATTGATTGAAGCCTTTTTTCTCATTGTGCTGGAATATTCTGTCTTTATCCTTTCTCCTAACCTTACTCCTTACCAGGACCCTTCAAATATGATGATGTTTTAATGAAACACGCTAACATGAGACTGAAGCCATGGACCACCCAGGCCCAGTATTCACCACCATGGTCTGCTGGTATTCTCCACTTATTAAAAGAAACATGGCTAAGAATTATTCATTACTTAACAATTTATATTATGACTTAGAAAGAAATAAAGTGTTTCAGAAAGATCCAAATAGTGGCTCTCAGACACTAGAAAGGAGAACTAAGAAAAAAACTGTCTAGGTACCCACACCCACAGCACACGGGTGCTGGGCAAAAGTCCCTTAAATGAGAGAACATTGACATTTGACATAGAGAGCACATGCTTACTGATACCAAGCCAATAACTTAAGAATGATCACATCTTTACTTTGCATTCTGTACCCTGTATTGTTTCATTTGAGTCAATAACTCAAAAATGACAATATTATTTCTTTGTACTTAGTACTGAGAATGCCTTATTGCTTCACTGGCTCCGTTTGAATCTACTCCATGGGAAATGTAGCCACAAAAAACTCCCTATTTCAAAAATGTGTATAAAAATCTAGACTGCTTGCCTGCAAAACACACTCAGATTCAAACTGCCCCTGTGTTTGTTTCTGTCTGTCACTCACAAAATCTTTGTCCACTGATGGTTTGAGAACTCCCATTATAAAACTTATACCCAACTGAGACAGTCCATGGAAGGGAAGAGCCTTCAACTCATTGGCACAGGAGACAATTTCCCAAACAGACCACCAACAGCCCAGGCTCTAAGATCAACAATTACTGAATGGAACTTCATGAGGCTAAGAAGATTCTGTAACACACAATACACTGTCAACAGAACAAAGGGACAGCCAACACTCTGGGAAAAGATCTTCACCAACCCTACATCTGACAAAGAGCTAATATCCAAAATATATAAAGAACTCAAGAAATTAAACACAACCAAACTAAATAACCCAATTAAGAAATGGGGTTCAGCCCCTACCAATAGCTAGTTGACGAACATGTTGAGTGGAGAGTGAGATCTGACTCTCACATGAACTCTGGTGCCCCTTTTCTGACCACATCCCCTGGATGGGGAGGCCTGGCGGCAATCAGAGGAAGGATAGCAAGTTACCAAGAAGAGACTCGATATTCTAAGAGCATATATAGGGTGAGGGTGTCTCCCTCAATCACAGACATAGGGGAGGGGAGAAGGGGAGAAGTGGAAGGGAGGGAAGAATGGGAGGAAGCAGGTGAAGGGCTAAAAATTGAGATGTAATATGAATAAATTAATTTTTTTAATGTAATAGAAAAGAAAAAAGACAGAAATGGGGTTCAGAGCTAAACAGAGAATTCTCAACAGAGGAATATTGAATTGCTGAGAAACACTTAAAGAAATACTCAACCTCCTTAGTCATCAGAGAAATACAAATCAAAACAACTTTGAGATTCCATCTTACATCTTTCAGAATGGCTAAGATCAAAAACTCAAGTGACAACACATACTGACAAGGATGTGGAGAAAGGCGAACACTCCTCCATGGGTGGTGGCAGTGCAAACTTGTACAACCACTTTGGAAATCAACCTGGCACTTTCTCAGATAATTTGGAATAGGGCTACCTCAAGACTCAGCTATTTCATTCCTTGGAATATACCTGAAAGATGCTCCAACACACAACAAGGGCATTTGCTCAACTATGTTCATAGCAGCCTTATTTGTAATAGCCAAAATCTGGAAACAACCTAGATGTCCCTCAACTGAGGAATGGAAAAAGAAACTGAAAACAGAAAAGAAAACAAACATTTACACTATGGAATATTATTCTGCTATTAAAACAAGGAAATCTTGACACTTGCAGGCAAACAGATGGAACCAAAAATTATCATCTGGAGTGAGCTAACCAAGACACAGAAAGACACACAAGGTATATAATCAACATGGATGTCTTCTGAGTATCTTCACTCTCCTGGGAATTGGGACAGATGCTGGGACTCACTATTGAACTGTAGGTGAGAGTAGTATAGAAGAATGGGGAGTTCGAAGGACCCAGAGAGTCCAGGAACCCTACAAAAAGACTATAAAGGATGGTGGATCTAGATCCAGGGGACAAGAACAAACTTCTGTACCAGCCAAGGATAATGCATACAGTAAACCTAGACATCCTGTTAAGATCTAGCTAAATGACAGTGTATTTTCCATGGTTGTGGGGAAAGTGGGCACTTTCTGTGACATGAATTCTGGTAGCCCCTTATTTGTCAACTTCCCCTTGGTGGAGAGGACTGGTGGCACTCAGACAAAGGGGAAACACGCTAACCAGATGAGACCAGATAGGCTGTGATCATATAGTAAGGGGGAGGAGGTCCCTTTCTGTCACAAGCCTAAGGGAGGTTTACAGGGTAAAAGAGGGATAAAGGGCATACAGGAAGATACAAGTTAAGGGATAAAAATACAGATGTAATCTGAATGAATAATTTTAAGAAACAATAGAGAAAAGAAAACATCCCACAATAACATAAAGCTGCAAAGGTAACGATGCCGATTGATGATTTGTCAAGTGGAAGAACCACATATGGAGGAATTAAAAGACAAAAGCAAAAGTTGGACCAGGAAAGCTTCCATGAGCTGATGCCTATGTCAAGCAAGTTTAGTAAAAAAAATATACCATCTTGTATACTATTTGAAATGAGGTAATAGATCAAGGTAAGAAGAAAGCTAAATCAGACACTGTTAGCAAAGAAAACACAGGATTTCTCAGACACAACTGTAGCAGAACTGATAACCATGACATTCAGGAGGAAAAGCCAAGTTCCCAGGCACTGAAACTTGAATAACTTCAAGATGCAGGCCCCATGTCCAGACTGGACCTTGACAAGTGTGCCTGTCTACCTTGAGCAAAAATACAGAACAAATGGCCTTTTCCCTAATATCAGTGTCTCTGAGAAAGCCTTGGGTTGGTTTGGCTCTCAACAATCCCCTATTATTTCATTTTTAAGACCATATGAGTTATATGTATCTGAACCAAGATCTAAGATACAAACATCTAAGAGGTAGCAAAATCTAAGAGATACCAACATCTAAGACATACCAAAATCTGGGAGATACCAATATCTAACAGATACCAATGAAAGGAAAAGGAGACCTTGAATTGCCAGGAATCCAAGAATAAGGAAAACTTCTCAAACCTGAGCAAAGCAAAAGCCAAGTTCCTCCAGTCGGAATACAGGCCAGCTCAGCTCTTTGCCTCAGCCCATGGAGAATCAAGGTGAACTTTTGCACCTCAAAATATGAGACAATGGAGTTATCATGTTCAATTCACAGAATTTGAGCATGAGAAAAAAATTTAAATATACAAATGTCTTTACTTTCTTTGCAATAAAGACTTTCTAATTCAAAGGATCTAAAATGTCAACTGTTCATAAATTTTCTACTGAACTTTGCATCAATGATTCATGCCTGGCAGGACTCAGGCAAAAAGGAGAAGTGTGAGAGCTCAGCGAAGTATGTGTTGTAGTCAGCTGATAACATTCTCTAGGAGGTTTGTGTTGTAGTCTGAAGCACTGTGGGAGGATAGCTGTAATACTGCTGACAGTAATAAACTGCCAGGTCTTCTGCCTGCACACTGCTGATGGTGAGAGTGAAGTCTGTTCCAGATCCACTGCCTGTGAAGCGATCAGGGACCCCAGTGTACCGAGTGGATGCATCGTAGATCAGCAGTTTAGGGGGCTGCCCTGGTTTCTGCATGTACCAGGCTATACCACTACTTACATACTGACTGGCCTTGCAGCTCATGGAGACTGTACCTCCTACAGATGTAGACGTGGATGGGGGAGACTGTGTCATCACAATGTTCCCATCAGCACCTGTAATCAGAAATAGACAATTAACATTCATATTCACACACAAAGTTTCCTCATACAATTGTTTTCATCTAAAATGTCTTTTCTAAAGGCACTCCCTGCTTATTATTGGCTTCCTATCAGAAATAGCTGTTTCTCAACAAACAAATCATTTTATAAGATATCATAAAACATTTAATGTCTCACCAGACACCCAGACCAGCAGGAATAAGAAGACTTGGGTCTTTGACTCCATCCTGATGCCCCTGCCTGTCTGCTGCATTTCAGTCATCACTAAAAAGCCCTGGTTTATAAGACGTGGGCATCTTCACTGGCATTATGAAGCTATGCAAAGCAGTCTGCAAATGAGGAAGTAAATTTCCTGGGCACAGGCATGTGAGAGTATCCAGGTTAAATCAACAATGAAAAGTACCTTCAAAAAGAGTAAGCAATCACTAAGAAGAAAGCCAATGTAGAAGCCCAAGGACCAAGGCTGAGAACATGGCTCAGAGGCCCTGAGTTAAATTCACAGAAACAACATGGTGGTTTGCAGCTATCTATAATGAGGTCTGGTGACCTCTTCTGGCCTTCAGGTATATATGCAGGCAGAACACTGTAAACTTAATAAATAAATTAATTTTTTAAAGAAGAAGCTCCAGCTTAAGAAGGACCAACTTAGAATCCCCAAACCACAAATGTTTAGATGCTCTCACAACAGGTTTTCATTTTAAAAATCACAGATATTTATAGCAGATATGTTTTACAGAAGGAGTAGTAGATCTACCTTTGATTACAATCATGAGGAAACAATAAGTATCTTGTAACAACAGGAAAAAGAAACAGAGAAAGGAGAATAGAAGAAAGTAATGAAAGAAGGGTAAAGGGAAGAAAAGAAAGAAAGGAGATGATGGGGAAGAAGAGAGGGAATTTTGGATTGGGAAGAAAAATATGGAAAGGAGAAAAGGAAAGAAAAAGATAAAGAAATATTTAAAAAGAAAGGTTTGGCATACAGAATCAGCTCAGTGGTTAAGAGTATTTTCTTCTCTTGTAAACCACTCATGATGATTCTCAGCCATCTATAATTCCAGTTGTGGCACACAAATGGTATACATACATACAAACATACATACATACATACATACATACAGTTTGATATGTGAGCCCTGAGCTTTTGCTCCTGCAAGTATGTATGCTGCCTGCTGCCTCCATTCTGATATCATGGATTGTAAATCTCTGAAACCTCAGATGAATCCTTTCTTTATAAGTTGCTTTTGTCATGGTGTTTATCAGAACAATAGAAAAGTAACTAATAAAAAGAAAATCAACCAAGAAGATTGGACACACAAAATATGAACTCCCGTATGTGATCTATAATAGTGTCATGTCCTCTTGTATTCATAGGCAACAAAACCAAGTGATCAATTTGCTCTGATGAAATACGTAAAGGTAATGAGTAGATCGTTTACATGGGGCCTTAGGTTTCCCCTTTATCAATGTTAAATTTACTCAAAAATATGAGATAAAAACTTGGAGGAAAGTTTGCTAGATGGTGCTGAGCAGTCTGGACTTGGTTTAGATGCCAGAGAAATCAAGGCAGAAATTTGGATTTATTTCTTAGGCAGGAACACAAAGCTCCCCACGACACTACAGCAGGAGAAACCATAGTGTGCCAGGAACAAAATAGGGACAAACTTGTTCACCCCCAAACATGGAGAAAAGCCACGGACCTCATGGGGAGCAGAACATTTACGGCAGCAGCAGTAGCAGTGGGAGCTGCAGCGACAGCGACAGTCAGTGGCAACAAATTAACCAGCTGGATCAGACCTGACAGAAATCATTCCTCCCAGCATGATGGACACTGACATCCTGCATCTTCCTAGTTCAAGCCCCGGATGACTGTGTTGCTTTTACTCATCAGAGTTGGACAGCTTCCAAGACAACATTGTAAAAAGTTTCTGATCCAATTTGGACGACCATTGCAATCTCCTACTAAGCCTGGAATCTCTCAACATTTAGAAATTGAACCACAAATGCAATTACTAGATGGCTTAACCATTCCCCCAATTTTAGGGGGGCCTACTCCAAGGTATTTTGTACCCAAATTGAACCTGAAGAAACCTTAAAAGAGTGATGCCCCTTTCCCTCAAAGAGGGGGTTGTATAGGTTGCTGTCTGCTCATTTGATGTACAAATGCTTATTTCCTCGGGAGGTGGTCATAACTCATTATTGGTCTTAAACAGCTATCTAAACAGAGAAAAATAAGGGGAAACACAGGAACATCCCTCTCTCTCTCTCTCTCTCTCTCTCTCTCTCTCTCTCTCTCTCTCTCTCCCTTTATCTTACATATGTAGGCAAGGAGATGGGAGCTGAAAAGAAAAAGTGGGAGATTTAGGAACATAGAGAGGGGACAGAACAAAAGCTAGATGATTGAACCTACTCCGTAACTCAAGGCTTTAATTGTTACTCATAATGAAGGTTATGTTTAAGTCATTGCTATAGAATTTGGTATATTGATACAAAACATGGTCATGTCAAATGATTGGCAGATTTTAACACAAGAATATATAACCTAAGCCTTACAGATAGATATGACTCTACCAATACATGAGTTAAAATAGTTGAATAAGGTCTTTGAAAGCCTCAGAGACATGCAGCATATGGCACTTAAACCTGTTCTTACAATCTTAAATTTCTTTGACAACAAGACAAGTTAACTCCTGACAACACCCAGCTGACCTCAAAGAAGATGATGAGCATCAAAGAGCCTCCTTATGGACATGGCTTCAAAGGTGGCAAAATAGCCACTGGGTAAATTGTCCTCATTCCTGCCACAAACAGAATCTGCCAAAAATGGGCTACTTAGTTGCAGGCAGAGTCGACAGCCACGCTATGCCAAGTCAGGGTAAGCAAGTACTCAATAGTTCCTGTCCTGTGAACAAGTCTGGCAGAGATATTAGGCCAGAAAGCTGAAGATGAGGCTCCAATTTTATAAAGTGTATTGGGTAACTGGTCAGGAATTAAACTGTCTTAAGTCAATTTATACGTTTTAGAAGCTGCTAACCCACACTGCTGGTTCACTCAGGAATTTAAGTTTTATTCCTTCTCAAGTCTCTGAGGGACATTCAAGACAAGATAGTATACTTTTACAACCAAGTTTAGCTGATTAGGGGACAAGCTCAGTTTAGATCAAGATAAAGAAGTTAAGCTATTAGAGTTGAGTTAGGATAGATATTGAATCACGTTCAGAAATTTAGACCCAACAAAACAGGAAAAACACTTCAAACTAGACAAATGCAGATGGCCAAGTCACTATGAATGTAACATGTATAGAATTCATTATTCTCATGATTGTCACATGGTTCTCCCTGCTGTATGTAGTTTGTTTTATACATTTGTAATAAAATAAAAGTATTTTTTAAAGCTGCAAGAGAAAAAGTTCAAGTCACATAGATAGGCAAACAGATCAGAATTACACCTGACTTCTAAACAGAGACTATGAAAGCTAGAAGGGCCTGGACAGAAGTCATGCAAACATTAAGAAACCACAGGTGCTAACCCAGAATACTATACCCAGCAAAATTTTCAAAATAAATAGATGGAGAAAACAAGTTATTCCATGACAAAACCAAATTTAATCAGTACCTAACAACAAATACAGTCCTACAGAAGGTACTAGAGGGAAAATCCCAACTCAAGAAGGCTAACTACACCCAGGAAAATACAGGAAATAATTAACTCTGCATCCACAAATCCAAACTATACACACACACAATCTCTCTCTCTCTCTCTCTCTCTCTCTCTCTCTCTCTCTCTCTCTCTCTCTCTCTCTGTCTCCCCCATGACCAACATCAAAACAAGAAACTAAAAACCACTGATCACTAATATCTCTCAATATCAATGGCCTCAACTCCTCAGTAAAAACACACAGGCTGACAGAATGGATACAAAAACAGGATCCATCATTCTGCTGCATACAAGAAACACACTTCAGCAATAAATATAAACATTGCCTCAGAGTAAAGGGTTAGAAAACAGTATTCCAAGCAAACAGACCCAAGACGCAAGCTGGAGTAACCATTCTAGTATCTGATAAAATAGGCTTTCAACCAAAACTAATCAAAAGATATTGGAAATGTCATACATCTTCATCAAAAAAAATACACCAAGATGATGTCTCAATTCTGAACGTCTATGCCTCAAATGTAGACGCATCCACATTTGTAAAAAGAAGCATTACAAAAACTTAAGCAATACATCAAAACCCAAAAATTAATAGTGGGAGACTTCAACACCCCTCTTTCCCCAACAGACAGATCAGCAAGACAAAAACTAAATGGAGTAACGAGGAAACTAATAGACATCATGAAACAAATTTACCTAACATATCTACAGAACATTTCACCCAAACACAAAAGAACACACTTTCTTTTCAGCACCTCATGGAACCTTCTCCAAAATTGACTGTATACTTGGTCACAAAGCAAACCTCAATAGATACAAGAAAATCAAAATAATTCCTTGCATCTTATTAGACCAGCATGGAATAAAGCTGGAACTCAACAACAAAAGAAACAACTGAAAGCTTACAAACTCATGGAAACTGAACAACTTCCTACTCAATGAAATCTGGGTAAGGGATGAAATAAAAATAAAAATTAAAACCTCCTAGAATTCAATGAAACGGAAGATACAACATAGTGACTTCAGCACTGGGTTTGATTATGTCCAGCCTTCTGTTTCTCTTGGTTGTGTCTGCTTCTTTTTTCTAGAGTTTTCAGGTGTTTCATTAAGTTGCTTGTATGCAATGTCTGCAATCCCTTTATGGAGGCACTTAGTGCTACCAACTTTCATCTTAGCACAGCTTATCAATGTGTCCCAAAAATTTGGGTATGTTGTACCTTCATTTTCATCAAGTTTCAGGAAGTCCCTAATTTCTTTCTTTATTTCTTCACTGACCCAGTTGTCATTGAGTAGAGAGTTGTTCAGTTTCCATATGTGTTTAGGCTTTTTGTTATTTCTGCTGTTGTTTAAGTCTGGTTTTAGTCCCTAGTGGTCTGATAGAATACAATATATTATTTAAATATTCTTGTATCCTTGAGGCTTGCTTTGTTAGCTAATATATAGTAAATTTTGGAGAAGGATCCATAAGATACTGAGAAGAAGTATAATGTTTGTGCTTGTGTGGAAAGTTCTGTAGATATTTGTTAGAGCCATTTGACTCATGACATCGGTTACTGTCATTACTTCTCAGTTTAGCTTCTGTTTCATTAACCTATCCTTTGGTGAAACTGGGATGTTGAAATCTCCCACTATTAGTGTGTGGGGATCCATGTGTGGTTTAAGAGTTATTAATGTTTCTTATACAAATGTGGATGCCGTTGTATTGGGGCATATATGTTGAGATTTGTGATGTCATTTTGGTTGAATTTTCCTTTAATGCAAATGAAGTGTCTTTCCTCACCTCTTTTGTTTAATTCTGGTTCAAAGTCTATTTCATTGGATATTAGAATGGCTACCCCAGCTTGCTTCTTGTGTCCATTTCCTTGGAAGACTTTTCCAGCCTTTTACCCTGAGGTAATGTCTATCATTGTGACAGAGATGTGCTTCTTGAATGCAAGAATGTTGAGTATTGTTTATGCATAAATTCTGTTAGTCTGTGTCTTTTTATTAAACAGTTGAGGCCACTGATGTAAAGATATATTAATGACCAGTGACTGTTAAGTCCCTTGATTTATGTTGGTTGTGGTAGAGTTTTTCTGTTTTTGTCTGTTTATGTTTTGTTATAGTGAAGTTATCTATTTCCTGTGTTATTGTGGTTGTAGTTAGCTACTTTGGGTTGCAGTTTTCTATCCAGTAACTTCTGTAGGGCTAGATTTGTGCTTAGGTATTGTTTGAATTTGCTTTGTCATAGAATATATTGCTTTCTCCATCTGTGGTTGTTAAAAGTTTCACTGGGTATAGTAATCTGGAGTAACATTTCTGGTCTCTTAGGGTTTGCAAGACCTTTTCCCAGGCTCTTATAGCTTTTATGGTCTCTGATAAGAAGTCGAGTGTGATTCTGATAGGTTTGCCATTATATGTTACTTTGCCTTTTCCCCTTGTTGCTCTTAATATTTTTTTGTTCTGTACATTTGGTGTTTTGATTATTGTGCGGTGGGAGGATTTTCTTTTCTGATCTATTCTACTTGGTGTTCTATAGGTCTCTTGTATGTTTATATGCATCTCTTTCTTTAAATTGAAGACATTTTCTTCTATGATTTGTTTGATGAAAATTTTTTCTGGGCAATGGCAACACAGCATGGCACAGCACACCAAAATAGTTGAGCTATTATTCCAAAACACAGTCCTGGGGATTTCTCAAATTTAACAATTGGGAAGGTTCATAAGAAACCTTCCCACCCTCACCCCTCCATTGTGGCTGTTCATGCCCCAGGTTTGGGAGCCACAAACCCCAAGCACCCTGTACTCCTCCAAATACTGGAGGGAGTACAAACCCTCTGGAGAACAGAGGTCTGCAGAACCGACAATATCCATGACTGAACAGGTTGCTGTTCCAACTAAAGTCTTGGGGACTTCTCAGACTGAAGTATATTTCAGTAGATAAGAAGAATCCCCAACATCCACACTCATCCCCACTGTGGCTGGATGTCACCCTGGGTTGGGCATCACAAGCTCCAAACACTCTGCACTCTTCTGATATTGGAGCAGGGTAGGCCCCATGCAGAACAAAGGATCAACACAGGAGAAATAACACAGTATTTTGGCCTCTAAGTCACTGTTCTACACTGTGGGTGATTCTTCTGAGGAAAACTAGTACTCAGAGGAACCCTACTAAAACCCAGATCAGAGGTGGGAGAGTTTTGATAATCTAGATCCAGGAGGACAGTCTCTACCAATCCAGTAAATGAAGTAGCTGCTTTCAAAGGCACTCACCCACATGACTTCCAGTTTAGAAATTCCAACCACCTGAGCAGATGCCTAAAGGAAAGGATAACTAGACAAACAACAAAATCCAGGATAACAAAGCTCCACCAGAGCCCACACAACAACAGATACTCTAATGCAGCTGAATCTCAGAAAAATGAACTTAAAGCTATGCTTGTGTAGTTATTTGAGAATTATAAAGGGGAAATTAATAAATCCTTTCAAGAATTACAGGAAAATACAAACAAATGAATAGACGCCATCGAGGAGAAACAGGAAACCACAATCAAACGGCTGAAGGAAATGAGTAAAGCTGTTCAAGACATGAAAACGGAATTTTTTATATATTTAAAAAACACAAATCAAGAACACCTCCCAAATAGAACAATTAGAGAAGGAATCAGGAATTAAACAGATTAGTATAACTAGGAGAATTCAAGAGATAGAAGAGAGAATCTCAGGGACTGAAGATGCAATTGAAGAAATTGATGCCAAAAAAAAAGAAAGAAAAGAAGAGAAATAGATACATCTCCCAAAGAAAGTATTGAAACAGAAAAATGAATGATACAAAACATCTCAGAAATGAAGGAGAGTATGAGAAAATGACATTTTGATATTATATGAGTACATGAAATGGGAGATGCAAGGTTCCAAGGACCAGAAACTGTTTTCAAGAAAATCATAGAAAATTTCCCCAACTTAAAGATATGCCTTTAAATATGCAAGATGCCTACAGAATACCAAATAGGCTAAATCAGAAAAAAAATTCCTCTGGCCACATAATAATAAAAACACTAAATCTGTAGAACAAAGAAAAGATATTAAAGGCAACAAAAGAAAAAGTTCAAGTAACATATAAATGCATATCCATCAGAATTACTCCTGACTTCTCAATATACACCATGAAAATCAGAAGGACTTGGACTAATATAATCTAGACACAAAGAGACCACAGATGCCAAGCCAGACTACTATAGCCAGCAAAACACCCAATCACCATAGATGGAGAAAACAAGATATTCCATGACAAAAATCAATTTAAACAATATATACGTACCAACCTAACTCTATGGAAGATATTAGAAGTAAAATCCCAACACAATAAGGGCAACTATGGCCAGGAAAACACAGTATATAAATAATCTCACAGCAGAAAAACCAAAACAGACAGAGCCAAACACAATCAGCACCACCTCCACAGTAAAAATGACCCAACAACCATTGGTCACTAATTCTCTCAACATCAGTGCCCTCAACTCCCCAGTAAAAAGACACAGACTAACAAAATGGATGCAGAAACACAATCCAGCATTCTGTTACATACAAGAAACATACTTCAGCAACAAAGATAATTATTACCTGAGATTAAAGGGCTAGAAAAAGATTTTCCAAGAAAACATATCCAGGAAACAAGTGGCAGTAGCCATTCTAATATCTGATAAAGTAGACTTTCAATTAAAATTGATCAAGAAAGATGGGGAATGATGCTTCATTGTCATCAAAGGAAATATCCACAAAGAGGACAGTACAATCCTGAATATCTATGCCCTTAATACTAGGCCACCCATATTCATAAAATAAGCACTTTTAAAGCTTAAATCACACATAAATCCCAACACAATAATAGTGAGAAACCTTAACACCTCACTTTCACCAATGGATATACCTTCAAGACACAAACTAAATAGAGAAATAATCAAGATAACGGAGATCATGAATCAAATGGAATTAACAAACATCCACAGAACTTTTCACCTAAGTTGAAAAGTTGGATGAAGACCAAATAGGTTAGTGACACAATTAAGCTTACTTGTTTAGGAGTTAATGTATTTTTAGGTCTAGATGGATCTTTTATGTTGATAGAGATATGATAAGATAATTATTGATTAACATTCAGAATTTTAGATTCATTAAGATAGGAAAATGTTTTCTACAATGTAGCCAAATACAAATAGCCAAAGCACTGTGAATGGGACAGTAATGTAATTCCTGATGGTTTTGTGGTTCTTCTTGATCTATGTAGTTTATTTTATAAATGTGTAATAATACAAATGTATATGTAAAAATATTTAAAATAACTATAAAATAAAAACAAGAAATGAGTAAATAAAAATTTTAAAACAAAACTATTTTCTAGGCTTTGGAGCCAAGTATCTTCACTTTCCTCAACTCCTATTATCCTTAGGTTTCATCTTTTCATGGTGTCCTTGATGTCTTGGATGTTTTGTGTTAGGACTTTTTCAAATTTAACATTTTCTTTCATGGATGCATCAAATTCTTTGATTGTATCTTCTACACCTGAGATTTTTGTTGTTATTTTTCAGGACAGGGTTTCTCTTTGTAGCCGTGGCTGTCCTAGACTCATTTTGTAGACCAGGCTGGCCTCGAACTCACAGCAATGCACCACCCTCTGCATCCGGTGTGCTGGGATTAAAGACTCCTCTGTATCTTGAATTCTATTAGCAATGCTTACCTCTGCAGTTCCTGTTTTCGTGTCTAAGATATCTCATTCTTGGTTTTCTTCTGTCTGGGCTTTTATCACTGTTTCAATTTTCTTCTTTGGATCTTGAAATGTTTTACAGATTTTCTTCACCTGATTTTTTGTATTGTCCTAATTTCTTCCATTGATTTCTTCACTAACTCACTATAGGCTTCTGTCATGTCCTCTAAGGTCCTTGGTCTGGGTAGCTGCATCTTCCTGTATTGGTTTATGGATTTTATTCATTTCTTCCATTATCATCTTCATTATGAAGGATTAGAGGTCATTTTCCTGTGTTTCACTCGTGTTTGAGTTTCCAGTGTTGATTTCTTTGGGATAGCTGGGTTCTGAAGATGTCATACTATTTTGTCTTTTGTTGTTTGTGTTTTTAAACTGACCTTTAGTCATCTTGCTGATTCTGACCTTGGGTGGTAGTTTCTGGTGTCCTTCACTGGCTGCTGAGAAAAGTTTATTGGTGAGTGTCTATGGATTGTGACCCCTCACCTGTGGGGAGCAGCAAACCTTTCCCTGGATCAGGAGGCGACTTGGGTTCAGCTCTGGGGAATTTGTTCCCACACCCTGGACTCCCCACTGGCCCGGCAGATGCTTATTCTGGCGCTCTGCAGTCCCACAGTTCAGTCCAAGAGAGGATAGATACAGCCCATTATTGAGTGTTTGGCTGGACATTGGAGACCCTGGGGCCCGGGAGTCCGCCAAAATGTGGGTAATAAGCGCTAGCTTGGAGAATTTTGCTGGGTTTCCATGTACATTCCCATGGCTATGGCTATTCAGGTTCTGGGGCCTTGGTTCAGTCTTCCAGAGAAAGCAAGTCCTGTGCCTTAGCGTGACATATTTGACCATGTTTGGAAAATGTATCTAAAGCCACCTGGGCATGTGCCTGGAACCTGGGTCCCTTTGTTGACCTGGAGAGTGATCAGAAGTCAGATTTATCACAGACCCACACTCAGGGCAGCCCTGTGGACCAGCAGACACTGAAGCTTGTGTTCTGTAGCCCACAGTTCAGTAAGAGAGACATTTTTTTTAGGTTAATCCTACCATTCCATGAGCATTGGAGATTTTTCCATCTTCTAGTACCTTCATCAATTTCTTTCTTCAGAGACTGGAATTTCTTGGCTTTCATTTGCTATATTAGAGTTACATGAAGATATTTTAGATTATTTGTAACTATTGTGAAGGGTGCTGTTTCCCTAATTTCTTTCTCAGACCATTTATCATTTGTATAAAGAAGGGCTACTGATTTTTTAAAGTTAATTTTGTATCCAGTCACTTTGCTGAAATATTTATCAGCTGTAGGAGTTCTTTGGTAAAATTTTGGTGGTCACTTATGTTTACTATCATGTGCAAATGGTGATAATTTGACTTCTTCCTTTCTTATTTTTATTTCCTTGATCTCCTTTATTTGTCTTATTATACTAGCAGAGGAGTTGAAGATTTATGTTGAATAGATATGGAGAGAGTGAACAGCTGTGTCATGGCCTTGATTTTAGTGTAATTGCTTGAAGTTTCTCTCTATTTAATTTGGCATTGGCAATTAGCTTTCTATATATTGTCTTTATAAAGTATAGGTATGGACTTTGTATCTCTGTAAACTTTTATCAGGAAGAAGTGTTGGATATTGTCAAAAGCTTTTAAAGCATCTAATAAGATGTTTGTGTTATATTTTTTAGCAGTTTATCTGGTGGATAACATTGATGAATTTTTGTGTGTTGAGCTATCTGTCCCACCCTGGGATGAAGCCTACTTGATCATGGTGGATGGTATTTTTGATGTGTTCTTTGATTTGGTTTGTGAGTTTTTTATTGAATATTTTTATAACAGTGTTCATAAAAGAGATTTATCTGAAGTATTCTTTTTTAGTTGAATCTTTGTCTAGTTTATGTATCAAGGTGACTGTAGCTTTATAGAATGAGTTTGACAATGTTCAGTCAGTTTCCATTTTGTGGAAAATTTTTAGACATATTGGTAATAGGTCATCTTTGAAAGTTGGTAGGCTTCAGTACTACAACATCTGCCTCTAGAATTTTTTGCTTGGGAGACAGTTAATGACTACTTCTGTATCCCTAAGAGTGGGTAATAGGGCTACATAGACTGTGAACTTGACCTTGGTTTAACTTTTGTAAATGGAATCTACCAAGAAAATTGTTCTTTTCATTTGGAGTCTTTTGGAGTATAGACTTTTGAAATAAAACCTAAAGATTTTTTTATTTCTTCAGTATCATTGTATCCTCTTTTTAATTCCTGATTTTGTTAATTGGGACATTATCTATCTGACTTTAGTTTGGCTAACAGTTTGTATATCTTGTTGATTTTCTCAAAGAATCAGCTTTTATTTCTATTCTTGATTACTTGTACTGTTCTCTTTTTTTAGTAAGTTATTGATTTCATCATGAGTTTAAATATTGCCTGCCATCTACTCTTCTTGGGTCTGTTTCTTTCTTTTTATATTCTAGAGCTTCCAGGTGTGCAGTTAAGTTACTAGTATGTGATCCCTCCAATTTCTTTATAAAAAAGTTTCTATCTATGAACTTTGCTCTTAGCACTGCTTTCATTGTCTCCTATAAGTTTGGATTTTTATGCCTTCAGTTTCATTGAATTTCAGAAAGTCTTTAATTTCTTTGTATATTTCTATACTGAACCAACGGTCATTGAATAGAGAGTTGTTCAGGTTCCACGAGTTTGTAGGCTTTCTGTTGTTTTTATTATTGTCAACTTCCAACTGGTAGCCCCCAAAGGCTGCCACCTCTGGAACTACAGGCAGAGCTATGGCCCAGGAACTGGAGCATTGGAGTCAATGGGGAGACCTTGCCACTTCTGGAAATACCCAATAACAAAACAGCCTATAGAATTGCTGCAAAGGGAGAAACCTTAAAAATCACACACTGAGGTCACTGTTAAGACCTCACAGTTGGTAGTCTGTCTGCAGTATGTCCTGTCTCTAGTACTGTATGTAGACTGAGGCCTAGGATATGGCTAAAGCGGTCACAGCACAGAATTCAGGGCTGTTGGTAGTCCCCAGTGGCCACTATCTCTGGAACTTCAGGCAGAAAAAGGTCTCAGGACGTCTCATGCAGAGTTCAGAGGGCAGATCTTACCACTACTAGTAGTTCCCAGTGCTTGTTGTCTCTGGGACTGCAGGCAGAGGTAGGGCCCAGGAACTAGCATGCTGAGGTCATGGGGCAGAGGGCATAACTGCTGGAAGTCATCAGTGACTGCTGGCCTCTAGAACTGCAGCTGCAATCAGTTTGGATTTTCTTTAGCATTGCCACTTCTTTGTTAAATTCTATTGCCGTGTCTTGAAATGCTTTCATTATCTCATCCAACTGTTTATATTGTTCCAGTCTTCATTAAAGTTTTGTTGATATTATTTTAAGGTCTTTGATTATATGCCTAATTGCTGTTTGGAGGTTTCTTGCCTTGGGTTTCAGCTATACTACCACTCTCAGGACTTACTATAGTAGGGTTACTGAGCTCAGATGAAGGCATTTTACGTTGGCTATTTGTGTTTGTGGTTTGGTGTCTAGGCATCTGGACTTAAGATGATTGAAGTATTGATAAATGGTCTTGTCTTGTTGGGTAGATGTTTCATTTCTTTGTTTCTTTGCCATCTCTAGATCAGAGGAAAGTTTCATGGCTGTAGGTTTCCTGGTAGAAAAGGACTCTTAGTTGAGTGTGTTGTAGATAGGTATAGAGATGGGCTAGGAGAAAAGGCTTAGAAAGGCTCTGGGAAAGAGCTAAGGGAAAGCTGTAAACACATAGAGCTGGAGTTCCCAAAGAGTTGCAGGTATGGTAGAAGAAATGGCTCCTGCAAGTAAGTTATAGTAAGGCAAGGTGTACTCTGGGGAGAAAGAAATGAAAGTCTAGGAGGACTCTGATTTTGTACCAATACTTGCAGTCTCTAAAGTTGAGGTAAGAGGAAGGGGCTCTAAACACAGGCTGATAACAGGGCCATGGATGGGACAAGAGGGACTGTAAGGGGGACAGAAAAGAGAGTGAAAATCACCTATTGGAGCAAGCCCAGTGTGGCCACTGTGGGTATCAGGTAAAAAAATCTGATATTCTATATTCTGATTCATTCTACTTGTGAGGCTTTCCTTTGAATATATAGCTATTTGCTTTCTCAAGTCCATCTGTGTTTTTGCTTGAGCCTTCTTCAGCGTTTCTATATCATTATTGAGTTTCTTTCTCAAGTCCTAGATTGTCACTGTCCTTTACTTCTGCCTTATATTTGTTTTTCCTTGATTACCACTCAGGTGTTTATTCTCCTAATCTTTCTCTTTAATGCCATTGAGCTCTTTCTTTGTGTATCCACTAAATTGCCTGAATTCTCTAATGAAGTTTATGACTATTCTTTTTAATTCTATATCAATTGATTCCTCTAGGTGACTCTTTTTAGCCAACAATTCGACAGTACTGGTAGGTTTTCGAGGAAAGATATTGGACTGATCTGTCATAATTTGGTAGTTTTGCAATGTGATGAGTGCATGTGGACTTCTTTGTTAGTTTTAATTTTATATTCACAAAGCATATTGTGGCAGAAGAGAGGATGATGGGGTGGTTGTATCTAGAGTTTGGAAATGTCTTGGGAGTAATGAAGTTTGGTTTAGAGTCCATAGACGCAGAATATGCCTCCCACCAAGATCACAGGGGCTCACAGAGACTGAAAAAACAATTTTGAACACTGTATGGGTCTGATCTAATTATTATTTGTGTATGTTATGACTGTGTACCTTAGTGTTCTTGTGGGAATCCTAACAGTGAAAATGGGGAGTATCTCTGACAATTTTCCCTCTCTTGGGATGCTTTTCCTCCTATTGTGTTGCCTCATTCTGCTTTGTATGAGGGTTTGTGCCCAGCTAGTCTTATTGTAATTTCTTATGCCTTGTTCAGTTGCTATCCCTGGGAGGCATGCTCTTTTTTCTGACAGAGACAGGGGGTCAGTGGATCTGGGGGATAAAGGAATTGGTGGTGCTGAGAAATGTATTGGGAGAGGAATTAATGGTTGAAATGTAATCTGTGAGAGAAGAATTTTAAAAGAAAGAAAGTGAGAAGGAGGGAAATAAGAAAGGAAGGAAGCACAGAAGGAAAGAAGGACAAATGGATGGACTGAAGGAAAGAAGGACAGAAGGAAGAAGAGGACAAAATGAAGGAATGCATGGCTGTCCATACTCTCTTCTAGTTTCTTTGTCTTCCCATTGCCATGAGGTGAACAGCATACACTTGACTCACTATTCAGTCTCACCCTTTGACCCACAACCGTGAAGGCAAACTACCATGAACTGAAGCTGTAAGGTAAACTAAGTCTTCCTTTCTCTCATGTGTTTCCTAAGATGCTGTATCACAATGAAGCTAGCATGGTCCACGCAAGCCAATGATTTTCTTCATGTACACCTGACACATCTGTGCTCATACTGTGGACAGAGTAACCCAACTAAGGAGAGCTTATTTACATGCAGATCATTGTACGGTGTTTGGAGTAATCATGAGAACATGTCCTTAACTTAATAGACTCCTGTCCTTGATCTACCTCTGTTTCTCAAAACAGGTGCTAAATGCTGAGTGTGGTGCCAATTCCTGAGGTACCAGTGCTTCGGAAGAGATGGGTGGGATTTTGTGACATCATCTTGTGTTCTTTGACTTCTAGATTGTAGATTGACATAGATACATAATCCTGTGTGTGTGTGTGTGTGTGTGTGTGTGTGTGTGTGTGTGTGTGTGTGTGTCTGAGAGAGAGAGAGAGAGAGAGAGAGAGAGAGAGAGAGAGAGACGGGAAGTATATGTACGTGTCACATGAAAATATGTGAGATACCAGCCAAGAACAATACATGCAGTAAACGTCAAACCCCTACCCATATCTATCCATTAGACAGGACATTCTCCACAGTTGAATGGAGAGTGGGGTTTGACTTTCAAACAAACTCTGCTGCCCCACATTTGACCGCGTCCCCTGTATGGGGAGGCCTGGTGGCACTCAGAGGAAGGATGGCAGACTACCAAGAAGAGATTTGATAACCTATGAGCATATAAAGGTGAGGAGGCCCCCCTCAGTCACTGTCATAGGGGCGGGGAGTAAGGGGAAATAGGAGGGAGGGATGATGGAGGATACAAGGAATGGGATAACAATTGAGATGTAATATGAATAAATTAATTAAATATATTTTTTAAAAAGAAAGAAAATATGTGAGGACAGAAAAAGTAATGAGCTTAGTTGGACAGAAAGAGGTGTCAGAAACAGTGGTGATGAAGATTGACAAAAAATATGATATACGTTTTAGATATTTGTTCTATGAAAGTCAACATATATGGGCCATATATGGAAAATTGCAAGGAGTTCTAGAATGAGGAAAATTTCTCAAAGCTGAGCAAAACAAAAGCCATGTTTTCTATCACAGCCTCCAGTGTGAATAGAGCCAGCTCAGCTCTTGACTTCAGCCCATGGAGACTCAGGTTGAACTTTGACACTCCGGAATATAAGATAATGAAATTATCATGTTCAATGCACAGAATTTGTATATAAGAAAAAAATGTTTAGAACATACAACTGTCTTTACTTCTTTTGCCATAAAGACCTTACAATTCAAATTATCTAAAAGGCCATTTGTTCAGGAACTTTCTACTGAACTTTGCACCAACTAATCATGAATAGCACCTCATAGGCAAAGGCGGTAGTGTAAAGGCTTATGGCTGTGTGTGGTGTACTCCAGTGATGAAACTCTAAAGGAGGCTTGTGTTGTAGTCTGAAGCACTGTGGGAGGATAGCTGTAACTCTGCTGACAGTAATATACTGCCAGGTCTTCTGCCTGCACACTGCTGATGGTGAGAGTGAAATCTATTCCAGATCCACCGCCTGTGAAGTGATCAGTAACCCCCATTGTGCAGAGTGGATGCCCAGTAGACCAGCAGTTTAGGAGGTTGCCCTCCTTTCTGCTGCTACTAGTCTATACTCCTAGCCACATTCTGACTGGAGTTGCAGGTTATGATGACCCTGTCTCCTACAGATGTGGACATGGATTTGGGAGCCTGAGTCATCACAATGTTTCCATTAGTACCTGAAATCAGAAATAGATGATAAATATACATATATACACACAAAGAGTTCATCATACAAATGTTCAAATCTAAAATGTCTTTTCTAAAGGCATCACCTGCATATTATTGATTTCCTTCCTATAGGAAATAGCTGTTTCTCTACAAATGAATCATTTTAAGATATCATAATATATTTAATGTTTCACCAGACATGCAAAGTAGCAGGAATATGAAGACTTGTGTCTGTGACTCCATCTTGATGGCCCTGCCTGTCTACTGCATTTCAGTTCTCACTGCAAAGCCATGGTTTATAAGACATGGGCAGCTTTTCTTGCATGTAGGAACCTGTGCAAACTAGTGTTCAAATGAGGAAGTAAATTTCCTGGGAACAGATGTGTGAGGTTATTCATACTAAGTCAGCAGTGAAAAATACATCAAAGAAAGTAAGCAATCACTGGAAATAAAGTTAATATAGAAGCTCAGGGACCAGAGGGAATGGACACATAGCTCAGAGGTTAAAAACACTGTCTGCTCCTCCAAAGATCCAGAGTACAATTCCGATAAACGACATGGTGGCTGACTACCACCAGTAATGAGATCCAGTGCCTTCTTTTGGCCTGCAGCTCATATACATAATAAGTAGATATATTTTGAAGAAAGGAGAGGAGAACAAAGATGAGGAAGAGGAGGAGGAGGGAGAGAAGAAGAAAAGGAAGTAGAAGAAGAAGAAGCAGAACAAGAAGAAGAAGAAGAAGAAGAAGAAGAAGAAGAAGAAGAAGAAGAAGAAGCTGAGTACCAAACTAGTGTTCTCAAACCACAAATGTCTAGATGCTTTCACAACAGGTTTTCATTAAAAATCAGATATTCATAACAGTTGAGTTTTAGATAAATAGTGGTATACTTACTTTTGATTATAATCCTAAGTAAACAACAAATATCTCCGGCAATGATAACAGAAAGAAAGAAAAAAGAAAAAAGAAAAAGAAAGAAAAATGGTAAAGGGAAGGAAATAGGAGAGGACGGAAAGGAAAGGAAAGAAAGAAGAGAGAGTTTTGGATTGGGAAGGAAAATGTGGATAGGAAAGAAGGAATAAAGAAGATAAAGAGAATTTTTTTAAACAAAAGTAAGGTTTGGGAGTGCCGAGTCAGCTCAGTGCTTAAGAACACTTTCTTCTCATGTAAAGGACTCCGGTTTGATTCTAAGCATTCATATGATTCTCAGCTATCTATAATTCTAGTTTGTGACACACACGATACACATGCATACATATATACATACATACATACATACATACATACATACATACATACAGTTTGAGATGTGATCCCTGAGCTATTGCTCCTATTAGCCTCTGTGCTCCCTGCTGCCTCCATAATCCTATCATGGGTTCTAAATCTCTGAAAACTCAAATGAACCCTTTCATTTTAAGGTGCTTTTGTCATGGTATTTATCATAACAATGGAAATATGACGAATAAAAAGATAGAATCCATAAAGAGGATGAGATAACAGGAAGAAGATTGAAAATATAAACTATTGTGTGTTATCTATAAGAGTGTCCTTCACTGCTGTATCCATAGGCTCCAAAACCAAGTGATCAACTTACTTTTGTGTAGTACATAGATGTCATTAGTTCACATATTGGCTACATAGAGCCTTAGATTTGCCCATTATCAATATTATATTTACTCACAAATATGAGCTAAAGACTGTGAGGTAGAGTCTATAAAGAGAAAAAAAACATACTTCTTTCATGTGGAGAGAGGTTTGGTTCTGAGACTCCACATTTGAGAGCAAATATGGAGAGTTCAAAATAATATGCAACCTCTGAGGAAGAGGCGGGAATGAATGAACATAGGGCTTCAAAACAAAACTATTACATGTACTCTCTCTTGTATAAACCTTAGATTTTTAAACATAATTATAGAAACATAACCACAATCTAGAGGGTGTGTAAAGGGGAACTAGGAAAGTAAGGGAAACTGATGGTAATTGAAACATGGGCCAGACAGAAATAGGAGGGTATTGTGTGTCTCTTAGGGTTACCATCAAGCCCTGGCCCCACACACATCAATCATTAATTGAAAAAATGCCCTACAGATTTGCCCACAGCCCAGTCCTACAGAGTCATTTCTTCTGTTGATGTTTGCTCCCTTTAGATTACTTTAGCTTGTATCAATTTGACATAAATGCTAATCAGTATGGGCTATAAATATATCATGATTTTCAAGGAAGATTGCTGTTGTAGAACTCACATTATACCAATAGTTAATTTTTCAAAAGGGACAGGACATAAAGTGCATGGTGGATAGGTAGGTACCCTCTGAGGCTCTATTGCAGCCTGTGTGTGTTCCAGGCATTTGAAGAATACACAGATACTGGGATTTAGACAGGTAAATGGGCATCAGTTTCTTTTCTTATTTGCTCATTGTCTTCCAAAAATTGGAAGTATATATTCCTGCTTAGTTCACAGGAGCTTTTATATAACATAAGTAGTAGTGGTTACTGTAAGTACCTTAAGTTTTACAAAATAACTCAGACACAAATAAATTTTATACATAGTATTTAGTCATAAATAATATCAGAAATTCAGTAAAGATAAATGAAGTCATTACTAAAATTTAAGGATTGTCCATATAAATAATGTGGATTATTAAAATAAAATGAACATTCTTTTTTCTTTAATTAATTTATTCAGATTACATCTCAGTTGTTATCCCCTCACTTGTATCCTCTCATTGCTCACTCTCTCCCTCTTTCCCCTATTCCCCTCCCCTAGCTCTGTGTCAGAAGGTGAATTCCTCCCTCACCATATGGTCAAAGCCTATCACGTCTCATCTTGATAGCCAGCTTATCCTTTCTCTGAGTGCTACCAGGTCTTCCCATCAAGGGGAACTGGTCAATATGCAGCACCAAACTTCATGTCAGAGTCAGTCTCTGCCCTCCACACACTGTCCTGTCCATTGCCTAGATCTGAGTAGGGGTTCAATATTTACTGCATGTATTATCCTTGGTTGGTGCAGTAGTTTGAGCAGACCCCCTTGGGTCCAGATGTGCCTGTAATGAATTTCCTATTATAGGTTTCTAGGACCCTCCAGATCCTTCTATTTCCCCATTCTCCCATACTTCTCTCACCTAGAGTCTCAATAGGAAGTCCCCACAAATATCCCCATCTCCTGGTAAGTGAAGACATTCATGGAGCATCCCTTTTGGGCTAGTGTCCATTTATAAGTAAGTATATGCCATATGAGTCTTTATAGGTCTGGGTTAACTCACTCAGTATAATCATTTCTAGCTCCATTCATTTGCCTGCATATTTCAGGATTTTATTGTTTTTAATAAATGAGTAGTATTCCATAGTGTAAATGTACCACAGCTTCTTTATCCATCCAGTGGAAGAGGATGCAGATGATAGGTTGTTCCCAGAGGTCTAGAGGAGGGGAATAAACAAAGGAGGGAGGGAGGGTGTCAATGTGAAGATGATAGGGAGAGGATAATAAATGGGAGGTAAAGTGAATACATTGTAATAAATAAAATATACACTTAAAAAATCTAAACGGTGGAGAGGGTTGCTGCAGAAGCAGATACACCAACCAAGGACCATGGAAAGTGAGGGTCTAGACACTCAGCTCAATTGTAGTATATAGGCAACACAGTCTCATTGTGGATACCACAATATGAGGAGTGTTCCAAACATGGGAATAGCACTGAGACTGGCAGAGATATGAATGTATATGCATAGAGAAGGCTTCATGTTGGTCACAGATTCTCTGTTACTTTTAATTAGAGGCCATTCTTAGAGTTCATGAAGGAAGATTTCCAGATGTCTTACTTCTGCTCATACAATGAACAGAGAGCCAGCCTTAATTGTTCTGTGCATCCCGCACATCTGAAACAATTATAATGTTAGAAGGGTACATTGATTGTGAGAAATTATGTTTTCGTAACAAAAGAACCAGACACTGATACTGAATCAGACCTGACAGCATGCTGCACACTGACATCCTGCATCCTCCTTGTTCCAGCCCCAGACACCTCAGTTCCTGTTATCCATAAGAATTAGACAGCTTCTGATGCCATTTAGTTCAGCATTTCAGTCTGTCCCACACAGAACTACTATTAAGCCTGGAATCTCTCAACATTTAGAAACTGGATCACAGGGAACTGGAGACATGGCTGCTCTTTCAGAGGTCCTGAGTTCAATTCCCAGCAACCACAAGATGGTTCACAACCATCTATAATGAGATCTAGTGCCCTCTTCTGGCAGGCAGAACCCTGCATACATAATAAATAAATCTTAAACAAAAAAAAGAAAAAAGAAACTGGATCACAAATGCAATCCCTTGCTAATTTGACCATTTTCCCCAATTTTGTTGGGCAAGTTCTAAGGTATTATATGGCCCAAATCAGCTTGAAGAAAACTTTAGGGAATGAATTCCCATTTTCTCTAAGGGGGCTGGGTAGGTTTCTGTTTATTCTTGTGGTCTACAGATGTTTATTTTCATTGGGAAGTGGTTATAAGTTATTATTGCTCTTATACAGAAAGAAAACTAGATTGGACTCAGAGACACCTCTCTTTTCCTTTATCTTTCTTTTGTAGGTAAGGAGATAGGAGCTGAAAAGAAAGAAAGAGGCATATAGAAATAAAGAGGGAGGATAGAACAAAAGGTAAATGATTGAACCTACTCCTTAATTCAAGGCTTTAATTGTTACTCACAAGAAGGTTGTTTTTGATTCGTTGGTATAGAATTTTGTATATTGATGCAAATCATGTTCATGTCAAATACTAGTCTAATTTTATCACAATAATATATATCCTAGGTATAACAGATAGACATGATTGTAAAGATATATAAGGTAAAATAGTAAAATAAGGTCTTCAAAAGCCTCAGACCCTACAGAATATGGCATTTAAATATGTTTTTAATATTCTACAGATACTTTGACAATAAGACAAGGTAACTCATGGCAACACCAAGCCAACCTCAACGAAGATGATCAGCATCAAAGAACCTCCTTATGACTGTTGGGAGAAATTATGTCGCAAACCAGCCAATGAGCAAAATGTCCTTGTTTCTGCCACAGAGAATTCTGCCTAAAAATGGGCATGCTTATACACAGGCAGAGGCAATGGCTGAACTCTGCAAAGACAGGGTAAGCAGGTCCCCAATATTCTTGCTTCATGAATATATCTGGCAGAGATATTGGGATAGAAGGTAGAAGATGCTGCTCGAATGTTATAGAGAGATTTTTCTTAGTTCCCACCGCACCCCCAGCACACATGTGCTGGGCTAAAGTCCCTTAAATGAGAGAACATTGACCCTTGAAAAAGAGAGCACATGCATACTGATACCAAGCCAATAACTTAAGAATGATGACATCTTTACTGTGCATTCTGTACCCTGTATTGTTTCATTCCAGTCAATTACTCAAAAATGACAATACTAATACTTTGTACTTTGTATTGGGTATGCCAGATGGCTTCACTGACTCCCTTTGAATCTACTCCATGGGAAATGTAGCCACAAAGCACTCACTGTTTCAAAAATATGTATAAAAATCTAGACTGCTTCCCTGCAAAATACGCTCAGGTTCAAACTGCCCCTGTTTGTTTGTTTGTCACTCGCCAAAATTTTGTCCACCAATGCTTTGAGAACTCCCATTATAAAGGAGCTATACACAACTGAGACTGTCCATGCAGGGAAGAGCCTACAACTCATCGACAGAGGAGACAATTTTTCAAACAGAACAACAACAGCCCAAGTTCTAAGTTCAACAATTAATGAATGGGGCTTCATGAGGCTGAGAAACTTACATAACACACAATACATTGTCCACAGAACAAAAGGACAGCCTACACTCTGGGAAAAGATCTTCTCCAATTCTACATCTGACAAAAGGCTAATATCCAAAATATATAAAGAACTCAAGAAATTAAACACAACCAAACCAAATAACCCAATTAAGAAATGGGATTCAGAGCTAAACAGAGAATTCTCAACAGAGGAATATTGAATGGCTGAGAAACACTTAAAGAAATGCTCAACCTCCTTAGTCATCATGGAAAAGCAAGCCAGAACAACTCTGAGATTCCACCTTACACCCATCAGAATGGCTAAGATCAAAAATTCAAGTGACACCACACACTGGCAAGGACATGGAGAGAGAGGAAAACTACTTCATTGCTGGTGGAAATGCAAACTAGTACAACCACTTTGGAAGTCTATCTGGCACTAACTCAGAAAACTGGGAATAGGGCTCCCTCAAGACCAAGCTATTCCACTCCTTGGAATATACCCACAAGAGGCTCCAACACCCAAAAAGAATATTTGCTCAACCATGTTCATAGCAGCCTTATTCATAATAGCCAGATCATGAAAACAGCCTAAGTGTCCTTCAGTAGAAGAATGGATAAAGAAACTGTGGTACATTTACACAATGGAATACTACTCAGGTATTAAAAACAAGGAATCCTCAAAATTTCTAGACAATTGGATTGAACTAGGAATGATCATAATGAATGAGTTAATATAGAAGCAGAAAGACTCAAATGGTATATACTCACTTATGTCTGCATATTAGCACAAGGGGCATGTCCCACGAAAGCATTCACTTACCAGGAAACTGAGACAGAGGGGAGGACATTCTAGTGAGACTCTAGATGAGAGAAGCATGGGAAACTGGCAAAGTAGAAGGATCCAGAGGGTCCTAGAAACCTACAAGTAGAACATTATGATAGGCAGATTTGGGCTCAGGGGTCCCGCTCAAATTAAGGCAACAGCCAAGGACAATAGAGGAGGTAAACCTTAAACCCCTACCCACATCTAGCCAATGGACAGAACATTCTCCACAGTAGAGTGGAGAGTGGGATATTACTTTCTCACATACTCTGGTGCCTCACCTTTGACCATGTCCCCTGGAGGGGGAGACCTGGTGGCACTCAGAGGAAGGACAGCAGGTTACCAAGAAGAGACTTGATACCCTATGAACATATACAGGGGGAGGTAATCCCCCTCAGGAACAGTCATAGAGGAGGGGAATAAGGGGAAAATGGGAGGGAGGGAAGAATGGGAGGATACAAGGGATGGGATAACCATTGAGATATAACAAGAATAAATTAATAAAGGAGAAAAAATAAACAGAGAAAAAAACAGAAAGCTCCAAATAGTGGCTCTCAGATATTAGAAAGGAGAACTAAAAAAAAAACTGTCTTGGTTCCCACACCCCCAGCACATAGGTGCTGGGCAAAACTCTCTTAAATGAGAGAACATTGACCCTTGACATAGAAAGCACATGTGTACTGATACCAAGCCAATAATTTAAGAATGATGACATCTTTACTTTGCATTCTGTACCCTGTATTGTTTCATCCGAGTCAATAACTCAGAAGTGACAATACTATTACTTTGTACTTTGTACTGAGTATGTCTGATTGCTTCACTGACTCCCTTTGAAACTAGTCCATGGGAAATGTAGCCACAAAACACTCTCTATTTCAAAAATGTGTATAAAAATCGACACTGTTTGCCTGCAAAATACACTCAGATTCAAACTGCCTCTGTGTTTGTTTATGTTAGTCACTTTTCAAATCTCTGTCCACCAATGCTTTGAGAACTCCCATTCTCAAGGTCCTATACCCGACTGAGACAGTCCATGGCAGAGAAAAGCTTTCAACTCATTGACACAGGAGACGATTTCACAAACAGACCACCAACAGCCCAGGCTCTAAGGTCAACAATTACTGAATGGGATCTCATGAGGCTGAGAAGCTTCCGTAACTCACAATACACTGTCAACAGAACAAAGGGACAGCCTACACTCTGGGAAAAGATCTTCACTAACCCTGACAAAGGGATAATATCCAAAATATATAAAGAACTCAAGAAATTAAACACAACCAAACCGAATAACCCAATTAAGAAATGGGGTTCAGAGCTAAACAGAGAATTCTCAACAGAGGAATACAGAATAGCTGGGAAACACGTAAGTAAATGCTCAAAGTTCTTAGCATCAGAGAAACGCAAATCAAATCAACTTTCAGATTCCATCTTACATCCTTCAGGATGGCTAAGATCAAAAACTCAAGTGACAACATATGCTGGCAAGGATGTGGAGAAAGGCGAACACTCCTCCATTGGTGGTGGCAGTGCAAACTTGTACAACCACTTTGGAAATCAATCAGACACTTTCTCAGATAATTTGAAATAGGGCTACCTCAAGACTCGGCTATTTCATTCCTTGGAATATACCTGAAAGATGCTCCAACACACAACAAGGACATTTGCTCAGCTATATTCATAGCAGACTTATTTGTAATAGCCAAAATCTGGAAACAACTTAGAAGTCCCTCAATTGAGGAATGGATAAAGAAACTGAGATACATTTACACTATGCAATATTATTCTGCTATTAAAACAAGGAAATCTTGAAATTTGCATGCAAACAGATGGAGCCAAAATTGATCATCTGGAGTGAGCTAACCAAGACACAGAAAGACACACAAGGTATATAATCAACACGGATGTCTTCTGAGTGTCTTCACTCTGCTGGGAATTGGGACAGATGCTGGGACTCACTATTGAACTCTAGGTGAGAGTAGTATGGAAGAATGGGGAGTTCGAAGGACCCAGAAGTTCCAGGAACCATACAAGAAGACTGTAAAAAAATGGTGGATCTGGACCCAGAGGGACTAGAACAAACTGATGTACCACCCAAGGATAATGCATAAAATAAACATAGACATCCTGTAAGAGCTAGCCAAATGACAGTGCATTTTCCATAGTAGTGGGGAGAGTGGGAACTGCCTCTGACATGAATTCTGGTAGCCCCTTATTTGACAACTTCCCCTTGGTGGAGAGGCTTTGTGGCACTCAGAAGAAGGAGAAGCAGTCTATCCAAATGAGACCAGATTGGCTGTGATCATATGGTGGGAAGGGAGGAGGTCCCTTTCTGTCACAAGTCTAGGGGATATTAACATGGTAAGAGAGGGATGGAGGGCATACAGGAAGATACAAATTAAGGGATAAAAATAGGGATGTAATCTGAATAAATTATTTTTAAAAACAATACAGAAAATAAAACATCCCACAATAACATGAAGCTGCAATGGTAAAAATACTGATTGATGATTTGTCAAGCAGGAGAACCACAGATGGAGGAATTAAAAGATAAAAGGAAAAGTTGGAACCAAGAAAGCTTCCATAAGCTGATGCCTATGTCAAGCAAGTTTATTAAAAAGTATACCATCTTGTATACTATTTGATAAGGTAATAGATCAAGGTAAGAAGAAAGCTAAATCAGATATTGTTAGCAAAGAAACACAAGATTTCTCAGACACAACTGAAGCAGAACTGATAACCATGACATTCAGGAGGAAAAGCCAAGTTCCCAGACACTGAAACTTGAATACCTTCAAGGTGCAGGCCCCATGTCCAGACTGGACCTTGACAAGTGTACCTGTCTACCTTGAGCAAAAATACAGATCAAATGGTCCCTTTTTCCTATCATCAGGGTCTCTGAGAAAGCCTTGGGTTGGTTTGGCTCTCAACATTCCCCTATCTTTTAATTTTTAAGGCCATAAGAGTTACATGTATCTGAACATCTAAGAGACACCAAGATCTAAGATACAAACCTCTATGAGATAGCAAGATCTAAGAGATACCAACATCTAAGACAAACCAAGATCTGGGAGATACCAATATCTAACAGATACTAATTTAACCAAAAGAAGAACTTGAATTGCTATGAATCCAAGAAGAAGGAAAACATCTCAAACCTGAGCAAAGCAAAAGCCAAGTTCCTCCAGTAGGAATATAGGCCAGCTCAGCTCTGCGCCTCAGCCCATGGAGAATCAAGATGAACTTTTGCACTCTAAAATATAAGACAATGAATTTATCGTGTTCAATCCACAGAATTTGAGCATGAGAAAAAATTTAAAGATACAAATGCCTTTACCTCCTTTTGCAATAAAGACTTTCTAATTCAAAGGATCTAAAATGTCAACTGTTCATGAATTTTCTACTGAACTTTTGATCAACGCGTCATGCATGGCAGGTCTCAGGCAAAAAGGAGAAGTGTGAAAGCTCAGCGAAGTGTGTGTTGTAGTCAGCTGATAACATTCTCAAGGAGGTTTGTGTTGTAGTCTGAAGCACTGTGGGAGGATAGCTGTAATACTGCTGACAGTAATAAACTGCCAGGTCTTCTGCCTGCACACTGCTGATGGTGAGAGTGAAGTCTGTTCCAGATCCACTGCCTGTGAAGCGATCAGGGACCCCAGTGTGCCGAGTGGTTGCACCATAGATCAGCAGTTTAGGAGGCTGCCCTGGTGTCTGCTGATACCAGGCTATACCAGTACCCACATTCTGACTGGCCTTGCAGCTCATGGAGACTGTGCCTCCTACAGATGTAGACGTGGATGGGGGAGACTGTGTCATCACAATGTTCCCATCAGCACCTGTAATCAGAAATGGACAATTAACATACACACTTACACACAAAGATTCCTCATACAATTGTTTTCATCTAAAATGTCTTTTCTAAAGGCACTCCCTGCTTATTATTGGCTTCTTATCAAACATAGGTGTTTCTCTACAAACAAATCACTTTATAAGATATCATAAAACATTTAATGTCTCACCAGACACCCAGACCAGCAGGAATAAGAAGACTTGGGTCTTTGACTCCATCTTGATGCCCCTGCCTGTCTGCTGCATTTCAGTCCTCACTACAAAGCCCTGGTTTATAAGACATGGGCATCTTCACTGACATTATGAAGCTATGCAAAGCAGTCTGCAAATGAGGAAGTAAATTTCCTGGGCAGAGGCATGTAAGATTATCCAGGTTAAATCAACAATGAAAAGTACCTTCAAAAAGAGTAAGCAATCACTAAGAAGAAAGCCAATGTAGAAGTCCAAGGACCAACGCTGAAGACATGGCTCAGAGGTCCAGAGTTAAATTCACAGAAACAACATGGTGGTCCACAGCTATCTATAATGAGGTCTGGTGACCTCTTCTGGCCTTCAGGTACATATGCAGGTGGAATATTCTAAACCTAATAAATAAATGAATTTTTTTAAAGAAGCTCCAACTTAGGAAGGACCAACTTAGAGTTCCCAAACCACAAATGTTTAGATGCTCTCACAACAGGTTTTCATTTTAAAAAATCAAGGATATTCATAGCAGATATGTTTTATAGAAGTAGTAGTAGATCTACCTTTGATTACAATCATGAAGAAACAATAAGTATCAAGCAACAACAGGAGAAAGAAACAGGGAAAGGAGAATAGAAGTAAAGAAAGAAATAAGGGTAAAGGGAAGAAAAGAAAGAAACAGATGTAGGAGAAGAGGAGAGGGAATTTTGGATTGAGAAGGAAAATATGGAGAGGAGAAAAGGAAAGAAAAAGATAAAGAAATATTTAAAAAGAAAGGTTTGGCATGCAGAGTCAGCTCAGTGGTTAAGACTACTTGCTTCTCTTGTAAAGCACTCATGATGATTCTCAGCCATCTATAATCCCAACTGTGGCACACAAATGGTATACATACATACATACATACATACATACATACATACATACAATTTGATATATGAACCCTGAGCTTTTGCTCCTGCTAGTGTGTATACTGCCTCCTGCCTACATTCTGATATCATGGATTCTAAATCTCTAAAAGCTCAGATGAATCCTTTCTCTATAACTTGCCTCCATCATGGTGTTTATCACAACAATAGAAAAGTAACTAATAAAAAGGGAAAATCAACCAAAAAGATTGGACACACAAAATATGAACTACTGTATGTGATCTATAATAGTGTCATGTCCTCTTGTATTCATAGGCAACAAAACCAAATGATCAATTTGCTCTTATGAAATACGTAAAAGTAATGAATAGATTGTTTACATGGAGCCTTAGGTTTCACCGTTATCAATGTTAAATTACTCATAAATATGAGATGAGAACTTGGCAGCAGAGTCTGTAAAGAGGAAAACCATGCTTCTTCAATATGGAGTAAGGTCTCTGGGTCTCCAAAACTGAGAGCAGATAAGAATTCAGAATTATATGCAACCCATGAGGAAGAGGCAGGAGTAGAATTGTGGCTTTAAAAAACTCTATTACATGTACTCTATCATTTGTAAATCTCAGATTTTAAACATAATTATATAAAAATAAACACCATTTTACTGAGTGTGTAAAGGAGAACTAGGAAGGGGAGGAAACCAGTGACAAATAAACATGGAACAGAAAGAAATAAGAGGGTAAAAGTTGTCTGTCTTATGGTCACTGTCAAGCCATGGTCCCACATACATCAATAAGTAAGGTATGTCCTTCACCCAAAAAAGAATAAAGAAACTATGATCCATTTACATAGTGGGATACTATTCAGCTATCAAGAACAAGGAAATCTTGAAATTTGAAGGCAAATGGATAAAACTAGAGACAATCATCCTTAGTGAGGTAACCCAGACCCAGAAAGACACACATGGTATATACTCACTCAGAAATGGATGTTAGTCACTTAATATGGGATAACTACATTACTATACAGAGACTGTTGCACCAACCAAAGACCATGTATGATGTGAACCTAGATCTTCTGCTCAGATGTAGTAGATAGCACAGTCTCCTGTGTGTCCCACAATATGGGGAGTAGTTAATACTTGTGACATGGGCTTTGGCTTCCCAATGTTGATCATTTACTCCCTGACAGGGTGGCCATGCCAGGCCAAAAAGGAAGATTACACAGATAGTATAGATAAAAATTGATAGGCTAAGGACAGATGATGGGAAAGGAAAGGACTAGAGGTGGGAAGGAGAACAGATGAGAGAGGGGGAGAGGGAATAAGGGAAGGAGGGTGGGATACGCAGGTGATAAAGGAGGGGGCTATATCTGGATGTAGGGGATTCAAACTGCACAACAAGCAGGTCGCTTATATTGCTAATCCCACTACATGGGAATAGTTCTGAGACTGGCTGCCACATCAATGTCTATGCATAGATAAGGCTTCCTGTTGGTCACAGAATCACTGTGACTTAGTAGATACCATTCTTCATATGTCATGAATGAGGGTTTGCAAATGACTTTCTTCTGCCCATACAAAAAGCAGAGATCCAGCTTTAATTGTTCTGTGCATCCCACACACCTCACACATTTATAAGTCTAGGACTATATAATGCTTGTAAGAAATTATGTTTTCAGAACAAAAGAACCAAACCCTGACTCTGGATGAGACCTGACAGGATTCGTTCTTCTCAGCATGCCAGGTGCTGACATCATGCATCCTTCAGGTTTCAGACCCAAGTTCTTCAGTTGCTGTTACTCATCAGAACATGACAGATTGCAGGACAACGTCAAAGAAAACTTCCAATACAAATTGGTCCAGCATTGTAGACTGTCCCACACAGAACTCCTATTAAGCCTGGAATTTCTCAACATGTAGAAACTAAACCACAAATGCAATTCCTTGCTTGTTTAACCATTTTCCACAATTTTATTTGGACCGCTACAAAGGTATTATTTGCAGCAAATCAGCCAGACAGAAGAAACCTTAAGAAAACAATGCCCCATTTCCCTTATGGGAGGTTGGGTAGGTTTTTGGTTGCTCTCTTGGCATGTAAAGGGTTATTTTCAATGGGAGTTAGTTATAAGTTATTGTTGGTCTTATTTAGAGAGAAAACAATGTTACACCCAATGATGTATATCTTTTCCTTTATCTTTCTTTCTTAGGAATGGAGATAGAGTTTGAAAAGGAAGAAGGGGGAATATAGAAATATATAGGGATGATAGGACAAAAAGTACATTATTGAATGTACTCCTCCACTTCCGGACTTAAATGTTACTCACCAATAAGGTTATTTTTAATTCATTGCTATAGAATTTTCTATATTGATGCAAAATAAGTTTAGAATTGGTATAGAATTCAAGTTATTCTTCACATACTTTTGTATTTCTACACAGATATGAGGTATCATATCCACATAACTCAATTAAAAAATAAGGTTCACTTCCAATATTTTGAAAGTGCTCTTGCAGGTTGTTCCAGATAATTAAATGATACAAGTGATCAAATCATGGTCATGTCATGTACTAGTCTATTTTAATCACAAGAATATACAGCCTAAATTTAACACATTGATATGACTCTAAAGGTAAAGTAAAATACTTAGATAAGGTCTTCAAAAACCTCAGGTAGCTACAGAATATGCCATTTGAAAGGGTTTTTATTATTTTTGTCAGTTTTTATTGTTTTTAAGAATCTTTTACAAGACAGGTTAACTCCTGGTAACACCCAGCCTACCTCAAAGATGGTGAAGATAAAAGAACGTCCTTATGAAGATGGCTTCAGATGTGTCAAACAAGCCACTGAGCAACATGTCCTTATTTCTTCCACAGACATAATTCTGCCTAAAAATGGACAAGCTTGGAAGCAGGCAAAGTAGATGGCCACACCCTACCAAGACAGGGTAAGCTAGTCCTCAATAGGTCCTGCCTCACAGACTGCCAAAATCTGCCAACAGAGTAGGCAGGTCCTCCATAGATCCTGACTCACAAATATTCCTTTAAGATGCATTAGATCAGAAAGTTGAAGGTGAAGCTGCAATGTTATAGAGTGTTGAGTGACTGTTCTGGTAGTAAACTGTCTTTGTAGGTTGGTTGTTTTTTGGTTTTTTTTTTTTCATTTTGAAGCTGTTAACCTGCACTTCCTGTTTACTCAGGTAATTTATTTTATTTCTCAAGTCTCTGAAGGGGTTGAAATCCAGATAATTTAGTTTTACAATTAAGCTTAGTTGTTTTGGATTAAAGATGTTTTTAGGTCTAGATAGATGTTTTAATTTGATAATGATGAGATAAGATAGATATTGATCTACATTGAGAAATTTAGACTCACCAAGATAGGAAAGATGTTTTCATCAAGGCTGCCAAATACAAATAGCTAAAACATGATGAATTCCTAATGGTTTCATGGTTCTTCTTGCTGTATGAGGTATATTGCATTTATATGTAATAATATAAATGTATAACTAAAAAATAAATATAAAAGAAAATTAATAATAAAAAACAAAAAGAAGACTTTAAAATCAGTAGCTATAATAGAGCATCTCTTAAGTGATAAAGAAGTGGGGGAATGACAGGCTGTAAAGGGAAAAGAAAGAAAATGCCATATAGCGACACCACATGCTGGCAAGGATGTGGAGAAAGAGGAACACTCCTTCATTGCTGGTGGGAATGCAGACTACTGCAGCCACTTTGGAAATCTGTCTGGCGCATTCTCAAAAAACTGGGAATGGGGCTTCCTCAAGAACCAGCTATTCCACCCCTTGGAATATACCCAGAAAATGCTCCAGCATAAAACAGGGACATATGCACAACCATGTTCATAGCTGCCTTATCCATAATAGCCAGGACATGGAAACAGCCTAAATGCCCCTCAGTAGAAAAATGGATAAAGAAACTGTGGTACATTTTCATTATGGAATACCACTCAGCTATTAAAAACAAAGAATTTCTGAAATTTGTGGACAAATGGATTGAACTAGAAATGATCATAATCAGTGAGCTGTCCCAGAAGCAGAGAGACTCAAATAGTATACACTCACTTATATCTGGACACTAGGCCAAGGGGCATGTCTCATGAAAGTCTTCACTTACTAGGAAAGTGGGATAGAGGTGAGAACATCCTAAGGTGAGAGAAATATAGGAGACAGGGAAATAGATGGATCCAGAGGGTCCTGGAATCCTACAAGAACACTATGATGGGCAGATCTGGGCCAAGGGGTTCTGCTCGATCTATGGCACCAACCAAAAACAATATGTGCAGTCATCATCAAACCCCTACCCAGACCTAGCCAAGGGACAGAATATTCTCCACAGTTCGGTAGAGACTGGGGACTGACTTTCACTCGAAGTCTGGTGCCCCATATTTGGCCATGTTCCCTTGATGGAGAGGCCCGATGGCACTCGGACAAAGGACAGCAGACTACCAAGAAGAAACGTGACTCCATAGCATCATATTCAAGGGGAAGAGGTCCCCATTAGTCACAGTCATAGGAAAGAGGAATGGGGTAACAGTAGAAGAGAGGGAGGAATGGGAGGATGCATGGGATGGGATAGCAATTTAGATGTAGTATGAATGATTTTATTTTTCAATAAAAATTTTTTTAGAAAACACAATGCCTTATAGACTCACGCACAAGCTACCCTTACAGAGGCATTTCTTCAATTTAGGTTAGCTCTTCTTGGATAACTATAGCTAATATCATTTTGACATAAAATTTAATCACTATGGGATACAAATTTGATTTATACATCATAATCTTCAAGGCCTTGTATTGGCACTATGCCAATAGGGTCAGTTTTTCCAACAAGGACAAGAGCTAAGGAGGAGGGTAAGTAGATTGGTGGCCTCTGAGGTTCTACTGCTACCTGTGCATGTTCCATCCTTATGCAAATACATAGATACTTGGGTTTAGACAGGTGACTGCGCATCAGTTTCACTGTTTGCTTGTTCATTGTCTATGAAAATTTTAAGTATATATTTCTGCCTAAATCATATGTGATTTTTTACATAACATAATTAGTCATAATTACTGTAAGGACTTTCTGCTATACAAAATAACTCATACACAAATAAATTTTATACGTAGTAGTTAATTATGTGTAATATCAGAAACCCAATGAAGAAAAATGAAGTCATTACAGCAATGTAAAGATTGCCTATATATAAAATGTGGATGGTTAATATAAAATGAACATTCTTAAACTGTTTCCAAACTACTTACTTTGCTAATGAACAGAGCTATAAAAATGAGAATATTTTGTTTCAAATCACCTTTAAATCATGCCTCCAAAATAGGTAAAATTGGTGGAAAATAATTATTTAATCTTGACCTATAAAAGATTAAAGGACACATTAGCCCCCTGAATGCTCTCCTGGACTCTCAAGACTACTTGAATAAAGCAAGGCCCACTGATCCTTAGACAGAGAAGAGAGTGTTTAATGACAAAGCTGTATATAGAGAGAAAGGCTGTTGTATCAGATGCAGTCTGATAGGCTGAGCTCTAAAGGGTGTTTGCATTTTAGGCTTATGTACTGAGGAGACTACAACTGTGTTCACAGAAATGACCTATCACATCTTGAGTATGAATGCTGATGGTGGTGAGGGTGAGCTCTATCCTCGACCTACTCCCACTTAAGGAGTCAAAATGTGTGGTAGGTACCCAGATGAAAAAATGAGTAGCCTCTCTCTGCTTTTGTTGGTATCATGATAAGTAACTTGCTTTGAGAGCTCTGTGTAGATACCACCGACTATGCAGCTGATGGCAAACCTCTGTACTGTAGACATGGCCAGGTTTCTCCTGTTCAACAAGTTTCCTCCACAACTGCTCCACTCCTTTCTAGTCTCCTTCAGAAGAAGCCTACAGTTCATAGCACCTCCTAGAGGTAACCACTGGAAATAATGTTACCTTCAAGCTATGTTAGAGCATGCTTTAACTTATGCATACAACCCAAAGTATATGTAAAATTCCACAATTTGTAGTACATAGGCTGTGCTGAAAGATAAAATCACTTCAATTTTCATTAAGTTTTATTGGCATGATAGCTAGTGATGGTGAATCATGTGATTTTAAAACAATGTTTTGAGTAACATTCCTATCTTGCTAGGATATTTCCACAAATCCATGATTGTACTTAACTTGCCATATGTTGTGGTTTTAAGAGGCACACCTCTGCCCAGCTTGGTGATAGATGTCTATAATGGGAGCAATTGGGAGGCTGACACAGGAGGAGCTGTATCTGAGATGTTGCAGACATCCTGGGCATTCGTGGTGATGCATTAAAGTGCAGAGGATAAAGTACCCCATTAAAGAAGGGGAGGAAGCAGAAATTCTATTTAAAAAAATATATATCACACCTTAGGTCTAATTTATGGACCCTAATAGTTGATTATATATATATATATATATATATATATATATATATATATATATATATATATATATATATATATATATGAGAGAGTGGGGGTAAAGAGCAAAGTAGATGCAAAAATAGAGAAGGAATGAACTAAGTAGGATGTAGAAAAGAGAAAACGGTAAATAAAGGTCAGATGAGTAAATATTTTTCAAAACATGTCCTATATTAGAAATAAATTCAAGTACTTTTCTGACAATTTTTTCGTTGCAGGAAAAACTATATCAAAAAGTGATGGAAGACAATAGTCACAAAGCTGAAAATTAGGAGTGCACTGAGATCCAGAAAACAAAAAGAATATAGCATCTTCCCGTGTCTTCACATACAAATACAGGGACTGGAGTGATGTCTCAGCAGGTAAAAGTACCGATTGCTCTTCCTGAACCTAGTATGAATTCCTGGTATATAAATAGCAATTCAATACTAATTGTAAGGCCAGTTCTAGGAGACTCAATGCCTTCTTCTGGCTTCCATAGACACTGTATGTATATGGTGCAAGACACGCATACAGGCAGAATATCTAGGCACATAAAGATTAACTAATTAATTAATCTTAAAGCCTTAACATAGAATTGTATGCTGCCAACATTTTAACTTCAGGCCATTGAGCCTTATGTTGGATTTCTATATTCCAGAACTACTAAATAGTGAATCTCTTTTGTTCAAGCCAGAGATTCTGGGAAATTGTTACAAAAAAATAACAATTTGAACAGAGAAATTATCCTCATTCTGCTCCATTAATCTTGAAGGCACTGCGCTTATTAATTCCTTGTAGGGCACACTGGCTATCAGGCAGATAATGGAAGAGTTCATGCCTGTGTGGTACTGTCTGGCCATTCTTAGAGAGATTTTTGTTAAAGAGTGAAGCACTATGGGAAGAGACTTGTAATGTTATACACAGCAATAATCCTCCAGATCTTGAACATACACAGTGGTGGTGGTGATGGTGAGGGTAAAATCTGTCCCAGATCCGCTGCCAGTGAACTGAACAGGGACTCCAGATACCCATGTATATGTCCAGGAGGTAAGCAGTTTAGGAGGCTGCCCTGGTTTGTGCAGATGCTGGGCAGGTGGTTCGTCCAGATGTAGCTGCCAAACAGACTCTGGCTGGACTTACACTTGATGGAAAGTCACTCTCCACCTGGCACATCTAAGAAAAATAGAAACTGAGTCATCATGATGTCCCCATTGGCACATGCAGTTAGGAAGAGAAGACATATAAACAAACATACATACAAACATACACGTACATACACATTCAGGATTTCACGACACAAACACTGATCTTTAAGGTTTCTTTTCTAAACTGACTGTGGTGGTACACATATTTTGCCCCAAATCATAGATGCAGGAGTATTTCTTTGAGATTGAGACCAGCCTGGTTTGCTGAATGAGTTCCAAATAAACAGGACTATCCGGAAAAATTGTGTCTCAGGAAAAACTCTTTCCTTTTGTCTGTATATTTCTGTAAAAATTCCTCTTTGCTACACATGGAAACTGTTTTTTAAAAAGCCACAACGAATCAAAATTCAGAACCTGGGAGCACAATCACAATAGATACATCATTCAAATAGTCCCCATAAATTCACATAGAACATTGTGGAAAAGGAGGAGGAGCAGTATAGGAGCCAGAGGATTAGGGGTTTACTGTGAGAATTTGGGTGCAATTAATGTCAGAAGCCATAAACATGAATTCTCAGCAATATAAGGAAATCCATCAATGTAACACATCACATATACAAACTGAAACAAAAAAATAAAAATACATGATCATCTCCTCAGATGCTAAAAAAGCCTTTGAGAAAATCCAAACCTATTCATGTTAAAAGTTTCCTCATACAGGCTTTTCCCTCCTCCCTTGGAAGCCCCACCTTCCCCTTTCTGTCCTTCTGTGCAGCAGATTGGCTAAACAGCGATTTATTGACAACTGCTATATCCACTCAAGACATTCTTCCACTACTTCACTATTCCCTCTTTTAATCTATGAAGCATCCAGCCTAGAATCTGGGGTGCCTGCCAGGTTCAGTGGCAATGGGTCAGAGACAGACTTCACACTCAACATCCATCCTGTGGAGGCTGATGATGCTGCAAGTCATTACTGTCAGCAGAGTTGGGATGATCCTCCCACGGTGCTCCAGGATTAAACAAAAACATTCTGGGCAGCTGTTCACTGAGGCCTAGTCTCTCAGTTCTCTTAGATAATATTTCCACTTGGTGTGTGCAATTAAGAGAAATTAAGTTGTTCCTGAAATAACTTAGATTGTTTACATGCTACATCCATAACGCACACCCCCAAATCATACTTCACAAAGACTAGAGGATAAACATTCAATAAAATAGAACTCAAATAAAAGCCAGGTGGTGTTGCCAGAGTCAGAGACAGGAGGCTCTCTGTGAGTTCAAGGCCACCCTGTCTATAGAATGAGCTACAGAACATCCAAGAATACATAGAGAAGCCCTGTCTTGAAAAAATAAAAATAAAAAATAAGCATTTAGAATAGGCTGAATGGCTGCTTTCAGAGACACATGATGTTCTAGTAAACTATCTGCTGACACCAACTCCCACTGGGTGAAGCCGGAGCAGGTGCCCTTTGAGCAGCAGCACACACTCTGCTGAGCTGATTTGCATATTGAGCCATTATATAACAGTCCAGGCTCCTTTAAGAGCAGCTGCCAGGCGCCTAAGAAGCATCCTCTCTTCTAACTCTCAGAGATGTAGTCAAACACACTCTTGCTATGGATGCTGCTGATGGGGGTTCCAGGTGAGAAGGTGCAGAGAAGTGTTGGGAGCATCTTCTGTGGCCATCACACTTTTTCGTACATCTGGGCTCTTGATCGTTATAATTAAGGCATTTGTAATTGATTTTGTTTCTCATTCACTTTGATTTTTCTAGATTCTCAGAGGGATGTCCACAAATATTCTTAAAATTTGTAAATGAAAAGGTCCTCTGCTGGGAAGGTTTTTATACATATATGATTCTGCTCTCTGTGTTTGTCATTCCAGGTACCATTGGTGACATTGTGCTGACCCAGTCTCCAGCTTCTTTGGCTGTGTCTCTAGGGCAGAGGGCATCCATCTCCTGCAGAGCCAGTGAAAGTGTCAGTGGTTGAAGTAAAAGTTATACGCACTGCTACCAACAGAAACCAGGACAGCCTCCCAAAATCGAACTATTTAGCATCCAACCTAGAATCTGGAGTCCCTGCCAGGTTCAGTGCCAGTGGGTGTGGGACAGACTTCACACTCAAAAGCCATCCTGTGGAGACTGATGATGCTGCAACTGTCAGCAGTTTTGGAAGTCTCCTTCCACAGTGCTCCAGAGTTAAACAAAAACCTTCTGGGCTGCTGCTCACTGAGACCTAGTCTCTCAGTTGTCTTACTCTTTGACATCTCATCTACAGATCTCTAAGCTTATTTGGGAAAATATCTTAAATGATGAAACAAGCTTTTATAAAGTGACTTTTATAATTTTATGATTTACCATAAAAATTTCCACATTTATGGTTACTTATTAATTATTATTTGTTTAAATTTTATTAACACACTTTTCTTTGTGTGAATTGTCCTTCTTCTCCCCTATCTCCAAGACCACATATTTGCATATTCCCTCTCGCCCTCAGTATTCCTCCTTTACCCATCTTATTACTTAGAGTTCCTTTTTTTTAATTCTGAAAATAGAGAAAGACAATGGAAACAAATTACATCACTTAAACAAAGACATTTGTGCATGAGTGTGTGTGTGTGTGTGTGTGTGTGTGTGTGTGTGTGTGTGTTGTGAAACAACAATGTGCAGACATTAGTTCTTTCTTTCCATCATGTGTGGTCTGGAAATCAAGCTCGGGCTGTCAGTATTTGCTGTTATCACCTTTCCTGCTACCAGCTGAAGAATCTTTCCAGTCTGATGTACAATTTCTTTCCCTTTAGTTCTTTATTTTCATTTTAAATTGTGTGCTTAGGGAGGGGTGAATGAGGGAGTGCCCTTAGCAGTCAGAGGAGTGTATCAGACTCCAGGAGCTGGATACAAAGAAGGTTTTAACCTAGTTGATATGGGTACAGGAAGCCAAACTGCAAGAGAAATGAGTGCTCTTCACCAATAAGCCATTTATTCTCTCATGATCTGCCATTTATAAAGGGATTTTTAGATTTTTTTAACCCATTTTCTCTAGACTAATAAAAAAAATTAATTGTGTCCTGGACTGGTGGTCAATCAGTCTCACAGTTCCAGGCTGCGCAATAATAATCTAACTTGCCACTGCACTTGTGGCACCGAGCTCTATTGCGGTGGGGTCTGGGGCAGACACAAAAATCAGTTTTTTGCATCAGAGTTCATTGGAGAGAATTACTGCAACCGGGCCCAGATGTTCGGCGTACTGAATCAAGGGACAGAGAGGCCCCAACAGGAGCAGAAACCCCGAATTGAGGTGCAAAAGGAGCAGGCTTTTCAGGCAGGTCTCTCTCAGGGGCAGAATGGGCTGTAAGTTGAAATCCCAAACCCCAAGGTAGTCCAGCGCCGAGTGCCATTTTATATTAATCAGGGGTCAATGTGTCAGGATACCAAAGAACAGGTGAAATCCGAGAGGAAGACCAGACAGGATTACCCCTCCATGTCGGGCGATGGGTTAACTTGTCAAAGAAGACTTTTGGTGAGCCATCGAGGACCATTTTCCTCAGTATCAAAAATGCAAACTGACCCTCGGTCCCAAATGAGGATTGGGTCAGGGCCCTTCTATTGACCCGTCAAGGGATCTTTCCAGCAGGCCAGAGCATGAGCAAGTTGAGAGCCAGCGTGCCATAAATGGTCGGCAGCTGATTTGCTATTTAGGTCGAGAGTAAGGAAATTGAAGACAAAGAGTGCATGTGAGAGCCAATTATGGGGCATAGGCATAGGGTAGAGAGTTGGGGAATGGGCCTTCACTTTATGGAAGGTGTTTTTAAGTGTTTGATGTGTCCACTCGACAATGACTTGACCCTGGTGATTATAAGGAATGTCTGTAATATGTTTGATGTCAAGAGAGGCACAAAAGGCCTGGAATTTAGTACTGGTGTATTCTGGCCCATTGTCAGTTTTAATAACTTTAGGGAGGCCCATTACTCAGAGACAACGAAGCGTGTGGGTAAGAACATCCTTAGAGGCCTCATCCGACAAAGGAGAGGCAAAAATGAAGCCACTAAAGGTATCAATAGTGACATGAAGGTATCTGAGTCTGCCAAAAGGTGGAAAATGAGTAACATCCATTGGCCATAGGGCATTAGGGAGTAATCCACGTAGGTTAATACCCAAGTGGGGAACAGGGAGATGGGAAACACACGTATGACAACCCTTTACTATCTCCCTTGCCTGTTCCCTGGTAATTTTATACATAAGATGCAAGGTGGTGGCATTGAGATGATGAAGGGAGTGGGCATGCTTTGCCTGGGTTAATGGATCAAAAAAGGTGAAAGCAAAAGTGTTAGTGCAGGTGCCTGCATCTGCCAGGGCGTTGCTTTTCGACAAAGGGCCTGGAAAGCCAGTGTGAGCTCAGAGATGGGTGAGAAAAAAAAGAGGGGTACGAGTTTGAATGTGTTTTTATATCTCAGCAACCAGGGAAGAGGCCTGTGGAGAGGCTTTAATGTAAGGCACAGTTTCTAACAAGGGAGCAGAATATATATATTAAGAGGCGTGTGGAAAGGTTTTGAAAACCTGGAGCACAGCAAAGAGCTCAACCAATTGGGCCAATGAGAGGTCGGTAACGAAGGTGTGTGTCTCTCCGTTAATCACATAGGCCACACAGCCATTTGAGGAACCATCGGTAAACACCAGGAGGGCATTTATGAGCAGCCTGTGAACCATTTTTTGTGGAAAGACGAAGGGATGGGGTCAGGCAAACTGAATGAGGGGATCCTCTGGATTATGATTATCAATTTGTCCTGTGAATGAATCAAGGAGGGTGCCCCATTCGAAGGAAGTTTGGAGGAGCCAGTTTACTTGATCCGCCATATAGAGCGAAACTATTAAATCAGGTTCTTTACCAAAGAGCTGTCTGGACATCCTTCTTCCTTTATTATGAGTTGGGCAAGCAATGAAGCATAAGTGCCAAGGACCTTTGAGGGGGAGAAGGACAGAGGGACCCAAAAGAGGGGAGTTCTCCTGGTGGGAGAATGGGATGAACTCTGCCAGAAAACTCCAATGGGAGAGTGAGTAGTAACGCAGAGTATATACACAAGAGGTATATGGGGAGCAAACTGAAAGGTGGATTGTGATTGTATAGCTTGGTTGATTAAGGTAAGGGATTCTTTATCTTCAGGTGTAAGTTCTTTAGGGGAGGAAGGGTGAGAGTCTCCCGTTAGTAACTAACTGGTAGAGGGGCACCAAAACTGCAGGAGGTATCTTATATGAGGCCTAAGAAATTGCAGGTTTCCTAGAAATTTTTGAAGTTTGTACCTCGAGCTTGGGGACATAGACCTGCTGTGACTTGAGATATATAAAAGGTTCAGACATTTGAATCTTTTTAGGAGCCACCTTAAGCCTGGTGGCAGAGAGAGTACACTGAAGTTGTTGAAATCAGGTGAGCAGCCCTCGTGGACAAGAGCCAGCCAAAAGAATGCCATCCATATAGTGAATAATATAAATAGAAGGCCAAGCATTCCACATGGTCTGTATAATATGTCCAACAAAATTTTGAGCCAGAGTAGGGCTCCTAGTCATCCCCTGGGGCAGTACCTTCCATTGATAACGTGGCATATGTTGTTGGAAGTTAATCTGGAGGAGACTAAAAGCAAAGTGGCTACAATCCTCCAGGTGGAGGGGTATAGTGAAAAAACGATCTTTAAGGTCAATGACTATCTTATGGAAATTGCGAGGGATGGCAGAGAGGGAGGAAAGACCAGGTTGTAATGCTCCCATTACTACCATGGCCTTGTTTATTGCTCTTAAGTCTTGTAGGACTCTCCATTTGCCTGATTTCTTTTTAATAACAAATATAGGGTTGTCCCTGGGTGAGTTGGGGGGCTCAATATGTCCAGCAGCAAGCTGTTCTTTCACTAACAGCATAGCCACGTCAAGTTTGTCTTTGGAAAGAGGCCATTGGTCAACCCAAACCGGGGACGAAGCCTTTCTAGTAATCTTGTCTGCATGTAGGGGTGCAGTTATGGCAACACCCCTAGGAAAACCAAGTCCTTCTCTTTCTTTTTGGAGAGGTTTTATGGGGGCTGTTCTGTCCTGGGCATGAGTCCCCAGTCTCTGACCCTGTAGGTACCCTTGATTCATCATGAGTTTAGTTACTGTTTCATTGGGGCTGAGCATCAACACATTCATTTGAGACAAAATGTCTCTGCCCCAGAGATGGACAGGAAGGTCTGGGATAATGAAAGGAGAGACCAATCCTGAGTTGTCTTTTTGATCCGACCATCTGATTGCAGAAGCACTAATGAGGGGATTTTGAGAATGTCCAATGCCCTGAAAATGGGTCGTTCATTCAGTAAAGGGCCAATGTTTTGGCCAATGCTCATATGCTGTTACCGTGGCGGCAGCTCCGGAATTGAGGAGTCCCTTAAATAACTGCCCATTAAGAAACAAAGTGAGCATAGATTTAGAGGGAGAAATCTTTTGCACCTAGAATGCCTCTGAGGATGGAGGGTCAAGATTGCAGGCTTTAGTTAGTGCCTTAGAGGGCCCAGGCTCTAGAGGAAGGAGCAGGGCCTGTGCCAAGCTTTGACCAGTGGGGGTATATACAGGTCCCTGTAGAGCAGAGACCAAGAGCTGGTACTCTCCCAAATAGTCAGAATCAATAGCACCAGGATGAACTTGAATGCCCTTTAAGGCAGAAGAAGTACATCCAATGATTAGACCAAAGGTATTAGCAGGCAGGGGACCAAATATTCCAGTAGGAAGTAATCTAGTTCTTTCCTCAGATGTCAATATTGTGCTGTTGGTGGTACAGATGTCCAATCCTGGGCTGTTTTCACTTGCTTCCCAGAGATCTGAAATGGATTGTTGGCTTGCATAGGGGGCATTAGGAGTGGTGCCCCGAGGCTGGGGTGAATGTCAATGCTGGGTTCTGAGGTGACATGTTGGCTGGAACGAACCCAATTCCTCCAGGGTTTGCTCGGTTGATGGGGGCCAGAGGTTGCCCCTGAGGGAAGTTTCCTGACCCAGGGGGAGGAAGAATGTTGCCCACTAAATCAGTCTTGGAGGGTCACTCATTAGTCCAGTGACGTCCCCGTTTACAACGTGGGCAGACTGTGTCTGGCTGGAGCTAGGAAGTCAAGGGTGTGCTAGCTGTCCCACCTGAGAAGAGAGTTTGGCCATTCTCCCAGGTCCTTCGGGGCTGGGGGCACTCCCTGGAAAAATGTGCCACAATCAAAGTAGGCTCTTTGCAAAGAAGAAGAACCAAGACCAGCCCTCTGAAGGGCAGCTCCAATGGCCAGGCCTATCACATGGTTGGACCCTATACCTGCACAAAGTAGGATGTAATCAGAAAGAGTTCCTTTCCGGTGGTGTTTAAGAATGTCCTGACATGTCAGGTTAGCATTCTCAAAAGCCAACTGCTTGATAAAAGTATTTTCTGGATCCTGAGGTCCAAACAAGCAGCTTGCAGTCTCATTGAGGTGACTGATAAAGTCACTATAAGGTTCCTCAGGGCCCTGTCTGATTTTTGTAAAAGTGACTGAGGCAGAGCCCCATGAAGGGAGCCTTTTCAAGGCACCAAGGGAGGCTTGTCTCACCTGTGCCAGGAGGTCAGGAGTGTAAGCAATTTGTTCACTGAGTGTATCAAAAGGGGGGGGTCACCCAGTATTCTATTTGTGGTCCAGTCTCAAGTGCCCTCATTATGGTCATTTCTCGTTGACAAGTCTTGTGCTGCCTCCTGGAACTCAGCCTTCCATAACACAAAGTCTCCTCTTTGTGTTATGGATTTCAAGTTGTTTGAATTCATGAGGAGTGAGCCAGGCTTCTGTAGAAGCCTTCAACAAGGCCAGAGTAAAGGGCACAGTTGCACCATATTTTGTCACTGCTGCTTTCATTTTCTCTATGACAGATAAAGATAGAGGGGTATAGATCAAAGGACGCCCCTCCATAGGAGCTTCTAGGCTGCCTGTAGTGCCCTCATTGGCCTCTCACTCGTCTGCCTCTTCTCCTCGCTATCCCTCCAGCCCCCGGGAGAATGTTCCGCTGTCTGGCTAGCAGGTGTTGTTCCCTTACTAGGAATAGTCATGCTGCAACGAAGTGAAAGTGGAAAAGCACACGTAGTGTAGGGCGGTAGTTCAGAAGATGCCTCACCAGCCAAGTAGAAGAGACCAGCAAGTTGTTGGTCCAGGTCCCTGAGTGTTTTAAGGTAGGGCAATTTGTTCCTGACGGTTACAGACTAGCTCACAGAGGGTCAAGAGGTCAGAGGTGGTGACTGCTCATGCCTGGCAGAGTAGAGGATTGACGGCGAAAACCTGATCAAATGGCGGGGAACCATAGGGAGGTGTAGGGTGAAAAGGAGAAAGGAAAGAGGCAGAGAGAGGCTTAGGATCCCCGAGAATTTTTGCTTTAGAATTGGCTAGAGTTGAGGAGGGACTGTTATCAGGTTTTGTCTCTTTGGACACAGTGAGGGTTGCCTCCAATTTCATAAGTGGTCAGTCAGAGTTATGGCATCATGCAGCCTCCTCTTCCAGGGAGGCGGCACTGCCAGGGTTAAGAGGTCCATTATCTCCAAAATCAATGAGGGAAAGATATAATGATGAAGTGCCAGTAAGCAGAGGCAAAGGGTGAGATAGGGCAGGAGGGAAGGGGGAAACAGAGGAACTAGAACACCCACCAGCCATCTCGTAGTCAGGACTCGGCTTGTGCGTCTGGCTCCCTTCAGGAGTCGGAGGCCGAGACCCAGAGGTCGCAGACGGCAACCGGGAGCACTGACGGAGGAGTTGTTCTCCTTCGTCAATTACATTTTTGACATCACGCCAATCATGATGAGTCTTTAGGACTTCATTAATGAGATTCCAGTAACTGAAAGCCGTCACAGGCACCTTTTTAGGACCAAAAGCATGATAATAGTCTTGAAGACAATCCCCGACCTTTCGCCACTTTTTCTCATTAATAGTTCCTTCCTGTGGAAACCATGGACAGACTACAGCTAACAATTTTTAAAATCTAATAAGATCCTTCTTTTTAACTTTAGTTTCTGTCATCTTGAGTGAATCTTTAAGCTCAGAAACAAAGAGGTCATGTTGAGAAATTTCTTGTCTCATAATGAAAGAGAAACTTATGATATGCACCACTTATGACATGCATCACTTATGACAAGCGCCACTTATAACATGCACCACCTGCAACTTACCAATTGCCTGAGAACCACTCAGGAGACTCCGATTCTTGAATGCCAGCCATTCCACTGATGGTGGGGCGGTGTTCTCTCCAAGGGGATCACATTGGGCCCCACTTTGAGGCACCACCTGTCCGGACCTGCTGGACAATCAACCGAGACGTATGGACCCCTAAGGAGAGAATAAGAAACAAGAGGCTCAAGGAACGGACAGCAAGTCAAAAACATCTGATCAAGCTGACAAAATTTTATTTTTCTCAGGCTGCTTATAAGCACAAGGCAGGATGTTGAGTGGGAGCAGAGGGGGAACTAGGGTGAAAGTGAGGTCAGCCCCCTGCTCCTGCATACCACACAATGTTCCCTTCATGATCAGGTGGCGCAACGCTGGCAGTTTCCTAGAAGTGTGGGACAGTGAGACTGGGCACTAACTTAGGTGAAACAGATCTATCTCTGGTTGTTGAGAAACCTAAAGACAGGAGGTCTCCTGGAGAGTTCCCCAAGAGGTCACCGAAAGGGAGGAAGCAGGAAAGGTTTTGTCACGCAGAACACCGGAGGTCCAAATGGCCATATTTGTTGAAAGCACCCCCATCAAATGACTGCTCTGGAGACTGCCAGGGCTGCAGCTACCCAAGAGACTAAACAGGAACATAGGCAGGGCCCCGCCTACTGAGGTGATTAGCATGGTCACCCACCTGCAAGTGTGATTGGCACGGTGGCACAGTGGCATGGTGTCTGGAAGATCTGGATCATAATAAGTCCAGGGGGGACAGAGAGCATGTTTCTGGGCCCACCAGTCTGCTAAAAGTCCCAGAACCCGACAGGAGACCAGGCAGTTGGGGACACACCCACCAGCTGCAGTGCTAAAGCTGTGCTCACAGCTTGTCTGATCTGTTCTAAGAATTTAGAGAAAGGGTGCACTATTCCTAACAGCAGGACAGGTGCCCGCCATTGTTAATCAGTAGCTTTGTATCTTAGACTGAACTGTGGGTGGTGTATCTCCAGGCTAGAACTACTGGCCCAGGAAAAACAAGGACAATGTGTGGCTCTGATGCCAGACCAACCCACTAGTCCCAAGAAAGCCCCAGGGGCCAGTGTCCAGGTAAGTGTGAGTGCAAAACATAAAACCAGAGCCAAGGGTGTTGGCCTCACCTACACCCCATATCATCCTCTCAGAGCACTCATGGGCTGTTGCCCCAGGGGGTAAAGGGAACGTGGATCTGAGCCTACCAGAATACAGAGAAATTCAGGGCCATCACAGGGGACCAACCAGTTGTGGTCATCCCCCCCACAAGACACAGCGCTAAAGTACTACACCCAGGTGGTCTAATCTAAGAACCTGGAGGAAGGGTGCACACTGCCCAACAGCTGGATAGGTTCCCACCAGTGATAACTAGGAACTTGGTATCTGAGACTGAACTTTGGGCAGTGTAACTCCAGACTGGGGATATTAGTCCAGGGAAAAAACACAGAAAAATAGGTGGTTCTGATCTAGGAAAAACCTGCAAGTCCTGAGAAAGCCTCAGGGTCTGGAAACCACTGCAACATGAGCACAAAACCAGAACTCTGAGTCAAGGTTGTTTGCATCAATTGTGCCCCCTGTCTTCCTCTCTGACCACCTGTGAACATGCTGGCTCAGGGGGGAATGGAGAGTGTAAATCAGGCACACCAGGCCTTGGAGAGACCCAGGGCCCACACAAGGTCTCAGGCAGCTGAAGTCACACCTCCAGCCACAGCTTTAAGGCTTCCCACTGCTGAGCAGGCATGCCTGTGGGCATGTCACACATGCCCACCCTCTGTCTCCCTCTCTGGATGCTCAGTGGGCCTATTGGCTGAGGTGAAACAGAGAGCGGGGATCAGGGCCCAAACTTCAGAGAGAGCAAGATGACTACAGGTCAAAACAAAACCTTAAACAACACACACCAACAATATATGGCATCTCCAGATCCCAACTATCCCAATGAAATCAACCCTAAGAACTCAAACACAATTGAAATACAAGAAAATGCCTAGCAATCCATAGTAATAAAGATGATAATGGAGGAAATTAATAATATCTGAAAGAAAATGCAGGAAGATGCAGCCAAACAAATTGAAGACATTAAAGAGGCCTATAAAGAGGCACTGGAAAAAGTCCAGGAAAAGACAAACAGCCAGATGATGGAAATCAATAAAACAATTCAACATCTGAGGCCCAGAGAAAGTCGCTGGAAGAAACTCAAGAAAACACAAAAAGCCAGATGAAGGAAATCAATAAAGTAGTCCAAGATCTGAAGATGAAAATGGAAACAATGATAAAAACACAGACAGAAGAAAGACAGGAACAAAAGAACTCAGAGAAGCATGCAAGTAATACAGACCTCAGCTTCTCTAACAGAATTCAAGAGATGGAGGAACGAATCTCGGCAGTAGAAGATTTTATGGTAGAACTTGAAACAAACATTAAAGAAAATGTTAAAACTGGAAAATTCCTGACACAAAACATCCAAGAAATAAAGGACAACATGAAAAGACTAAATCTAAGGATAATAGGAGTTGAGGAAAGAGAAAATGCCCAGCTCCAAGGACCTAAAAATATCTTCAACAAAATCATAGAAGATAATTTGCCCAATCTAAGGAAGGAGGTGCAAATAAACGTACAAGAGGCCTATAGAACACCAATTAGAATAGACCAGAAAAGAAAATCCGCCCACCACATAATAATCAAGACACAAAATATACAGAATAAAGAAAAATATTAAAAGCGCCAAAGGAAAAGGGCCAATTAATACTTAATGGCAAACCTATCAGAATTACACCCACCTTCTCAGCAGAGACCATAAAAGCCAGAAGATCCTGGACAGAGGTCCTGAAAACCTTAAGAGACCATAGGTTCCAGGCAAGAGTACTCTACCCAGCAAAACTTTCAATAAATATTGATGGAGAAAACAAGATTTTCCATGATAAAAACAAATTCAGAGTTCCTAACCACAAATCCAGACTTACAGAAGTTAATAAAAGAAAAACTCCAAACCAAAGTGACAAACTACAACAAAAACCATACGAGATTTAGATAACTATACAGTCGCAAAAACAACCACACAAGTACTCTTCTGCAACCAACATCAAAATCAAGGGACTTACCAGTTGCTGGTTACAAATATTTCTCAACATTAATGGTCTCAATTCTCTAATAAAAACACAGAAGCTATTCAAATGGATGCATAAGCAAGACCCAACATTCTTCTGCATCCAAGAAACACATCTCAGCCACAAGGATAGACATTATCTCAGGGTAAAAGGCTGGGAGAAAGTATTCCAAGCAAATGGACACAAGAAGCAAGCTAGTGTAGCCATTCTAATATCTAATAAATTAGACTTTACACCAAAATTAATCAAAAGAGATGAGGAAAGACACTTTATACTCATCAACGGTAAAGTCAAGTAAGATAATATCACAATTCTGAACATCTATGCTCCCAATACAAGGGCACCAACATTTGTAAAAGACCTATCAACAAAGCTCAAACCACACATTGATCCCCACACACTAATAGTGGGAGACTTCAACACCCCACCTTCACTGAAGGATAGGTCATTGAAACAAAAACTAAACCGAGAACTAACAACATTAACCAATGTCATGGATCAAATAAATCTAACAGATATCTACAGAACTTTTCACCCAACCACAAAGGATTATATCTTCTTCTCAGCACCCCACAGAACCTTCTCCATATTGCTCACATAATCAGTCACAAAGCAAGCCACAACAGATTCAAGAAGATGGAAATAATACCATGTATCCTATCAGATCACCATTGTCTAAGACTGGACTTCAACAAAAACAGAAACAATAAAAAGCCTACACACATATGGAAACTAAACAACTCTCTCCTTAATGACACCTGGGACAGGGGAGAAATAAAGAAAGAAATAGAAGACTTCCTGAATTTCAATGAAAATGAAGGAACAACATACCCAAATTTGTGGGACACATTGAAGGCAGGGCTAAGAGGAAAATTCATATCACTAAGTGCCTTTAAAAAGAAATTGGAGGGGGGATTCCAAGATGGCGCCGACCAGTAGGCACCATAGCTGATCTTCTCTGAGGAGACCAGGGACTTGAATGGAACCACAGACTGCTGGATTTTGAGAACTGTAGGTGAGTGGGGCCCCAAACTCCGCAGACAACCAGGGGGTCCAACCCCGGGACAAGCGACAGCCCCGAGGGCTAAACGCACTCCCCAAACTCTGAAAAGGAATCCACAATCAAGCTGTAGCCAGCACAAAAAACCCAAATTCGCCATTTGGGGAGGAGATTTTCCGGAGCCCCAAGCCTGAGGAGTCTCAGCAAATAGGGTGAAACTACCATTGATCCTGTACATCCACACCGCGCCGAACTGCGGACGGCACCTGCCTAACCCGGGTGGAAACACAGGTGGCGAGTCTCACCAAAACCAACTAGATCTGGGGACCGCGTCCGCGTCCTGCGCTCAAGCTGAAGCCAGACACAAAGGTTTGACCCTGCAAACTGGGGCAGTTAGCAACCGGCGTGGTCTGCTCCCACAGCCCAGTGGGTCCGCCCACGTTATAGGGAGCCGAGGGTCACGCTTGCAGGGACTAACTACTGCCCTAAAGGGAACTGGCAGTACTCCGGCAGCAGATTCACGCCAGCGGTCTGAACTGCCTTTGGCGCCAGCTGCGTGGCCCGACTGCCGGCAATCCCCAAACAACTGAACTAACTGGGCCCATCTTTGTGGGCCCGCGACAGATCCACCCAGGTTATCGGGAGCTGTGGGTCTTACTGGCAGGGAATAACTGCTGCCCTAAGGCGACGCACTCTGCCTTTCTCTAGCAGAAAGGGAAAATACAGGAGATTTGTCGCCAGCCGAGGGGACGAGCTGCTGGCTCTGACTGGGCTCTACCTGAACAATAGACCTAGCAGGGGTCATTCTTGCGCGCCCTCGTTAGGACCGCCCACTTTATCCGGAGCTGTGGGCCTTGCTGGCAGGGAATAACTGCTGCCTTAAAGTGTCTGGGAGCGGTCTAACCTGCTTTTGTCCCCAGCCACGGGGACGAACTGCTGGCTCTGACTGGGCTCTCCCTAGCTGTATCCCACAATATAGGGAGCTGAGGCTCATATGTGCAGGGTATAACCGCTAATTTATAGCAAGCTGGGAGTGGCCTGGCATACAGGGGCGTGGAAACTGCTACCTCCTCAGATACTGCCAGTGGCCTGAAACCGTATGGTTACAGGCACAGATCCTGTAATCTCCAACAGGCAGATCCTAGCTGTGTCAGCTCCTGCAGACCCAGCAAGAACTCCGAAATTCATGGGAAAGGCTGAACGCTCCTAAGACAGCTACAACCCAGAAGATCTGATCCACCTGGGGTCTTGGCTACAAAGCAACAGGAAAGACAGACAGCTGGGATCAACCTACACAACCAGAGAGCTTGTGTGCTGACCTTACTCTAGATCCCAATACTGCTGACTTGAGATACAGCAGTAAGGGGAAAAGGCCCAAACAGAAACCTACTTCGCGGGACTCAGCCTGGAGCCTAAGGTGTTGAGAAAAATCTACAGGAGTAGAATCTGAATCACCAGCCTGGTCCAGGGAAGTACTCCCTGTTCCCCACAGGTAAGGGCACCCTACCTATAAGCAGACATCAACTATCCACTCCCAAACAGGGAAGGTCACTACAAACCACCTCCCAACATTAGATTCACCAAAATGACAAGGGGACAACGAAAGAATGCTAACAAAAACCAAAACAGGATGGCATCTCCAGATCCCAGCAATCCTAATGAAAACAACCTGGAGAACCCAACAACAATGGATATACATGAAAACCACCTCAAATCCTTAGTAAGTAAGATGATATTGGAAGAATCAAATAAATTTTGTAAACAAATGCAGGAGGAAGCAAACAAGAGGGCTGATGACTTAAAAGAGTCATATAAAGAGGCATTTGAAGAATTTCAGAAAAACACAAATAACCAGATGAAGGAAATTATTAAAACAGTTCAAGACCTGAAGATAAAAATGGAAGAAATCATAAAAGAACGCACAGAAGAAAAACGCGATCGAGAAGCATCAGAAAAGAAAGCAAACATCTCAGAGGTGGCCTTATCTAACAGATTACAAGAAATGGAAGAACGAATATCAGGACTTGAAGATACAATCGCACAATTGGAAACAATCATCCAGGATAATGCTAAATCTGAAAAGTTCCTGACACAAAGCGTTCATGAAATAAAAGACAACATGAAAAGACGAAATTTGAGAATAATAGGGATAGAGGAAAGAGAAGGTAACCGACTCCACAGCCCAGAAAATATCTTTAACCGAATAATAGAAGAAAATTTCCCCAATTTGAAGAAGGAGATGCATACGAACATACAAGAGGCCTACAGAACACCAAATAGAATAGACCCAAAAAGAAAATCTTCCCGCCACATAATAATAACAACACAAAATATACAGAACAAGGAAAAAATATTAAAAGCGGCAAGAGAAAAAGGACGAGTAACATATGAAGGCAAACCTATCAGAATCACTCCTGACTTCTCAGCAGAGACCATGAAAGCCAGAAGGGCCTGGACAGAGGTTCTGCAAACGCTAAGAGAACACAGATACCAGGCAAGACTACTATATCCAGCAAAATTATCAATAACCATTGGAGGTGAAGACAAGATATTCCATGACAAAAACAAATTCACACAATACCTAGCAACAAATCCGGCTTTACAGAAGTTACTAGAAGGAAAACTCCACCCCAACCGGTCAAACTACAACCAAAAATACATAAGAAATAAATAACTGCACCATTGCAAAATCACAACTTCACAAAAACTCGATTGTTATAAATACCAAAAATGAAGGGACTTACCAATCACTGGTCATTAATATCTCTCAACATTAATGGTCTCAACTCTCCAATAAAAAGACACAGACTAACAGAGTGGATGCATAAACACGACCCAACATTCTTCTGCATTCAAGAAACAGATCTCAACCACAAGGACAGACATTGCCTCAGAGTGAAAGGTTGGGGAAAAATATTCCAAGCAAATGGTCACAAGAAACAAGCTGGGGTAGCTATTCTAATATCTAATAAAATAGACTTTCAACCAAAATTAGTCAAAAGAGACAAGGATGGTCACTTCATACTTGTCAAAGGTAAAGTCAACCAGGAAAACATCACGATTTTGAACATCTATGCTCCGAATACAAGGGCTCCGACATTTGTAAAAGAGTTATTAACAAAGCTTGCCCCATTCATCGATACCCACACATTAATAGTGGGAGACTTCAACACCCCACTTTCACTCAAGGATAGGACTTTGATTTCAAAACTAAGCCGGGAAATAACTTCATTAACCAATGTCATGAATCAAATGGATCTAACAGATATCTACAGAACTTTCCACCCAAACGCAAAGGAGTATACCTTTTTCTCAGCACCCCATGGAACGTTCTCTAAAATTGATCACATAGTTGGTCACGAAGCAAACCTCAACAGATACAAGAAGATTGAAATAATACCTTGTATCTTATCAGATCACCATGGTCTAAGGCTGGACTTCAACAACAATAGAAATAACAAAAAGCATACCAACACGTGGAAACTAAACAACTTTCTACTTAATGACACATGGGTCACGGAAGAAATAAGGGAAGAAATAAAAGACTTCCTGAAATTCAATGAAAATGATGGAACAACATACCCAAATTTGTGGGACACATTGAAAGCAGTGCTAAGAGGAAAATTCATAGCACTAAGTGCCTTTAAAAAGAAAATGGAGTCATCCCACATAAACAACCTAACAACACATCTGGAAGCCCTAGAAAAAAAAGAAGCAGAAACACCCAAGAGGAGTAGATGCCTGGAAATAATCAAACTCAGGGCTGAAATCAATAAATTAGAAACAAAGACAACAATCCAAAGAATCAACAAAACCAAGAGCTGGTTCTTTGAGAAAATTAACAAGATAGTAAAACCGTTAGCCAATCTAACTAAAAGACAAAGAAAAGCTATCCAAATTAACAAAATCAGAAATGAAAAGGGAGACATAACAACAGACACCGAAGAAATACAAAGAATCGTAAGGACCTACTTCAAAGACATTTATGCCACAAAATTTGAAAATTTAAGGGAAATGGACAAATTTCTCGACCGATTCCATTTACCAAAATTGAACCAAGACCAGATAAACAAATTAAATAGCCCTATTTCGCCTATAGAAATAGAAGCAACCATTGATAGTCTTCCAACCAAAAAAAGCCCAGGGCCAGATGGTTACAGCGCAGAATTCTACCAGTCCTTCAAAGAGGAGCTAATACCGATACTATTCAAGCTATTCCGAAAGATAGAAATGGATGGAATATTACCAAACTCCTTTTATGCGCCACAGTCACATTGATACCTAAACCCCACAAAGACCCAACAAAAAAAGAGAATTTCAGACCAATTTCTCTTATGAACATTGATGCAAAAATACTCAACAAAATACTCGCAAAGCGAATACAACAGCATATCAAAGACATCATTGACCATGACCAGGTAGGCTTCATTCCAGGAATGCAGGGATGGTTTAACATACGGAAATCCATCAATGTAATCCACCATATAAACAAACTGAAAGAGAAAAACCATATGATCATCTCTTTAGATGCAGAAAAAGCATTGACAAAATCCAACACCCATTTATGTTTAAAGTTCTGGAGAGATCGGGAATACAAGGCACTTTTCTAAACACAATAAAGGCTATATATAGCAAACCAATAGCCAACATTAAATTAAATGGAGAGATACTCAAGGAAATCCCTCTAAAATCAGGGACCAGACAAGGCTGCCCACTTTCCCCATACCTCTTTAATATAGTTCTTGAAGTTCTAGCCAGAGCAATAAGACATCAAAAGGAGATCAAGGGGATCCAAATGGGAAAGGAAGAAGTAAAATTATCCCTATTTGCAGATGATATGATAGTGTATATAAGTGACCCCCAAAATTCCACCAGAGAACTCCTACAGCTGATAAACACCTTCAGCAAATTGGCAGGATACAAAATAAACTCAAAAAAGTCAGTAGCTTTCCTATATACAAATGACAAACAGGCAGAGGAAGAAATTAGAAAAATTACTCCCTTCACGATAGCCACAAGCAATATAAAATATCTAGGAATAACCCTAACCAAGCAAGTGAAGGATTTATTTGAAAAAAACTTTAAACCTCTGAAGAAAGAGATTGAAAATGACATCAGAAGATGGCGGGATCTACCATGTTCGTGGATGGGAAGAATCAACATAGTAAAAATGGCCATCTTACCAAAAGCAATTTACAGATTCAATGCAATCCCTATCAGAATACCTACTAAATATTTTGAAGATATTGAAAGAACAATTCTCAACTTCATATGGAGAAACAAAAAGCCCAGAATAGCAAAAACAATCCTTTACAATAAAAGATCCGCTGGAGGAATCTCCATACCTGATCTCAAGTTGTACTATAGAGCAACAGTAATTAAAACAGCATGGTACTGGCACAGCAATAGGCTAGTGGATCAATGGAATCGAACTGAAGACCCAGAGATGAATCCACACACATTTGCTCACCTGATTTTCGACAAAGAAGCCAAATCCATTCAATGGAAAAACGACAGCATCTTCAACAAATGGTGCTGGTCTAACTGGATGTCTACATGTAGAAAAATGCAATTAGACCCCTATTTGTCACCATGCACAAAACTCAAGTCCAAGTGGATTAAAGACCTCAACTTAAAACCACAGACATTAACCCAGTTAGAGGAAAAAGTGGGGAAGAGTCTGGAACTCATAGGCACAGGAGACAACTTCCTGAACAGAACACCAACAGCCCAGGCCTTAACATCAACAATTAATAAATGGGACCTCATGAGGCTGAGAAGCTTCTGTAAGGCTGGTGACACTGTCAAGAGAACAAAGCGACAGCCTACAGACTGGGAAAAGATCATCACCGACTCTTCATCTGACAAAGGTCTAATATCCAAAATATATAAAGAACTTAAGAAATTAAACACCACCAAACCAAATAACCCAATAGAGAAATGGGGCGCAGAGCTAAACAGAGAATTCTCAACAGAGGAATATCAAATGGCTGAGAAACACTTAAAGAAATGCTCGACCTCCTTAGTCATCAGAGAAATGCAAATCAAAACGACACTGAGATTCCATCTTACACCCATCAGAATGGCTAAGATCAATAACTCAACTGACACCTCATGCTGGCGAGGGTGTGGAGAAAGAGGAACACTCCTGCATTGCTGGTGGGAATGCAAACTAGTACAACCACTTTGGAAAGCTATCTCGTGCTTTCTCAGAAAAATGGGAATAGGGCTTCCTCAAGACCCAGCTATTCCACTCCTTGGAATATACCCAGAGGATGTACTACCACACAACAGGGACATATGCTCAACCATGTTCATAGCTGCCTTATTCATAATAGCCAGAACTTGGAAACAACCTATGTGTCCCTCAACAGAAGAATGGATAAAGAAACTGTGGTACATTTACACTATGGAATACTACTCAGCTATTAAAAACAAGGAATTTCCAAAATTTGTGGACAAATGGATTGAACTAGAAATTGTCATAATGAGTGAGTTCACACAGAAGCAAAAAGAGCTAAATGGTATATACTCACTTATATCGAGACACTAGCCCAAGGTGTACGTCCCCATGAAAAACTGTACCTACCAGAATAATGGGTAAGAGGGGAGGACATCCTATTGAAACTTTAGGTGTGAGAAGCCTGGGAGAAAGAGGAAATGGAAGGATCCAGTGGGTCCTGGAAAACTACAGGCGAGTCTGGGCCCTGGGGTCCTCCGCAAACTGTGGCAACAGCCAAGGAAAAAATAGGCAGTAAAAACCTTGAACCCCTGCCCGGACTAGCCGATGGACATTCTCCACTGTTGAGTGGAGAAGAAGATCTAACTCTCACACAAACTCTGGTGCCCCATATTTGATCATGTCCCTTGGATGGAGATGCCTGGTGGCACTCAGAGGAAAGATAATAGGTCACCAAGGAGAGACTTGATACCGTATGAGCATATTCAGGGGGAGGAGATCCCCCTCAGACACAGACATAGGGGAGGGGAGTGGGGGGGGAAGTGGGAGGAAGGGAGGGATGGGAGGATACATGGGATGGGCTAACAACTGAGATGTAATATGTATAAATTAATAAAAATGTATTAAAAAAATAAAAAAAAGAAACACATGATCATCTCCTTTGATGCAGAAAAAGCATTTGACAAAATCCAACACCCATTCAAGTTTAAAGTTTTGGAGAGATCTGGAATACAAGGCACATACCTCAACATAATAAAGGCTATACACAGCAACCCAATAGCCGACATCAAATTAAATGGAGAGATACTCAAGGAAATTCCTCTAAAATTGGGGACCAGACAATGCTGCCCACTTTCTCAATATCTCTTCAATATAGTTCTTGAAGTTCTAGCCAGAGCAATAAGGCAACAAAAGGAGATCAAGAGGATCCAAATGGAAATGAAAGAAGTCAAATTATCCCTATTTTCAGATGATATGATACTGTACATAAGTGACCCGCATAATTTCACCAGAGAACTACTACAGCTGATAAACACCTTCAGCAACTTCGCTAGATACAAAATTAACTCAAAAAAGTCAGTAGCATTCCTATATACAAATGACAGACATACAGAAGAAGAAATTAAGAAAGCTATACCATTCACAATAGCCACAAGCAATATAAAATATCTAGGAGTAACTCTAACCAAGCAAGTAAAGGACATGTTTGAAAAGAACTTTAAATCTCTGAAGAAAGAGACTGAAAAGGACATCAGGAGATGGAAGGACACCCCTTGTTCATGGATCAGGAGAATTAACAGAGTAAAAATGGCCATTTTACCAAAAGCAATTTACAGATTCAATGCAATACCTATCAAAACACCTACACAATATTTTAAAGACATTAAAAAACCAATTCTCAACTTCATATGGAAAAACAAAAAACCCAGAATAGCTAAAAACAACCCTATTCAATAAAAGATCCTCTGGAGGAATCTGCATTCCTAATCTCAAGCTGTACTATAGAGCAACAGTAATAAAAACGGCATGGTACTGACACGGCAATAGGCCGGTGGATCAATGGAATCTAACTGAAGACCCAGAGATGAATCCACATACATATGGTCACTTGATTTTTGACAAAGAAGCCAAATCCATTCAATGGAAAAAGGATAGCATCTTCCACAAATGGTGCTGGTCTAACTGGATGTCTACACATAGAAAAATGGAATTAGAACTCTATTTGTCACCATGCACAAAACTCAAGTCCAGGTGGATTAAGGAGCTCAACATAAAACTAGAGACACTAAATCGGTGAGAAGAAAAAGTGGGGAAGAACCTGGAACACATTGCCACAGGAGACAACTTTCTGAACAGAACACCAACAGCCCAAGCCATAAGGTCAACAACTAATAAATGCAACCTCATGAGGCTGACAAGCTTCTGTAAGGCAGGATACACTGTCAAGAGAACAAAGTGACAACCTACAGACTGGGAGAAGATCTTCACAAACCCGTCATCTGACAAAGGTCTAATATCCAAAATATATAAAGAACTCAATAAATTAAACACCACCAAACCAAATAACCCAATTGAGGAATGGAGTTCAGAACTAAACAGGCAACTCCCAACAGAGGAATATCGAATGTCTGAGAAACACTTAAAGAAATGCTCAATGTCTTTAGTCATCAGAGAAATGCAAATCAAAACAATTCTGAGATTCAATCTCACACCCATCAAATTGGTAAGAACAAAAATTCAAGTGACACCACATGCTGGTGAGGATGTGGAGAAAGAGGAACAGTGCAATCACTTTGGAAATCTGTCTGGCGCTATATCAGAAAACTGGGAATAGGGTTTCCTCAAGACCCAGCTATTCCACTCCTTGGAATATACCCAGAAAATGCTCCAGCATAAAATAGGGACATATGCACAACCATGTTCATAGCTGCCTTATCCACAATAGCCAGAACATGGAAACAGCCTAAATGTCCCTCAGTAGAAAAATGGATAAAGAAACTGTGGTACATTTACACTATGGAATACTACTCAGCTAATAAAAACGAGGAATTCCTGAAATTTGTGGACAAATAGATTGAACTAGAAATGATCATAATGAGTGAGCCATCCCAGAAGCAGAGACACTCAAATAGTATATATGCATTTATAACTGGACACTAGGGCAAGGGGCATGTCTTATGAAAGTCTTCACTTACCAGGAAAGTGGGATAGAGGAGAGGACATCCTAGTGTGACAGAAAAATAGGAGATAGGGAAATAGATGGGTCCAGAGAGTCCTAGAAATTTCCTTTAATGCAAATGAAATGTTCTTCCTCATCTCTTTTGTTTAATTTTGGTTGAAAGTCTATTTTCTTAGCTATTAGAATGGCTACCCCAGTTTGCTTCTTGTGTCCATTTCCTTGGAAGACTTTTTCCAGGCTTTTACCCTGAAGTAATTTCTATTATTGTGACTGAGATGTGCTTCTTGAATGCATAAGAATGTTGGGTCTTGTTTATGATCCATTCTGTTAGTCTGTGTCTTTTTTTGAACAGTTCAGACCATTGATGTTGAGAGATATTAATGACCAATGACTGATAAGTCCCTTGATTTTATGTTGGCTGTGGTAGAGTTTTTCTGCTTTTTTCTGTATATGTTTTGTTATAGTGATGTTGTTTATTTTCTGTGTTATCCTGGTTGTAGTTAGCTACTTTAGGTTGCAGTTTTCTATCCAGTAACTTCTGTAGGGCTAGACTTGTGGATAGGTATTGTTTGAATTTATTTTTGTCATGGAACATATTGTTTCTTCATCTGTGGTTATTGAAACGTCATTGGGCATAGTAATCTGGAGTGGCATGTGTGGTCTCTTGGGATTTGTAAGACCTCTTCCCAGGCCCTTCTGGCTTTTCTGGTCTCAGATGAGAAGTTGAGTGTGATTCCTATAGGTTTGCCATTATATGTTACTTTGCCTTTTCCTCTTGTTGCTCTTAATATATTTTCTTTGCTCTGTACATTTTTTGTTTTGATTATTATGTGGTGGAAGAATTTTCTTTTCTGACCTATTCTACTTGGTGTTCTATAGGTCTCTTGTATGAGAGAAGCATGGGAGAATGGCAAAGTAGAAGGATCCAGAGGGTCCTAGAAGCCTACAAGTAGAACATTATGATAGGCAGATTTGGGCCCAGGGGTCCCAATCAAACTAAGGCACCAGCCAAGGACAATACAGGCGGTAATCCTTAAGCCCCTACCCAGATCTAGACAATGGACAGAACATTCTCCACAGTAGAGTGGAGAGTGGGATATTACTTTCTCACATACTCTGGTGCCTCACCTTTGACCATGTCCCCTGGACGGGGAGACCTGGCGGCAATCAGAGGAAGGACAGCAGGTTACCAAGAAGAGACTTGATACCCTATGATCATATAGAGGGGGAAGTAATCCCCCTCAGGAACAGTCATAGGGGAGGGGAATAAGGGGAAAATGGGAGGGAGGGAAGAATGGGAGGATACAAGGGATGGGATAACCATTGAGATGTAACAAGAATAAATTAATAAAGGAGGAAAAAAAAGAAAAGAAAAAAAACTCAAGGATCAGAATGAATGGACACATGCCTCAGAGGTTAAGAGCACTGTCTGCTCCTCCAAAGGCTGAGAGTACAAGTCCCAGCAACCACATGGTGGCAGACTACCACCTGTAATGAGATCCAATGCCTTCTTCTGGCCTATAGATGGTATACATAACAAATAAATATCTTTTGAAGAAGGAGGAGGAAGACAAGGAAGAGGAGGAGGACAAAGAGGAGGAGAAGATGAAGAAGAAGAAGAAGAGTTCTCAAGTTCTCAAGTTCTCAAACCACAAATGTCTAGATGCTTTCACAGCAGGTTTTCATTAAAAATAAGATATTCATAACAGGTGAGTTTTATAGAAATAGTGGTATACCTACTTTTCATTACAATCCTAAGGAAACAACAGATATCCCAGGCAATGATAACAGAAAGAAAGAAATAGGAAAAGAGAAAAAGAAAGAAAGGGTAAAGAGAAGGAAAAGGGAGAGGAAGGAAAGGAAAAGAAAGGAAGGGAAAGAAAGAAAGAAAGAGAGAAAGAAAGAAGAGAAGAGACGAGGAAATTTTGGTTTGGCAAGGAAAATGTGGATAGGAAAGAAGGAATGAAGAAGATAAAGATAATTTTTTAAACAAAAGTAAGGTTTAGGGGGAAGAGTCAGCTCAGTGCCTAAGAACACTTTCTTCTAATGTAAAGGACTCCGGTTTGAGTCTCAGCACTTATATGATTCTCAGTCATCTATAATTCTAGTTTGTGACACACACATGGTACACATACATACATACATACATACATACATACATACATACATACATACACACATACATACATACAGTTTGAGATGTGATCCCTGAGCTTCTGCTCCTGTTAGCCTCTGTGCTGCCTTCTGCCTCCATAATGCTATTATGCGTTCTAAATATCTGAAAGCTCAAATGAACCCTTTCATTATAAGTTGCTTTTGTCATGGTGTTTATCATAACAATGGAAATGTGACTATTAAAAAGGTAGAATCCATCAACAGGATGAGATAACAGGAAGAAGACACAAAATATAAACTATTGTGTGTCATCTATGATAGTGTCCTTCACTGCTGTGTCCATAGGCTTCAAAACCAAATGACCAATTTGCTTTTGTGGAATACACAGATGCCATTAGTTATAATAGTGTTTACATAGAGCCTTAGATTTGCCCTTTATCAATATTACATTTACTCATAAATATGAGCTAAAGACTGGGAGGTAGAGTCTACAAAGAGAAAAAAACATACTTCTTTAGTGTGCAGAGAGGTTTGTTTCTGGGTCTCCACATTTGAGAGCAAATATGGAGAGTTCAGAAAAATATGCAACCTCTGAGGAAGAGGCAGGAGTGAGTGAACATAGGGCTTCAAAATAAAAATATTACATGTACTCTCTCATTTACAAACCTTAGATTTTTAAACATGATTACAGAAACATAACCACCATTTAGTGGGTGTGTAAAGGGGAACTAGGAAAGTGAGGGAAACTGATGGTAATGAAACATGGGCCAGGGAGAAATAGGAGGCTATTGTGTGTGTCTTATGGTTACCATCAGGTACTGGCCCCACACAAATCAATCATTAATTAAGAATATGCCCTACAGATTTGCCTACAGCCAACCCTTACAGAGACATTTCTTCTGTTGATGTTTGCTCTTTTTAGATTACTTTAGCTTGTGTCAATTTGACATCAATGCTAATCAGTATTGGCTATAAATGTATCATAATTTTCAAGGAAAATTGCTGTTATAGAACCCAACAGCCCAGGCCTTAATGTCAACAATTAATAAATGGGACCTCATGAGGCTGAGAAGCTTCTGTAAGGCAGGAGACACTGTCAAGAGAACAAAGCGACAGCCTACAAACTGGGAAAAGATCTTCACCAACCCTACATCTGACAAAGGTCTAATATCCAAAATATATAAAGAGCTCAAGAAATTAAACACCACCAAACCAAATAACCCAATTGAGAAATGAGGCTTGGAACTAAACAGAGAATTCTCAACAGAGGAATATCAAATGGCTGAGAAACACTTAAAGAAATGCTCAACCTCCTTAATCATCAGGGAAATGCAAATCAAAACAACTCTCAGATTCCATCTTACACCCATCAGAATGGCTAAGATCAAAAACTCAAGCGACACAACATGCTGGCAAGGATGTGGGGAGAGAGGAACACTCCTTCATTGCTGGTGGGAATGCAAACTAGTACAACCACTTTGGAAAGCTATCTGGTGCTATCTCAGAAAAATGAGAATAGGGCTTCCTCAAGACCCAGCTATTCCACTCCTTGGAATATACCCAGAAGACGCTCCAGCACACAACAAGAAAATTTGCTCAACCATGTTCATAGCTGCTTTATACATAATAGCCAGAACATAGAAACAGCCTAAGTGTCCTCAGTAGAAAAATGGACTAAGAAACTGTGGTATATTTACACTATGGGGTACTACTCAGCTATTAAAAACAAGGAATTCCAGAAATTTGTGGACAAATGGATTGACCTAGAAATTGTCATGATGAGTGAGTTCACCCAGAGGCAAAAAGAGACAAACGGTATATACTTACTTATATCAAAACACTAGTCCAGGGGATACGTCCCATGGGGAACTTTACTTGCCAAGAAAGTGGGTCAGAGGAGAGGACTTCCTGTTGAGACTTTGGGCAAGAGTAGCATGGAAGAATGGGGAAATAGTAGGACTCACAGTGTCCTGGAAACCTACAAGAAGAACTTTATGACAGCTAGATCTGGGTCCTGGGGTCCTCCTCAAACTAAGGCCAAAGCCAAAGAGAAATACACAGTAAACTTCGAACCCTTACCAAGACCTAGCCGATGAACATGATATTCTCCACCGTTGAGTGGAGAGTGATATCTGACTCTCACATGAACTCTGGTGCCCCTTTTCTGACCACATCCCCTGGATGGGGAGGCCTGGCGGCACTCAGAGGAAGGATAGTAAGTTACCAAGAAAAGACTCGATAATCTTAGAGCATATATAGGGGGAGGAAGTCTCCCTCCATCACAGACATAGGGGAGGGGAGAAGGGGGGAAGGGGGAGGGAGGGAAAAATGGGAGGAAACAGGGGAAGGGCTAACAATCAAGATGTACTATGAACAAATTAATTTTAAAAATGGTAAAAAAAAAAAAAAAAAAAGAAAAGAAAATGGGAGGGAGGGAAGAATGGAATGATACAAGGGATGGGATAACCATTGAGATGTAACAAGAATAAATAAATTTTTAAAAACTATTAAAAATAAATAAATAAATAAACCAAAACAATATGGCATCTCCAGATTCCCAATATCCCAAAGAAAGCAACCCAGGCAACTCAAGCACAATTGAAATACAATAAAATGACCTCAAATCTTTAGTAATGAAGATGATAATGAAGAAAACAAATCAAAGACCCAGAAATAAATCCACACACATATGGACACTTGATTTTTGACAAAGAAGCCAAATCTATATGATCAAAAAAAGGATAGCATCTTCAACAAATGGTGCTGGTCTAATTGGATGTCTACATGTATAAAAACGCGAGTAGATCCGTATTTATCACTATGCACAAAACTTAAGTCCAAGTGGATTAAAGACCTCAATATAAAACCAGAGACACTAAATCTGTTAGAGGAAGAAGTGGGGAAGTGTCACACTCCCTCCAGTGGAGTCTGTGTGACAAATGCTGTTGCACAACCCAAGGCAACAACCCCTGCCCAGGGAGAGCCTCCAGGAATGGGTCTGATGTTCCTGCCAAGAGTAATTGATTGCAGCCTTTTTTTCTCACTGTGCTGGCATATTCTGTCTTTATCCTTTCTCCTAACCATACTCCAATACCAGGACCCTTCAAATATGATGACGTTTTAATGAAACACTCTAACATGAGACTGAAGCCATGGACCACTCAGGCCCAGTGTTAACCACCAAGGTCTGCTGGTATTCTCCACCTATTAAAAGAAACATGTCTAAGAATTATTCATTAGTTAACAATTTATATTATGACTTAGAAAGAAATACAGTGTTTCAGAAAGCTCCAAATACTGGCTCTCAGATATTACAAAGGAGAACTAAGAAAAAACTGTCTAGGTACCCACACACAAAGAACACAGGTGCTGGGCAAAAGTCCCTTAAATGAGAGAACATTGACCCTTGCCATAGAGAGCACATGCTTACTGATACCAAGCCAATAACTTAAGAATAATGACATCTTTACTTTGCATTCTGTACCCTGTATTGTTTCATTTGAGTCAATAACTCAAAAATGACAATATTATTACTTTGTACTTAGTACAGAGAATGCCTGATTGTTTCACTGACTCCCTTTGAATTTACTCCATGGGAAATGTAGCCACAAAACACTCCCTATTTCAAAAATGTGTATAAAAATCTAGACTGTTTGCCTGCAAAATACAGTCAGATTCAAACTGCCCCTGTGTTTGTTTCTGTCTGTCACTCACAAAATCTTTGTCCACTGATGCTTTGAGAACTCCCATTATAAAACCTATACCCAACTGAGACAGTCCATGGAAGGGACGTGCCTTCAAATCATTGGCACAGGAGACAATTTCCCAAACAGACCACCAACAGCCCAGGCTCTAAGGTCAACAATTACTGAATGGAACTTCATGAGGCTAAGAAGATTCTGTAATACACAATACACTGTCAACAGAACAAAGGGACAGCCAACACTCTGGGAAAAGATCTTCACCAACCCTACATCAGACAAAGAGCTAATATCCAAAATATATAAAGAACTCAAGAAATTAAACACAACCAAACTAAATAACCCAATTACAAAATGGGGTTCAGCCCCTACTAATACCTAGATGACGAACATGATATTCTCCACTGTTGAGTGGGGAGTGAGGTCTGACTCTCACACGAACTCTGGTGCCCCTTTTCTGACCACGTCCCCTGGATGGGGAGGCCTGGCGGCACTCAGAGGAAGGATAGCAAGTTACCAAGAAGAGACTCGATATTCTAAGAGCATATATAGGGGGAGGAGGTCTCCCTCAATCACAGACATAGGGGAGGGGAAAGGGGGGAAGTGGGAGGGAGGGAGGAATGGGAGAAAGCAAGTGAAGGGCTAACAATCGAGATGTAATATGAATAAATTAATTTTTTTAAATGTAATAAAGAAAAAAGACAGAAATGGAGTTCAGAGCTAAACAGAGAATTCTCAACAGAGGAATATCAAATTGCTGAGAAACACTTAAAGAAATGCTCAACCTCCTTAGTCATCAGAGAAATGCAAATCAAAACAACTTTGAGATTCCATCTTACATCTTTCAGAATGGCTAAGATCAAAAACTCAAGTGACAACACATACTGGTGAGGATGTGGAGAAAGGCGACCACTCCTCCATTGGTGGTCGCAGTGCAAACTTGTACAAGAACTTTGGTAATCAATCAGGCACTTTCTCAGATAATTTGGAATAGGGCTACCTCAAGACTCAGCTATTTCATTCCTTGGAATATACCTGAAAGACGCTCCAACACACAACAAGGATATTTGCTCAACTATGTTCATAGCAGCCTTATTTGCAATAGCCAAAATCTGGAAACAACCTAGATGTCCCTCAACTGAAGAATGGATAAAGAAACTGAGATACATTTACACTATGGAATATTATTCTGCTATTAAAACAAGGAAATCTTGACATTTGCAGACAAACAGATGGAACCAAAACTGATCATCTGGAGTGAGCTAACCAAGACACAGAAAGACACACAAGGTATATAATCAACACGGATGTCTTCTGAGTGTCTTCACTCTGCTGGGAATTGGGACAGATGCTGGGACTCACTATTGAACTCTAGGTGAGAGTAGTATGGAAGAGTGGGGATTTCGAAGGACCCAGAAAGCCCAGGAACCCTACAAGAAGACTATAAAGGATGATAGATCTGGACCCAGGGGACCAGAACAAACTGCTGTACCAGCCAAGGATAATGCATACAGTAAACCTAGACATCCTGTTAAGATCTAGATAAATGGCAGTGTATTTTCCATGGTTGTGGGGAAAGTGGGCACTGTCTCTGACATGAATTCTGGTAGCCCCTTACTTGACAACTTCCCCTTGGTGGAGAAGACTGGTGGCACTCAGACAAAGGGGAAACACGCTATCCAGATGAGACCAGATAGGCTGCGGTCATATAGTAGGGGGCGAGGAGGTCCCTTTCTGTCACAAGTCTAGGGGAGGTTAACAGGGTAAAAGAGGGATAGAGGGCATACAGGAAGATACAAGTTAAGGGATAAAAATAAGGATGTAATCTGAATGAATAATTTTAAGAAACAATAAAAAAAGAAAACATCCCACAATAATATAAAGCTGCAAAGGTAACGATGCCGATTGATGATTTGTCAAGTGGGAGAACCACATATGGAGGAATTAAAAGACAAAAGCAAAAGTTATGGAACCAGGAAAGCTTCCATAAGCTGATGCCTATGTCAAGCAAGTTTAGTAAAAAAAATATACCATCTTGTGTAATAGATCAAGGTAAGAAGAAAGCTAAATCTGCCACTGTTAGCAAAGAAAACACAGGATTTCTCAAACACAACTGTAGCAGAACTGATAACCATGCCATTCAGGAGGACAAGCCAAGTTCCCAGGCACTGAAACTTGAATACCTTCAAGGTGCAGACCCCATGTCCAGATTGGACCTTGACAAGTGTGCCTGTCTACCTTGAGCAAAAATACAGAACAAATGGCCTTTTTCCTAACATCAGGGTCTCTGAGAAAGCCTCGGGTTGGTTTGGCTCTCAACATCCCCCTATCTTTTAATCTTTAAGACCATATGAGTTATATGTATCTGAACCAAGATCTAAGATACAAACATCTAAGAGATAGCAAAATCTAAGAAATACCAACATCTAAGACATGCCAAGATCTGGGAGATACCAATATCTAACAGATACCAATGAAAGCAAAAGGAGACCTTGAATTGCCAGGAATCCAAGAATAAGGAAAACTTCTCAAACCTGAGCAAAGCAAAAGCCAAGTTCCTCCAGTCGGAATACAGGCCAGCTCAGCTCTTCGCCTCAGCCCATGGAGAATCAAGATGAACTTTTGTACTCCAAAATATGAGACAATGAAGTTATCATGTTCAATTCACAGAATTTGAGCACGAGAAAAAAATTTAAATATACAAATGCCTTTACTTTCTTTGCAATAAAGACTTTCTAATTCAAATGATCTAAAATGTCAACTGTTCATAAATTTTCTACTAAACTTTGCATCAATGATTCATGCCTGGCAGGACTCAGACAAAAAGGAGAAGTGTGAGAGCTCAGCGAAGTGTGTGTTGTAGTCAGCTGATAACATTCTCAAGGAGGTTTGTGTTGTAGTCTGAAGCACTGTGGGAGGAGTACTGTAATGCTGCTGACAGTAATAAACTGCCAGGTCTTCTGCCTGCACACTGCTGATGGTGAGAGTGAAGTCTGTTCCAGATCCACTGCCTGTGAAGCGATCAGGGACCCCAGTGTGCCGAGTGGATGCATAGTAGATCAGCAGTTTAGGAGGCTGCCCTGGGTTCTGCTGGTACCAGGCTATATCAGTACTTACATACTGACTGGCCTTGCAGCTCATGGAGACTGTGCCTCCTACAGATGTAGACGTGGATGAGGGAGACTGTGTCATCACAATGTTCCCATCAGCACCTGTAATCAGAAATAGACAATTAACATACACATTCACACACAAAGATTCCTCATACAATTGTTTTCATCTAAAATGTCTTTTCTAAATGCACTCCTTGCTTATTATTGGCTTCCTATCAGAAATAGCTGTTTCTCAACAAACAAATCATTTTATAAGATATCATAAAACATTTAATGTCTCACCAGACACCCAGACCAGCAGGAATAAGAAGACTTGGGTCTTTGACTCCATCCTGATGCCCCTGCCTGTCTGCTGCATTTCAGTCATCACTAAAAAGCGCTGGTTTATAAGACATGGGCAGCTTCGCTGGCATTATGAAGCTATGCAAAGCAGTCTGCAAATGAGGAAGTAAATTTCCTGGGCACAGGCATGTGAGATTATCCAGGTTAAATCAACAATGAAAAGTACTTTCAAAAAGAGTAAGCAATCACTAAGAAGAAAGCCAATGTAGAAGCCCAAGGACCAAGGCTGAGAACATGGCTCAAAGGCCCTGAGTTAAATTCACAGAAACAACATGGTGGTTCGCAGCTATCTATAATGAGGTCTGGTGACCTCTTCTGGCCTTCAGGTATATATGCAGGCAGAACACTGTAAACTTAATAAATAAATTAATTTTTTTTAAGAAGAAGCTTCAGTTTAAGAAGGACCAATTTAGAGTTCCCAAACCACAAATGTTTAGATGCTCTCACAACAGGTTTTCATTTTAAAAAATCAAGATATTTATAGCAGATGTGTTTTATAGAAATAGTAGTAGATCTACCTTTGATTACAATCATGAGGAAACAATAAGTATCCTGTAACAACAGGAAAAAGAAACAGGGAAAGGAGAATAGAAGAAAGGAAAGAAAGAAGGGTAAAGGGAAGAAAGAAAGGAGGTGATGGGGAAGAGGAGAGGGAATTTTGGATTGGGAAGAAAAATATGCAGAGGAGAAAAGGAAAGAAAAGGATAAAGAAACAAATATTTAAAAAGAAAAGTTTGGCATGCAGAATCAGATCAGTGGTTAAGAGTATTTGTTTCTCTTGTAAACCACTCATGATGATTCTCAGCCATCTATAATTCCAGTTGTGGCACACAAATGGTATATATACATACATACATACATACATACATACATACATACATACATACATACATACAGTTTGATATGTAAGCCCTGAGCTTTTGCTCCTGCAAGTATGTATGCTGCCTGCTGCCTCCAATCTGATATCATGGATTCTAAATCTCTGAAAGCTCAGATGAACCCTTTCTCTATAAGTTGCTTTCGTCATAGTGTTTATCACAACAATAGAAAAGTAACTAATAAAAAGGGAAAATCAACAAAGAAGGTATTATACCTGGAAGGAGACACACAAAATATGAACTCCTGTATGTGATCTATAACAGTGTCATGTCCTCTTGTATTCATAGGCAACAAAACCAAGTGATCAATTTGCTCTTATGAAACACATAAAGGTAATTAGTTAGCAGATCGTTTACATGGGGCCTTAGGTTTCCACTTTATCAATGTTAAATTTACTCATAAATATGAGATAAAAACTTGGAGGAAAGTTTGCTAGATGGCGCTGAGTGGTCTGGACCTTGTTTAGATGCCAGAGAAATCAAGGCAGAAATTTTGACTTATTTCTTAAGCAGGAACACAAAGCTCCCCATGCCACTACAGCAGGAGAAACCATAATGTGCCAGGAACAAAATAGGGACAAACTAGTTCACCCCCAAACATGGAGAAAAGCCACGGACCCCTTGGAGAGCAGAACATTCACAGCAGCAGCAGCAGTAGCAGTGGGAGCTGCAGCGACAGCAACAGCACAGAGACAGCTATGTCAGTGGCAACAAATTAACCAGCTGGATCAGACCTGACAGAAATCATTCCTCCCAGCATGATGGACACTGACATCCTGCATCTTCCTAGTTCCAGCCCCGGATGACTCTGTTGCTTTTACTCATCAGAGTTGGACAGCTTCCAGGACAACATTGTAAAAAGTTTCTGATCCAGTTTGGACCACCATTGCAATCTCCTACTAAGCCTGGAATCTCTCAACATTTAGAAACTGAACCACAAATGCAATCACTAGATGGCTTAACCATTCCCTCCAATTTTAGGGGGGCCTACTCCAAGGTATTTTGTGCCCAAATTGAACCTGAAGAACCCTTAAAAGAGTGATGCCCCTTTCCCTCAAAGAGGGGTTGTATAGGTTGCTGTCTGCTCATTTGATGTACATATGCTCGTTTCTTTTTTTGTTTTGTTTTGTTTTGTTTTTTCTCCTTTAATTTCTTTTTTTTTACTTTATTAATTTATTCTTGTTACATCTCAATGGTTATCCCATCCCTTGTATCCTCCCATTCTTCCCTCCCTCCCATTTTCCCCTGATTCCCCTCCCCTATGACTGTTCCTGGGGGGATTACCGCCCCCTGTATATGTTCATAGGGTATCAAGTCTCTTCTTGGTAACCTGCTGTCCTTCCTCTGAGTGCCACCAGGTCTCCCCCTCCAGGGGACATGGTCAAAGGTGAGGCACCAGAGTACGTGAGAAAGTCACATCCCACTCTCCACTCTACTGTGGAGAGTGTTCTGTCCATTGTCTAGATCTGGGTAGGAGTTTAAGGTTTACCGCCTGTATTGTCCTTGGCTGGTGCCTTAGTTTGAGTGGGACCCCTGGGCCCAAATCTGCCTATCATAATGTTCTACTTGTAAGCTTCTAGGACCCTCTGGATCCTTCTACTTTGCCATGCTCCCATGCTTCTCTCATCTAGAGTCCCACTAGAATGTCCTCCCCTCTGTCTCAGTTTCCTGGTAAGTGAAGGCTTTCGTGGGACATGGCCCTTGGGCTAATATGCAGATATAAGTGAGTATATACCATTTGAGTCTTTCTGCTTCTGGGTTAACTCACTCATTATGATCATTTCTAGCTCAATCCATTTATCCACAAATTTTGGGAATTCCTTGTTTTTAATAGCTGAATAGTATTCCATAGTGTATATGTACCACAGTTTCTTTATCCATTCTTCTATTGAGGGACACTTAGGTTGTTTCCATGTTCTGGCTATTATGAATAAGGCTGCTATGAACATGGTTGAGCAAATTTTCTTGTTGTGTGCTGGAGCGTCTTCTGGGTATATTCCAAGGAGTGGAATAGCTGGGTCTTGAGGAAGCCCTATTCTCATTTTTCTGAGATAGCACCAGATAGATTTCCAAAGTGGTTGTACTAGTTTGCATTCCCACCAGCAATGAAGGAGTGTTCCTCTCTCCCCACATCCTCGCCAGCATGTTGTGTCGCTTGAGTTATTGATCTTAGCCATTCTGATGGGTGTAAGATGGAATCTCAGAGTTGTTTTGATTTGCATTTCCCTGATGATTAAGGAGGTTGAGCATTTCTTTAAGTGTTTCTCAGCCATTTGATATTCCTCTGTTGAGAATTCTCTGTTTAGTTCCAAGCCCCATTTCTCAATTGGGTTATTTGGTTTGGTGGTGTTTAATTTCTTGAGCTCTTTATATATTTTGGATATTAGACCTTTGTCAGATGTAGGGTTGGTGAAGATCTTTTCCCAGTTTGTAGGCTGTTGCTTTGTTCTCTTGACAGTGTCTCCTGCCTTACAGAAGCTTCTCAGCCTCATGAGGTCCCATTTATTAATTGTTGACATTAATGCCTGGGCTGTTGGTGTTCTGTTCAGGAAGTTGTTTCCTGTGCCAATATGTTCCAGGCTCTTCCCCACTTTTTCTTCTAAGTGACTTAGTGTCTCTGGTTTTATGTTTAAGTCTTTAATCCACTTGGATTTGAGTTTTGTACAAGGTGACAATTATGGGTCCAGTTGCATTTTTTTACACATAGACATCCAGTTAGACCAGCACCATTTGTTGAAGATGCTATCCCTTTTCCATCGAATGGATTTGGCTTCTTTGTCAAAAATCAAGTGACCATATGTGTGTGGATTCATATTTGGGTCTTTGATTCGATTCCACTGATCAACCAGCCTGTTGCTGTGCCAGTACCATACTGTTTTAATTACTATTGCTTTATAGTACAGTTTGAGATCAGGTATGGAGACTCCTCCGGAGCACCTTTTATTGTACAAGATTGTTTTAGCTATTCTGGGTTTTTTGTTTTTCCATATGAAGTTCAGACTTGAACTTTCAATGTCTTTAAAAAATTGTGTAGTTATTTTGATAGGGATTGCATTGAATCTGTAGATTGCTTTTGGTAGGATGGCCATTTTTATTATGTTAATTCTCCCAATCCATGAGTAAGGAAGATCCTTCCATCTTCTCATGTCATCTTCAATCTCTTTCTTTAGAGTTTTGAATTTTTTTTCAAACAAGTCCTTCACTTGCTTAGTTAGAGTAACTCCTAAGTACTTTATATTGCTTGTGGCTAATGTGAAGGGTGTAGTTTTCCTAATTTCTTCCTCTGCAAGCTTGTCATTTTTGTATAGGAAGGCTACAGACTTTTTGAAGTTAATTTTGTATCCAGCCAATTTGCTGAAGGTGTTTATCAGCTGTAGGAGTTCTCTGGTAGAATTTTGAGGGTCACTTATGTAGACTATCATATCATCTGCAAATAGGGATAATTTGACTTCCTCCTTTCCCATTTGAATACCCTTGATCTTTTTTTGTTGTCTTATTGCTCTGGCTAGAACTTCGAGTACTATATTGAAGAGATATGGAGAGTGGGCAGCCTTGCCTTGTTCCTGATTTTAGAGGAATTTCCTTGAGTATCTCACCATTTACTTTGATTTTGGCTATTGAATTCCTATATATAGCCTTTATTATGTTGAGGAAAGTGCCTTGTATTCCCGATCTCTCTAAAACTTTAAACATGAATGGGTGTTGGATTTTATCAAATGCTTTCTCTGCATCTAAAGAGATGATCATGTGGTTTTTTATTTTCAGTTTGTTTATGTGGTGGATTACATTGATGGATTTCTGTATATTAAACCATCCCTGCATGCCTGGAATGAAGCCTACTTGGTCATGATGAATGATATCTTTGATGTGCTCTTGTATTCGTTTTGCAAGTATTTTATTTAGTATTTTTGCATCGATGTACAAATGCTCATTTCATCGGGAGGTGGTCATAACTCATTATTGGTCTTATACAGCTATCTAAACAGAGAAAAATTAGGGGAAACACAGGAACATCTCTCTTTCTCTCTGCCTTTATCTTACATATGTAGGCAAGGAGCTGGGAGCTGAAAAAAAAAGTGGGAGATTTAGGAACATAGAGGGGGGACAGAACAAAAGCTAGATGATTGAACCTACTCCATAACTCAAGGCTTTAATTGTTACTCATAATGAAGGTTATGTTTAAGTCATTGCTATAAAATTTAGTATATTGATACAAAACATGGTCATGTCAAATGATTGGCAGATTTTAACACAAGAATATATACCTAAGTCTTACAGATAGATATGACTCTACCAATACATGAGTTAAAATAGTTGAATAAGGTCTTCAAAAGCCTCAGAGACATGCAGAATATGGCACTTAAACCTGTTCTAACAATCTCAAATTTCTTTGACAACAAGACAAGTTAACTCCTAACAACATCCAGCTGACCTCAAAGAAGATGATGAGCATCAAAGAGCCTCCTTATGGACATGGCTTCAAAGGTGGCAAAATAGCCACTGGGTAAATTGTCCTCATTCCTGCCACAAACAGAATCTGCCAAAAATGGGCTACTTAGTTGCAGGCAGAGTCGACGGCCACACTATGCCAAGTCAGGGTAAGCAAGTACTCAATAGTTCCTGCCCTGTGAACAAGTCTGGCAGAGATATTAGGCCAGAAAGCTTAAGATGAGGCTCCAATGTTATAAAGTGTATTGGGTAACTGGTCAGGAATTAAACTGTCTTAAGTCAATTTATACATTTTAGAAGCTGCTAACCCACACTGCTGGTTCACTCAGGAATTTAAGTTTTATTCCTTCTCAAGTCTCTGAGGGACATTCAAGACAAGATAGTATACTTTTACAACCAAGTTTAGCTGATTAGGGGACAAGCTCAGTTTAGATCAAGATAAAGAAGTTAAGCTATTAGAGTTGAGTTAGGATAGATATTGAATCACATTCAGAAATTTAGACCCAACAAAACAAGAAAAACACTTACTTCAAACTAGACGAATGCAGATGGCCAAGTCACTATGAATGTAACATGTATAGAATTCATTATTCTCATGATTGTCACATGGTTCTCCCTGCTGTATGTAGTTTGTTTTATACATTTGTAATAAAATAAAAGTATTTTTTAAAGCTGCAAGAGAAAAAGTTCAAGTCACATAGAAAGGCAAACCGATCAGAATTACACCTGACTTCTGAACAGTCTATGAAAGCTAGAAGGGCCTGGACAGAAGTCATGCAAACATTAAGAAACCATGGTGCAAACCCAGACTACTGTACCCAGCAAAACTTTCAAAATAAATAGATGGAGAAAACAAGATATTCCGTGACACAGCCAAGCTTAATCAGTACCTAACCACAAATACAGTCCTACAGAAGGTACTAGAGGGAAAAACCCAACTTAAGAAGGCTAACTACACCCAGGAAAACACAGGAAATAAATAACTCCTCATCCACAAATCCAAACTCCTCTCTCTCTCTCTCTCTCTCTCTCTCTCTCTCTCTCTCTCTCTCTCTCCCCCATGACCAACATCAAAACAAAAGGAACTAACAACCACTGATCACTAATATCTCTCAATATCAATGGCCTCAACTCCTCAGTAAAAACACACAGGCTGACAGAATGGATGCAAAAACAGGATCCATCATTCTGCTGCATACAAGAAACACACAGCAATAAATATAAACATTGCCTCAGAGTAAAGGGTTAGAAAACAGTATTCCAAGCAAACAGACCCAAGACGCAAGCTGGAGTAACCATTCTAGTATCTGATAAAATAGGCTTTCAACCAAAACTAATCAAGAGATGGGGAATGTCAGACATCCTCATCAAAAAAAAATACACCAAGATGATGTCTCAATTCTGAACATCTATGCCTCAAATGTACAAGCACCCACATTTGTAAAAAGAAGCATTACTAAACCTTAAGCCACACATCAAAACACACAAATTAATAGTGGGAGACTTCAACACCCTTCTTTCTCCAATAGACAGATCATCAAGACAAAAACTAAATGGAGAAACAAGAAAACTATTAGACCTCATGAAACAAATGGACCTAACATATCTACAGAATATTTCACCCAAGCACAAAAGAATACACCTTCTTTTCAGCACCTCAGGGAACCTTCTCTAAAATTGGCCATATACTTGGCCTCAACAAATACAAGAAAATCAAAATAATCCCTTGCATCTTATCAGACCACCATGGAATAAAGCTGGAACTCAACAACAAAAGAAACAACTGAAAGCTTACAAACTCATGGAAACTGAACAACTCCCTACTCAATGACATCTGGGGAAGGGATGAAATAAAAGAGAAATTTAAAACTTCCTAGAATTCAGTGAAACTGAAGACACAACATACCCAAATCTATGAGACACAAGGAAAGAAGTGCTCAGAGGAAAGTTCATAGCACTAAGTGTCTTTATTTTTAAAAATCTGGAGAGATCTGATTCTAGCAACTTAACAGCACATCTAAAAGTTCTAGAATAAAATGAAGCAGACACATCCTAGAGAAGTAGGTGGCTGGAAATCATCAAACTCAGGGCTAAAATCAATAAATTGGAAACAAAGAATCGATGAAACCAAAAGCTGGTTCTTTGAGAAAATCAACAAGATTGACAAACCATTGGCCAAACTAACTAAAAGACAGGGGGAGAATATTCAAATCAACAAATTAGAAATGAAAAGGAGGACATAATGACAGCCACTGAGGAAATCCAAAAAATCATCAGGTCTTACTTAAAAAGCCTATATGCCACAAAATTCAAAACCCTAAATTAAATGGACACTTTTCTTGATAACTACCAACTACAAAAATTGAATAAAGTTCAGGTAAACAAATTGAATAGTCCTATCACACTTAAGGAAATAGAGGCAATCATCAAAAATCTCAAAAAAAAAGCTCAGGACCAGATAGATTCAGTGCAGAATTCTACAAGACCTTCAGAGAAGAGCTAATACCAATTCTCTTCAAACTATTCCATAAAATAGAAAGAGAAGAAACATTACCAAACTCAGTCCATGAAGCCACAGTCACCTTGATACCTAAACCACAGAAAGTCTCAACAAGAGAATTTCAGACCAATTTCTATAATGAACATTGATGCAAAAATATTCAATAAAATACTTGCAAACCAAATTCAAGGACACATCAAAACTATGATCCACCATGACCAAGTAGGCTTCATCCTAGGCATGCAGGAGTGGTTCAATATATGTAAATACAACAATGTAATTCATCATATCAACAAACTGAAAGAAAAATCACATGATCATCTCCTTATATGCTGAGAAAGCATTCGACAAAATCCAATAACCATTCATGTTAAAAGTCCTGGAGAGATCAGGGATACAAGGCACACACCTAAACATTAAAAAGGCAATATACAGCAAGCCTATAGCCAACATCAAACTAAATGGGGAGAAACTTAAATCAATTACACTGAAAGCAGGGACAAGACAAGGCTGTCCACTCTCTCCATATCTCTTTAATATAACACTCAAAATCCTAGCTGAAGCAATAAGGCAACTAAAGAAAATCAAGCGGATACAAATTGGAAAAGAGAAGTCAAACTATCACTATTTGCATATGATATGATAGTATACATAAGTGACCCAAAAAAATTCTATCAAGAAACTCCTACAACTGATAAACATCTTTAGCAAAGTGGCTGGATACAATATCAACTCTAAAAAAAAAAACAGTAGCTCTCCTGTATACAAGTGACAAACAGGTTGAGAAAGAAGTTAAGGAAACCACATCATTCACAATAGTCATAAATAATATAAAGTATCTTTGTGTAACTCTAAACAAGAAAGTGAAAGATTTGTATGAAAAAAACTTCAAATCTCTGAAGAAAGAATTTGAAGATTTCAAAAGTTGGAAAGATCTCCCATGCTCATGAACTGGTAGAATTAACATAGTAAAAATGGCCAACTTACCAAAAGCAATCTACAAATTCAATGCAATTCTCATCAAAGTACCCACACAATTCTTTACCTTAAGAGATCACTTCTCAACTTAATATGAGAAAACAAAAAAAAACCAGACTAGATAAAGTGATCATGTACAATAAAAGATCTTCTGGAGGAATCTCATTCCAGATCTCAAGCTGTACTGTAGAGCAACAGTAATGAAAAAGGGCAGGGTATTGGCATAGAAATAGGCTGATTAATCAATGGAGTCAAATTGAAGACCCAGAAATAAACCCACATACCTATGGACATTGATTTTTGACACAGAATCCAAATGCATACAATGGATAAAAGATAGCATCTTCAACAAATGGTGCTGGTCTAACTGGATGGCTACTTGTAGAAAAATGAAAATACATCCATATCTATCATGCTGCACAAAACTGAAGTCTGAAAAAATTAAAGACCTCAACATAAAACCAGACACACTAAATCTGTTAGAAGAAAACAGTGGGGAAGAGCCTTGATCCCATCATCACAGGAGACAACTTCCTGAACAGAACACCAACAGCTCAGGCCCTAAGATTAACCATTAATAAATGGGACCTTATGAAACTGAAAACCTTCTGTAAGGCAAATGCAACTGTCAACAGAACAAAATGACAGCCTACAGACGGGGAAAAGATCTTCACCAACCCTACATCTGACAAAGGATTAATAAGCAAAATATATAAAGAACTCAAGAAATTAAACACCACCAAACCAAATAATCCAATTTTTAAAATGGGGTACAGAACTAAACAGAAGGTTCTCAACAGAGGAATATTGAATGGCTGAGAAACACTTAAAGAAATTCTCAACATACCTAGTTATTGGGGAAACACACACAGAATGACACTGAGATTCCATCTTATACCTATCCAGAGGGCTAAGATCAAAAACTCAGATGACAACACATTCTGGAGAGGATATGGAAAAGGGGAACACTCCTCCATTGCTAGTGGAAGGGCAAACTTGTACAACCACTTTGGAAATTAACATGGTGCGTTCTCAGGAAATTGAGAATAACTCTACCTCAGGACTGAACCATACCACTCCTGGGAATATACCCAAAAGATGCTCCACCATACAGGAAGAACATTTGCTCAACAATGTTTGTAGCATCTTTATTCATAATATCCAGAACCTGGAAACAACCTAGATATCCCTCAACCAAAAAATGGGTAAAGAATCTGTAGTTATTTACACATGGAATACTATTCAGCTATTAAAAGCAAGGAAATTTTGAAATTTGCAGGCAAATGGATGGAACTGGAAAAATCATCCTGAGTAAAGTAACCCAGAACCAGAAACACATGCATGGTATATACTCACTCCTAATTAGACATTACCCACATAATACAGGATAACTACATAGAGCTGAAATGTAAACCAAGGATCAGGTATGATGTGGACTAGACCTATTCTTCAGATGTAGTAGCACAGTCTCCTTGTGGATCCCACATGTGGAGAGTAGGTACTACTTCAGACATGCACTCTGGCCACCAAACTTAGATCACTTCCCCCTGGCAAGACAGCCTTGCCAGGCTACAGAGGAAGGGTTACAGGTAGTCCAGATGAGACATGATAGGCTGAGGCCAGATGTTAGGGGAAGAGGCCTCCCCTTTCTGAGTACTAAGGGAAAGAGGGAGAGGAGATTGGGAGGGAGGGGGACCAGGAAGGAATGAGGGAAGGGAATGGAGTTGGCATGTGAAGAATTTTAACTGCAGAACAAGCAGGTAACTTATATTGCTAATCCCACCATATGGGACTAGCTGTGACATGAATGTCTATACATAGATAATGCTTTTTTTGACTAAAGAACCCCTATGAATTACTGTTAGATGCTATTCTCCATATGGCATGAAAGAAGATTTACAGAGGTCTTTTTTTCTGCTCAAAGAACAGAAAATCAGCCTTCATTTTTCTGTGCATCACACACAGCTTATACACTTATAATTTTAGGACTGTATAATGCTTGTGAGAAATTATATGCTTTCAGAACAAAAGAATGAGACACTGACATTGGATCAGCCCTGATAGGATGCATTCTTCCTAGCATGCAGGACATTGACATCTGCATTCTTGATGTTCTAGCACCAAGTGCTTCAATTACTGTTAGTCATCAGACAAGACAGCTTCTAGAACACTTTCAAAGAAAGCTTCCAATCCCAATTGCTCCAGCATTTCAGACTGTCCCACACAGGACTGTAATTGAGCCTTGAATTTCTCAACATTTAGAAACTGGACCACAACATAGTCATGGGTCCGTGCAGTGGCACAGGTCCATGGGGTTCAAAAGATGAAGTTCTCAATGCATTCTGAGTAGGAGGATTGTGTTCCAGAGCTACACAGAAATGTTCACCCCCAAGAGTGGCCTGCTTGGAAATAAATACTTAGCACAATGTATTAGAAATACCTAATCCAAGATCATACAAGATGGCATCGATCCAAACTGTGTCTCATCCATAGAACAGCAGTGACTGCACAGCCACCAGAGAACCATACTGAGAACTCCAAAACAGAGTGTTGATGTTTTCCAGAAAGAAAGAAATCCTGTCATGTGGATTTTTCATGCCCTCCAACTGAAGAACCATGGGACCACACTCAGGTGAGCTCCCAGAGATCTCGGGCTGCCTCCACTGCTGCCCCGCGACTTTTTGTGTTGCAGTCTGGCACAGTGCAGGCCAAGGAGACAGCATTCAGGAGGGGATGCTCTTTGAGTTGAGTTAGAAGGAATACTGCAACACCCACACCATAGGCCTCACAGGCCTCACAGACCTCCTCTCACAGGCTAGGGCCATACTCAATGCCAAGAGATGGATTGTGCAGAGGTGAATATTAGGAGAAGCACTGAGGCAGGGCCCATGGCAAATGGAGCATGCAATGAAACCAGAGACTCAGGAGGCGCGAATAAACAGAGCCACAAGTTCCCTGGGACAAGAAACTGAGCTGGGCCAACATCAATGGTTTCTGTGAGCTACTCAATGAAGATTTTGAGCTGCCTCCACTTGCCACCTGTTTGATGGCCCACAAGACCCAGTACCCATGGGAGTAGGAGGCCATCCAGGCTTTTGACAGCTAGCAAAAATCTGAAGAATTGAATGAGAGCAAGAGAGCTGGCCCTGAGGACATGGAAGCAGGAGAGCTGAACCTGAGGACACAAGAACAGCAGAGGTGGCCCTTGGGATGTGGAAGCAGGTGAGACAGCCCTGGGGAGATGGGAGCCTGAGAGCTGGTCCTGCCTTGAGGACACAGGATCTGGAGAACTGGCCCTGCCTTGAGGAAATAGGAGCAGGAGAGCCAGCAGTGCCATGATGACATGGGAGTAGATGAGCCAACCCTGCCCTGATGACATGGGAGTGGATGAGCCAGGCCTGCCCTGAGGACACAGGTGCAGGAAATCCATTCCATCCCTGAGGACATAGTAATAGGAGAGTAGGCCCTGCCCTGAGGATAAGGGAGTTGGCCCTGATCCAGGGCTCTGAGTGGGCTTCACCCCAACATCTACCCCAGGTATGACACATGAAGTAGCCAGACCTGCAGATTCAAAGATTAAAAATCTCCTTGACACACTGCAACAACAGGATATCCAACATCAGTCCCAGTGAGAATCCAGTAACAATAGTGTAGGCCTCAAACAAGACCCATGACTCATAGCAATAAACATTTGAGAGTAAACATATGTGGACAAAAGGCTACACTGCATGATACACTACAGCTTCTATGACAAGATTTTTGTTTGCTTCTTTGTTTGCTTGTATTATTTTACTGGGGGAAGGAAAAGGATTTTGGTGCATGATGTGTAAATCATAGACATTCAATAAAAGTAAAAGAAGGAAAAGAAGAAGGAGGAGGAGAAGAAGAACAAGAACAAGAACAAGATGAACAAGAACAAGAAGAACAAGAACAAGAACAAGATGAACAAGAAAAATAAGAACAAGAACGAGAACAAGAACAAGAACGAGAACAAGAACAAGAACAAGAACAAGAACAAGAACAAGAACAAGAACAAGAACAAGAAAAGGGCCATGTTGCATCACTCCAGAGGCTCACCCTGCTCTTGGTCACAAAGTCTCCTCCAGAAATAGCAGGGCTGTCCATGCAGCTACAGCAGAAGTAGGTCCAGGTCCTGCCTTCAGTCACTTCCACTCTGCTCTGCTCTCTGATTTCAATGTGAATATTTTCATACAAAGAGTAGCTTATGGATCAAAGGTAACATTCACACATTAAGGTTTCACCCATCCATTTCCCCTGCAAATTCTCTTACCCTTTCTAAAGATGTTGACATTCATATGTATGTTTGTGTACATAAGTTTTCACATGTGTGAAATATTACAGTGATGGAAAGTATAAGAAATAAAGACTGAATTACACTTGGAAAAAAGAAATTGGACCACGAATGCAATTTTTAACTTGTTTAACCATTTCCCCAATTTTATTTGGGCCTCTACTAGGTAGTATTCATCCCTAGTCAGCCAGAAGAAACTTTAAGAGAATGACATCCCATTTCCTTTAAAGGGGGTCGAGTAGATTTTTGGTCAGTTTTTGTGGGCAATAGAGGGTTATTATCAATGGGAGTTAGTTACAAGTTATTATTGGTCTTATTTAGAAAGTAAACAAGATTAGACTCAGCAATGTCTCTCTTTTTCCTTATCTTACATTCTTAGGTTTGGACATAGGCATTGAAAAGAAAGAAGGGGGAATATAGAAATATATAGGGAAGATAGAACAAAAAGTAGATTAACAAATCTACTCATCAACTTAATGACTTAATTGTCATTCATAAGGTTATTTTTAATTTACTGGTATAGAATTTTGTATATAGATGCAGAATAAGTTTAATTCTAGATACAGTGGTGTAGAATTCAAATGTAAGTTTATTCTTCACATGTTATATTTTCTTCCACTCTAATATGAGGTATTGTACCCCTATCATACAATTATAATTCAAGGTTTACTTCCAATACTTTGAAAATTCTATTACAGTCTGTATAGGATAAATAAGGTATACAAGTTGATTGTTAGCTCATCAGATCATGGTCATGCCAATTTCTGGTCTACTTTTATTACAAGAATATACACCTTAGGTGCAACAAATAGATATGATTCTATAGAAAGATAAGGTAGGATAGTTAGATAATGTCTTCAGAAACCTCAGAAACATGTATAATATGGCATGTTTAAATGTTTAAACATAGTTAAAATGTTTTTATTATTTTAAAGATTCGCTGACAATGAGACTCAAAGAAGATGATGAGCATCAAAGAACCTCCATATGGAGATGGCTTCAAATGTGGCAAGCAAGCCACTGGACAAAATGTCTTCCTTTCTACCACAGATAGAATTCTGCCTTTAAAAAGGCAAGCTTGGATGCAGGCATAGTCAACACCCAAACTCTGCCAAGACTGGGTAAGCAAGTCCTCAGTAATTCCTGCCTCACAAATATATCTGTCAGATATATTGGGCCAGAAGGCTGAAGAAGATGCTCCAGTATAATAGAGAGTTTGAGTGACTATTCAGGTAGCAAACTGTCTCTGTCATCTTTTCATTTGGAAACCTGTACTCCTGGCATACTTAGGTAATCGAGTTTATTCCTTATCAAGTCTCTGATGGAGTTGAAGACCAGGTAGCTTAGTTTTATAATGAAGCTTAGTTGTTTAGGGATTAATATATTTTTTAGGTTTAGGTAGATGTTTTAAGTTTATAATAATAAGATGTGATGGAGATTGATTTATATTCAGAAATTTAGTTGTGCCAAGATAGGAAAGATGTTTTCTTCAAGGCTGCCAATACAAATAGCCAAAACACTAAGAATGTAACATTTATATAATTCCTGATTTTGTCGTGGTTCTTCTTGATACAAGTAGTTTATTGTATGTATATGTAATGATATAAATTGATATGTAAAAAAATAAAAAATGTTTAAAAATGGTCATTCTACTAAAAGCAATCTACAGATTCAATGCAATCCCCATCAAAATACCAACATTACTTTTACAAACCTTGAAAGAAAATTTCTAAATTTCAAACAGAAAGCCAAAAATCCAGAATAGCTAAAACAACACATAATAATACAACTTCTAGGGGTATCTCCATTCCTGACTTCAATCTGACTTCAAGCTATACTACAGAGTAATAGTAATAAAAACTGCATGATACTGACATACAAATAGACTGGTTGATCAATGTAATTGAATCAAAGACCCAGAAATAAATCCATGCATTTATGCACACCTGATTTTTGACAAAGGGGTAAAAACAATATAATGGAAAAAAGACAGCATCTTCAACAAGTGGTGCTGGCCTAACGATTTCGAAAGTACAAAAACATAGATCCATAATTATCACCCTGCTCAAAACTCAAGTCCAAATGCATCAAAGACCTCAACATAAAACCAATTACATGAGAATCCAAGACGGCGGCGAGCAGTGTGGACCGTGTTTAGACACTCCAGTAAACAATTCAGGGAATTGCATAGAATTCTGAACCAGGAACACTTAGGTCCCCACACCACTGCAGCAAAAGTGCTCCACAGTTTGAAGGGATCAGGGTGCAGAGGACCTGCATGCCCCTGCATATGAGAGGAGTGCAGATTTTCTAGGACCTGAGCGGCAGTGGCGGCAGCTGAGGTTTGCAGCACGGAGCCCTCCAGAGGAGGCAATTGGTGTGGTGGCCAGTGGGAGTTGCTGCAGGAGAGGGGACTCTGGACAGGATTTGGGCCATGCCGCGCAGTTTGGGCCCTGTGACCCAAGCTCAACTTGGCACGCAGCTCATGCCCTGAGACCCAAACTGGACTCAGCGCCCAGTTCAGCCCCTGAGACCCAAACTCAGCTCAGCTCCCAATTCTACCCCCTGAGACTCTAGCTGAGCTCCGCACGCAGTTTGGGCCCAGAGTCCCTATCTGAACCTGGCGGGCAGTTGGGTCCAGAGACTCTAGCTGAGCTTTGTGTGCAGTCCTGGCCCTGAGACTCTGGCTGAATTCAGCACACAGTTTGGTTCCAGAGTCCCTGGCTGAGCTCTGTGTGCAGTTCCACCCCTGAGACTCTAACTGAGCTCAGCACGCGAGTTCAGGCCACAGTCCCTGGCTGAGCTCAGCGGACAGTTCAGGCCCTGAGACTCTAGAAGAGCTTGGTGTGCGGATTGGGCCCAGAGTCCCTGGCTGGACTTGGCAGGCAATTTGGGCCCTGAAATTCTAGCTGAGTTTGGGGCAATACCGGCCCTGAGACTCTCGCTGGACTTGGTGGGCAGTTGGGCCCCAGAGACTCTAGCTGAGCTTGGCAGGCAGTTTGGCCCCAGGGAACCTAGCTGAGCTCAGCATGTGGTTTGGGCCCAGAATCCCTGTCTGGACTTGGTGGACAATCCCAGCCGTGAAACTCTGGCAGGACTCAGTGTGCAGTTTGGGACCAAAACCCTGGTTGAATACAGCACTAACTGGACTAAGTGCGTGGATTAGGGCCCGAGACACATTTGGATCGAGGGACACAAACTGGACTCAGTGTGTGGGTGGTTTGGGCCCTGTGACACTAACCTTGACTCTGCAAGTGGTCTGGGCCTTGAAACACTACCAGGAACCACAGAAAAGCAAAGCATTAAAGCTCCAGGACTAAAGAATTCTCAGGGAGACAGGAAGTAGAGTGGCAATTAGGCCACCTCCACCTGACCTGCTTCAGTCCCTGAAGAACTCCAGTGCTACAAGGGGACCCAGAAAGCTGTGAACACTTTGGCCTGAGCCAATGCATTTTCAAGGACCCAGGACGATTTCAGGGCCCACAGTACAGGGGAGCTGAGGATCACTGGCTGTGAGAGTCCAAAATGACAGGGCTAGCCTCCTGCCATCCAGACCAGTGAAGTAGGCTTCATTCCAGGCATGTAGGGATGGTTTAATATACAGAATTCGATCAATGTAATCCACCATATGAACAAACTGAAAGAAAAAACACATGATTGTTTCCTTAGATGCAGAGAAAGCATTTGACAAAATCCAACACCCATTCATGTTTAAAGTTTTGGAGAGATCAGGGATACAAGGCACATACATCAACATAATAAAGGCTGTATACAGCAAGCCAATACCCAATATCAAATTAAATGGTGAGATACTCAAGGAAATTTCTCTGAAATCAGGAACAAGGCAAGGCTGCCCAATCTCTCCATATCTCTTCTATATAGTACTGGAAGGTCTAGCCAGAGCAATAAGACATCAAAAGGAGATCAAGGGTATCCAAATGGGAAAGGAGGAAATCAAATTATCCCTATTTGCAGATGATATCATATTGTACATAAGTGACCCCCAAAATTCCACCAGAGAACTCTTACAGCTGATAAACACCTTCAGCAAATTGAGTGGATACAAAATTAACTCGAAAAAGTCTGTAGCATTCCTATACACAAATGACAAGCATGCAGAGGAAGAAATTAGGAAAACCACACTCTTCACATTAGCTACAAGAAATATAAAATAATTAGGAGTTACTCTAACCAAGCAAGTGAAGGACTTCTTTGAAAAAATTCAAAACTCTGAAGAAAGAGATTAAAGATGACATGAGAAGATGGAATGATCTTCCTTGTTCATGGATCGGGAGAATTAACATAGTAAAAATGGTCATCTTACCAAAAGCAATATACAGATTCAATGCAATCCCTATCAAAATATCTACACAATTTTTTCAAAGACATTGAAAGATCAATTCTCAACTTCATATGGAAAAACAAAAAACTCAGAATAGCTAAAAACAATTTTGTACGATAAAAGACCCTCTGGAGGAATCTCCATACCTGATCTCAAGCTATACTATAAAGCAACAGTAATTAAAACAGCATGGTACTGGCAAAGCAACAGGCTAGTTGATCAATGGAATCAAATCAAAGACCCAGATATGAATCCACATATATATGGTCACTTGATTTTTTGACAAAGAAGCCAAATCCATTCAATGGAAAAACGACAGCATCTTCAACAAATGGTGCTGGTCCAACATCATGTCTCTGTGTTAAAAAACACAATTGGACCCATACTTGTCACCTTGCACAAAACTCAAATCCAAGTGGATCAAAGACCTCAACATAAAACCAGAGACAGTAAATTGGTTAGAAGAAAAAGTGGGGAAGAGCCTGGAACATATTGGCACGGGAGACAACTTCCTGAACAGAACACCAACAGCCCAGGCTTTAAGGTCAACAATTAATAAATGGGACCTCATGAGGCTGAGAAGCTTCTGTAAAGCAGGAAACACTGTCAACAGAACAAAGCGGCAACCTACACACTAGGAGAAGATCTTCACCAACCCTTCATCTGACAAAGGAATAATATCCAAAATATATAAAGAACTCAAGAAATTAAACACCACCAAACCAAATAACCCATTTGAGAAATGGGGCTCAGAATTAAACAGAGAATTCTCAACAGAGGAATATCAAATGGCTGAGAAACACTTAAAGAAATGTTCAACCTCTGTAATCTTGGAAATGCAAATCAAAACAACTCTGAGATTCCATCTTACAACCATCAGACTGGCTAAGAACAAAAACTCAAGTGAAACAACATGCAGGCAAAGATATGGAGAAGAGGAACACTCCTTCATTATTGTTGGGAATGCAAACTAGTTCAGCCACTTTGGAAACTACCTGACCCTATCTCAGAAAGCTGGGAATAGGGCTTCCTCAAGACCCAGCTATTCCACTCCCTGGAATATACCCAGAAGATGCTCCACCACACAACAAGAACATTTGCTCAACCATGTTCATAGCAGCCTTATTCATAATAGCCAGATCATGGAAACAGCCTAAGTGTCCCTCAGTAGAAGAATGGATAAAGAAACTGTGGTACATTTACACTATGGAATGTTACTCAGCTATTAAAAGCAAGGAATTCCCGAAATTTGTGGACAAATGGATTGAACTAGAAACGATCATAAGTGAGTTCACGCAGAAGCAGAAAGAGTCAAATGGTATATACTCACTTATATCTGCATACTAGCCCAAGGGCCATGTCCCATGAAAGTCTTCACTTACCAGGAAACTGCGACAGAGGGGAGGACATCCTATTGGGACTCTAGATGAGACAAGCATGGAAGAATGGCAAAATAGAAGGATCCAGAGGGTCCTAGAAACCTACAAAAAGAACATTTTGATAGGCAGATTTGGTCCCAGGGGTCCTGCTTAAACTATGGCTCCTGCCAAGGACAACACGGGCAGTAAACTTCAATCCCCTACCCAGATCTATCCAATGGACAGGACATTCTCCACAGTTGAGTGGGGAGTGGGGTATGACTTTCACACATATACTGGTGCCTCATATTTGATGGGGAGACCTGGTGGCACTCAGAGTAAAGATAGCAGGCTACCAAGAAGAGACTTGATACCCTATTAGCACATACAGGGGGAGGAAGTCCCCCTCAGTCACAGTCATAGGGAAGGGGAGTAAGGGGAAAATAGGAGGGAGGGAGAAATGGGAAGATACAAAGGATGGGATAACCATTGAGCTGTAATAATAATAAATTAAGAAAATAAAATTAAGAAAAAAAAAGAAATTAAACACCACCAAACCAAATAACCCAATTGAGAAATGGGGCTCAGAATTAAACAGAATTCTCAACAGAGGAATATCAAATGGCTGAGAATCACCTAAAGAAATGTTCAACGTCTTTAGTCATCAGAGAAATACAAATCAAAACAACTCTGGGATTCCATCTTACTCCCATCAGAATGGCCAAGACCAAAAATTCAACTGACACCACATGCTGGTGAGGATTTGAAGAAAGAAGAACACTCCTTCATTGCTGGTGGGAATGCAGACTACTGCAGCCACTTTGGAAATTTGTCTGCGCTATCTCAGAAAACTGGGAATAGTGCTTCCTCATGACCTAGCTATTCCACCCCTTCAAATATACCCAAAGCAGAAAGAGTCAAATGGTATATACTCACTTATATTTGCATACTAGCCCAAGGGGCATGTCCCATGAAAGCCTTCACTTACCAGGAAACTGGGACAGAAGGGAGGACATCCTATTGGGACTCTAGATGAGATAAGCATGGGAGAATAGCAAAGTAGAAGGATCCAGAGAGTCCTAGAAACCTACAAGAAAAACATTATGATAGGCAGATTTGGGCCCAGGGGTCCCACTGAAACTAAGGCACCAGCCAAGGATAATACAGGCGGTAAACTTTAAACCCCTAGCCAATGGGCAGAACATTCTCCACAGTTGGGTGGAGAGTGGGGTATGATTTTCACATGAACTCTGGTGCCTCATATTTGACCATGTCCCCTGGAGAGGGAGACCTGGTGGCACTCAGAGGAAGGATAGCAGGCTACCAAGAAGAGATTTGATACCCTATGAGCATATACAGGGGGAGGAAATCCCCCTCAGGAACAGTCATAGGAGAGGGGAGTAAGGGGAAAATGCGAGGGAGGCAAGAATGGGGGGATACAAGGGATGAGATAACCATTGAGATGTAACAAGAATAAATTAATAAAAAAAATTTTAAAGGAATATACCCAAAAGATGCTCCAGCATACAACAGGGACATATGCTCAATCATGTTCAATTCATAATAACCAGAACATGGAAACAGCTTAAACGTCCCTCAGTAGAAGAATGGATAAAGAAACTGTGGTACATTTACACTATGGAATACTGCTCAGCTATTAAAAACAAAGAATTTCCAAAATTTGTGGACAAATGGATTGAACTAGAAATAATCATAGTCAGTAAGCTAACCCAGAAGCAGAGAGACTCAAATAGTATATATTCACTTATAACTGGACACTAGGCCAAGGGGCATGTCTCATGAAAGTCTTCACTTACCAGTAAAGTAGGATAGCAGTGAGGACATCTGAAGGTGAGAGAAATATAGGAGAATGGGTAAATAGAAGGATACAGAGGGTCCTAGAAGCATACAAGAAGAACACTATGATGGGCAAATCTGGGCCCAGGGGTTCTGCTCAATCTATGGCACCAACCAAGGACAATACGTGCAGTCATCATCGAACCTCTACCCAGATCTAGTCAAGGGACAGGACATTCACCACAGTTAAGTGGAGACTGGGGACTGACCTTCACACGGACTCTGGTGCCCCATATTTAGCCATGTCCCCTTGATGGGGAGGCCCGTTGGCACTCGGAGGAAGGATAGCAGGCTACCAAGAAGAAACTTGATACCCTAGAATCATATTCAAGGGGAGGAGGTCCCCTTCAGTCACAGTCATAAGGAAGGGTAATGGGGTGAAAGCGGGAGGGAGGGAGGAATGGGAGGATGCATGGGATGGGATAGCAATTGAGATGTAATATGAATGATTTTATTTTTCAATTAAAAAATAGTATCAAAAAAAGAAAGAAAACAAATCTAATTATTACAGTCTGGATGTTGGAAATTCCAAGAGCATTCTGCCAAGATCCCACCATGCAGAGGCTTCATGTAGTGAGATATGGCCAGTGTGCCAGCTCTACTCATTCTTCTTTTAATTAGAAACCTACTACTCCTATCCTGGTTATGAGCCTCATGACCTCATGCAGTCATAATTCCCCCACAAAATCATCCCCATCAAATTACAGCAATGTGTGTTTTGTATTAGGGGATTAAGTTTTCAACCATAACTTTTTCATGACTTATTTGTGCCATGGGATTCTCCAACCACCCCCATCAGATCCTTGCCTGTGTCTTTCTATAACCTTTCTTTTCCATCCTTAGCTGTAAGTGGGGACATATTCATAGTTGTGTCTTATTTTATTTGTAAGAAATATGCTTTCCTTTTGTAGATTCCATGAAGTTTCAATTGCACTAGTTTTCCTCCTCATACCTGAAATGTCCCCCAGTTCCAGTCATTTCTCCCATTTCTCTTTTTCTCTCCCATCACCTTACCTGATTCCTCTTGTTCCAAACCCCACCAATACCAGTCCATCCTCATAATTTATTTTTTTGGCTTCCCAGGAAGATCTGTGTATCCTTTCCACTTAGCCTCTCTGGGTCTGTGAACTATAGCTTGATTATTCTTTACTTTACAGATAGTGTCTACTTAAAAGTGAGTATATACCATGTTTGCCTTTATGGTCTGGGTTACCTCACTCAAGATGATTTTTTTCCATTTGCTTACAAATTTCATGATATCATTTTTAAAAGCTAAGTAAAACTCAAGTATTTAAATGTACCACATTTTCTTTATCCATTCTTCAGTTGAGGTACATTTAGGTTGTTCCCAATTTCTAGCTATTATGAATAAAGCTGCTATGAACATAACTTGAGTTCCGTGTCCATATGAAAGGATGAACCATCCTTTCGGTATATGTGATGGTATGTATGTGGTTTTATTGTATCTTGTTATATTGTACTTGTGTTTGGTCTCTGGGAGACCCCTCTTTTCTAAGGGGAGGCCAAAGGGGGTGAATCTGGAGGAAAGAAGAGGCAGGAGGAGGAGACTGGAGGAGAGGAAAGAGGAAAAACTGCAGTCAAGATTAGTAGAAATAAATTCAAATATATCATGTATTTTGGGTATAGTTACTTCATACCCTGCTTTCTCTTTTTCTTCCTTCAGACAGTCTTACTTCTGCTTTTATATATGTCTCAAATATATTGTACATATGTACATATATTTATGTATCTGTCTAAAATCTAGGCTTAACAAATGAAAGGATCAAATATATTCTGAATCTGATTATCGTTGCTTGATATAATTATCTCCAGTCACATCTATTCTCTAGTAAATGATCATTTCACTCTCCTTTATTAATGAGTAAAATTCCATTCTGTGTGTGTGTGTGTGTGTGTGTGTGTGTGTGTGTGTGTGTGTGTGTGTGTATCCTATTTTCTTTATCCATTCACCTATCAACAGACATTTTTAGAGCTTTCTAGTAACCTCTGTAATGACTAGATTAATTTATAGTATCAAGAGTTTATTTAGATTCACTTTTCCCCCACATCCTTCTGAGCATTAATTACTATTATTTTCTTGATGATATGTTCCAACTGTCATAAGATGGAATCTCAACATGCTTTTGATTTGAATTTCCCTAATAGCTAAAGATGTTGAACGTTTTTATCATATATTCACTTACTGAATCTTTTGAGCAATGTCTTTTATTTGTCCAATATTGACTGGATTTGGGGGGGGTTGTTTTGTTTGTTTTGGCTTGGCTTGGCTTCTCTTGTCTTGTTTGTAGTTATTTATAAACTGTAGGTATTATTTCTGTATGTAATTAATAGCTAGCAAATATTTTTCTCCCACTCTGTTGACTGATTATTGACTCAATTGATTTTTTTCTTTTGCCGTGAAGTCTTATCTGCCAATGCATAGCTTTATTTCCAGGTGATTGCTTCCATATTTTAGGGGATTTATTTCTCTATTACATACATTAAGGTCTCTATGAAATACATTAAGATCAATTTTGAATTCGTCTAGATACATTGTGAGAGATGAGGATCTCATTTCATTCCCCTACATGTCTACTGGCTGTCTTCTCTACAATGGATGTTTTGGGCATCTTTGTAAAATTCAATGACAATAGTTGTGTGGATTTATTTCTGGATCCCCTGTGGTATTTAATCAATCTACATTTTCATGTTAATATAGTGCTGTGATTTCTGAAAAATAAATCACGTTGGTGATGCAAAATTAATAGTCAAATATTTTTACATTCTTACATACCTCTTTTCCCTGCAGCATCAACAGAAGGCATCATGTGCTCTAGATGGTGGCACTTTTATAAGGTGGGCTCTTGAATGGCTATATAGGACAAAGCATCTTCATAGCTCTGTGGAGAATCATGGGATACAGATGTAACATGAGAAAGTGATGTGCATTGAGATTTGAGACATAGAATAATCTACTTTGCATAATTGCTCAAAGAAAACTTGAATGAGAATAAGAGATACATAATGTGTTGTTATTTTCTTATAAAAGTACTTTGCCAGTCAAAATGTAATAATGATTTTAAAGTACAATCTTTTCATTCTAATAGCTTTCATCCTATTTATCTAGACACTCACACTTCCCTCTGGTGTGCAATGTGTAGGACAATATTTGCAAAAAATTTATGTCATGGGAAACTGAAGATACAAGATCTCTATGTTCATAGGAGGCTATGCTCTGGTGCTCACTCTTCTTTCAACAGTCCCAAGGAAAATCACTTCCTCCCCTGAATAACTTATAGCCTAAAAATCAAAATTCACCTTGGAAATCATCCATTGCACCCTTGATATGAGGACTAGATGCCAGAGCATAAATATCTCAACATATCAGTTATGTAGTCCATGAGTGAACAGAAGCTAAAACCAGATACTTTAACTTCCAATTGTGTGTCCTTTGCACCTCTCACAACATCTCCAATCCCAAGTCTGATAGCACAAGCTAATAGGCACCTTATGTGACTGTGTTATTAAAACATTATAAATTCATTTTTGATTCTTTGAGGTGGGGATTCTTATTTATTCATACAGATTGTAACAGGAAGTTAATGAATACCTTCCCTATTGCTGTTTGCATAGCTGAAAGCTTATCTTTTAGACTATATAATTTTCTCATGGCAAATAATAGATTGAGTCTTCTAGTTTACACATGTATGTGACAATTTTTACATGACACTTTTCATGAAACACTGAAAACATTCCAAAGAACTGTTCAGTGAGGTTGCCTATCTTCACAATGCCTCTGTCATCCTAATTTGAGAAGCGCAAGGGAAAGTCCCGAATGCAGCCATAGCCAACAAAAATATCAAAGTCTAGGCAGTACCCAGAATCCAGAATCCAGCAGTAGCAGCACCAGTGCTTCTAGTCCATTGTCACATCTAACATATCCATGGTCTAGTTCAACAGTATACCTTTAAGGAAGGTTTTATTGGGTTCTTATAATACCACTTTTCCAACACTTATTTCACCTTAATTCCTTCCACCCCCACCCCCAACTCTAGGTAGAAGAGAAAGAAAGTTAGAAGAGAAAGGAGGTGTAGCCCTCTTTAGACTGCTTCCTGCTGATTAGGGGTATCAGGTTCTAAGCAGTTGCCCCGGCCCACAGAGTCTTTGAACAGAACCTGGGAGGGGGTGCCAGAGTGAAAATAAGGGACAGGAGACATGAAGAAATGAGGGCAAGTCTGAATTCTGATCAAGCTCCATTTATTGAAAATTCTTTTTTTTTTTACTTTATTAATTTATTCTTGTTACATCCCAGTGGTCACCCCATCCCTTGTATCCTCCCATCCTTCCCTCCCTACCATTTTCCCCTTATTCCCCTCCCCTATGACTGTTCCTGAGGGGGATTACCTCCCCCTCTATATGTTCATAGGGTATCAAGTCTCTTCTTGGTAACCTGCTGTCCTTCCTCTGAGTGCCACCAGGTCTCCCCCTCCAGGGGACATGGTCAAAGGTGAGGCACCAGAGTATGTGAGAAAGTAATATCCCACTCTCCACTGTACTGTAGAGAGTGTTCTGTCCATTGTCTAGATCTGGGTAGGGGTTTAAGGTTTACCACCTGTATTGTCCTTGGCTGGTGCCTTAGTTTGAGCGGGACACCTGTGCCCAAATCTGCCTATCATAGTGTTCTACTTGTAGGCTTCTAGGACCCTCTGGATCCTTCTACTTTGCCATTCTCCCATGCTTCTCTCATCTAGAGTCCCACTAGAATGTCCTCCCCTCTGTCTCAGTTTCCTGGTAAGTGAAGGCTTTCGTGGGACACGCCCCTTGGGCTAGTATGCAGATATAAGTGAGTATATACCATTTGAGTCTTTCTGCTTCTGGGTTAACTCATTCATTATGATCATTTCTAGCTCAATCCATTTATCCACAAATTTCGGGAATTCCTTGTTTTTAATAGCTGAGTAGTATTCCATAGTGTATATGACCTCATGAGGCCGAGAAGCTTCTGGAAGGCAGGAGACACTGTCAAGAGAACAAAGCGACAGCCTACAGACTGGGAAAAGATCTTCACCAACCCTACATCTGACAAAGGTCTAATATCCAAAATATATAAAGAACTCAAGAAATTAAACACCACCAAATCAAATAACCCAGTTGAGAAATGGGGCTTGGAACTAAACAGAGAATTCTCAACAGAGGAATATCAAATGGCTGAGAAACACTTAAATAAATGCTCAACCTCCTTAATCATCAGGGAAATGCAAATCAAAACAACTCTGGGATTCCATCTTACACCCATCAGAATGGCTAAGATCAAAAATTCAAGCGACACCACATGCTGGCGAGGATGTGGGGAGAGAGGAACACTCCTTCATTGCTGGTGGGAATGCAAACTAGTACAACCACTTTGGAAATCTATCTGGTGCTATCTCAGAAAAATGGGAATAGGGCTTCCTCAAGACCCAGCTATTCCACTCTTTGGAATATACCCAGAAGATGCTCCAGCACACAACAAGAAAATTTGCTCAATCATGTTCATAGCAGCCTTATTCATAATAGCCAGAACATGGAAACAGCCTAAGTGTCCCTCAGTAGAAGAATGGATAAAGAAACTGTGGTACTTATTGAAAATTCTTACAGGGTTTATATAGGCAATATCTAGGGTAAGGGCAGGGTTGCTGTGCAAACCTGATGGCAGATATCTACCCATCCGTCCTTGGCAGGAAGAAATCCAAGATTAGGGAGTGAGCTCTGAGGGAACGCAGCTACAGAAGCAAGATGAGCAAGTGGCCTCCCAGGATCCAGAGGAGCCTAGTACGTGTCAGGCAGCAGTTCCCAGGGTCTGGGTAGAGTGGCCTGAGCTGACCTCAGATTGCTACGTGCCAGGCAGAGGTATAGAAAATGGAGTCTACAGACAAGGTGGAATTGCCCAATGTTTTAAGCCAAGAGCTGCTAAGGACAGCTTTCCACAAGCAGTGACTCTAATATCCATGTCACAATACCCAGCAATCCACTAATAAATCAGAAATCCAGAAACTCAGCAACAGCAGGGAAGCAGCAGCTGCCACAAGCCTTCTCAGGGCTCTCCCATTTATACCCTTCCCAGAGTCTCCAAAACTAAACTCTCTGCAGCTGTCAAAAATCACTTGCCTCCTACAGCATGAGACAATTCTAGTTAATGGCTGTCGACAAATTAAAGCAGCCCCAAATCCAACACCAGCGATTAAAACAAAAACACATTCACATAACATAACTAGGTTTTTAAAGAAACCAAAATTCTCACTACAGGGAACACTTCATTACTACACAACTTTGAACCTAGTTTTTCAGCCTTCTCAGTGAATTTATGAGTTTGGAATTTTCCCCAAAGCTCCAAGTGTTAAAGGTTTCATTACCAGCCTATGACACTGCTGTAATGTAGTAGAGCCTTGAAGAAGTCAGGCCTAGTAAGAGATCTTTAGGTCACCCAAAAGCAACAAGACCAAAGGATCCTCCTTTGTGAATTAAGAAAATCTCTTCTCATTATAAGTTGATTGCCTCAGGTACTTTGCTACAATAACAGAAAGTTAGCAAGCACAAAGAGAAACATGGGCTATTCATCTTCATGTGCGTGTGCATGTGCGTGTGTGCGTGCGTGCGTGCATGCGTGTGTGTGTGTGTGTGTGTGTGTGTGTGTGTGTGTGTGTGTGTGTTGTGGACCCTTGTCTGCAGGCAGAGATACTCCCTTCCTCCCAGTAAGCTTTAGTGCTCAGACATAGGTGAGGGGACCCTCCTGCTGATAACAACCCACAAGACCCAAATGTGTTGAAAAGCTGGTTCCTTGCATATCCTAACCCACATAAAAGGTGTGAAAAGCTGGTTCTTTGAAGAAAAACATATCAAAGGTGCCCTGGAGACAAGCCCTTGGGAGTGTCCTGGGAGTGTCTCCAGGTATTCAAGTACACTTAGTCTAAAAGCAAAGAGGCTGGAAGGTTGGAGCACTCCCCACTTCTCCCCTGCAGCTCTCTGTCCTTATCTTTCCTATATCATTAAGTTTAGTGAATTAAAATCTAGTTTTTGACTCTTGAATGCTTTCATTTTAATCAAGTGCGGTCTGCCCTTTCACAAGCCAGAGGCCCCCTTCCCGCTCTGGAAGGGATGTAGATTTCTCTTGTCCCAGCCTAGCTGAGCAAAGCTGCCCTGCACTCCCTCCTGCCCAGAAGGCCTTCTTCGTGACCAGTTCTCAAGACAGAGCCTTCCTCAGCTAGCCTCCAGAAGGCTGAAGAAAACTCTGTGCAATGGATAAGGATCGCCCTGGGAAAACCACCTTCATGATCATGGTATCTCCTCCACCAGGTAATGGGATCTCATGAGGCTGGGAAGCTTCTGTAAGGCAGGAGACACTGTCAAGAGAACAAAACGACAGCCTACAGACTGGGAAAAGATCTTCACCAACCTTATACCTGACAAAGGTCTAATATCCAAAATATATAAAGAACTCAAAAAATTAAACACCACCAAACCAAATAACCCAATTGAGAAATGGGGCTCAGAATTAGAGAATTCTCAACAGAGGAATATCAAATGGCTGAGAAACACTTAAAGAAATGATCAACATCCTCAATCATCAGAGAAATGCAAATCAAAACAACTCTGAGATTCCATCTTACTCCCATCAGAATGGCTAAGATAAAAAATTCAAGTGACACCACATGCTGGCAAGGATGTGGAGAAGGAGGAACCCCCCCCCCATAGCTGGTGGGAATGCAAACTAATACAATCACTTTGGAAATCTATCTAGCATTATCTCAGAAAACTTGGAATAGGGATACCTCAAGACCCAGCTATTCCACTCCTTGGAATATACCCAGAAGATGCTCCAGCACACAACAAGGACATATGCTCAACCACAATCATAGCAGCCTTATTCATAATAGCCAGAACATGGAAACAGCCTAAGTGTCCTTCAGTAGAAGAATGGATAAAGAAACTGTGGTACATCCCCTGGAGGGGGAGACCTGGTGGCACTCAGAGGAAGGATAGCAGACTACCAAGAAGAGACTTGATACACTATGAGCATATAAAGGGGGAGGAAATCCCCCTCATTCACAGTCATAGGGGAGGGGAGTAAGGGGAAAGGGAGGGAGGGAGGAATGGGAGGATACAAGGGACAGGATAACCACTGAGATGTAATAAGAATAAATTAATAAAATAAAATTTTAAAAAAGAAACTGTGGTACATTTACACTATGGAATACTACTCAGCTATTAAAAACAAGGCATTTCCAAAATTTGTGGACAAATGGATTGAACTAGGGATGATCATAATGAGTGAGTTAACCCAGAAGCAGGAAAACTCAAATGGTATATACTCACTTATAAGAGGACACTAGCACAAGGGGCATGTTCCATGAAAGTCTTCACTTACCGTGAAAGTGGGATAGAGGTGAGGACATTCTATTGGGACTCTAGGTGAAAGAAGCATGGGAGAATGGGGAAATAGAAGGATCCAGATGGATCTAGAATCCTACAAGAACATTATGACAGGCGGATCTGGGCCCAGGGGTCTTGCTCAAACTATGGCAGCAGCCAAGGACAATACATGCAGTAAACTTCGAACCCCTTCCCAGATCTAGCCAATGGACAGGACATTCTCCACAGTTGAGTGGACAGTGGGGACTGACTTTCACACAAACTCTGGTGCCCATATTTGACCATGTCCCCTGGATGGGGAGACCTAGTGAGACTCAGAGGAGGGATTTATATTTATATATATATATATATAAACTCTCTGACCAGATTCTCAGCCCAGCTTCCCGGAGAAAGGAACCCACAGTGTATACTTTCATTTCTGTTAAGGCTGACATGGGCTGCTTTTTAAAAGAATCCTGACTACTATGTCATCAAAACTGAAGGCAGTTTAGTGTAGTAATCCTCACACTCCAGAAAACCACTCATATAGCTGCCATGAAAATGGAGTAATAGCGTTCTCGGAGATTTTTCTCACATCAGTTAGTGACAGTTGGCCAAGAAATACATGACCTAACTGAACCCTCTTCTCTCCATTATCACTCACCAAGATATATGAAGTTTGTTAGAGATGTTTGTTTCCAGGGCTTCTGCATGCAACCAAAAGCACGGATTAAACAGCACACTCCTCACCTCCACTGGGCCCTCATTTCATCTAATGAACCTCTAAATGGAAAGTATGTTCCTAAATCTGAAAACTCCCCACCCTCCAGTCATACTCCACTACTACAAAATGCAGAGCAGGAAGAAAGAAAAACAAATAAAGAGCAACAACAACATTTCCTTAGGGACATTGGCTACCTGCCGTATTGTTGGTGGACTTTGAGACACCTTATACAGACAATACAAAAATGTTCCCCTTCATTTCAATATCCTTTGACACTTGTATCCAGGTAAGAATGTGTCTCCCTGCTTAGGACTTCTGACCTGCTGACAGCGGTGGTGAAAGATGGTCAAATAATCTTCATATTTTAAAGTTCCGACAAGTTTTGTTGATGTAGCCAATGTGAAGTAGGAGAGAAACACAAACTTAAAGGTGACGGCTTCGTGTATTTAAACATAAGCAACCACAGAATTTGCTACAGTGTCCTCTAAGCTGGATAATCCTGAGGGAAAGCAACTTTGAGAGACATGTGGGATCCAGGATGTAGAATTTTGAGAGGCTGTCAGACCTCCAGCTAGCAATGTCTCATCATCTATGGAAGCAGGCTGAGCCACAGGTGAAAGCTTAGGTGCCAGGATGAGATCAGCAGGTAAGAAATTTAAATAGACATAGACAGACTGAGTCCTGCAGGATAACCTCATACAGAGACGTTAATACATGAAGAAGAGCTACCATGGAGTAAGGCATGGCTACCAATGGAGGTTTAAACTGAAAATGTTGTCCAAGATTACTTTTTCTGGTATTGTTTTGTTTGGTCTTGTTTTTGTTTTTTGTTTTATTTGGTTGGTTTTGGTTTTGGTTTTTATTTGCTTTAGTTTTTTTGTTTTGTTTTTCCAGACAGGGTTTCTCTGTTACCCTGGCTGTCCTAGACCCACTTTGTAGACCAAGCTGGCCTTGAACTTATAGAGATCCACCTGCCCCTGCCTTGAAAATGCTAGCATTAAAGTCGTGCACCACCATGCCTGACTTATCTTTTCAGTCTTAATGTAAAGTTAACATGTTAATAAAGAAAAAAAGGTAAGACTTGTTGCTACTAAATTGTCAGACACTCAATGTTCTAACACATTCCATTGAGGAAACCACAAGTCGCCCTGGGCAAGTACTTCTACTTGAAAGATCATTAAAATTAATTAATTAAGTAGTAGTAGTAGTAGTAGCAGCAGCAGCAGTAGTAGTAGTAGTAGTAAAGAATTACTCCTTCTTCTTCTGCTGGTCTGTTTTATACAAATTTCCAAGGACTGTAGCTCATCATCCTCCAAACCATCTTGAAATCCTTTGCCTTTTATGCAGTGATCCGGCTCCAGCACTGTGGAATCTCTCAGTATTTCAGAGTATTATAGAGTCAGACTGATCTCATCTATTCCATTGTTTTCATTCTACACATAAGGAATAGGCTCACATGGGGGGGGAGGAATGAAAGGTTGTTTGCTTAGGTCATCAAGCTCGATTCCAAGTTCTCTTCCCAGCACTTGACCACCCCTATTCAGCTCTGTCTACAGTCTGCCAGCTGACAGAAGCCACTTTGCATGTTACAGCATGCAATAGTCATAGAATCTTTTTCTTATGCATTTCTGGTGCTTCCCTCAGCCTATACACTGACTACACCTAGTGACAAAAACACGACATGAACATATACATAATCAACTTAATTGCCACACCATAAAAGTCCTTACCAACCCTTCCTTACTCACAAAGCAAAACACTGCTGCTCTGCATTGATCTTTTAATATTATATTAATATCATTCATCTGAATTGTGAATTTGGAGGTACCCATTTAAGCTTGGAAACCAAGGCAAATCCCTTGGCAGGAAATTGAGTCTTAGGGAAGTTAAGGAATTGACCTAATGTCACACAAAACTCAAAAGATGCACAATCAAGATTCTAATCCAGTACCTGAATTGTGGTTTTGTTCTTCATCCCCAGAGAATGATACTGACAGCCTACCCCTCATTAGGTTTCTGGGTGTGAGTAAGGACATTAGCATGTGGGTGGCATTCAGCTCTAAAACAGCATCAAGATGTTAAAGAGCACACACGTCTACAGTATGCCCTTGACTGTGAATTTGCCAAGACTGGCCCCTAAGAGATAATTGTTTGCTAACATTGGCTGGCCTGTCTGCTCCCCAAGCCACACATCAGCCTGGCTAGCTAATTAACTTTGTTCATGATTACTATGTGCATAAGAAAGAGTTATATTGATAATGCTGTCTTAGTTGGAGTTACTATTCCTTTGATGAAACATCATGGCCAAGGGAGAATACAGAAGAAAGCATTTAACTGAGGGCTTGATCACAGTTTCAGAGCCATCATGGCCAGAGCACAGTAGCAGGCTGGCAGGTATGGTGCTGGAAAACTTGCTAAAGGCTTACATCCTGATCCACAGCCAAGAGAGATACACTGGGCCTGGCAGTGGGCTTTTGAAACTTCAAAGCCCACCCCAAGTGACACATCTCATCCAACAAGGCCATACCCCCTAATCTTTCCTAAATAGTCCACCAACTGCAGAACAAGACACTCAAATATATGAGCCTATGGAGGGAGAGGGTTTCTCATTCAAACCACCACAAATTATTTTATATTTTCCATGAAATTATTATGATAGCCAAAGAAACTCCATTTTCTGTTAGGCATCCATCTTGATACCACTAGCTGTTTTTCTCTCACTCCAGTCTCTGGAAGATAAGTTCCCCATAACCCTGACTCAGTGACAGCCCCCCACCCACCCAGAAATATACAGCCATGACCATCTACTTGTTAGGAGTTGGCCTACTGCTTTTTGGCTTCTGTAACCTGCTCATGCACACAATCAAGGAGTATTTTGAGGTTGCCTTAACTACCTAATCTTGGCAAAGCAGAACAGCTCCTGGCTTGCTTATGCAGATACTCAAGGTCTTCATGTGGTTCTCTCCTTCAAAATTCTTCCCTTGCCCTCCTTCACATATAAAGCCCAAGTTTGTCTCAGGGACTGTCATCCTCCTAACAGTAATCAATAAATCTTTTAATTATAACTGTATTGAGCCTATAGTCTTTTCCCAGGGGTCAGAAACCCCATAACATTATTACTTAGAATGTTGTCCAGCTAGTCACTGAGAAGCTCCCATTCAATGTTCTAGGATAAAATAATCCTAGGGGCTCAGAAAGCATAAACAATGGATTTGTAATAACACAAGAAAGGGGTCTTGCATAGATGACAGACTGGACAGATTACAAAGTCTGAATCTGTATTGTTTTCCATGCATCAAATTCCACATCTATTAAAATTCCTCAAACTATTTCAGATGACCTATGATCAAAACAGCAGCATTGGTGAGACAATTTACCATCTATGAAACATCACCTACTATTGATTATTAAAGGATTATTTATTGAAAAACCAAAACTAGGAATGTTTATTTTCAAGTTTGCTGCTATAATTAAAAGCCCAATAACTGGTCCTGTTGATGACTGTGGCTTTTATCACTGTTTATTTGTGGCAAGAATATCCATACAAACTGAAAATAAAGTCTAAACTTTCATTAAAAAGTTCTGAGAAGTGTAAAGCATATATATGCATATGTAATACCCATTCATGTGTGTGAGAGAGACAGAGGGGAAGGAGAAAAAGAGAGAGACTGATTTTTCTAAAAACAATAGATCCCAATATAGGGGTGGGGACCTGACCAGATTCAGATCATTGCTTTTGTTTGTAGGCCCTCTCAGTGAGCATGACTGGGCCTCTGTAGGCTCATTGCTTATACAGCACTGCCATCTGCTGGCACAGCTACTGCATCCTGACTTGAGCAGGTTCATGGCACTGTGAGATCAATTTCCTTTTTTTGTTGCTTTCATTTTTGATATGTAAACAACATTTCTGCCATATAGAGACATAACTATTGTATAATTAACTCTAATTTTGCAAATTAACATTTTCCAACCTTTTACTGGTATGAAATGGCTTGTCACAGCTCTGTCCTACCTGAACAGGGAGTAAAACTGTCCCTGGTCTCTAGTTCCAGGCTCTGAAGAGCCAGACGCCTTGGGGCTAGGCTGAAGACCTTACAGCTTACAGCTTCTAGACTCGAGAGCTAGAGCTAGTGTTCCAGGCTTTAAAACCCAACAGCATGGGTTGGGAGAGATGGCTCAATGCTTAAGGTGTGCCCTACTTTTGTAGAGGATGTAAGTTCAGTTTCTAGCACCCACAAGCAATATAAAATATCTAGGAGTAACTCTAACCAAGCAAGTGAAGGACTTGTTTGAAAAAAGTTTCAAATCTCTGAACAAAGAGATTAAAGTTGACATCAGAAGATGGAAGGATCTCTCTTATTCATGGATTGGGAGAATTAACATAGTAAAATGGCCATCTTACCAAAAGCAATTTTCAGATTCAATGAAATCCCTGTCAAAATAACTGCACAATTTTTAAAGACATTGGAAGATCAATTCTCAACTTCATATGGAAAAACAAAAAACCCAGAATAGCTAAAACAATCCTATACAATAAAAGATCCTCAGGAGTAATCTCCATACCTGATCTCAAGCTGTACTATAGAGCAATAGTAATTAAAATGGCATGGTACTAGCACAGCAAAAAGCTAGTTAATCAATGGAATCAAAGACCCAGAAATGAATCCATGCACATATAGTCATTTGATTTTTGGAAAATGAAGCCAAATCTATTCAGTGGAAAAAGGATAGCATCTTCAACAAATGGTGCTGGTATAACTGGATGTGTACATGTAGAAAAATGCAATTAGTCCTATATTTGTCACCATGCACAAAACTCAAGTCAAAGTGGAGTAAAGACCTCAACATAAAACCAGAGACAGTAAATTGGTTAGAAGAAAAAGTGGGAAATAACTTGGAACACATTGGCATAGGAGACAACTTCCTGAACAGAACTCCAACAGCCCAGGCCTTAATGTCAACAATTAATAAATGGGACCTCATGAGGCTGACAAGCTTCTGTAAAGCAGGAGACACAGTCAATAGAACAAAGTGACAGCCCATAAACTGGGAAAAGATCTTCACCAACCCTACATCTGACAAAGGTCTAATATTGAAAATATATAAAGAACGCAAGAAATTAAACACCACCAAACCAAATTACTCAATTGAGGAATGGGCCTCAGAATTAAACAGAGAATTCTCAGCAGAGGAATAACAAATGACTGAGAAATGTCTTTAGTCAGCAGAGAAATGCAAATCAAAACAACTCTGAGATCCCATCTTATACCCATCAGAATGGCTAAGATCAAAAAGTCAAGTGACATCACATGTTGGCGAGGATGTGGAGAAAAAGGAATTCTCCATCATTGCTGGTGTGAATACAAACTTGTACAATCACTTTGAAAATCTATCTGATGCTTTCTCAGAAAACTGGGAATATACCCAGAAAATGCTCCACCACACAACAAGGACATATGCTCAACCATGTTCCTAGCAGCCTTATTCATAATAGCCAGAACATGGAAACAGCCTAAATGTCCCTCAGTTGAAGAATGGATAAAGAAACTGGAACATTTACACTATGGAATACTACTCAGCCATTAAAAACAAGGAAATCCTGAAATTTGTGTACAAATGGATGGAACTAGAAATGATCATACTGAGTGAGTAAACCCAGAAGCAGAAAGATTCATGGTATATACACACTTATAATTGGGTACTAGTCCAAAAGGCATGTCCCATGAAAGTCTTCACTTATCAGGAGATTGGGATAGATGTGAGGACATCCTATTGGGACTCTAAGTAAGAGAAATATAGGAGATGGGGAAATAGAAGTATCCAGAGGGTCCTAGAAACCTACAAGAAGAACATTGTTATGGATGGATCAGGGCCCAGGGGGGTCTGCTCAAACTATTGGCCTAACCAAGGACAATACAAGTAGTAAACATTGAACTCCTACTCTGATCTAGCCAATGGACAGGGCATTCTCCACAGTTAGGTAGAGAGTGGGGACTGACTCTGACATGAACTCTGGTGCCCCATATTTGACCACCTCCCTTTGGTGGGGAGGCCTGGTGGCACTCAAAGAAAGAATAAGCAGGCTACCAAGATGAGACTTGATAGCCTATGACCATATAGTGGGGGAGGAGGTCCCCCTCGGTCATAGACCTAGGGGAGGGGAATAGGGTGAAAGCAGGAGGGAGGGAGGAATGGGAGGATACAAGTGATGGGATAACAACTGAATTGTAATCTGAATAAATTAATAAAATAAAAAAAGAAAAAATAAATATTGCATCAGTCTGTATGTCTTCCATGGGATTTGAATTTTTTCCTTCCTTGTGATACTTTATGTTGCAAACTTTACTGATGAGAGAGATGTAATTTCTGCAACTCCAGTTTACATCTGTAGCACCCATTAGTGGTGTGTACTGCCACAGTGGGGCTTAGTTAGACCAGCTACTTCTGGAATGAGTTCATGGCAAAACCACTCCAAGCTGGGTGGTGTAATGCTCATTTTCCTCTTTGGGACTCTCTCTAGCTTAGTTTGGTGCTATGGGGCAGAAGGGTGAGTGAAGAATTTGGCTTCAGCAGCAGCCTTGGGTGTTCTAGAAAATGTGTGTGTAAGTAGGTGGCTAGAAGAAGTTATAGTCATTGCTTGGTGTTTCCCACAGATTCGGCCAGTCTCTACCCTCTCTTTTGATTTCCTCAGTTCCCAATAATCATGCATCCAACCCTTGGAGGCCCAGCTGACTGTTTCTAAAGAGTATATTTGTAAACAGAAGTGCATCCCTTCCCACAGCCCTCACTGGAGCAGCTTGATACAGTTAGGCTCCCAGTTAGCTCTCCTGCCTCAAAATATTACTTAGCTCAGTAAGTTTATGTACAGATCTTGTCCCTTATACTCAGAATGCATGCAGTTGTATTTCTGTTCTGTGCTATCCAATGACTACTGCTGCCACCCCCTACAGATTGATCTTTATATTTAACTTCCTCTGTTAGCACAAATAACCTTACATGTCCATGGACAAGACACAGCATCTCCAAAACAGCTAGCTCAGCACCTTCCTCCTCCATGATCTATCCAAAGGAAGCCACTAAAATATAACACACGTATGCCAAGTCACATCACCTTGGGAGCAAAACTAGAATGACAGAAACAACCAAACACAATATGTCAGAGGTAGATACTGGGGTGAAAGCAGAGAGCTCAGAATTCAACTTGCATCACGCGTATTAAATAGCTGGAACCCACAGCAGCCAATATGTAAATTTCAGTGGCTTAGCTCCTCTGAGGTTAGTAAACCCTGACCAGTTACTGTTTTCTCTTCCACACATAGTAAAGGGTTGCAGCCTAATGTCCTTCTGAAAGCAAGAGACACATCTGCATTTTCCAGACTGGGACCAGAGCTTTGGGTCAGGTTGATGGCATGCACACATGCATATGCAGGAAAGGACTTCACCTGTGCCCGCATGCCTTTCTTCAGGGACAAGTGGAAACTGGCATAACGAAGCACTTCATTCTCAAGTGAACTCCTTTGTCTCCCTCATTCCTGGCCAAGGAGACCAGTCCACCTCTTATGACTTGACTTTACTATCCAAAGACAAGTCCAGCTGAAGCAAGAATTAACTATCTAGGACTCTATCGTGGCCGATAAACTGGAAAGACAATATCAACCCACAGACTTCAAGGGAGATCTCAGACAAGACTGGTCCGGTGCCAGGTAGGGACACCCCTCAAATCTTGCAGAGAACAAAACTGTTTGTTTCTCACATGCGAAGTGATCTTATCAATATGAAAAGAGGCTCCCTTAAAAGACTGTTTATTGATGGGAAAATTGCTTAATGATGGCAAAAATTACTTAATGATGACAAAAAAGGCCATGTTTCTGGAATTGTTTTATCTAGGGACTGTCAGTAACGTAATCTGGGTATTGTGTTTAGGTTAATTTACAGATGTGTTTTTAGGCTTACTGGCTCCCTTCCCTTCTTGCTCTTTCTTCCTATCTCCCTTTCTCTTCCCAAACATGTTGAAAATTATTCTGAGAATTTATTTGGTTTTGCTGAGGGAGAAATAAGAGGTAGCATTACAGGCAAGTTTATTGAAATGCTTCCCCTAGAATCCTATCCCCATCACTATCATGCATCAAGTCCAGGAACCACACAGGTTGTCTTATTGATAATGTAGCTCCTCCTCAATACATCAATCAGTGCCCAACATAGAAATTCACAGAATCATAGATCCTACGAGAGACTCACAAATGCTCCTGGGACATCCTTAGCCTGCGAATGATGAATCCCAAATTGATGATTTCAACCACTCCTCAGTGTTCCATTTTTACTAGAATAAAGATCCCACACCTATACCTATCAGTCACCACTGTGTGGCTGAACACAGCTCCATAATGACCATCTGCTGCTACAGTTGTGTATTGTTCAAACTAAATCTTGCTTATTCAGAAATGTTTCTCTTGTGCTGCCAGCTCATCTGGTCCACTCCCATGTTATAGTCCCCCAGTCTCTGAAAAAAAATTATCTCTAACACAGAACCAGAGAGGCTTAAAAAAACTCTTTAAATATTTAAACAACAACAAATTTAATTGAGAAAAAAATAATCTCAGAAATTAGAAATTTTTTCAGTGGTGTGGTATCATTGTTTCTGACTAGTATAAAATGAATGTAGAAAATGAACTATTATAAAATTATAGAATGTAATGATCAACTTATATGCCATGTAAAGGCAGATATACAATAGATAGGAGGATAAGATGTGTCCTTAGCTCTCCTGAGCAGTCCCAGGAGAAACCACTGAGCACTGCTTGTAGAGCCTTCTAGAAGAAGCCTGTAGTACAGGACCCATTTTACAATCAGACCAAACACAGTATTCAGTGCGCTACATTTTCATGAAAATATCCAGAAACCTGTTTTTCCTCTATCAACTGATTTGTGTTTATTGTGCTCTACAAAATTAGCATACCCAACAACTATTGATGAATATTTGGTATTTGTAAAATTTTTTCACTATTTAAACAATAGTACAATCTATACAGACATCTGGACACTCTTGGCCACTCATTTCTCACCCCCAGATGGCCTAGGAGTCTTCCTTCTGCCCACTCCAGTGTTCTCTCACACACATGTTGCTTCTATCCTGGTGTCTACCCTGCAGGATGTGCACTAAGTACATGAGCAGCAATCCTAAGTCCAAGCTCTTCCCTTTAATGCTATAAACAGAAGATATCAATGTCTAGTTCATAGAGTCTTATGGATAGCTAAATATAATGGTGCCTGGCAGTTTATATGTTCTTAACAAATGCCAACTTTTATGGTTGATATCGCTTCCATAACTACAGAGAAAATCACTTCCCATTCTCTCTCTTTAGGATCCATATTGGTTGAGTTCATCAGTTACTTCACACACTTAGTTTCTATTGACATATTCTCTTTTCTCTCTATTTCCAACTCAACTCTTTTCTTTCTCCATCTTCTGGTGAAATATATTGTATAATCTGCCATTCCAGATTGGCAAAACTCCAAGTAAAAGAAACAAATAGGCCTCTCTAACCATGGTTAGAGTTGCAATTTCTCTAGAAAAGCTGATTGTTGTAGTTAGTGGTCAGGACTCACATTTTGCCTATTGTAGATAACTAGCACTGATCTATATTATTGACTTTGAATTGCTTTTTTTTTTCATTTATTCTGCAAATGTATGATAAGTGCTTGTAAATTAAATATAATGAATAAGAGTTCCCAAATATCAGGCTAATAAATTAGCAAACATCTTACTGTCTAGTGGGGAAGAAAGAATCCAACAGCTGTTCAGAGCAAATAGGTACTATAGGTCTAACAAACTGTCTGTAAAGCAAACTCACTGGTAGAAATAAGTTCTTGAGATGAATCTTGAACAACAGCTATTTCTGAGCTATCCTAGGAAGGACATGGTATTCAGAAGCAGGAAAGATGCTTCACAAATGCCAGAGGCCATGGTAGGACTATAAGAAGTTTGGGGTGTTAGGAATGGATACTGACAAGAGAAACAAGACTGGAGTAAATGAATCTGGAATTCAAAGCAAGTTCTTCAGTCTCTTCAGTTCATTGCTAAGTTCAAAGGTAGCATGAACTTGGTTGATCTCAGGACACCTGAGCTCATCTATTTTGTAACAAGATATTACATTATCTTCTAAGAACTCAAATCTTGCCTATGAAAATCAGCATTTCTCTGTCAGAGAAGCCCAAGAGCTTGCGAGCGTGCTTGGAGAAGGGGTTAAGCTTTAGCAGCTGACCCCCTGATCCGTTCCTCTTCAGTTAGGAGGGGTTTTTGTACAGCCAGGAAATGGAGTACTACCACTGTGGTGGACGTTCGGGGCAGGCACCAAGGTGGAACTCAAACGTAAGTAGAATCCAAGCTCTCTCTTCTCCACTGTCTATGTCTCATGGTTTCTGTGTCTTATATTGATGGATAAAATCTAACTCTGAAACCAGATTCTGGCATTCCCCAAGGCAAAGATAAATAATAACTCTCTAAGCAAAGCTGGGAGTAGATTGAACATCTTCTCTGAAGAGCAAGTGTCGATATAAAACTAAGATAGCCAGTAGTTTCAGAAATGCTCAGGCAGACAGGGTAACTGGCTCCAGACAAAGCCTTGATCGGTGGTTAGAAGGCGATACTCGGTTTTTGTACGGGAGGGAAGTGAGGGGCAACCAGTGTGTGTACACGTTTGGAGCCGGGACCCAGCTGGAAATAAAACGTAAGTGTTCTTCTCAACTGATTCTTTCCTGTGTCTGATCATGTTACTTTGTTCTTTGTTGTGTGTCTTCCTTAATGGGATTTCAGGGATGTAAAAAAAAGATTCCAGTCTCAGATTAGGTGTTGAGGAGGGAAAATTGTCCCACAAGAAGTTGGCTAGTAGCTAATGTTTAGGCTTTCTAAACCCAAGTAACTAAAGTGGGAAGACAGGGGTAATTGTCTATCAAGGGAGATTTTTGTAAAAGGGAGAAGTTAAAGTGAATCACTGTGAACACATTTGGTGGAGGGACCAGACTGGAAATAAAACGTAAGTACACTTTTGCTCAACTGTTTGTTAAATTTTGGTCCCATTTTGCCTTTTGTGTGAATTTGTGATATTTTTCATTAAATGAACTGTTCCCAGTGACCCAAAACTTAAATAGAAGAACACCAGAAAAGAGACAGTGTAGATGGTGAGAAAACCTAACATCAAATTTGTGAGAAAAAGTAGGATTTGTGGAAGGGGGGCATTGGCCTGAATCACTGTGATTCATGTTTGGCCAAGGGACCAAACTGGAATTAAAGAGTAAGTAGGTTTTTTTTTTTTGCTCAGATATCTGTGACTTTTTGATTCTGTTGTATCATTTATGTGAATTTGTGACATTTTGGTTAAGAAGAGCCTGAAAAAACAACCAGTGTGAAAACTGAGCAAAAAACTTAATGTTAGGCTTGTCAGGACAGGTTTGTAAGGGGAATGGAGATGAAACAGCTGGGCTTTTCCTCTGAGGTTGGCCAGTCTGGTTGGATTGCCTTCAGAGGCAGGTTTTTGTAAAGGGGGCCATGTTAGAGTTCTCACTGTGGCTCACGTTCGGCACCGGGACCAAGGTGGAGTTGAAACGTAAGTGCATTTTTCTCATCTTTCTTAATGTGTAAGATACAGGTTTTCATGTTAGGAGTTAAGGTCAGTTCTAAAATTTTCACTGAGTGCAAAAAATCTGTTCGTCTTGAGTAAGTGGGGGGGGCCCGTCAGTTGGCACGGCAATCGGTGTCAGCTTCTCTGTTTTATCAAGCTATTGAGATTAAGAGCAAAGCCAGGCTTTAGTCCAAGAGACTAGACTGGAGAGTGAACATAAGAATTGTCTATTGCCTTCTGTGTGGGTTGAAGTGCAGACAGCACTAACTCCTAGATGTTTAGTGGAAGATTTGAGGAGGTGAGGAATGAGGGCACTTCAGGATGACAAAAGTGAAGTTGAGTGACTCAAAGACTGAAAACTGTATAGATGAAAAGAAGGGCTTGGAGCTCTGAGAATTCATTTGTATTCAGTTTCCACAAATACTGTGTTGAGTTTTTTCATTAAATGCAGTATAGCAGAGCTGAGTGAGGCGAGCCTTAGGCTGCATTCCCTCTTTTGTCTCATAAATTTTTTATAACTACAAAAATCAGTATCACACCCTGAAATAAAAATCAGTAAAATGTTTAAAGGTATGACTATTTGCCATATCGAGAAGTTGGCTTATTGAATATAATCAGGAGAGATGTAATTCTTGGAGTATGTGTCATAAAATGTCAAAATTACATACTCTACAGGAACAATTTTTGACAGCTTATTTTTGTCTTATTTCTACATGAATATAAATTTGAAATTATCTCTTTTATTATAAAAATAGAAAAGCAGTTTCTTTTAAATTATATGTTTTAGTGGCCATAGTTTTGTAATATATATGGCCCTTTGTTTTCCCCAGTTTTTTTTGTTTTCTTTGGGGGTTGTTTTGTTTTGGGGGGTTATTTTTTGTTTTTGTTTTTGTTGTTATTGTTGTTTTGTATTTTTATGCCGCCAACAAGGGGCTGAAATGGTCCGCAACCTCTTTATGATTGAATGGCTTGGCGGCCATCCCAATCATTTGTAGCGCCCAGCCGCTAAGAGCCACAGAGCCACACAATTGCCGCAGTAGCGCCATTCACTCCACGAGAACCACTCTCTTAAGGCACAGTGATAAGATCAGTGCCACTAGGGGAAAAAGAATAAAAGCAGGACAGACACTACACCAACAAGGGGAAAACAGGGAAACAGTGACTTACTGGAGCTTTCAGAAATAAAATGCATTTATCACTACATTCCATGTTTTAATTTTCCATTAAGGTACTATAAAAGACAGAAAACTGTTTCACCCAGAGTATTATTAAAACCTTAATGCATATAATTCTTTGGAGGGAAAAAATTTATAACCAGCAAAAGTCATGGTAAATCTACTTTGACTGAGCTCTCATTAAATTATATTATATGGCATATTAACTGGTTAAAAGAAGGTAAATTTGTGACATGATTTTAACTGGCTAGGTAGGATATTTTTCTTTGTACAAAAATACAACTAATAAAAATTTAACATAAATGTATTTTCCAGTACTTTAGAAAAATAGAAAAATGTTTGGCTGCTTTAATCCCATAATTGTTTAAAAACTTGTTTTTGTGGTAGACCAGCCAGTTGCAGCTATTTAAGGACTTTTTTTTTTAACTCCTGAAACTATTTTAGAATCGTTTAAGTTATTTAACCATTTTAATTAGTTTAAAACAATGTCAATTCCTTTTAAACCTATTAACTTATTTTAAGGGGAAGAGAAGCTGCTCATAATTCTGTTGTTTTTCTTGGTAAAAGGGCTCTCGGTTTTCATTTTTACTATCACTCTGTCACCCAAGGGTTGACATCCCGACAGAGGGGGTTTCCGAGAAGCCATCTGGCAGCTGCTGAAGGTCAGAAGTGAAGCTGCCAGTTCCTCCCAGGCAGGTGGCCAAGATTACAGTTGACCTCTTCTGATGTGGCTAAAAACTGTCCAGTGTGGGTACAGACCATCTGACCAGGGTCCTCACCTGAAGGCCTTGGTGAGGGCTCAGAGAGTCGCTGGACACCCACCCAAACACAGACCCGGGCTTGAGGCCCCATGCACAGTGTGGGTTTAGCTTGGCCACACCAAAGGGAGCCGTGGAAAGGCTGAAATCAGAGAACTCTTGGAAGAGGCAGGAGAAAATGAAAGCCAACTTCTGCTCCTACCATACATGTTTGTTGTTCTGACTATTAAACATCAGGGAGAGCAGATAAACTGGTCCGTTCTCTCAGTCTGATGCATGGAACCATTGCAGCTGATGGCGAGCGCAGTTCCAGGGAAGAAGGGCATAGAAAGAAACCTGAGAATGGCTTCAAAGGATCAGATGTAATCTGCTTTCCAAAGGAGTCGCCAGAAACTAGGGAATATCAAAACCAACAAGATTGTACATGCGGCCTCATTGCTCCTATCCTGAAGGATATGTGTGCTTTTCTGTGTGTCTGTCAATAACATATCTTCACACATAATACACCCAAAGGGAGACCGTCCCTCTTACTTCATACCACCCTCTGTGCTTCCTTCCTCAGGGGCTGATGCTAAGCCAACTGTGTCCATCTTCCCACCATCCAAGGAGGAGTTACAGACTGGACATGCCTCAGTCGTGTGCTTCCTGAACAACTTCTACCCCAAAGAAATCGACGTCAAGTGGAAGGTAGATAACAATGAACGACAAAATGGAGTCCAGAAGAGTCTGACGGATCAGGACAGCAAAGACAGCACCTACAGCCTGAGCAGCACCCTCACGCTGACCAAACAGGAATATGAGAGCCATTCCGTCTACACGTGTGAGGCCACGCATAAGACGTCAGCCACACCCATCAGCAAGAGCCTCAACAGGAATGAGTGTTAGAGCGAAGGGTCCTGAGGTGCCATCCCCTGCTCCCCAGGTCAGGCTTTCCCCACAGGCGACCCACCACTGTTGCAGTCCCCCAGACCCACTTCCCGTCTCTTCCTCCTCCCTTTCCTTGGCTTTTATCATGCTAATATTTGACGAGGATATTGAATAAAGTGAATCTTTGCACTTGAGAACTCTGACTCTTTTCTTACTAAAAGGTTGTTAGCAGTTGTTTTTCCAGTTCCCCGGTTTCTCTTCTAAAAAAAGTTAAATGTTTAGTTGCCCTGAAATCCACTATACTTTAAAAAAAAATCCTCCATCTGCCCTACTTGGCTGTCCACTACATGGCAATCATCTCTAAGGTCCTCAAGTATTATTCACGGCTTATTTCTCTGGGCCATGGTGGGTTGGTTGGAAGAGGCATACTTCCTAGCTTTCCTCTCCTATGTCTCGAAGTCCTGAAGCGGGACAGTTCTTACAAGCACATATTCTAGGATCTGATTCAGCCTACCCAGAAAACATGACAAAGCAATGGAGAGTCATTGTCACAGGAAGTAGAGACAACCTAAACAAACAAGCAACAGGGAAAGGCTTAAGCCAACATAGCACCTGGGCTTCGTGAGCTCTTATGCCTTCACTGTGATTTTAAACACAGATTAACACCTACCTACCATTGGCAATGCTGGGCACTGTCCACAGCGTACTTCAAGATTTGCCAAACTATGAGTTAAGCATGTTCATCAAAATTTTAGAAAGGTTTTATAAAGCTGAGAGTTGGCCATCATCTGTTTCTGGCCATCCTACGCATAGGCACTTGTCTTTGTACATCCAAAGCCTTAAGAAGCAAACGATGGTCAGATACTCATTTCAGAAAGCCTAAAACTGGCTACAACAAAAATGTCCACCAGCAATTATATTTTGTATGTTCACAATTGAGCTATTACTCAATAAAAAGAATTAATAAAGTACAACTATACAGTGGCATAGCTTAATTTCATAAACGATATTAAGCAAAGCAAACACAGAAGTGATGGTCTGGGAATTTTTCCTTCATATAAGTTTAAAACTAAGTAAAAATAAAATTAAAAATTAAGAGACACATTGCCGGGGGGTGAAATAAGTTGTAGGTAACAAGAAGGGAACTCTGGAGTTTGAAGAATATTCTGTTTCTCAGTGTGGGATGTCACCTTGTGAAAATTAATATTGTGGTATTGGGACCTATGCTCTTTCTGTATATGTTATATACTTCATAATAACTTCACCTAAGGAAATATCTAACACCCAGTGCATACGTAAGAGAGGATAGAAGGAATGAATCATACATCAAGGACAGAAAAGAGTAAATGGGAATCCAGCATCAAATCTCCACATTCCTAACTCTGCTCCCTTGAGTGCTCTATTATTCTGCCTTCCAGAATACAAAGTACTAAATGTGAGTCAAACAGATGATACCCTTGGGGTCTACTCCTCCTTACATCAAGCCAAGAACATCCATGTATAAAAATGGGATGGAAGAGACCTTCAGCAACAGGTCAAAAAATATAAATAACATTGTCCAGGTATAGAGAGCCCATATATCAAGTTATATTTGGGAAGAAAGGGGATACATAACAGTGACGTTCACCCCTCTCTCTCCTCCTGGAGGCCCCTTGGGATTAGTCCCTCATGGGCTCATCTACTCAACACATATTTATAAGCATCTTCTCAGCCTGCACTCTGAAGAAGGTACGGAAATAAGATGTTAGTGTCCCTTCCCTCAGTTAATACACATCCCAGTTTTCCTACACCTTCCCTTTCTCAGTCAGCTCCAGAATGGAGGGAAAGGACAGTCACCAAATAGGATAGGGCAACATTTTGCATTTCCACCTCTTGAGAATATTCATTATTAGAGGGTTTTTTAATTTAATATATGAACTTGTTCACCCATTTCTGAGAACCAAATTTAGCAATCAACAGCATCTCTAGTCTGGCTCTCTTCCAAGAGGCAAGATTCTGAAACCAGACCTATCAGGATACCCCCCCCCAAAAAAAAGTCTTAACTAAAATCGTGTCTACAAGAAAAAAGAAGAAAGAATGCTGAGCACTTAAATAATTCTGAACAGCTTTGTGCTTAAAGAAAAAAATCAAATCTAATGTCACATGTCATATTCTCTTTATTTAACAATTTTGAAATTACACAATTTGAGAAAAGGAGGACAGATCACTGATCCTAGGCTCTAAGGATAGTAGGGACAAGAAAACAGAGGTGATTATCAAGGGGATGTCACAAGAAGGATCTTTCTAGTCGTGGAATCACTTTCTTGATTGCAGTGGTGATTACACATATCTAGATATGTGACTTAAAAAATGATGTAGAACTACATACACACATTGCACCAATGTCAAATGCTTACTTTTGGCATTACACTATACTTATGCAATAAATAGCTATTTGGACAAAGTAGGTGAAGGTTACATCAAAGATAAGACTTTACCGGTTAAGAACATAACTTAAAAACCATTTTGCGTGTAATCTGAATAAATTAATTAAATTTTAAAAATTAAAAAATCAAACCATTTTGTGTAACTAACAAAAAGCCATGTTGTGTGACTTGAAATAATATGATGCCTGAGCCACCAGGTAGATGTCATAAGACCTAAGGCCCAGAAGCAAGCCCATGGCAGGCCACCAGGCAGCTGAGATAGGGCTAAGCTCAGGACAGGCCTTGATATCCTAATGAACTGCCCCCAAGTAGTGCAGACTTGCTAGTGAACCAGCCTCAAGCAGTGAGCCCTGATAGTGCAAAGCTACTGCCCAATGAAATGGCACAAAAATTGGAACTTTGGGAATGCTGTTTGGGATCGCTCTTCCATGCTCCTGAAACACTGTCTATCCTTTGTGTTGACAGCCACCAGCAAGAGGACTTGAGGCTGTGTGGCCTGGCTTTGGCAGCTTTGAACTTCCCGCGCTATCATCGGGTCCAAAGAGGCTTGTGAACATTAGTCATTGGGCTACATTCCCAAGGACCTCCTGGGCCTCCATCCATGCCATCCTCCTAGCCTAACGTAGCTGAAGAACTTCACCGCAGTCAAGCTTCCAAAGCCTTCTCACTGAACCAACCCTGCAGCATCATTTCCGCCCAAACAACTGCTCCCTATCTGGTTAGATGTCTGTTTAACTTTTATATTTGAATAATATTATAAGGAATGTTTGTGTGAATAAAGCAAGCATACTCAAAGAATAAATCTTATGTGGACATCCTCATGGCCAGGAACTTTACAGCCAGTAGACCCATGCTTTCCACAATACTGCATTCAAATAAGGCCTAATTCCAATGTTTGGTGTTTTTACATAGAAATGGATATTAAAGATGAAGAGACATTCAGAGATGCACCATGTCTCCGTAGAGCTAGGCTGGAGTGACACAGCTGCTAGTCAGAGATGAAAGACTGCATGGAGCCACCAAAGGCTGGGAAAGAGGTGTGAAACGGCTTCTCCCTCAAAGTATCCAGAAGAAAGCAACCCAGCCAACACCTTTTTGTTTAAGACTTCTTGCTGCCTTCAGAGCTGTGAGAAGGTATTGTCCTATTATTTTAAGCCCCAGTGTAGAGCACACTGTTAGCATAGAACCAGGAAATGAGGAATGTACAGACAGCCAAAGGACAACTTAGCTTTCAAGGACCTTCCTTCTAAGTTAATAAGCTGGCCCACAAGTGCTCATCTGCCCAGAGATGGCTGTGTCCACTCACAGACCTCTATATCGTCCTCAGATTTGGAAAGTTCAAGTCAACATGAATTAAAGACCACACACACAGGAAATCCAGACTACTTCTGTTTGTAAGTAGCATACACGCCTTCTGCTCTAACATGTAAGCTGCAAAAACAGCCTTCAGCTGTGTCACGTCCTGGCTGTGTGGTCCTAAGTAAGCTCGGTACCTTGTGTTGGACTTGATTTGTTATGTGAGTGATGCATAGAATGCTTGTAACCACTGGACGGGCAAGATGTTATAAAGGTTAAAAGGCACAGCAAATGCGTAGAGTTAGAAACACTGTGGGCCTCATATTCAAAGCTCAGTGAGGCTGGCTGTGAATAAGCACATTCTACTTTCAGTGATGTGCAGGGTGGAGTCCCATGAGTCTCATGGTGAGTGTAAGATGAGGAAAGATGCAACAGAGAAAGAAAAGAATGGAGGTGGAATTAAAGATGGAGAACAAGAGAAAGATGGGAGAAAACAAAACAATAATGCCAGCAGTCAGGAGGCAGAGGTGGGTGGCTCTCTGTGAATTGCAAGCCAGGCTGGTCTACAAAATGAATTCCTGGACAGCTAAAGCTACATAGTGAATAGGAGGGGGGAGAAAAAAGGAGAAGGAGAAAGTCTGCTAAAGAAAACCAGGAAGGCCCTGTCATGGCATTCCCCACCCATAAGGAGGGTGCCCTCTGTCCATGTCAGAGCTAGATTCTTAGCACACTGTGGGGCTTATCTGAGAAGAGGCAGGCCCGCACCTGTGGTGCAGAAGGGGAGGTCAACTACTGAATTATAAATAGGCCTAGACGTCTTAAGAGCAGTGTATACATTATACTGAGACAAAACAGCAGGAAAAATGGAGTTTAATGTCACAGACTGGAACAGTCCAGGAGCTAAGCCACCATCTCCTCCTGCACTCCTATCAAGTCACACACACATATACACACACACACACACACACACATACACACAAACATACACATACACACACACACATACACACAAACACACACATATATACACATACACACAAACACACACATACACACAAACACACACACATACACATACACACAAACACACACACACACACACACACACACACACACACACATACCCACCCACACACAGTCCATTGGGTATGTGATTTCCCCTCTGTACCTATCAGCAAGATAAAGAGCTGCATCGGGGGTCTAACTCTAATGTCTACATCTCAGAGTAGGATCCTCTATGACTTTCAAATGTGCAGTAGCTTTTTTTTTTTTTTTTTTGGTTTTTTTTTTTGGTTTTTGAAGACACTGTTTCTTTGTGTAGCCCTGATTGTCCTGGATTTGCTTTATAGAACAGGCTGTTCTTGAATTCACAGAGATCTACCTGCCCTTGCCTCCCTGAGTGTTGTTACCATGCCCAACTCCATTTTTAACTCTTTGAGTGAGTGAGTGAGTGACTTATTGTCTATAAATGAAAGAATTTTGGATTAAGAAAGGGTTCATGAGTCCCCAACACTAGTGAGAAGCTATGGACAATTGAGGGCTTCTGGGGGAAGGCAACACAGTTTCTCCAAGAATGTGGCCTCTGGTATGTCAACCATGGTTCAGTGGCTGGCCTCACACGCAAGAGTATGCAGACAGCAAAAACTGGAGTTTATGGGTTATTTTTAAACTAAAAAGAGGGCATGAAGTTAGGGAATAGTATATTTGGGAGGAGTTAGGGAAGGGGTTGGGGTGAATACAATTAAATACAGAAAATTATCAAAGAATTAAATTTTTAAACATGTGTTTTCAAAAGAAAGAGTTTCCAGAATCAGCTATGCTTCCTTAAATTTGCTTCTAGAGAAGTTTACAAGTTAAAGTATTTTGTAGAAAAGGTAGAGAGGGGAATAGTGGAAGAGAGAGAGATAAGGAATTAAGAAAGGAATGGTGAGAGATAGAGAAGAAAAAGAGGCAAGAAAAGGCTGATTGACACAGGATAGGAAATGAAACAGGAAGGAGAAAGAGGAAGCCAAGATGGATATTTGTTTGCCTATCTGAGATTTACACTTGGTCTTGGCACTTATTGATGAGTCTAAGACTTAACTCTCCCCTGGGGTCAATCCAATAACAATGTCCTGTTGTTACAAGCAGGCCCCAGTGTGTTCGTATACATGTCGGGCCTTTATCTTCTCTTAGGAGTGCTGTTTATACTGGGTAACCTTGTGAAGGGAGGACAGGCCACACTGAGATGTGCTATGAGCTTTAACACCAAATATTGAAGAGTTTGTGCAGCATATGTATAATTAAGAAATGCTATGATACCATTTACCTTTTGATCACATGTCAAGATAGCAATACTATGGATATGTTGAGTTAAATCAATATAGTGACAAGCTTAATTTCAAAGGTTTGTTTTTGTAATGGTGCTACTGGCATTTTTTTTTAAGAAAAGCAGTTCACAGTCAAGGTCCTTTATTTCCTTTTGTACATTAGGCCATGAATTCACACAGAATGGGCTCCAGCAGCTCAGGCTCCTTCCCATTAGTCCTCACGAAGTGAGCTTCTCTGAGCGGCACAGGCTGGCACATCAGCTGAACCCAGGTGCCCTTCTCTTTGCCTTGCTGCTTCTTCTGGTCGTTCTCCTTCACACACTTCAGGAAGCTGTCCCTGCTCTTAGAGCACTTGATGTGCTCAATGCGCACATTGATTCTCTTGGTGAGAATCTTGCCCTTAACCTGCCTGTTCACAGTGATGCCCACAGCATGCTGAGTGATGTTATAGACTCTCCCAGTTTTGCTGTGCTAACACTTGTGAGCATTCCTTTTTGAACAGTGCCCATTCCCTTGATGTCTACAATATCACCCTTTTTGTAGATTCGCATGTATGTGGCCAAAGGATCAACTCCATGTTTCCTAAAAGGCCTAGAGAACATATAGGGAGCACCTCTCCTCTTTCCCTTCATGTTTTTCATTTTGGCAAGTTACTGCAAGATGGCTGCTGTGGCCAAAATTTAATTTTACATATGCTTCATATTTTATTTCTATCAGATGCAACTGTCTAGGTTATGCTAAACTAATAAATGTGCCCTCAAAAGTGATCCCAAGTTTGTGGGGGTGGGGGTGGCTGGTGATGGTGGTGGTTTGGGTTTGGGGGTGGGGGTTATTACTTCTTTTGTTTGTTTGCTTTTTGAGACAGGACCTCACTATGAAGCCCTGGCTGTCCTGGGACTCAAACCAGGCTAGGCACAGAGATCTGCTGCCTGCCTCTGCCTCCCAAGTACTGAGATTAAAGACATGAGCCGCTATGCCCAGCTAATAATCGCAAGTTTCAACAAAAGTTTTCTGAACTTGATATCAAGCATAGAGAACTAATGTGGAGTTTGTCTGAATCACAGTCTATACCTTACCAGAGTTTAAATAAACATTAACAGAAGGATCCAGTCCAGGCTAGAGGCAAAGCTCAATGGTCGTGTTTGCCAAGCAAGCGTAGGCTCAGGCTCTATCTTTAGTGCTGAAAAGACGTTGGATATTATACTCCTCATTGTATAGATGAGAAACTGGCCAAGACTTGCCTCAGATTCTCTTAACTACTGAAAGGGTGAGTTTGTGGCTTCCAGCAATTCATCCTTTCTTTGCCATTCTACCTCATTCTAGCCTACTATTCTGCAGAAAATATCCTCAGTGCTTTTTTATATTGTGATCTGAGTACTTATGGAAGTATACCCCACAATTATGTTGCTGTCTCAGAACATAAATTCACTAAGACCCAAATACAGGTGATCATAAACACACACATGTTGACATAACAGAGAAGGTAAGTCACTCCCATGTGCCCTTCATGATGCTGTCAATAGTGGTGAATATAAGGTCATGTGGGAAATGATCCATAGTTCCTGCTATTAATGCAATGTTCTTTTAATACATTAAACAGCCAAGCCATATACAGGGAAATTGAACCAATCCTATAAAATACAATAAGACAGGACAATGTTTGGGAAGAATTGTAAACTTAATGACCTGAATTCCAGTTTATCCTTTCATTCAATAAACTTCTATTAAATACTCAAAATATACCAGGTACTATCTCAGGTGGTGATGAACAGCAATAAAAAGTCCTAAGATGAACCTATGCCTGATGCCTGCGTGGCTCAAGATTCCAGGGATGAAAAGCAGGTCAATAGAACCTCCAGAATCACAGAAAGAATTAATTTTACTTTAAATGAGTGAAGGTTGGTAGTTTCAATTTTTTTAAATGGAGGTGCTTAGTGATAGAGTACTCATCAGGGAGAGAATAAATTTCACTTGTCGTATATTATCTGGCTTCCTCTGAGTGCTCTGATGATAAATTCTCAAGAATGGCAGTAGACAGAAGTCCAAGCAAGACATGGTGCCTCTTAAATACTCAGAGTGATGGCTAGCTATGAGATTCCAGGGTGACTTGAGAGGCTTCAACTTGTAATTAGAAGGACCCAGCTATCTTGTCTAGAAATATGAATCCAATAGAAGGCACAGGTCTGGGAGAAAAGGTCAACACTAGATGGAATTAATTTTATGCATACTGTGAATTAAGGTAGAAGTTCCTTCATTCCATATGGATATGCATCTAGTCCCTCACTTTTTGCTGAAAAAGACTTCCCTCCTCCCTTGGATCGATTTGCAATATTTTGTGAAAATCTACTGGTCATGTAAGTTGAATATGTAATTTTCTTTTTTTACTTCGTTGATCTAATTGACCATCCTTATGCCAGGAGATGGTGTCTCTATTGCTGAGGACTTAGGGAACCTTTCTCAAACATGCTGATCCTAAGACAAGTGCTGGATAGCTATGCAGAGCCATCAGGTAGGCAGCAGGAAACTACATCCGGAATGAGGACAAAGAGGTGAGGGATGGAAGTAGAAATGCCATCGTGACATCTAGAGAGCATGACTTGAGAGATCTAGGAGGTGCTCCCGAATTAGCAAGCTGCAAAAAAATAAAGAGGGAGCAAAAGAGAAGACAGAAAGGATTCGCTAGATAATAAGGGTCACTGGGAGGATGGCAATATACTAGAATCCAGTATAATCCAGGTGAGATGTTACAAAGAGGATAAACATTTCAACTATCTATCTGCCTTGGTGGCTGATGACAGGAGTGAAAACGAGCTGTCCCACTCAGCCGTGTGTACATCATTGTTGAGAGAAGAGATGTTCTATGAAAAAGCAAGGCACACACCTGATCAGCAAGGATTCAAGAGAAAATGAGAGAAAAAGCGTTGGATACAGAATGCATGAGAAACTGTTTCAAGGAAAGAAGTAGAAAATGGAGGGAAAGAAATGAGACAGTAATAGAGAAAGAATAGAAGGAGAATAAAGTATCTACAGAGGAGATATGTGAAATTCAGAGAGATGGCAGTATTGCTAATGCTGATGAGAAGGATCCATCAGAGAAAGGAGAACTTTCTTGCTCAACGTCCTTGGATAGGTGAGACAGTAGATAAACAGGTGGAAGTGTCACCCTCAAATAGGCATAGACTTCTCACCACAAAGGAAATTGAGAAGGAAATGTACCACATGTAGCTGCAGAGAGGTCACCGAATGTTGGGAATCATTTGTAACATCAGTAAATATGTATTGCTTAGATGTTGTAGCTTCAGGTGTTTAAGACCCTGTAGATTGATGTCAGCCACTCAAAGTTGTAGGCAGGATGAAGCTAAGAAAAGAGAGTATGGGGAAGGAGAGAGACCTGCTAGAGAATGTCCTTGCCACGCACCCTGTGCCTTCCCTCGGCTCCTCTTGATGTCTTCCTCACTGAAGGATTCCTTACCAACATTCCAACAGTCTTTTCATTCCTTGGAAACCTCATTTCTCCTGTTTCTCTGACACCTAACACATTCCTGCCCCTTTCCCATTTCTATTGCTTATTTTCCACTTGCTGATGACCGTGTCCTCACTTTTGTCTCCCCAGCCTCTGCCTGCCCCTCTCCTCACTCTATCCTGTCTGTCCTTCCATCCGCCTGCACTCCTGTCTGCAGACCGAGTAGACCTAATCATCTCTCCTGTGTGACTGGGAATCTCATGAAACGTTCAATCTCCCAAATCTCGATTCCTTTCTGTATTCCTGAAGCCATGAGATCCTCTGCATAGACTCAAAAAGGAAATGACAGGAAGGAAGGAATGATGGAGTGGGGAAGGCTGACACTAGCACCGTATGTTTCTCATACTGCACACTAAAGTGTCACCACCTGTGACTCCTAAGTGAAGAAGCCAGAGCTAAGGTTCTCATATAGGAGCATTACAGAACTAATAAGGCAGTGATTCTCAACCTGTAGGTAATGACTCCTTTGGGTATCAAACTATCCTTTCACATGGGTTGTATATCAGATACCCTACACATTTTATATTTATATTATGATTCATAACCATAGAAAAATAGTTATGAATAGCAATGGCAATAATTTATGGTTGAGGTCACCACAACATGAGGAACTGTATTTAAGGGTCGCAGCATTAGGAAGGTTGAGACCCACTGTAACAGAAAATGAGGCTTAAGGTAGGGCTATAAGTCCCAATGGCCCAAGCCTTTTACAACATTTTCAACATGGTGAGCTCTTTTTAAGAACATTAATTTATAAATTCAAATGGATAATGTCTTCACTCTCTATCAACCATCCATATAAATTCATAAGCTTTGATTCCACCATGGGTTCAAGTGCAAATGAGAAACAGCCATCAACCTAAGATAAAGACAAAGTAAAACACTGAAGACCAAATAGGAAATCAGTGTAGAGACCTTCTATCCTGTGATGGCTCCCCAGGTGCCAATTTGCAACAGTTTTACTCTGATAATAGTAATGGACATTGTGTCTCAACTAATGTCGTTGAATTTTCCAGAAGCCTCTGAAGTGGCTTGTACTCCATTTCTTAAAAATAAGGAAGTAGCCAGGCATGGTGGTGCGTGCCTATAATCCCAGCACTCGGGAGGCAGAGGCAGGTAGATCGATGTGAGTTCGAGGCCAGCCTGGTCTACAAAGCTGGTCCAAGACAGCCAAGGCTACACAGAGAAACTCTGTCTCAAAAAACCAAAAAATAAAAAATAAAATAAAATAAAAATAGGGAAGTAAAGACTTAGAAGGAATAAATGTCATGCCTAAGATCATACAGCCAGTTAAGTCCAACTTGGCCTGACCAAGAGGCCCAATTCAGAAATGATGCTGTTCCTTCACTAACTCTTGTGTACAGTTGCAGATCCCAGAAGCAAAGGATCAGTGAATATCCCAGTGGGGAAAAACTTAGGAATCAAATGGCCCAGTTAACAGATGAGGAAATGAAAAGATGGAGATAGAATGATAGATTCGGGGTAGTTGTACACTCCTGCAATCCCGACACTAGGAAGACTGAGGCAGGAAGTCCTCAAGCTCAAACCAGCTCCGGCTACACAGAGAAACTGTCTCAAAAATCATTACTAACTGCTTAATTAATAAGAGATTAAGTTATAAGATCTGGTCACTTAGAGGCAGAATTGAGATTCAAAGCCAGTATTTTCTATGTTTTTTAAATTGTCATAAGTATTTATGTGTAGATATATAATGAAAAGATTCTATTGACCTCTGCAATATCAGAGAGTGTTAGATTCGTTTGGGGAAAAGAAATATTATCAGCCAACATCCACACATATTTCCCCACACATCCCCCTCACCCCAGATTGGTTATTGAGTTTCAGGGTGACTGGCCTGAGAAGATTAAAAAAAGTAATGCTACCTTATGAAGGAGGGTCCCATGGACCAAGATAGCAACTGTCATGACAACCGTCACACTGCTTTGATCAAGAAGACTCTTTGAGGAACTGAAAACAGAACCTTAGGCACATCTGTTGCTTTCGCTCCCACCCTCCTCCAACAGGCTTGGTGGTGCACTCCACACCCTTTCAAGTTTCCAAAGCCTCACACACCTGCCCCACCCCCAGGCCAGCACCTGTCCAAGGCCGTATGCAGCACTAGAATGAAAAATGATACCAACCTCCATCTTGTTTGACGTTTCTCTATCTCAAGCCCCAGGCTAGTCTCCAGTCCTAATGCTTTTCCACTGTCAAAGCCCAGCTTAAAATAGTCGGTGTCCTTGGAGACTTATGATATGGTCACTGGGCCCATATACAATGTAATGCATGTGGAAAAGATGTTTCATGGGGCCCAGATGGGTTCTGAACGTACCTGAGAGCAGCAAGAAATAGTTGTGCTAAATAGTTTGGACACCTCAAAGCTGAGAGACTAGGAAGGTTAGGGATGGATGTATCATGATTTCAGGACAAATGTCAGTAAATGTCCCAGAGCCCTCAAGAAAAGCATTCTCTTCTTGCTGTATCCCTTTTCCATCCAGGCATATGGTCATCCTGATATCCATTCACCTAGATGTTGGCTTCTACCCAAGTCAAAGTAAATCATCTGCCCTTCAACAAGAAGGCCTAACATCCAAGGGAGAAAATAGTATGTTTGGCACTCTAGAAGGCAGAGGCAGGTGGATTTCTTTGCGTTCAAGGCCAGCCTGGTCTACAAAGTGAGTCCAAGACAGCGAGAGATATACAAAGAAACCTGTTCTCTGAAAAAAACAAAAGCAAAAAAATTTTAAGTAGTGTGTCTGGATATGTGAGTAGTCACTTTTATTCATTTCGTGGGTGATATTTGAGGCAGAGTCTCACTATGAAGCCTAGGCCGGTCTCACATGCATTATTCTCCCACCTAACATGGCTACAGATATCAGCAACCATGCTGGGCTTCGTTCCTCATTGGCATCTATGTGCACCTGCCTCTGGATTCTGTTCTGTAAATAATACAGCCAACCAAACAAAGGAGCTCCCAGTGTAGACACAGTCAACCAGAAGTTACAACAGAGAGTAGGTGGTATGGGTGAATTATCTAGACAGCTCTGCAGAAGCAAGCTACAAGCAGGGCATGTAACCGAGAAGAGACTTGATACCCTATGAGCATATACAGGGGGAGGTAATCCCCCTCAGTCACAGTCACAGGGGAGGGGAGTAGGGGGAAAATGGGAGGGAGGGGGGAATGGGAGGATACAAGGGATGGGATAACAATTTAGATGCAATATGAATAAATTAATAAAATATTTTTTTAAAAAAAGAAGGGCATGTAACACAGGTTGAAGGTCAGAAAAGGTGTATATCATCACCCACCTGCCAAATGCTAGCCAAGCTGGGAACTACTTGGCACCAGGGGCATCCTCAGAGATAATTCAGATGCTTCAGCCCTCTAATTGGGAATGGGTCATGTGAGAGTCCATTGATTACAAACTCATTTGCTCTTCCTTTCCCTTTAATTCTCTGTCTACATTAAAGCGATAGCTATAAAATCTCTACCTCAGGGTCACTGTAAGCAATAAATGAAGTACTATATGCAACTACTTCATATAGGACATAGTGGATCATATCTGCTCAAACCTTTTATAGTGTCTTCTGTTTGGGTGATGATTTGGATTTTGTGGATGGTGTTGTGCTTGGTTGTTGTTGTTGTTTTGTTTCGTTTTGTTTTGTGGGGTTTGAGACAAAGTCTCCTTCTGCACAGCCCTGGATGGCCTGGAACTCACTATGTAGAACAAGGTAACCACAAATTTGCAGTGATCCTCCTGCTTCCACCTCCCAAGTGCTAACATTAGAGGCATGTGCCACCATGCCTGGTTCATATTCTTAGTTATTAACAGGTTTTCGGGTATTATAGCTGAGCTCAGTAGATATTCTTTCTGCAATAATCCCACAAGGAATCCTCCAATTTAGACTGAACTATCTGTTTCTTCCAATATGCAATAATTCACTTTACAATTTAACAGGAAAAAGGTGATTTTTAAAAATCTCACAATTGAGGAGATTGAGAAAACAAGGCACAAGGTGAAGATGTTATTATGACAATCCTGTGTCTCACACTTAGGCCTGTGGAGCTAGGTCAGCTCCACATATTTTTCTCCATCCACACCATGTAATACCATAGAGGGCCTTAGGAAATGTTGCAAGGTACAACATGCATTTCTCAAAAGGCTAATACTTCATACTGAAGAATAAATGTGATGTGCTTTCTAATCATGAGCACAGGGTTTCGAGAGATTCAACCATCCAGTTGTCTTCCCCACCAGGACACCAAGATGAGGGTGTGTTCCTTACCCCTGTGAGAAAAGAGACCTGGACCCCAAAATATCACAAACACTCATTGGCCTACAAATCAGCTTAGATCTGCCTTCCTACCAGCTCAGTTCACAGTAAGGAAGTGATGGTGAATTTTATAATTTTGGCCTTTTCATTATGCAGAATTCTTTTTTTTTTTATTTTTTTAATTAATTTATTCATATTACATCTCGATTGTTAGCCCTTCCCCTGTTTCCTCCCATTCCTCCCTCCCTCCCACTTCCCCCCTTCTCCCCTCCCCTATGTCTGTGATTGAGGGAGACTTCTTCCCCCATGTATGCTCTAAGATTATCGAGTCTCTTCTTGGCAACTTGCTATCCCTCTTCTGAGTGCCACCAGGCCTCCCCATCCAGGGGACATGGTCAGAAAAGGGGCACCAGAGTTCACGTGAGAATCAGATCCCACTCTCCACTCAACAGTGGAGAATATTGTGTTCGTCGGCTAGGTCTTGGTAGGGGTTCGAAGTTTACTGCCTATTTCTCCTTGGCTGGTGCCTTAGTTTGAGGAGGACCCCAGGACCCAGATCTGCCTGTCATAAAGTTCTTCTTGTAGGTTTCCAGGACCCTGTGGGTCCTATTATTTCCCCATTCTTCCATGCTACTCTCGCCTAAAGTCTCAATAGGATGTCCTCTCCTCTGACCCACTTTCTTGGTAAGTAAGGTTTTTCATGGGACGTATCCCTTGGACTAGTGTTTTGATATAAGTGAGTATATACCGTTTGTCTCTTTTTGCTTCTGGGTGAACTCACTCATTATGATAATTTCTAGGTCAATCCATTTGTCCACAAATTTCGGGAATTCCTCGTTTTTAATAGCTGAGTAATACTCCATAGTGTAAATGTACCATAGTTTCTTAGTCCATTATTCTACTGAGGGACATTTAGGCTGTTTCCATGTTCTGGCTATTGTGTATAAAGCAGCTATGAACATGGTTGAGCATATGTCCCTGTTGTGTGTTAGGGCATTTTCTGGGTATATTCCAAGGAGTGGGATAGCTGGGTCTTGAGGAAGCCCTATTCCCATTTTTCTGAGAAAACGCCAGATAGCTTTCCAAAGTGGTTGTACTAGTTTGCATTCCCACCAGCAGTGAAGGAGTGTTCCTCTCTCTCCACATCCTCGCCAACATGTGGTGTCATTTGAGTTTTTGATCTTAGCCATTCTGGTGGGTGTAAGATGGAATCTCAGTGTCGTTTTGATTTGCATTATGCAGAATTCTTAAAGGAATAAACTAATATCATAGATATAATAGAATAAAAACAAGATAAAAAACCTACCTTGGAGAATTATGACATATTTGATACAGAAGTTATAAGAGATTATAACTTTTTACCCCCACAGGTATCCCTGAATTGCTTTGTCCTATAACTGTGACTTGCATGTTCCAATCAGAGGAAGATTGGAGAGGGTACTCAAGGACCAGGGGGCTGTGGCAAGCCCTGCCCTTCTGGTGCTGAAGCATGACCTGCACTTAGCACTCTCCTTCCTTCCACTCAGAGCCTCAGTCTCCAGACAACGGCTCACATGTGTTACCTGGGAAGGAGGAGGAGGAGAAGAGCTTCTGACTTACTCCTACTAGGTCCACAATGTTCTCCCACAGACTAAAGGATCTACATATGAGTGCCTATTGCATAATTTCTTTTGTCATCCACCAGGACCAATAATCTAGGTATGAAGAAATTCTGTGCTGAGTTTACCATCCAAACACTAAATCTGACACCCTCTACACTTACCCAGTCTCCCTCCTCTCTCTCCCTCTGCCTTTCCCTTGTTTCTCTCCATCTTCCTCTTCTTCTCCCTTCCCCCAACCCTGTGTGTGTGTGTGTGTGTGTGTGTGTGTGTGTGTGTGTGTGTTCTGGTTTAGTTTTTGTTTATTTTGACTTATTAAGACAGGATTTCACAGCCGGTCATGGTGGCACACGCCTTTAATCCCAGCACTCAGGAGGCAGAGGCAGGTGGATCACTGTGAGTTCGAGGCCAGCCTGGTCTACAAAGCAAGCCTAGGTCAGCCAAGGCTACACAGAGAAACCCTGTCTTGAAAAAACAAAACAACAACAAAAAGGACAGGATTTCACAATCTACCCAAGTTGACCTAAATTTCACAATCCTCCTGCCTCAACCTCCTAAAAGCTAGGATTAAAGGTATATGTGCCACTATCTCCAGGCTTTCTTTCTTTCTTTATGAAGCAATTGAGAACATTCCAGGGGTGTAAGACTAGCTATAAAGTCTTTATTATTTCATAATGTTCCTATTTTAGTTCCATAATATGCCAAAATTAAAAGCTGTAAATGATGATATGGGAAAGATTTAAATGGGGGAAAAGATAGAGAAGTAAATAATGAAAAAGAAAAGGAAAACAGTGGGAGTTCACAGCGACTGAAGATCTTGGCTGTGTGTGTCTAGGAATGAGGCTGTGTTGTAACGTTTGTCACCTTGTCTACCAGTCCATCTACTAGGATCCATTGTTAAATGACATGCTTTTGGAGACTCCAGTGATGACATTAACCAAACAGGTCACACTGATAAGGAAAGAGTCCCCCTAGATTGTTACAGTAAAGATAGTACCCACTGCAGCCAAAAAGCTAGGAAATCTCATGCTTCACAGCCTTGCATTTCCCTGCCTTTGGCTTACATCTGCCCTCCATTCCAGGCATCCTTTCAGGACTGTAAATTTTGAATACATACAAGATCTTCTAAGGAAAACAATTTTTTAAAAAGTAACAAAGTTACCCAAAGAGCATATATAGAAGGAGGAGGTCTCCCTCAGTCACAGACATAGGGGAGGGGAGAAGGGGGGAAGCTGGAGGGAGGGAGGAATAGAAGGATACAAGGGAAGGGCTAACAACTGAGATGTAATACGAATAAATTAATTTAAAAATAATATAAAAAGTGAAATAAATAAATAAAAATAAAAAGTATCTAAGTCCTAGAACAATACAGGCAAAGTAAGCATACGTGGAAAATGTCAGTGCACAAGCCCCACTGCTACCACCCTAGCAGAAGTGTGTACAAACATTCATGCATTCTTTGTCCAACCTGCCTGTGGGTCTCCTACTGGCTCTCTCCACTCTCAACCTCATTGAGGTTTTCTAACACACTGATGTTCAAAAATACAGTGAGCCCTAATTATCACATAAGAAAAAGGAAACATTTCTTCTTTCCAGTCCTATACCTTATTGCAATAGATGTTCAGTGGCATTAAAAAAAATCCTAACATTTGTTTTACTGACCTAATTGATATGACAGTGGCAAATAACATTGTCACCCTTGTTGTCAGATACCAGATACGTGTAAAGGGGCTAGAGATACGGCTCAGCCTTTAAGACATGCACTGTTTGCTCTTCCAGAAGAGTTGAGTTTTCTTCTGAGATTTATGCAATGTCCCAAAATAATGAGACATAAATGACTCCATTGTAACACCATCAAATTCACTAACCTGGAAACTCCTGTGAGCTGTTTAACTTTAGACATGTCTAAACAATGAAAGTTTAGCTCCACTTCCATCTTCCCTAAAGAAATCTCATCTTACCTAGAGCCTCTGCACTACAAATCCCCTACTACTATCCACCCCATGCTCTTTGATTTTCCATGTCACGGGATTTATTAAGGACAACCTATCATATGTGTATTTGACTTGTGCAAACTGCAAGTACTCCCTGTTAAAATGTAGACCTTCTGGGTCTGGTAGCACAAACTTGAAATCCCAGCTATTTATTTGGGAAGCTAAGGAAGGATAATCTCACATTTGCCAAGACGTGCCAAGGCTGCAGTTCAAATTTAAGAGTAGCCTAGTCAAGTTAGTGAAACCTTGTCTCAAATTTTAAAAATATATATATAAAGGCTGTGGATGTAGTTCCATGGCACTGTACTTGCCTAATATGTATAAGGCCCTAGATTTAATCCCCCATACCACAAAACAGCGGTGTACATCACTATAATAAATCTTACATAGTAAACTTTTCTAAATATATTTCACAAACTCCTAAGGGACAGAATCTATTGTCTGTTAGGCAGAAACTGACACTGTTCCATTAAAAGCACCAAAGCATTTGATAATTGTAATCATAGAGGACTGATAGAAAGTCAACCTTGATGTCCATGCTTCAGCTTGGAAGTTGTCTACCACTCACTGGAAACCTAAACTAGGAATTTTCAAACCTTGAACTTTGTGTAATTGTATAGGTGTTCCAGAGCTTTGTACAAAGCATAGTGCCTTGGTCAGACAAGCATCTGTTGAATAAATGAGCAGATGAGCAAATGAGTTGTTGACAGCTGTGGACCTATGTTTGTCAGGGTTTATAAGATTGTTTTTCAGTAAGCATGGGTGTGTTTGTTTGTTTTCTGGATACACTGACTGACAGCGTGTGACATTATTATTACCCTCTGCTTACAGGTGAAGAAGCAGAACCACCTAGAGACTCACTCATGTGGAAATCACCCCTCGCACCTGCCCTGTGCAGTCAGGCTTTCTGTGCACACAACCAATTGTCTGGATCAATATCACCGGCTTCACGGTCCTGCTGCACAGGCAATCCACTCTGTTTATTTTTCTACTGTCCTTGTGTCACATCTGGGCATTGTTACCTGAAGCTCCAGAGACACTTTCTGTGAGAAAAACAGACTATGCCTTCTGGATCCAGACATCTAGAAATCATCTTTCACTTCTCCTGACCCTGGATAATCCAATCCTATTCCACCAGTGCCACCTTCCACCCAGCACCATGGCCAAACTCACCATCTCTGAGAATACAGAGCCATTTGCTGTTAGAGTCAAGAAAGCAAGTCTACACTGGGTTGGGTGATTTGATCCCATGTAAGAGTTCACTAAGTTGACAGGGAAAAAAATGGCTTAGTCACTCTGAGTGCTTTAGAATTACTGGTGTTTCACAAGTAGAACTGGTGTGTGTGTGTGTGTGTGTGTGTGTGTGTGTGTGTGTGTGTGTGTGTGTGTGTGTCCAGGCAAATTTCTCAAATAACCTCACTTAATTATAAGAATAAATCTTTTTTTAAACTTTTCAACATTTGTTGCAATATATACATATATATGTATGATATGTAAACATTCCAGCTTTACTAAAAATTTTGACCACTTTTCACTTAAGTTACAATTGTTTTACAGACATGAGAAAGAGTCTAAAGGATAAAGGTGGTGCATGCCTCACAGCAGTGGCCTGACTTACTCAGCCCCGTTAGTAGCTAACACTAAAACAAGATTAGAAACCAGGTCTCAGGACTTTCCATCCTGTTCTTTCTCTATACTCTTAACCTAGCATAGGCCAAGAGGCCATGAAATGCTGTCAAGTGGCATGAGAAATGGCCATGAGCATCCCCTCAGGGATGAAAACAACAGAGCATGTCAGCCACTATGCTTAACTTCTAATTCAGGCAAGAAGTTGGTCACTACATTCACTGACACAAACACTCATGGATTTAGGTGACAGTTGCATTGAACAAGTTTCCCTGGGTTGGCTTGGATTAAACTGATGTGACCTGAATTACACTAATATCTGGAAGGCTGGCAAATGTCACAGTTGTGTTGTGTGATCTCAGGTTCCTCTCCTCAGCAACAAGTCCCAGAAGGGGAAGCCCCAAGAATGCACCATTAGCCATAGCATAAGGTGCTACATGGAGTCAGCACATTGCTAAGGAGCCAAATTTTTTAGTTTATAAGGAGTTCTTTTGAGAGTAAAGCCTCCATCAGCCAAAAAAAAAATGTAGAGATGGGGAGATGCCCCAGTTGTTAAAGCACTTGTCATGCACACAAGCATGAGGACCTGGGTTCAGATGCCCAGACACAGTAACACACACCTGCAGTTGCATCACTCCTACAGTGACATGGAAGGTGGAAACAAAAGAATCCTTAGAAGTACACAGGCCAACCAGCCTGGAGTATGCAATGGCAAACAAGAGACCCTCTCTTCTACAAAGGGCCCAAGGTTATCCTCTGATTTCTACACAAAGCATCATGTGTCTGTATTCACATAGAACACACACACACACACACACACACACACACACACACTTCAAAAGGATAATAATCCTCTCCTCCCCTATTGTCTACTCAGCAAGTTGACAGTTACCATACTGCTTCTTCTTTTTCTTTTCTTTTAAAGGATTTGTACTTCTGTTGGAACTGACTGGTTCTTAGAACTGGGCACTTGCCAAAGGAAGGGTAGAACAAACCCCTGAAACCTGACATCAAAGCTCCTAGAGCCTCCCCCTCCTTTGGAGGATCTAGGAAGGCAGAGGCACAGCAAGACAAACAGGAGAGTCCCGTTATCCACTGTGTGTGTTGCATTCTGCACTCTTTAAGAAACCCATCTATCCAAGGCTAAGACACAATGAAAACCAGAAAGGAAGCTCTGCCCCAGCCAGAGGTGGATGGAGCCCACAGGCAGGGACTGCTTGATTATTCAACCCAGTTGGTATTTAACATTTTTAAAAAGGTATCTTATGTCAATTATTATTAAAGAGAAAGCCTTTGACTCCACCTATAAATCTCTATCCCTGGCATCTACTACTTTCAATTCTCACATTGTGTTCTCCTCCGATATTTATCTGCATATTCCATGCATAGCCCCTGGGTCAGCCACAAAATTACAGTTTTATGCTCAACTCTACGTAGGCAGGGCACTTTTTTCCTACCTATGCATTGCATAGATCACGTTGAATGCTGCACGTTATTACCATTCTAACAGTCCATGGTTGACTTGGCCTTTTCTCTCTTGTTACAGCTCATATCTGTGGCCTCAACCTTTCCCTGGAATGATCAGCCATGCTGGCTCTCCACAGTCTCCATTTCTGTGAGAATTCACCTGGTCTGCCTGGGGTATGTTTTAGCCAAGCCATCAATTGTTCACTTCCTAACAATCTATGTTGTACATGTTTCATTTGTACTCATTTGGTCTCATGAAAACATGATAGAGTGTTTGCTGGCATACGCAAGGCCCTCAACTTGATCACCACCACAAAAACAGTAAACAAATAAAATTGCTAGCTTGGTTGAGACGAGAGGGTGGCTCATCTTAAAGATTTTCAAGCCTCATAGTTAATCACAAGCTAGTGCTCATAGCAGAGGAAACAGAGCCAACAGTTTGACCCAGAGTGGCCATTTTCTTGATGGTTAGCCAGACACTTGCTAAGTAGTACTGTGACTTCTTCTCATTTAATGTCCATAAGCATTGTTAGATCATGACCCTCACTGTCTTCTTTGTAAATTAGTAATAATATCCTTTTCTTGGAACTGTTCTAGAAATTAATATACTTTAATAAATACTAATGTTTTATAGTACAGCCTCTCAAGATGTTGAGCTTCTGAGAAGAAGCTTTTGTGTTTAAGGCAAAAAGTAAAAGCAGCTACCATGGAAAGACCAAGTTTTAAACTGTATCATCTCTCATTTTCCGTGACTCTAACAGATGAGCATTTAACCAAGCTTTTGGGTGTAATTAACCATTTTAGAGTCACCACAACAGGGTAAACAGTGATGTCAAAACAGTGAGACAAGGCATCAAAAAAACATGGTTAGCCTCAGCTATCCTTGCCAGAACAGCATGGCTGGAAGAACCAAACAAGACAAAGAGAATTCCAACATCAGAGTCCTAACAGAAACATGAGCACAGGAAATCAAAGGTAGGAAGGATCTTAACACCACCAAGAGTGAGTCCTGGTCTACAAACAGAAAAACTAGACAAGTCAACTGAGAAATGAAAGATCACATAGAAGCCAAGAAAATGCCACAGGAAGGGACAGATCACCATTTCATTAATCTGAGCATGAGGTAATGAAGCCAGGGGCTTTCCACTATGCCACATCACACAGAATAAAGCTTCTATTTTAAGAGCCCTGCCCTGCACCTGTGCAGAACAGATGGACTTTGCAAAAGAAGAAATGAAAACAGGTTTTTCTCATTGCCAGGCTGGCATGAAGGTGCAGGACACAGGCTAGATGAGCAACAAAGAAGGAGCCAAGTGTGACTGGCATACAGGACACAGGCATTGGGAGTCTTTTGCCCTATGATTCCCAGTTTTTCTCTCCTGTAGATTGACCCCCAACACCAAGGGGGGAACAAGGCAAAGTCAGAGGAAAGAACTGTTAATATCCTGGCTCTCGTGTAGTCCCAGTGTTTGCTGATTGAGCAGAAAGAATGGGTTATTAAATTAAAGATTGTAGTGCAGCATCATTGGCCAGAAGGGTGGGCCTGAGGCTCTGGGCTCCCTGCCCAGCAGCCAAGGGGGAAAGAAACAGTTAGGCTTTGGAATGATTTGTCAGCAAACACAGGGAAACATCTAAATCATGGTATCTTCAGTGTACTAACAAAACTACAGTGGAAAAACAGGCCTTGGAATGATTTGTCAACAAACACAGGGAAACATCTAAATCATGGTATCTTCAGTGTACTAACAAAACTACAGTGGAAAAATGACTAACTGTAAAGCCAGCAAACCTGGTTACGGCCCTAACACTTCCACAACCTGAGTGACTGGCCTTGACTACATTGCTAACATTGCTTACAGTTCAGTTCCCCCACTTGTAACTCTTTAATATAATAACAAAGCACACCTCTGAATGTGATTATAACTGTAGTGACAATAGAACAGTACCCAGGGAAGGAACCAAGTGGAAGGTAAATGGTTTGGGTTTTTTTTTTTTTTGGTTTTTTATATTATTTATTTGTTCATGTACAGGAGCTGATGCTCGCGCACACCCACTCGTGTCCGAATGTAGCACAGCGTACATGTGAAAATCAAAGGACAACGTGGGGGAGTCAGTTCTCTCCTTCTACCGTGTAATTTCTAGGGCTTAAACTCGGGTTGAGAGGCTTTGTGGCATGTGCCTTCACCCACTAGGCCATTTTGCAGGTCTCAGTTCTCACTGTTATCAGCACCTGTGAACACTGCTGAACGAACTCCAGAGCTCAGATAAGAGGCTTCTGTCTTCTGTGTCTTCATATCAGAACATAAGCAATACTCATCTGTAGCATCTCACCAGTGATGCACAAAGGCCAGGTTGTACTATCTTCCTCCTTCAGAGAATCTACCACTCAAATTGGAAAGAGTTTCAAAGTTTAGCTTAAATCATGTCATTAGACCATCTTTTTCTATCAAAACCTGATTATTTAAGACCTATTGTGCAGTGTTTTAAAACCTACAAACTTGATTTCTTTAGCAAAAAAAAAAAATGAAATCAAGGGTCTGGGGAGATGGCTCAGTGGGTAAGAGCACTTCCTGGCTAAGCATGAAGACTTGAGTTCAAATCTCCAGCACTCACATAAGAAAAGATGAAATTTTTAAAAATCCCAACTCAGGGGCTGGAAAGGTGGCTCAGTGCCTGGGGCATTTCCTGCTGTGGCAGAGGACCCAGCCCGAGATCCCAGCATCCACATGTGGTGGTTCACAGGATCTGACACCCTCTTAGGGCCTCTAGGAACCCATACACATGTAGTGTAAATATATACACAGACATACATATATACAGAATTGTTTTCATCTCAATTCAGAGCTTGGAATATAGCTCAGTAAGAAGAGTGCTTGCTTTGTAAGTTGATGCCCAGATCCCATGTAAAAATAGCCAGAAACAGTGACACACACTTGTAATGCCGGGACTGGAAAGGAAAGGTAGAGTCCTGGGACTCACTGGCTGGCCTTCTTGGTGAGCTCCGAGCCCATGAAAGGACTTGCCTCAAAAACATAAAGGTGGACAACCCTTGAGGAACAACACCTGAGGTTGTCCTCTGGCGCCCACATACACATACATACACATATACACATACATCCACACACACCTGTGCACACACATGTATACACAAACCACACACACACAAAAAAAAATTCAGTGCAGAGATAAGGAAATGCCCAGAGTTTGCTGAGGAACCTGAGAAAATTCCACATTTGTTGCCTTACTTAAGGAATGAGTGCTTCAAGTTAATATTAATAGTTTTAGGATCATGACTAAAGTAAAATAAAAGCAATATGTATAGTTTCCTTTCATTAATGACTTTTTTCTTTCGTAATTCATAAATTACAACAAAGTGCTATTTTTTTCTCTTTTTTTCTCCTTTATTAGTTTAATCTTGTTACATCATCTCAATGGTTATCCCATCCCTTGTATCCTCCCATTCTTCCCTCCCTCCCATTTTCCCCTTATTCCCCTCCCCTATGACTGTTCCTGAGGGGGATTACCGCCCCCTGTATATGTTCATAGGGTATCAAGTCTCTTCTTGGTAACCTGCTGTCCTTCCTCTGAGTGCCACCAGGTCTCCCCGTCCAGGGGACATGGTCAAAGGTGAGGCACCAAAGTATGTGAGAAAGTCACATCCCACTCTCCACTCTACTGTGGAGAGTGTTCTGTCCATTGTCTAGATCTGGGTAGGGGTTTAAGGTTTACCGCCTGTATTGTCCTTGGCTGGTGCCTTAGTTTGAGCGGGACCCCTGTGCCCAAATCTGCCTATCATAATGTTCTACTTGTAGGCTTCTAGGACCCTCTGGATCCTTCTACAAAGTGCTATTTTTAAAAAGCTAGTGAATTGAGACTATTTCCTGAATTGTTAAATAAGCCTTCTTCTACATATCCACGCTTCTGTGTGTTTAAAAGTTTATTGACTACAAAAGGCTCCATAATTATAAGCAGCTCCCAGTTGTGATTGACAGTCGCTGGGTCTGTTCGCCCAGAGACTAAGCACCACAACAAACACCAAATGGCCACAGAGGAGTCATAGACACTATACAGGAGCCCCTGGTGGGATCTACTTTGTTCACAGTCGTGGGCAATCACTGGGCCTCAGTTTCCCTGTCTGCAATGCGAGGGGACTGATTGGATTGGGTACTGGGAAGATCTCATCATGTCTAACAAGCTGCTGTCTCTGCATGGCAATGTGAAGAGTGCTCATGGCTCTTTCTTTGAGCATGATTGCATGGGAAGAACCACCTTACCGTGAAAAGGGGTCATGCAGTGTTCCCTATGGAGCTGATTGTTAAGTTTTACCATATGAAAAATCACTCAGAGAAATACATCTCTAAGAAATAGGACTGACAAAGAGGAAATAAAATGGCCAACATCCATGATGCAGGTTGGCCCATGACCCCTCAGTGCTCCTGGCCCCAGACCATGAGGAACATCTGAACCAAATCACACCTAAATTCCCAGACAGCTCTAGGACAGGCATAGGCAATGGTCCTGATTGCCTAAATAAAGCAGTTGTTAGGAAACACACAGTGAGTCTAGAAATTCTTGAATATTCTAAGTTGAGTGCCAAGAATTTTATAAACTTGACAAAGAAGTTGCTGTATTTTGTCTGTACTGTGAATAATGATGTGTGGGCACGTAGATGATTAAAATAGTTAAGTAGTGGAAATAAAACTTTTAAGAAAGTGAATGGATCTGAAGACACTTGTACCTGGCTCTGGTTCCTCCCCAATGTGACACTGGGTCATGGTCTTCATCTAAAAGCACCTGCCTACATTTTGCACAACATTGAGTAATGGTCACACACACACACACACACACACACACACACACACACACACCTCTGAAACCTATTACAAATGTATACAATCTTGTGGGAAAAGTTCACAGAGATGGCAAGGATTCATTTCATGGCAGGCAACATGGTGGGCCTTTCCACCATTGTGTGTGATAGGGACCATGCTCTGTTTTCCTTACAGACTGATGTTGACTCTGTATTACTTAGTCTTGTGTAATTAGAACAGCAGGCACAGCTTCCCTTGCTCCCTATTTCTGTATAGACACCTGCAATTACAGAAACAGAAAGTCACTGTTTCTACTTCACAGATGGAAAAAAGCCTTAAAGAATCATGCTTTCAGGTAGGAACTATGTCCCCATTCATGAGACCCGAAGCTAAATTGGTCATTTTTGCAATTCTCAGTAAGAGAACATCTGCAGCATTCAGTACCTGGAACTCAGAGTTCACAGTAAACATCAATGCACATGCAAATCTGTGTCCTACTTCACCTCCAGGCTCTTTTTTTTTTTTTTTAAGAAAAATACAGATGTGTAAAGACAAACAGCAAAATAATCTTCACATGGTTGAAAAATAACGCTTATGAAACATTTAATTGGTGCTATAAGTCAGCATAATGTTTTGAAAAGAAATTTAGTTAACACATTTCAAACACTACTAAAATTCCATCCCCTTTAACTCAGTGAGTTCGAGAAATCTAAACATTGAGCATTAAAAAGCAAGAGACATGGCTTCATGGCTGAACTCTTGTCTGGCATGCTCCAGACTCCAGGTCCAATCCCCAGCATCACTAAAGTAATAATAATAAAATAAAATAGCAAACACCAGTAGAATGCTAAGTGACCAACAAAAAGAGAAATGGCCAAGGAAATGTGGAAAACTATCTCAATGACCTATTTGCTATCCTGTGAAAGTAAGCTTCCGAGGGCTGTGTAATATGAATAGCTACATACTAGTGAGATATTTGTAGTGTCAAATTCTATACAATCAGCCCTGTGTAAAACACATGTGTTTAGAAATAAGGATTATAAACAGAACCCAGACAAAATGCTGAGCACACAGTGCATTTAAAAACATGGTAAACCAGGTGTTCATGGCACACATCGTTAATCCCAGCACTGGGGAGGCAGAGGCAGGCAGATCTCTCAGTTCAAAGCCAGACTGGTCCACAGAGTGAGTTCCAGGACAGGAAACAGCCAAGCCTACACAAAGAAACCCTGTCTTGAAAAAAAAGACCTATGCCTTTAGTCCCAGCATTCAGAAGGCAGAGGCAGGCGGATCACTGGGAGTTCAAGGCCAGCCTGGTCTACAAAGTGAGTCCAGGACAGCCAAGAGTAACAGAGAAACCCTGTCTCAAAAAACAAACAAACAAAATGCTTGTTTATTGCATCAATGTTCATAGTGTCTACGCTATGGATCATCTTAAATGTCCATTCATAGATGAATGAACAAAAAAAGGAAAATATGGCACATATACCCCTGCAAAAATTGATTCTCTCCTTCTTTCATGAAGGTCACCAGGCTCGGTGACAAGCACCTTTACCCAGGGAGCTATCTCACCAACCCTCCAGTGGAGTTTTACTAGGTCATAAAGCACTAAATTATGTTACTTGTAGAAAAATGGGTGGATCTAGAAATCATTATGTTAAGCAAAATAAGCCATATTTGGACAAATACCACATTTTTCTCTCATATGAAATCTAGATTTTTTTAAGGAATGAGTGCAGAAAGAGGAACATTTGGGAAGAGAAAAGGGACAGCGGGGGGACAAAGAAGGAGACAAGAGCAGGAAATGAGTGACTATGATCCAAGCATGTTATATACATGTATAAAGTACTATAATGAAAGTTGGAATTTTGTACAATTAATATAAACTAATAACTTCTTTTGGTAGGGAGGATTCAAGACAGGGTTTCTCTGTATAGACATTGCTGCGCTGGAACTCACTCTGTAGACCAGGCTGGCCTTGAACTCATAGACATCCACCTGCCTCCACCTCCTAAGTGCTGGGATTAAATGAATGCACCACCTTGGCCGGGTTCACTATTGACTTCTTGATGTTGAATACTGTTTTATCATAGGGACTATCCAGCGACTAGAAGAAGCAGACTAACTTGACCCTGTTCACAGTGGAAGAATGACATCAACCTCTGCCTTGCCTTCGAACAGACCTGGAGCTGACGCAATGCCCTCTGTAGATCATCTCACAGCAAGGAGAGCCTGCTCCAGCCCCTGAAGCAGAAAGCTGCTGTTTCACCAAACGTGCAGGCTAGTAGCTGCCTAACAGCTGGAATTTAATGACCTGAGAGGTAAAAATCTCTCTGCCTACAGCAAACAGAATCACCAATTACTCTTTGTTGTCAAGAAATGAGTAAACTATGAAAGCAGGTTAAGCCATTGTGAAAACGTTCTATGCTTATACAGTTGTCTAGAATAGAGTAAGGAGGACATGCCTGGGACCGGTGCATGTTTTCATCAAGCCACTTCTCCCTAACTCCCCCATCTGTGTGTCTACTTGCATCCTTGAGCATTTCCAGAACAAGTTAAAGAAACTAAAGAGGAATGCATGTTCTTGCTGCTGGAAATTTCTTCATTCAGTTTTTAGAGAATACCTGTATTATCAAAATATTCTAGTAGTACAAAGGAGGAGCCATGAAAAATAATCCTGTCTACTACCCTTTCTCCCGGGCTAAGACACTTTTAATGAAGCATTTTGGCTCTAACAGAGAACTTCTGAAAGCCAGCTCAAGACCAAAAGCCAGTATGTCATGGAAGGAACTTAGTTGTATGAACTGTCCTCAAACAGCAAAAAAAAATCTCTCTTAAGATTAGCAATATCAGAGCTGTAAAGCCAGGTGTCTGGTCTGCAGAACAAGATCCTGTCTCAAAAACGTAACAACAAAAATAACTTTTGGAATTTGTTTAGAATTATCCTTACTTCATTTTACTCAAACCACTATAGGGATGAAGAATTTTTAGTGGAGACTAAAAAACAAAACAAACAAACAATAAATGAAAACCTTTGGGAAGCTGGCAAGTGAATTTAGGTAAAAACTACAAAATCAGCCAGGCACAGTAGCTCATGCCTGTAATGCCAGCATTCGGGGAGGCAGAGGCAGGTGGATCTCTGTGAGTTCGAGGCCAGCCTTGTTCACAGCGAGTCCAGGACAGCCAAGGCTACACCCTGTAGCCTTTTAAGAAACCATGCCTCGAAACTGTGGTACATTTGCACTATGGAATACTACTCAGCTATTAAAAACAAGGAATTCCCGAAATTTTTGGACAAATGGATTGAACTAGAAATGATCATAATGAATGAGTTCACACAGAAGCAGAAAGACTCAAATGGTATATACTCACTTATATCTGGGCACTAGCCCAAGAGGCATGTCCCATGAAAGTCTTCCCTTACCAGGAAAGTGGGATAGAGGGGAGGACATCCTATGGGGACTCTAGCCAAGGACAATACGTGCAGTAAACTTCAAATCCCTACCCAGATCTAGCCAATGGACAGGACATTCTCCACCACTGAGTGAAGAGTGGGGACTGACTTTCACATGAACTCTGGTGCCCCATATTTGACCATGTCCCCTTGATGGGGAGGCCTGGTGGCACTCAGAGGAAGGATAGCAGGCTACCAAGAAGAGACTTGATACCCTATGAGCATATACGGGGGAGGAAGTCCTCCTCAGTCATAGTCATAGGTGAGGGGAGTAGGGAAAAAGTGGGAAGGAAAGAGGAATGGTAGGATACAAGGGATGGGATAACAATTTAGATGTAATATGAATAAATTAATAAAATATTTTTTTAAAAAGAAACTATGTCTCTAAATAACCCCAAACCAGAAACCAAAACAAAAGAATTATCTTAACTTATAAAATTACAACTTTATAAAAGATATAATTATTTTAAGTACAGAAAAGTATTCAGAAAAAAAAATGTTTTAGAAAACAACCCTGTATTTAAGTAACTGTTTTGGATCATTTCTCCACTGCCATTAGTTATACTTAGAGACAAACTGGGGACAAGAAGTGATCTTGTGGGGTGCCTATAAAAGGGTGCCCATGAATAGACTTTATAATCATCGAATGCTGTATACATGCAATCAGAAACACAACCAAGATTACTCAGAGAAAAGATTCCTTTCTTGAAATAGAGCTTTATGTGCATACACATTATACATCAACATGTTTTGAAAATAAACATGTATATAAACTATATCTCAATAAGAATTACTTTAAAATAAAAGAAGAGCTGGAGAGATGGCTCAGCAGCTAAGAGCACTGTCCGCTCTTCCAGAGGTCCTGAGTTCAATTCCCAGCAACCACACGGTGGCTCATAACCATCTATACTGGGATCTGGTGCCCTCTTCTGCCTGAAGGTGTACATGCAGATAAAGAACTCATACATATAATAAATAAATATTTTTAAAAAATAAAATAAAATAAAAGAAGAATTTGTAGCTGGGCATGGTGGTGTATGCCTATAATCCCAGCATTCTCGGGGGCAGAGACAGGCAGATCTCTGTGAGTTCAAGGACAGCCTGGTTTACAAAGGGAGTCCAAGACAGCCAAAGGATGTCAGAGTCAGACGGTGGAGAAACACTGGAAATGCAAACACACTGAAAAGCCTAAGGGATTTACTGGGCGAACAGTGGGCTTTATGGGGCACATACTGTCAGTACAAGTCCTTTCAGGCCGTGTATAGCCAGTACAGAGAGACTCTCTGGTCAATGGGCACATCTATGAATATGTGCCAAACATCCCAAAGGGATCAGAAAAAAACCTTGAGTTCCGGTGGTGTTCAGCTTAGCTTTCTGAGGAATCGTGGCAATAACTTTCCCAAAAAGGAAGGACTACTTACTCTGAAATGAAAACGAGGATAATAAGCTTTTAGGGACAGTAACGGACAAGGCCACTTCTCTCCAAGAGCCCACTCTGCTGTGGCCACAGAAAATCACAGCCACAGCCTCTCCCGGCCTTAACCTGCTGGGCTAGAGCGCCCCCTTGTGGCTAGAACACCAAGTTCTGAGGCCACTGAGTCATGAGACTATTAAAGTGTCACTGTTTAACTGTCACAGCCATCATTACTTGGCCTTAAAATGTCATTACACACACACACACACACACACACACACACACACACACACACACACACCTCTTCCATTTTTAATTTTGATATTGTTTAGGTTCTTTAAAGAAAACAGGAAAGTAGGAAGTAGCTATCAACCCATCAGCGAAGACAACTACCTTTAACATCATTTGCCATGCATTGTTTTCACATAGTTGAGATCATGTTATGCAGTAAAGTTCCATCTACTTCTCGTTTCATTCCCTGGCTTGGCCCCCATCGAACTGGCTTCCCGCTATCCCATTAGAATGGGCCCTGGGAGGCACTGGCGAACTTAAAGTGTAGAAGGGTCAAGCCAGAATATTTCACACCCCCTGCCTGGGGGAGGAATTTCCAGTAGCCATGACTCTTGCTCTCACCAAGTGCATAACTTCTAAGCTGTGAGACCACCTCTTACGGCCCTCATGTTGCCCAGCTCTGGGTTCCTTCAGCTTAATAAAAGGTTCTCTGCTCTTTGTCACCTATGAATAGGTCCCACAATAATGTTTAAAATGCCCAGAGCAGTTTATTTTCCTAATCACATCAAGACCAATCTATATATTCACTCAAAATTATTCCACATGGGTTGTCAAGTATAATTATTTGTAGATTCTGTTGTTTTGTTTTGTCTGAGACAAGGTCTTATGTAGCCCGGCTTGGCCAAGGGTGGCCTTAAACTTAGGTCCCCCTGCCTCCACTCCTGAGTCCTGGAATTGCAGGTATGTGTCACTGCACTGGCTTTTATGTGGTGGTGGGGATCAAACCTGGGGGCACTCTAGGCAGGCACTCTACCAACTGAGCTACACTCCCAGGGAGCAAATTCCATCTTAAAGACTGGATAATGTACCATCAGGTCTTAATTCACATCATTCAGGTTTCCATATTGGCTAAAATATAACATTGGAAATAATGTCTTCATACCTAAATTTATAACTACCCTTCAATGTATTTGCACAGGCTGTTTCCGGGAAGTAACTGAAAATGAATGGAATGTTTTATGTTTCTTGGTACATATTGCCAAAAATCTCCAGTAAGAAAGGTTAGAAGAGTTTACAACCCTACCAGTGAGGTGGGACAGCTTGTGTCACCATCTCCTCCACAGCTCAGACTGTACTGTTGACGCTGAGACAGCAAGAAGGGCACCCTCCTGCTGCTGTGGCTGCTGCTGTTTAACTTAGGTGTTTTGTCTTCATTGTTAGCGAGGCAGAACATTTTTCAGATGTTTCCTCTTTGGTAAACTATGCTGTCTCTTACTATAGAGTTCTCACTTGCTCTCTTACAAGTTAAGGTATCAAATTCTTAGGTACATAGACACTGGCTGTGATGGCATTAAGTAGAAGGGAAATGTTAAAAAGCATAGCATGGGATTCTAAGTGCCCGAAAATTTAGTTCAATCATTAGATAGAATCAACAGATCCTGGAAAATGACAAACAGGATCCCACCCTAAAACACTTTTAAAAGATGGCACTGCTGACTATGCTGCCCTGGGTGGGGTTATTGGCATTCCTGTGCCTTCCCCAGTCAAATGAACAGTTAAGTCATGTATCTTTGTCATGCTCTGTGAGGACATGGAAACTGCATTAATGCCTTCTCTTGTAGAGTCTCCTTCTCCAGCTTCTTTACTGTGAGGAATACAGTAAGTAGGAGTGACGCTGTATACTGTCTAAGAAAGGGCTGTGGCTTCCATAAGAACTTTCCTGCTACAGATCCAGTAAGTGTCTCCCAAAGGCCAATGTGTTAAAAGATATGACACTAGCCTATGGTACTGTTGTGACATGGAAGAACCTGTGGGAAGCCTAGCGCGACATGTTCTTGAACAGAACATTGGGACCCCAGCCCTCTTCTCTCTCCACTTCCTGGCCTCCATGAAGTGAACAGCTTCCTCGGTTTCGTGTTCCTGCCAGGATGTGCTGTCCCACCACAGGCTCCAAAAGAACTGGGGCCAAGTGACCAAGAACTGAATCCTCTGAACCCTCCAGCCAAACGAAACCTTTTCTTCTATATTGATTACCTCAGGTAATTTGTCACAGTGACAGAAAGCTAACATGAACTTAGTCCATCTGCTCTGTGCTGTGAGGAAGCCCAAGATGGTCCATGGAGAGCTGGAGGCCCAGGCAACCCCCACAATGATGTATTAGTTCAAGTTGCTCCAGAGTTGAAAGCACATGCAACAGTGCCTACTTCATTTGCAGGACTGTGAGAAACTACAGGTGTTCCAAGCCACCAAGGCCGGGATGCTCTCAGGCATCAAGGTAGTGCTGAGATGCTGCTCCCTTAGCATCCAAGCCCTGGACAGGAGCAGCAGGAAGGGTGGAGAGTTCAGCTTCAGTGGGGAGAGGAGATCTTGTTCTTCCTAGAGGGGAAGAGGGAGTTTCCACAGCAAGGAAATCACTAAACAGAAGCTGGAGTTCCAACATTGTAGTAGTGACACTGTGTGATGTCTCCACACATACACAGTGTGAGAAAAGAGCACATCTCTCACAACCCAGCATTTTGTGCCTTGAAAGTAGAAAAGTTATAATTAGCTAGGGCAAACATAGGTATTTTTTAAAAATTCAATTCAGGAAGGAGAATTTCAATTGTATAAATGTATATAAAATATACATTGCATATGTGCATACACACAAATATATCAAAGACAGCAAAAATATGACCACAGAAAACTGTACACACAAGTCCCTTGGGCTTCTGTATATGCAAAAGTAAAAAAACAAAAACAAACCCAGAAACTAAAAGTTGAACAACTAGTGTGTATATACATATGTGTGTATGTATTCTATATATGTACACATATATGAGAATATTATTCAACAATAAAAAATTAAGTGCTGATGATACATGCCAAAACATAGGTAACTTTTAAAGACTGTGCTACAGAGGCCCCCAGAGGACTGGGCATTTTGCTATTCACAGGAATCACAGATGACAAGCAGATATAACAAGTTTTACTAGGTGCATAAGAAAACCATCTTAGACAGTGCTCTTGCTCTTGTTAAGACCATTTCGTTTTTGTAAGTGTATCACACATATCCACAGAAGCTGGATTCTCATGAGCAAAGAATGTTACCTGCACAGTTGCAGAAATCCTACCTCCTTGAACCAACATCATGGCATGCCTGCAAAAGCCAGCATTTGGGGGCTAGCAGCCAGCCTCAGAGACCCTGGGTGATGGTTTCTTGTTTGGTTTCACACACACACACACACACACACACACACACACACACTCTCTCTCTCTCTGAAATCAGCAGAAAAGGGGTGTATGAATTACTCCTTCTGGTAATAGCTCTGAAGTGTCACATTTAATATTAGATTTTTAATGCCCGACTCTAGTTAAACGTGGAAGAGAGAAAGGAGTGTTCCTGTTTTTACTCCACTCACAATCCCATGTCCTCTATAGCAGTCCTGGGTCTTGCCTAGCATTCTTACTTCTGTCCTCCCAGGGCATATTGAAGCAGGGTCAGCAGACAGTTCCCCCTAGCCAGCTGTTTTATGTTGTCTATGGAATTTCTGGTGCTCAAGGAAACATTCAGCGTTGTATCTAGTCATGTGCTTCCCCATCTCCTTACAAACAGGCAGACTTTCTCTTGGTATCTCTGCCATCCTTACAGAAGTGGTTTTCTCTCCTTACTCTGACACTGTAGCTACATATAATGTTTTCATTCAGGCCTGGCAAATGCTTTGGGTCTAATTCTGTGAGCATACCTCAGCCCTGGGTGATGACATCTGCATCCTTTCCTTTAGATCCCCGGCTAACTTTAAAGCTCTTGTAGAAGTATAAACCAGCCTGTGACAGTTAGTTTTCTGTACGTTAAAGAACTTGAGTGTTCAGTTTTCATGACGGTTGCTTAAGGAAGTCTGATAGAGATGGCTGTCTCTCCTGGACCATGTCAACGACAGTTACTACGTACTGTGGTTCCACATCACAAGTGGTTTGTCCCCCATAGCCTGTTGACCGTTTTCAGGCACGCTTTTGTGTGTGCTGCTAAAGATTTCCCCTTAGCATTGTATTGTTTTGACAGCTGTAAATGGAATGAGACCTGAAAGGAGTCCAGAATAAAATACATTTTGATTGAAAAAAACCAAAAATATGCTAAATAAAAAGAGTGATCTACAAGAGGCTATTTGCTATATTACCCCATTTCTATGAAATGTCCAGAGAAGTCAAGTCTGTGGACAGGTGAACTCAAGATGCCTAGAGCTTTGGTGATGGACAAGGAACCGAAGGGAAATAAGGAGAAAATGCTAATAGCACAGAGTCTCTTTGGAGTAATGAACATACTGTTATTACCGATAGTGACAGCTGACGAATTCTGTGAATATGCTTCAAAACTTATTGAATTGTATAGCGTGATTTATCTTACTAAAGCTACAAAATTGGGGTTTTTTTTTTCAAATACAGAATAGAGTCCTTATCTGGTATACAACAAGTCCCTGGGTGTAATCCCCACTATTTTCAACAACAACAAAGGATACAAAGATTCAGCTAATAACCTCTAAAAGGCTTTCCTTGGCGTCTCCATGCAGTGCAGGGGTAGGGGCAGCTGGAGAGTCGGCTCAGCTCGGTAGTTAAGAGCACTTTCTGCTTTCAGAGGACTTGAGTTTGGTTCCCAGCGCCCACATCCAGTAGCTCACAGCTGCTGTCAAGCCTGTTCCAGGGGATCTGACACTCTCTTTTGGCCCCCCAGGTATTCACATGCACATTTACACACACACACACACACACACACACACACACACACACACACAAATATAAACACACACACTGGCATAAATAAACAATTTGTTAAGAAGAGAGCAGTGGACCACGAGGTACACCTCAGCAGAAGTTTCCTCGTCCACTGTCCCTTGAACGCTGCCATGCTCTTCATCCCCAGTCCCAAGTATGTAAATGGTTTTACAGCCATAGACACTCACTCAGAATTCTGTGTGTCACCAACTGTTCTAATCTCTCTGTACAGTTCAGTGGACCCTCAAATGACCCTAGTAAGGTCTTTTAGGCAAAAATAACTGGCCTAAAAGCTAGGGAAAGAGGGGGGCTCAAACTTAGGCATGTGTCTCCATCATACTTACTGCTGAGAGCTTCCAAATAGAATGGCCACTTTGGCTTAGAAGCTGAAAGAATGAAGTCTTCTCACCCACCCCAGAGTGAAGGTGTGTCATCTCTTTGCCAGTTCTCTGACTCAACAATCCTCTGGCTGTCAGAAACATAGTAAGACCACAGGAAAGCCCTAAGCTTGCTCTAAGAAATCAGAGAAGCCTTATGTAAGGCACCAGAGTGGCCACAACCACTGACACTCAATACTCTGTCTGCAGTCAGTCCAGGATAAAACCCAAAGTCAATTATACATATTTTGAAAATGTAGTAAAAAATGTAAAATACTGTTTTGTTAAAATAGGATCTTATCCTGCTGTGACGCAAGCTGGGCGGAGCGCTCAGTTCCACCTTAGGCGCTTGCTCAGCGCAGCCGCAGTTCTCCTGATGTGACGCAGGCTGTGTGGAATGCTCACTTCCACCCTAGGCACCAGCTCAGCACAGCCGCAGTTTTCCTGCTGTGACGCAAGCTGGGCAGAGCGCTCACTTCCACCCTAGGCACCAGGTCAGTGCAGCCGCAGTTCTCCTGCCGTGACACAGGCTGGGCAGAAAGCTCAATTCTACCCTAGGCACTAACTCAGTGCAGCCGCAGTTCTCCTGCGGTGACGCAGGCTGGGCAGAGTGCTCAGTTCCACCAGAGGCGACAGCTCAGCGCAGCCACAGTTCTCCTGCTGTGGCAGACGGTTCAGGCCTGAGAATCTAGCTGAGCTCAACGCGTGGTTCGGGCCCAGTATCCCTGGCTGGACTTGCCAGGGGACCCAAAAGGTTGTGGATACCTTGGCCTGATCCAACGCTCATTCAGTGACCCAGAACGATTGCAGGACCCACAGCAAAAGGGAACTGAGGATCACTGGCTGTGAGAGCCCAAAACGACAGGGCTAACCTCCTGCCATCCACACCAGTGAAGTATCAGGGCTTCCAGCCTATGGAAATCATGAGACAACAAGTGAATCTATCATCAGACTCCCTCCACCCAACTCTGGAAGTTACCCAACAAAAACAGAGACGGCAAGATGTCCAAAGGACAGCGTAAAAGCATACGCAAAAAACCACAAAACAACATGGCGTCTCCAGTTTCCAGCTATCCCAAAGAAAACTACCCAGAGAACTCAAATACAACGGAAACACAAGAAAATGACCTCAAATCCTTGGTAATGAGGATGATAATGAAGGAAACAAATAAAATTCGAAATCAGATGCAGGAAGACACAGCCAAGCAAGTGCGAGACATAAAAGAAGCACAGAGTGGAACTGGAAATTTTTCAGGAAAATGTAGACAACCAGATGAAAGAAATAAATAAAACGGTTCAAGATTTGAAGATCTATAAGGCGACAATGGAAGAAGTTCAGGAATATACAAAAAATCAGATAAAAGAAATCAAAAAATCTGTTCAAGATATGAAGATGAAAATGGATTCAATGATAAACACACAGACAGAAGAAAACCGAGAACATGAGGTCTCAGAGAAAAAGGCGAATGACACAGTGCTGAGCTTTTCTAACAGAATCCAAGAGATGGAAGAACGAATCTCAGGTCTAGAAGATACAATCACAGATCTTGAAGCAACCATTAAAGAAAATGCCAAATCTGGAAAACTCCTGACACAAAACATCCAAGAAAGTAAGGACACCATGAAAAGAAGAAATCTGAGGATAATAGACATTGAAGAAAGAGAAGATACCAGACTCCAAGGCCCAGAAACTCTTCTCAGCAAAATCATAGAAGAAAATTTCCCCAATCTAAAGAAAGAGATGCCTATAAACATACAAGAGGCATACAGAACAACAAATAGAATTGACCAGAAAAGAAAAACTGCCCGTCACATAATAATCAAAACGCAAAACATACAGAACAAAGAAAAAATATTAAAAGCTGCAAGGGAAAAGGGCCAAATAACATTTAATGGCAAACCTATCAGAATTACACCCGACTTCTCAGGAGAGACCATCAAAGCCAGAAGGGCCTGGACAGAGATCCTGCAAACCCTAAGAGACCACAGATGCCAGGCCAGACTACTTTACCCAGCAAAACTTTCAATAACCATTGATGGAGAAAACAAAATATTCCATGACAAAACCAAATTCAAACAGTACCTATCCACAAATCCAGCTTTACAGAAGGTACTAGAAGGGAAACTCCATCCCAAAGGGACAAGCTACAACCAAAACTACTCAGGAAATAGATAACTATACCATGGCAAAAACACAACTACACAAACGCTCGACTGGAACCAACATCAAAATTAAGACTCTTAACAGTAACTGGTCATTAATACCTCTCAACATCAATGGTCTCAATTCTCCAATAAAAAGACACAGACTAACTGAATGGGTGCATAAACAGGATCCAACATTCTTCTGCATTCAAGAAACACATCTCACTCATAATGATAGGCATTACCTCAGGGTAAAAGGTTGGAAAAAAATATTCCAAGCAAATGGTAACAAGAAGCAAGCAGGCGTAGCCATTTTAATATGGAACAAAATAGACTTTCAACCAAAATTAATCAAAAGGGATGAGGACGGACACTTCATACTCATCAAAGGTAACCAAGATGTCAACCAAGATGTCAACCAAGATGACATCACAATTTTGAACATCTATGCTCTCAATACAAGGGCACCCACATTTGTAAAAGATCTGCTAAAAAGGCTTACACCACACATCGATCCCCACACAATAATAGTGGGAGACTTCAACACGCCACTCTCACTGAAGGACAAGTCATTGAAACAGAAACTTAGCCAAGAAATAATATCATTAACCAATGCCATGGGTCAAATGGATCTAACAGATATCTATAGAACCTTTCACACAAACAAGAAAGAATATACCTTCTTCTCTGCACCCCATGGAACCTTCTCCAAAATTGATCACATCATAGTTCACAAAGAATGCCTCAACAGATACAAGAGGATTGAAATAATACCTTGTATCCTATCAGATCATCATGGGCTTAGGCTGCAATTCAACAACAACAGAAATAACAAAAAGCCTACATATATGTGGAAACTAAACAACTCTCTGTTAAATGACACCTGGGTCAGGGAAGAAATAAAGAAAGAAATCAAGGAGTTTCTGAAATTCAATGAAAATGAAGGAACAACATACCCAAATTTGTGTGATACATTGAAGCAGTGCTAAGAGGAAAATCCATAGCACTAAGTGCCTTTAAAAAGAAATTGGAAGCATCGCACATAAGCACCTTAGCGAAACAACTAGAAGCCCTAGGAAAAAAAGAAGCAGAAAAACCCAAAAGGAGTAGACATCTGGAAATAATCAAACTCAGGGGTGAAATTAACAAATTAGAAACTAAGAAAACAGTCCAAAGAATCAACAAAACCAAGAGCTGGTTCTTTGAGAAAATCAACATGATAGACCGACCATTAGCCAAACTAACTAAAAGGTAGAGAGACAGTATTGAAATCAACAAAATCAGGAATGAAAAGGGAGACATAACAACAGACACTGAAGAAATACAAAGAATCATAAGATCCTACTTTGAAGGCATATATGCCACCACAAAATTTGAAAATCTAAGGGAAATGGACGATTTTCTTGATTAACTCCACTTGCCAAAGTTGAGTGAAGAACAGATAAACAAGCTAAATAGTCCCATTTCCCCTACAGAAATTGAAGCAATCATTGATAGTCTCCCAATCAAAAAAAGCCCAGGGCCAGATGGTTTCAGTGCAGAATTCTACCAGACCTTCAAGGGTGAGCTAATACCGATACTCTTCAAGCTACTCCAAAAGATAGAAAGGGATGGAACATTACCAAATTCATTTTATGAGGCCATAGTCTCATTGATACCTAAACCTCACAAAGACTCAACAAAAAAAGAGAATTTCAGACCAATTTCTCTTATGAACATCGATGTAAAAATACTAAATAAAATACTTGCAAAACGAATACAAGAGCACATCAAAGATATCATTCATCATGACCAAGTAGGCTTCATTCCAGGCATGCAGGGATGGTTTAATATACGGAAATCCATCAATGTAATCCACCATATAAACAAACTGAAAATAAAAAAACACATGATCATCTCTTTAGATGCAGAGAAAGCATTTGGTAAAATCTAACACCCATTCATGTTTAAAGTTTTAGAGAGATCGGGAATACAAGGCACTTTCCTCAACATAATAAAGGCTGTATATAGGAAGCCAATAGCCAAAATCAAAGTAAATGGTGAGATACTCAAGGAAATTCCTCTAAAATCAGGAACAAGGCAAGGCTATCCACTCTCTCCATATCTCTTCAATATAGTCCTCGAACTTCTAGCCAGAGCAATAAGACAACTTAAGGAGATCAAGGGTATTCAAATGGGAAAGGAGGAAGTCAAATTATCCCTATTTGCAGATGATATGATAGTCTACATAACTGACACTCAAAATTCCACCAGAGAACTCCTACAGCCGATAAACACCTTCAGCAAATTGGCTAGATACAAAATTAACTCAAAAAAGTCTGTAGCCTTCCTATACACAAATGACAAGCTTGCAGAGGAAGAAATTAGGAAAACTACACTCTTCACATTAGCCACAAGAAATATAAAATACTTAGGAGTTACTCTAACTAAGCAAGTGAAGGACTTGTTTGAAAAAAATTTCAAAATTCTAAAGAGATTGAAGATGACATGAGAAGATGGAATGATCTTCCTTGCTCATGGATCGGGAGAATTAACATAGTAAAAATGGCCATCCTACCAAAAGCAACCTACAGATTCAATGCAATCCCTATCAAAATACCTACAGAAAATTTTAAAGACATTGAAAGTTCAATTCTGAACTTCATATGGAAAAACAAAAAACCCAGAATAGCTAAAACAATCTTGTACAATAAAAGGTGCTCCGGAGGAGTCTCCATACCTGATCTCAAACTGTACTATAAAGCAATAGTAATTAAAACAGCATGGTACTGGCACAGCAACAGGCTGGTAGAGCAGTGGAATCTAATCAAAGACCCAGATATGAATCCACACACATATGGTCACTTGATTTTCGACAAAGAAGCCAAATCCATTCGATGGAAAAAGGATAGCATCTTCAACAAATGGTGCTGGTCTAACTGGATGTCTATGTGTAAAAAAATGCAACTGGACCCATATTTGTCACCTTGTACAAAACTCAAATCCAAGTGGATTAAAGACCTCAACATAAAACCAGAGACACTAAGTCACTTAGAAGAAAAAGTGGGGAAGAGCCTGGAACATATTGGCACAGGAAACAACTTTCTGAACAGAACACCAACAGCCTAGACATTAATGTCAACAATTAATAAATGGGACCTCATGAGGCTGAGAAGCTTCTGTAAGGCAGGAGACACTGTCAAGAGAATAAAACGACAGCCTACAGACTGGGAAAAGATCTTCACCAACCCTACATCTGGCAAAGGTCTAATATCCAAAATATATAAAGAACTCAAGAAATTAAACACCACCAAACCAAATAACCCAATGGAGAAATGGGGCTTGGAACTAAACAGAGAATTCTCAACAGAGGAATATCAAATGGCTGAGAAACACTTAAAGAAATGCTCAACCTCCTTAGTCATCAGGGAAATGCAAATCAAAACAACTCTGAGATTCCATCTTACACCCATCAGAATGGCTAAGATCAAAAATTCAAGCGACACCACATGCTGGCGAGGATGTGGGGAGAGAGGAACACTCCTTCATTGCTGGTGGGAATGCAAACTAGTACAGCCACTTTGGAAATCTATCTGGTGCTATCTCAGAAAACTGGAAATAAGGCTTCCTCAAGACCCAGCTATTCCACTCCTTGGAATATACCCAGAAGATGCTCCAGCACACAACAAGAAAATTTGCTCAACCACGTTTGTAGCAGCCTTATTCATAATAGCCAGAACATGGAAACAAGCTAAGTGTTCATCAGTAGAAGAATGGATAAAGAAACTGTGGTACATATACACTATGGAATACTATTCAGCTATTAAAAACAAGGAATTCCCGAAATTTGTGGATAAATGGATTGAGCTAGAAATGATCATAATGAGTGAGTTAACCCAGAAGCAGAAAGACTCAAATGGTATATACTCACTTATATCTGCATACTAGCCCAAGGGTCATGTCCCACGAAAGCCTTCACTTACCAGGAAACTGAGACAGAGGGGAGGACATTCTAATGGGACTCTAGATGAGAAAAGCATGGGAGAATGGCAAAGTAGAAGGATCCAGAGGGTCCTAGAGACCTACAAGTAGAACATTATGATAGGCAGATTTGGGCTCAGGGGTCCCGCTTAAACTAAGGCACCAGCCAAGGACAATACAGGCGGTAAACCTTAAACCCCTACCCAGATCTAGTCAATGGACAGAACACTCTCCACAGTAGAGTGGAGAGTGGGATATTACTTTCTCACATACTCTGGTGCCTCACCTTTGACCATGTCCCCTGGAGGGGGAGACCTGGTGGCACTCAGAGGAAGGACAGCAGGTTACCAAGAAGAGACTTGATACCCTATGAACATATACAGGGGGAGGTAATCCCCCTCAGGAACAGTCATAGGGGAGGGGAATAAGGGGAAAATGGGAGGGAGGGAAGAATGGGAGGATACAAGGGATGGGATAACCATTGAGATGTAACAAGAATAAATTAATAAAGGAGAAAAAAATAAAATAAAATAAAATAGGATCTTAGACATTTAGAATTAACTATTTTGAAATTGGTTTCACCCCTCTTTTTAGTGTGATGAATAGAACATTTTAAATCATGCCTGACATTTCTACTGGGAAACACTGCCATTGACTTGGTGCGGCCCAGGCACCCTGGTGCCCTGTGGGAGCTTGCTCTGTGAATGCCCCTTAAAGATTTCCAAAAACCCAGGAGGGCAGAAGCATCCTCAGTACTGAGGGACATGGGCCCAAGTACAAGTAAATGCAGGGATCAGCTCCTGGGAACGTCAGGACTCATCAGTCAGCAGACTGGCCTCACGCTCTGTCAAGATCAACTTCTGAGGTAAAATGAGAATTAGCATGCTTGCCTCCTGGAAACTCAAGTTGGGATGCCAAACCATCCCCTCAGGATACAGTTTTACCATCAGGGGGCACTTGGGAGTCTGACTGCCACTGGGCTGAGCCTGACAAGAAATTCCACCACACAGAAATTCAGTTCCCCAAGACAGATACTTCCTTTCCCTCCTTGCTGCTAAGCCAAAATTCTGTGATCCAAACATAACAGAAGAGGTTTCAACCTGAATGTACTGTATTCATCAATCTGCATAACGCACTGTCCAGAAACAATGGAGTCACCTTTACAGGGAACACCTCTCCTTCCCTCCCTGGGTCACTCCTCTATCTAAAGCCCAACTAAGCACCTTTTCATCTCTCAGAGCACGGCTACATGTTTGCCTACTGAACCCACTTGTGTCCAATCCACTGCTGAGTTATACTGTAGTGTTTCTGCAATCCTGTGATTCAAGCCAGTTGAATAACACAGTAACACTGAACCTGTCAAAACATCATATGATTACTGGGTTAATGAAGCGAAGGCTGATGCAATCCTCAATCTGGCTGCATCCGCTGCTAGGTGTGACAGGAAGTCTGCAGTCAGGCATCTGAGGGCACAAGAAATTGTTGTGGTCCCAGTGAAGTCTGGAGGCTGAATCCCATAGCAGGGTATCTGGGATCCCAAGTCATCCACACCAGTGTCCGGTTCACGGCAAGTGCACAATGCCAAGACTCACAGGTGTGAAGAATTGCTAACCCAAGGCTCAGGCCCTCTGGATCTCAACAAAGAGGAATGCTGTTTCATCTAGCACAACTGGTCTGGCTCTGTCACGCCTTGGGGTGGCTATCAGCCAGCCTGATACCCACACCTAAGCTCTGGGCCCTACTGATGAACATAAACAATTCCAGCGGCCATTAGGCAAGAAAAGCAAGGCCAACCCCTCACAATCATATTTGAACACAGGTGAAACACAAGTCATAAAAAAGACCAGACCTGGTCCTGGCTAATCATAGCTGCCCACAGCTTTGGTCTCACTCCATTCTTCTTTCCATGTAGGTAAGAATGTTAAGATGCCAGCCCAAAGAATCATTCCTGCTTCCCATCAGCCCTTGGTCCTGGACAAAGCCTCCATCTTTACTGTGACCAAGAACAAGCACAGATCCTCTTAACACCAAGACATCCCACAGGCTACTCTTCATGTGGATCCATGACTTGACTTTGGCTAAAGGGAATTCACAATTCCCTTTCCTGGTTTGTGCCTATGGTGGCCATCGTGCCCACCTCATATAAAGAACTGAGAGGGGAGAAAGAGTAGTTGCTAAGGGTCACTTCTGTGACAGACTAGACAAGGGACACTCTCCAACTAGATTACATTCAATGTTCTAGTCCTTTCTTCCAAAGAAAGCTCAACAATGCAGAAACAAACAGAATTAGCCATGAGCCAGGCGGATCGCTGTGAGTTCAAGGCCAGCCTGGTCTACAAAGCGAATCCAGGACAGCCAAGGTTACACAGAGAAACTCTGTCTCGAAACACCCCCCCCCCCGAAAAAAAACAGAATTAGCCATGAGCATGCAGGCACGTACATGTGCAAACAACCATTCACGGACTTCACAGTTTAACAAATGACTAGTAACTCATGACAATAGATACGATCCAGGGACATAAGTTAGGCAAAACCCTACCACTACGCAGAAGTACAAGCAAGGCTAGGAACCAGAGAAGTCTGAACAAGGTACTTAAATTGAGCCTTGCTTTTTCGCTCTGAAAATTAAAGCACTCATAAAGGACCTGTGGGACGATGGCAGTTCCAGAACAGTGCTTGGCAAAGGAACACGTTCAAAGAGAACACTCCTCTGTCCCGCATCGCCTTGAGCTCTAGCTGAAGCCAAAACTGAGTCAGTTCTACCCAAGTGCCCTGGTTTTCCTTCCATGCCTCCCAGAAGAGTGGCAGCTTGCCTTGACTACAGACTTTTCCCAAAAAGCCCAACTCAAGGCCTGGAGAAGACTCAGGAGCTAAACAAACAGCATGCGCTGACTGTTCCTGCAGAGGACTCAAGTTCTGTTCCCAGCACCCACTTCAGGCAGCTCACAACTGGCTACCTGAAAGTGCAGGCCACAGTTTGCAACACCCTCTTCTCACCGCTGTGGGCACTGACATCTGGGTGTACACACCCATACACAGAAACACATACACTCAGACACAGTTTTTGTTTGGGTTTATGACAGGGTCTTACTATGGAGCTCTGGTGGTCCTGGAACTCACCATATAGACTAGGCTGGGCTCAAACTCAAGTGCTGGGATTAAAGGTATGTGCCACCATGCCTAGCTACAGAAATATAGCTTAAATACATATTAAAAATATTTTTAAGCCGAATTCCCTTGTCCTAGATGCTCAAGATAGAGCACAAGACACTAACAGAAAGGAATGTGGCTTAGCTCAGTCATCACTTACAAGATCACATTTAATAATTTAGTGGAAAAAATCCCTCATTTTAACTGAGTCTTTCATCAAATTTTATCTCTACGCTGCCCTATGATGCTTACCAAGTGTTTTGTTTTTCTCTAACAGAAGAAAAACCTCACATTAACATTCAAAAAAAAAAAAAAGCCTAGTTTGGTCACAAGTGCCAAAGCCCGTGAAACCAACAGGAAATTACATGTGCTGTGGAGCAAACAAGTGTTTCTGAAGACTAGCTAATCTTGTTTATCCATGAGTTAAGTCCACATCACACAAACGAACTTGTTTTGAAATCTTACTCTCTTACTTCTGCACAAAGGTTATTGACAAGCCAATTAAAATAATGTGCTACTAACACCAACAGCCTAACAGCAGCTGAGCTGAGACACCTATTTCCAGAGAGCACTTTCAAAGTAAAAATATTAGAATTAAGCAAGGAGGAAAGGTGCCCTTTTTGTTGGTTTGTTTGTTTGTTGAGACAGGGTTCTTCCCTCTGTAGCCCTGGCTATGCTGGAACTCTCTGTAGACCAGGCTAATCCAGAACTAAGGATCCACTGGCCTCTGCTGTGATTACAGGTGTGCATCACCACTCGGAGCTAGAAAATGCCCATTTAAAGCTCAATCCTGGTTGACTTCTATTCTAAAACTTGATTCAGCAACAACTTGGACACCAACAGATGTAACAGAGGTCAAACTTGAAAGAGAGGGTAAGCTGAGGATGTGACTGCTGAGTATGCAGTTAGCATGTGGGAAACAGGGCTCCCTGCACAGGCATGGTGACCAGAATGGACCGTGAGGCCCTTCCACAGCTATCTCTGAGCTGGGCATGGCCTACCTTTCTCTAGGAAGCTCTTCTAGGCTGTCTGCTGCTTACCAGGCAGTTTCTCTGAACACTAGACTAAGGGAATCAAGAAAATCCCAGTCTCTTACTGCTCATCAACTTCAGTCGAATACAGCAGCTGGGAGTGAGCAAATGTGTGCTCAGCTACGCTGCCATCACTCAGACAGAAAACCAACACTGTGCAGCAAAGTTCTCTAGAACACACATGTCCTTAATAAAGGAGCAATCTATCAGAAACAACCAAAGTGTTTACCTGCTCTGTCTCAGATCCCTGAGTGGATCCCACTCTTATCTGATATAAACTAGGAGAGTAAAATTGATTCCCACTTCAGTGCAAAATCTGTAGTGAAGACAAAGGGTCAACATGGCACACAATGTTTATTTCAACCTTCAAACAGCACAAAGAAGTGACAGCTTCTGATGCCGAATCATACAAGCGTTATTAGAGGAGCAAAACAATATTAACACAGAAAATCATTCAAACAACAAAAAGTAAGTGCATCACATCTCATGTGATCTTGTGCGTTGCCAGCAGGTGGTTCCCACCAGGTGCTTCCAACAGCAGGTGGTTCCCGCCAGGTGCTTCCAACAGCAGGCAGTTCCCACCAGGTGCTTCCAACAGCAGGCGGTTCCCACCAGGTGCTTCCAACAGCAGGCGGTTCCCACCAGGTGCTTCCAACAGCAGGCAGTTCCCACCAGGTGCTTCCAACAGCAGGCGGTTCCCACCAGGTGCTTCCAACAGCAGGACCCAAGCAAAGCCAGGGTCCCAGGTGTAGAGACCCCTAAGTCACTACAAACTCTCCGCTCCACTCAGACCTCTGTGCACCTGATCTTAAAACATAGGATTTGGGAGTGGTAACAATGAAAACAACTTCAGACAAAACAGAGTGTGGCAAGAAAGTAAACAGTAAACCAGGTTTCCCATAAGGCATCAGGAAGCCTGCTGGCTGGCTCCTCACTGCACCAGCTCAGGGAATGTCAAGTTGTTATTTCTCAGCAAATACAAAACTTCAGAAGCTTAACCAGCAAGTTGAGTCACAGCTTTCAGAGACAGTCCTCATCTCCTATTTTTATTTATACATTTTTTTTTGGTTTTGGTAAATGTTTGATATAAAACATAAAATCAAGTTCTATTTTATTAAAAAACTGAATATTTTAATATTAAAAATATATATATTTAAATTTCTTTTTAAAAAGACACATAGCAATACTTCATAAGACTGGATTGGACTGTCCCCAGCCACCCACGCATGGCCAGCTGTCCACTCTGGCACTGTGGACAGCTACAGGAAGGTACATTAAGGCAAAGGCTCCCGGAGATCTATGTCCACCGTGCCTGGGCTGGAGACTCAATGAGCACCCTGCTCCTCACAGGGTCAGAAGTGCTTCTCCCTCACGTTCACTGAGCCATCCTGCATCCCAAAGTAGACTTTCTCTGCCATGTTGATGAACAGGCCTGTGTCTACAACGCCTGCAAAAAAGAAGAAGAGCATTAAGGTCCAGCTTCCCAAGACAAGGGGAGCATCAAGAATCCCTGGGAGCAAACAGCACCAGACAAAACACAAACCCGAAGCTTGCTCTCTCACTCACGGCAAATGAAAGAAACTGAGGCTGTTATCTGTGTTCCTTCCTGGCACCTCTTCCTTCCACTACGTCATAGCTTGCTCTATGCATCCAAATGTGCCAGCTTCATCCCACCTCAGAGCCTCTGGCATGCTGTTCCCCTGCCTGACTGGCCATCCCTACCAGGGTCAAAGTGGCTGCTCCTCTTCATCCTCCTATGCACCTTTCTACAGAGACTCACCAAAACTACGTTAGATCCCTCTCCTCCCTTTTTTCATCATACTGCCAGCCTGGAGCGCCTTCCTCAGAGTCAGATGCTCACAAGCACACACCTGACAAGTCACATCAGAGTCACATGCTCACGAGCACACACCTGACAAGTCACATCAGAGTCACATGCTCACGAGCACACACCTGACAAGTCACATCAGAGTCACATGCTCACGAGCACACACCTGACAAGTCACATCAGAGTCACATGCTCACGAGCACACACCTGACAAGTCACATCAGAGTCACATGCTCACGAGCACACACCTGACAAGTCACATCAGAGTCGCATGCTCACGAGCACACACCTGACAAGTCACATCAGAGTCACATGCTCACGAGCACACACCTGACAAGTCACATCAGAGTCACATGCTCACGAGCACACACCTGACAAGTCACATCAGAGTCGCATGCTCACGAGCACACACCTGACAAGTCACATCAGAGTCACATGCTCACGAGCACACACCTGACAAGTCACATCAGAGTGCAATTCCTCGAGCCACAAGTAATAGACAACCCAGCAGAAAAGTGAGTAAAAGGCCTAAACAAGTACTTCTTAAAAGAAGCAATCCCAAAACCCCAGTGTTTAGGGGGCTGGAGGGATGGCTCAGCGGTGGGAGCACTGGCTGCTCTTCCAGAGGTCCTGAGTTCAATTCCCAGCAACCACATGGTGGCTCACAGCCATCTATAATGTGATCTAATGTGCATTGTATACATAATAAATAAATAAATCTTAAAAAAAAAAACAGTGTTTAAAAGGGCATTCACACTCACTAGTGAGGGCCAATCACAGGATGAGTGACAGCCGCTGACCAGAAGGAGAAGGCAGACAGGAGTGTCACTGAGGCTTGCTGGCCATCGTCCAGCTCAATGAGAGACCCTGACTCAAAGGAAGATAGGACATACAACATATTCCTCTCACTTCTGCACATACATACTTAGGTTTACACACCACATGCGCTTGCATGCACTCACGTTCTCACTCACATGTGCTCATGTGCACACACACAGTAGCATGAATATATCTACACACTTGTTTGTGAACACATACTGATAGTGGAATACTACTCAGCAATGAGAATTAACAAACTATATATGGCCTTCACCAAAAATGTTTATATACACACACATATTAGTGAGATAACACTGGCCAGCTATCAAAGAAAAGGGGAGTGAGCCTGCTGTGTAGGGAACAGGGACCTGCACTGGTGCGCTGTACTGGTAAACTGAGTCTAATCTTCTTATCTGGTACTTCCATGCTACCACGGCATTAAAAATGCAAATGACCACTAGCAGAGATCTGCTTCAGTAAATTTTGTTACATGGCTACAAAATTAGAATATCCATTATTTAAAAAAAGAAAGTAAAGCCGGCCAGTCTTTTGGGAGTAGATATGTAACAAACTAAGACGAGAGGGTAGAACACAACCTGAGCATGGCATGCCATCACTCCAGTTAAAAGGGGTGAGGCAGCCAGGCTGGCGCACACCTGTAATCCCAGCTCTCAGGGAGGCAGAAGTATGTGGAGCTCTATGAGTTCGAGCCCAGCCTGGTCTACAAAGTGAATCCAGGACAGCCAGGACTATAAGAGAAACCTTGTCTCAAGAAAACAAAAACAAAAACAAAAAGGGGTGGGAGAGTGAGGCAGGGGATTTTCAACCTTTGTTTTGGTGGTAAATCATCTCAGAACAGGCCACGCAATTCTTTTGGTAACACTGGCTGTCTTCAGACAGAGTTAACTGGCTGCCTGATAAAGAGGTGGAGCACTTGCCACTGTTGACTCATACTTTTGAACAAAGCTAATTTCCGAAGGATAAGTAAAAATAAGACATTTGTGGACAGCCTTGGTCATGGATGTATGCAGGTCCTGGCACAAACTGCCTGCACAACCAGAGCTTTCCAGGGATGAACAAAGCAGTGTTCAACATTCATTCTGATCAGAACCTTTGTAGCACAACCTAGAAGCTTCAATCTGGCCCCAGCAAAAGTAAAACCCACTTCAAAAGCTATAAAGAAACGGCAGGAAGCCAGGCATGGTGGCACACACCTTTGTGAGTTCAAGGCCAGCCTGATCTACAAAGTGAGTCCAGGACAGCCAGGGCTACACAGAGAAACCCTGTCTCAAAAAAAAAAAAAAAAAAAAAAAAGGAAAGGAAAGAAAGAAAAGAAATGGCAGGGCAGCAAAGGTATGATTCTGGATCCTCTACCTAATAAGGTGCTAGGAGTAACTGATCCCCTCACCCAAAATAGAATCTGACTTTGGGCAGAGGGCAGACCCAATGAGACATGCACAGGGACTGTTTTCTCAGTATCTCACTAGCACAGATAAACCTGAGAATAAACATGAAGGCTTGCCATTCCTCTTCTCGTCCCTGGATTTTGTCTAATCTAATAAACAAAAAAGGAGAGCAAAAGAGCGCCAGCGATTGACCATGGATGGATCTGTGGTAACATTCCATCTCCTCAGTCTAAACTGCAACTCTTACCTCTCCAGGATGTAGATCCTTCATGCTTAATAAAAGGCAAGGTGGACTTCCTCACATTCCTCACATACAACACTTCAAAGTCACCAAGACCAAGAAAAAGCTCCAGGAAGAGCAAGAGAGCCCCCTAGTGGGCACAGGAGGAACACGCCTCTTCCCTCTCAACCCTGGGTGGGTCTGGGTCAGCTCTGCCTACTAAGCATGACCTCCAGAGTAACTCATCTGTTTCACCTAGTGAATGAAAGAAAGATTGTCAGAAGACTAAAGACTGTCAGAGGCTGGACTTGGAAGAAATAGCTGCCTAAATATACAGCATATATTCACACTGGTTTCATTCCCAACTAGCACAAATAACTTAGAATCTAGCAACAATAACAACAACAAAAAACAAATAAACAAACGAACAAAAGCTAGGCAGTGGTGGTACATGCCTTTAATCCCAGCAGAGGCAGAGGCACGCAGCTCTCTGTGTTCAGTGCCAGCCTAATCTATAGAGTGAGTTCCAGGACAGCCAAGGCTACACAGAGAAGCTCTGTCTAGAAAAACCAAAAAAGAAAAAATGTAAGAAAAAGAAGGGGGATGAGGTCAGTCCGCACTGAGACAAGGTCTCGTATAGCCCAGGCTGGCCTCAAATTCACTATGTAGCCAAGGAAGTCCTTGACCTCTGATCATCCTGCCTCTGCCTCCCAAGGGCCAGGATTGCAGGCGTGTGTCCCTGTGTGGACACAATCTAGTAGTTAATTAATGGTGACAATAGTGTATCCTTTCTCCCTAGGGACTTGATCACTCAACACTGTTTTAGGAGGTGATTGATCTCAATCATTTAATCCTCCCGATGACCCTATGAAGTAGCTATTAATATTGGCCCTTTTACAGAGGAGAAGCTGAGACACAGCTGTTAGCTGGGGCTCCAAGTTCACACTGCTAGTGCATGGCTGGGTTAGAATTTCATCCAGGCAGTCTGCTCCCAGCTTCCATTCAGCCACCACACTCTGACAAACCAATTTTATCTACCTCATCATCCAGATATGATTTAGATTATTCCTCAGCATTGCAATAATGATGCCTTTTAAGTCACCTCATCCTGTAAATAAATCCCCTCCTACAAGCTCTGACCTGCCAGACTTAAGCCTGAGCGCCAGTGTCTCTGGCTAGCTCACTCAGCCTTCACCCAGGAAGGTCCTCAACTCCTACCTAATTATACCTTGGCACAGAGGCAATGCTTACACCGCCTTACTTCAGCATGGCACTCGAGCATGTGAGCACTCAAGTTCAGGGTCTGGGGTCTGGAGAGATGGCTCAGTGCGTAAGAGAGCACACTGCTCTTGTAGAGACCCAACTTCAGTTCTGAGCACCCCTGCTAGAAGGCTCACCACCAGATGTAACTCCAGCTCTAGGTCAGATGCCCTCTTGGGGTCTCTATGGGCACCTGCATGTAAATGCACATACAGAGACACATAAAAATTACCCAGATCTTGAAGGGCCAAGGTCAAGAGGCAGACAATCTAGAGCTCACACCTTGATGCTATAGTTGTTAAGTAAACCACTTAGCTTAGCTCTGAACCTGAGCTGTCCCAAGTAACTTAACTCATCCAAGTGGAAATCCAGTGAAACTTTTTAAAATGCTAAGCAGTGTCTAGAAGATGCCATGGTAATATACTTACGATCAACATCTCTTCTAAGAAACTGCCCCACACCTTACAAAGAAAGCAATCTCTGTGAACTAGACTTTTGCTATTTCTCCAGCAGAATCAGCCTTTCAGTATCTGTAGCCTACTACAGGTTTACATCAGCTCAGTTCCATGAACTACACAGGTGTAACCTCTTGCCTGTGACATGTGACCAGTGAATAGGGGTAAACTTTCCCCTATAACATCAAAGAAGCTGCAGTCAAGCTCCGGGAGAATGTGAAGGGTGGTCTCTCCCAGGGATGGTGACCTTACTTCAAAGCAAGCACCCTCTGACTGTCCATCAGCTCCAATGCCATCCCAATCCAAACAGACTATGAAATACATACACATAAGGACTGTTACAAAGCCAGGGGAAGGGAGGTAACTACATTAAAATCATCAGACATGATATAAAGTGAGTTCTTCCCAACTACGTCCTACAAAGCACATGTCCATCCAGAAGACGGGATAGTTATGGTGACTGTGTCCAGTGGATACCACTCAGCTTACCCGGAGTCATTTTGATAGCTGTGTTCACTTCGCTCCATTTGTGTACCCGGTCAAACTTCCAGTCCAGAATAAAGTTCCCATTATCTGTCACCACAGGCCCCTAGAAGATAATTTTCCACAGTGACCAAGGATGAAAACACAGGTAGGCAAAGGAAAGTAAAGGCGTTAACCAGACAGATGTCCCCTGCTCTGTGCTTCCCAGAAAGTGGTGCCGTAAAACAGTAGTGAGCAGGCACTTTAGGGTCCTAGATACTTGGATTGGATTAAGTCTTAACGCCACACAGGTACAGAATTAAGAAACTTACTGTTTCTCAAGTGGCAAAGGGGAGAACAGAGATGCAAACAGGAAGGGCTCAATGAAGTAACGTTTTCAACTTGGCAGAGTGAAAACCTCCAAGACAACTGACTACCAGTATCAGCACATCTCAACGCTTAGCACAAGCACCACCAGTAATAATGTAACTTCACACATCATACCCTCCCCACGGCAAGTCTCATTGAAAGGATGGGGCAGACAGACAATCCGAGGTCAAATAGGTCAGAGAATGAAAAGTTTTAGCTATGAATCCAGAATTCCTCAACATCACTGGACAAAGAAAATCAGACTATTTAGTAAGAGCAACGGTGGCAGAGCACAGGCAAGACTCCTCTGCCACCCGGAGTGAGCCTGGTGAAAAATATGCAACGGTAAAGCAGGTGTGGTACTTATATCTATAATCGCAGCACTCGGTGGGTAGAGACAGAAGGATCAGAAGTTCAAGGTCAACCTCAGCTACATAGCAAGTTAAGGAAGGTAGTATGGACTACAAAAGACCCTCTCTTCAAACAAACAAAAATTCAAGGGAAGGAGGCTGCGGCCTCCGTGAAGCCACTGTATAATCAGTTACCACAGCTTCTTTTTTAAAGGAAGTCAAGAAAGTATGTCAGGATACAGTTATGGTCCTTTACTTTCTCTATCTCCCAATTTTTTCTAGTAGGTACATACACTTCAGTTTGAGATCACTACTTTTGGTTGTTTGTTTAAATACAAAAGAAAAAGTCTGGTGCCAAGCCCGCTGAGCAAGGCCCACCCTGCAGCACTGCTGAAGAAATGTATGGACAAGAAGTTGTCGGTGAAGTTAAATGGTGGCAGACAGTACAAGGAACACTGCGGGGCCTTGATCCCTTCCTGAATCTTGTGTGGCGATGGCAACTAGTGGGCAACAGAACAACATCGGGATGGTGCAGTGGCCATATGAGCAAACAGCCATCATCACGGTAGACGCCTTGGAAAAAGTCTAAATAATGTCTGTTCAGCAGAGGCACCCACATGCCCAGCCATAGGGCCTGTTTGATTGTGACATAGAACTGGGCCATGTACATTTTCATATGCAACTTTTTGCTAAATAAACTTTTGTGATGCTCAAAAGAAAGGAAGGGAGGGTGGGAGGGAGGGAGGGAAGAGAGGGGAAAAAAAAAAAGGAAAGGAAAGAAAAATGTTCTCTGCAACCCAGTTAGAAACTGAGAGAAACACCTCCACTGGAGCATTATGTGTTCTCCTCATGTGTCTACTTCCTGGTTCATTCAGACAGAAGGAGAGCGCAGGGGGCAGAGCTCAGTGGTAGACTGCTTGCCTAGCATTTCCAGAGCCTTGAGCCCAATTCCTAAGACTAGAAAAAAAGAGGCTGGGGGTGAGGGGTGCCCCATGCAGAAAGTTCCTGGAAAGATCAATATCCTCCTTCAGCCTTCTGCAGGAGGATTAACCAATGGGAATGTCTGTGGAACTCTGCTGGATAAGGCTGAAGTGTGACTTCTCCAGGTAGCCATTTCTGAGCTCAGTCCATGTTGGTGGACTCGTTTTTCTCAGCAGGACTCTCACTCCACCTGATCTGGTAAACCCTGATTTTGTGAGAAATGTCACAGAGCATACCAGGAAGATTACAGGCCCAACCCTTTCCTGATAAGGAACTTCTTCAAGAAACACAGGAATTCCTAGAAGTCCCCCACCCTATGCTGAGGAGATCCTAGCCTCCAGTAAATGACCTGTAGTTGTACCTAGAAGTCATCCCCTCACACGCAGGATAATTAAGGGCTGTTTTCTCCTTCTTGCGATGGGGCCTCATACTGTAAATGAGACACTGTACCACTGTATGTAGATTAAGTGCCCTGGCACCCTTAACCCTAGCAAATCAGATACATTCACCCTCTCACCCCTCCCCAATATCCAAGGATTATAAATAAAGGCTGGCTGCCATGTTGGGGCACTCTTCTGCTGTCTCTTGCTCATATGCTCCTCTGAGACTCCATTTATTCTGAGGTGAACCACCACTGAATGCCTGGGGCTTGACTGCCAGTTAAGGCAGTCAAGGCAGCTTTGGCAGAACTGCCTTGGCAGCCGCTTCACCACTGCTAGCTCAGTGCTGACCCCTGGTGACACTGGGAACCTATCCTACAGGCCTCACCCTTAAGCTGTCTAGCCACCCCTGAGCAAGAAACAGACCCTTGGGACCTTTGATCCCAAGGTTCATCCATTCTCATCTGGAGGCAAGCAGTGCCTGGACCAAGCCGCAGGACAAGAGACCCAGGCCACCCACCCGACCAATGCTGACTGACAAATGTCAAGGGCTGTGGAGTTTATACTGTTACTCATCTAGGGGCAGATTGTCTTGGGCCATCTACACTCTTTGAAATGTAGACATAGAGTAGCTCCCACCAACCAAAGGGCTAAGACAGAAATGCTACCAGAGCTGAGCAGTGGTGAGGCATGCCTTTAATCCCAGGGGAGCTAGCCTGGTCCACAAAGCTAGTCCCAGGACAGCTAAGGCTACACAAGGAAACCCTGTATGGGCGGGGGCAGGGGGTTGTTGGAATGCTACCAGATAGCACTAAGGCCTAGAGCTAAGATTTCCCCATTTTTCTGTGACCTGACTATCTGGTGTTTCCAGTGTATTTGAAAAGTGTCATTTGTGGCCTCTGTTTGTCTCTGTACAAATTAAAATTGTTATCTTACTGGAATGCAGAATGTGGAAGAACCTACATCTGTGGGAAAGACTAAGCTTTGTCACAGGTGGAAGCAATCTTGGCGGGCTTTACCCTTGGGCACCCCAGGAATACCTTGTGACAGACTGAGTGGAGCCATCCTGAGCCTGAAATTCAGGAAGCAGACCTGGGGACTCCACGTGGATCAGCGAACAGGCTGGACCAGCACACAGGCCAGAGACACCTAGGGACCCGTCCCGTGGAACGGATACCGGAAGGTTCACTCTTTTTTCCCTTTAACCTTTTTTCTTTCTTGTGTAAGCTAGTTGGGTTGTATAATAAAGTTTAATTGTTAAGAAACAGAGCCAACACACATCTGTGTTCCCAGGCCATAGTCATTGCTATTTGGCTCTAGAGTAAACTACCTCTTATCCTCTCTCAGATGAGAGTTGCATTCTTGCACTGAAAGCCTCAAAAAGAGAAAAAATGTCTGCCCCACACAGCTTCCCAAAATACAGTGCATAGACAATGTTCCCTGGGCAGTCCACACTTCGAGCATCCCCTGGAATGTCAGGAGAGAACAATGCCCCCTTCTATGAGGGAATCATTAGGGAGCACAAGACACACACAGGTACATACGGACATAGACACATACACACAAACACACACACCCCAAAGGCTGCCATGAAAAGGAGGACAGCAGCACACTGAGACAGGGTGCTCAGAAACCTCCCTGGCCACTTACTGCCTTATTGACAGCCATTCGAAGTTCCACCTCGCCCCCGAACTTCTGGGTCACAGCTCGGCTCACAGGGACATAGGCCATTGGGATGACCTCAATAGGAATCCCCTTGTGCCACCGATCGCCAAGGTTCTTTGAATCTTTCCTGGAAAGAAAGTCAATTAAATTAAGTAAGTTCAATATATAAAACCAAATTCGGGCTAGGGGCTAAGTAGACAACTGGAGGGAAGGTGAGCAGGGACACACCAGGGCTTCAGGAACGTGGGCTGCTCTACACGGAAGAGAAACTTGAATGATGTGGCAAAAATGAAAATTTGCTCCAGTGGCTTGCTGACTAGCCTAGGTGGTCCTGGCAGCTACAGTATTTCCTGAGTAAATACAAATGCAGGTATCTCTCCCAACATACTCAGCAACAGTGCCTCCTCCCTCAAGCTCCTTGAAAGAAAATCGGCCTGGCCAGAGACTGAGCACAACACAGTCACGTGTGGCAAAGCCTGACCTGAGAGGAAGCAGGACGTGCTGAGTCACTGCCTGTGGACAGGGCTTGCCCTGTTTCCTGAGGCTCCCTGTGAAAACCTAATGAGTAACACATGCGGATGATCACTGCCAACGAGTGACACTGTTCCCTCCCCACTCCCAAACATGAAGTCCCAGCTCCATGCCAGAGTGCTGTGATAACCGGCAAGCGTGGCATCCTTCCTGTACTCCTCCTCTTACACAGGGACAAGACTTGAGAAGCCATATACCTTCTCAGCTGAAGCACAGGACCCTGGAGCAGTACCTGAAATCGGCGATCACAATGAAGCGACTGGCATAACCAGCCACAATCTTCTCCTGGGTCAGGCAGCCTCTGATGGAGAAATAAGGAAGTCGACATTAAAGTGAGATAATCTTAATTTGGGAACTAAAATCAGATACAGGAGCCCCAACTGTGCTCAAGCCTGACACTTAAAAACCATTTTTAGGGGCTGGAGAGCTGGCTCAGAGGTTAAGAGCACTGGCTGCTCTTTCAAAGGTCCTGAGTTCAATTCCCAGCAACCACATGGTGGCTCACAACCATCTATAATGAGACCTGGTAGCCCCTTCTGGCATGCAGGCAGAACATTGCATACATATTAAATAAATAAATCTCAAAAACAATAATCAGTGGGACAAAGCAGCTGCAAATGTTTTAAAAAAAAACATTTTTAAAGAGCCATCCTCAATCCTATCATGGTACTTTCTAGAAACATTAGCCTGTTTCTGGTAAAACCCAAAAAGTAGACAGTGGTTCTATTCAGGCCAAGCACATCCCTCCAAGAGCCATCTAAGAAGCACTGTATTAGGGAGTTATCTCTGAACATGTCCTGAAAAGACTACCAGTTTGGAACACCGCCTGCCCTGTGGACTATGTGACAGCACAAAGCCTGGGCTACTGAGTCATCTGTGCTATTGCTATGGCTCCCTGACTAAATCACTTTATACCTGCAAGGAGGATTATATAACACATAAAGAAACATCAACACTGTGTTAGTTTAATAAATGTTTCCAAATAAAGGAGCACCCCAAAGTGATTACAAACTTCACAGCTTTAACACAGAAGCCTGACAGTCTAACCCAAGAATGGGCTATCTACCCAGAACCCAGCAAGATAAACCATCTCACTGAAAAGGCTATACCCTGTCAGCACATAGACACTAATGATCAGAGATGCCAGGCTAGCTCAAAGGCACATGGTATCATTGTGCTTATAGATACATTGTAAAGAAAAACTCGTGCGTGTCAGGAACAGTTGTTTACCCTGTACTCCATTTTGCTTTGCTAAGGATCAGCTGACAGAGTCTCTTTAGCAGCAGAGTCCCCACAACACTCACCCACCACCCTTGATGAGATTGAGCTCAGCATCTACTTCATCAGCACCATCGATGGCAAGGTCAATCTGGAGGGAGGAAAGAGATGCTGTGCCAAACCACACCACGCAGTAACAGCTCACCCGGTTCTCAGCAGCCTCCTAACTAGGACCAGTATTTCCACTCAACCACTCAAAAGGCTAAGGCCCCAAGAGAGTAAAGTGCTTTGTGGGGTCACAAGGGAAGAGAGCGGAGGGCCTGAGGCATGCATACACTGTCCAGCTCTTACCCGCATTTGCTCTTCACAGGCAAAGCAGAATTGTCATCATGCATTCCCAACATAGGCACTATCATTCCCAAAGAAGTTAAAATGCTGGCTCTGGGTGGCAGTTAAGGGGAAAACTTATAAGAGACCACAGTTTGGAGCCCTCCAAGGACCATAAGCAGATATACAGCAGGACTGAAGCTCTAAGTTCCAAGGGGAGGGGAAAGATCAATGATGAAAATGGTAGTGTAAAACTGATTCCAAAGGTGGAGCCAACATGGACAGATACAAGCAAATTTCAAATGGGCAAGAAGATTATATGAGGACATCTCTAACGGTGATAAACATTCAATACAATCTTAAATTAGAAACTACTTCTTCCCAGAGAAATCCCCCAAGAGGCCTTTCCCAAGGTTTCACCATGTACTCCATGTCATGGGCTGTTAGACCCTGTGAAATTCCTACTCCAGGCCCATTCCACTACGCTCAAATCACCCCCGAAAGTCTAGGTAACAGCCACATGTGCTCACATACCCATAGCTACTACCTTCCCCTCCAAAGATCCTCTCTTGGCATGGCCATGGAGCTTGGGCAGCTAAATACAAACCACGCCTCTTTCCTTCACAGTGCTCTAGAGCCTTAGTGCACACATCACTGCTTCTGCCACTTAAGTAAATAACATGCCCTCCCACATCCATCCACTGGGATAACTACAGTACCCACTGCCAAGATTAAACTTAGCCCACGCCTAATGACAGCTCAGGTGTGCCTGGAGTGACACGGGATGCTGTTCACTCCACAGCTTCAGTCTCTTCTGCATAGTATCCTGGAATTTAACAGCATTCTCCACAAATATTTACTCTAATTCGTTTTCAAATGGCCACGGCTGCCTCAGATATGACTTTTTCCACCACTTAGCTGTGAACGCCAAAGGCTGGCTCACTTATGACAAGAGAATCTCAAGAAACCGTGGACCAGCCCTGGGGCTGTCCACACCCCTTTACTGTGCCTGTACTGGGCCTTGGAAGTTAAATCTCAGGGAAGCTAACCACCTATTTGCTTATGAGTTTGGTCAGAATTAATACTCAAAAGTCTCAGAACAAACATGAATCAATCTCAATCTCAACCAATCTCTCTCCCCCCACCCCTCCCCACCCCTTTCCTCTCCTCCCCTCCCCTCCCCTCTCTCTGTCTCTTACCTGTGGGTGTTGATCCAGGTCACTGAGGGTTAAGCCATACTGCAAGATAAGCTGCCTGGCCTGGGGAGAGCAGGAAAAAGCCACCACAATCATTTACTCTGAAAATGTGTTGAGGGTCTAGAGAATTCTTTTGATGTGTCAAACCCTAACAACTGACCTAGATTCTCTCATTTCCCAACCGGGTGGGAGATCTAGCCTCTTACAGAGCAATGCTGACTGCTATTTCATTCCAGGCACTGGAACTGTGCAGCACACAGGGGAGACAGTTCCAGAAGTGAGCTAAAAACTGCCCCTCCCTGGTTGGGAAACAATGCTAGGGTACCCCTAAAACTTCTAGCAATACATTTGGGAGGCTGAGATACAAAGCCAATTCAAGCTTAGCCTGAGCTGTCTCCAAAGACCCTAGCATGCCCCAGCATAGGCGGGAGCAGGAGAGCTAAAAATCAGATCCAAATCCACAAAACACAGGATCAGAGAGCCTGAGGCAGAACCTTCAAGAATGGAAAAGTGGATTCCCAGGGGAATTCAGATCCTCTCCTATAGCTTCTTTCTTCACCTCAGACCTTTGTCTCACCCGCCAACGCACAAAGCACTCTTTCCCTGAGCACCATGCTGGATCCTTTTGGGACACACAGCTTTCCTCCCCCTGTGGACCTCTTAGCGCCCTCCTCACCCCTCTACACTGTGGGTGGGGAGCTGCAGGCTTTATGGCCAGCAGGGACACCATCAGGCTGAGGTAAGAATGAAGCTGTTGTAAAGCACATGTGGCATCACTCATAAGAATGGGGTTTTCTTAAAGATTTATGCATTTATTTTATGTATAAGTGCTCTATCTGCATGTACACCTACACACCAGAAGAGGTCATCAGACCCCAGTATAGATGGGAGCCACCATGTGGTTGTCATAAATTGACCTCGGGACCTTGTTTCGGACCGCGGGGTCTTTAACAGGTACCTGTGGAGGAGGTAGACAAGTGGGGGGACAGGAGACACGAAGAAATGAGGGCAAGCCTGGATTCTGATCAAGCCCCCTTTATTGAAAATTTTCACAGGGTTTTTTTTTATATTTTATTAATTTATTCATATTACATCTCAATTGTTATTCCATTCCTTGTATCCTCCCATTCCTCCCTCCCTCCCATTTTCCCCTTACTCCCCTCCTCTAAGACTGTGACTGAGGGGGACCTCCTCCCTCTGTATATACTCATAGGGTATCAAGTCTCTTCTTGGTAGCCTGCTATCCTTCCTCTGAGTGCCACCAGGCCTCCCCATCCAGGGAACGTGGTTAAATATGGGGCACCAGAGTTTGTGTAAAAGTCAGACCCCACTCTCCACTCAACTGTGAAGAATGTCCTATCCATCGGCTAGATCTGGGTAGGGGTTTGAAGTTTACTGCACGTATTGTCCTTGGCTGGTGCCTTAGTTTGAGCAGGACCCCTGGGCCCAGATCTGTCTGTCCATCATATTGTTCTTCTTATAGGTTTCTAGGACCCTCTGGATCCTTCTATTTCCCCATTCTCCCATTCTTCTCTCGCCTAGAGACCCAATAGGATGTCCAACTCTCTGACCCACTTTCCTGGTGAGTGAATACGTTCATGGGACATGCCCCTTGGGCTAGTGTCCAGATATAAGTGAGTATATACCATTTGAGTCTTTCTGCTTCTGGGTTAACTCACTCATTATGATCATTTATAGGCACGGAGGCATGAGTATTTGCATAAACGAGGGTTGCTATGCATACCTATCTGTGAAATGCTCCAGCAGGTGTCTACCTTTATGGCTGTTATAACCACAGAAAGGGGAGAAATTCCAGAGAGAGAGAGAGAGTTGTAAAAGATCTGGTTAGTCAGGAACAAGTTCCCAGAACTGCTGCTCACAGGCAGCTGGCCTTTAATCTGATTTTACCAGTATTCTTACTGAAAAAGCTAGTTTATAGCCAGAAAGGAGTAGCTCTTACTATGAGCTCGGGGGTCTTGGAATGACCGTCCCCCACAATAAACCACAACAGGGTGGCTCCATCTTAATCTTATCTTTAGTCTAACTGCCAAACCAGGACAGGGTCAGCTGGTTTCTGGTAAATGATAGACTGCTGGAGAAACAGAAGCTTAAAGGTGCAGGCTCTGACAAGATGGCTGAACACTAGCCATATGGCCTACTGTCCCTAACAGGATCTTTTGAAGAGCAGACAGAGCTCTTAACCACTGAGCCATCTCTTCAGCCCAAGAATGGGTTTTATAGCCTAAGCAATACTTAAGATTTGAGGGAATGGGTCTTGGATAAATGAAACAAAATTCTGAGGGATACGGGTAAAGCTGACTCTACATACAGCCAAGTATGGCCAGGTTGTAAACTACATTCTTTCCCAGCATCCCGGGAGAATACGTAAGTATCTTCTTCCTTTGAAGAAATAAGCCTGAGTGTTTAACTTTAAATTCCTGGCTTCCCCAGTACTTACCTTAGATAGAGGATTTTCTGCCCTCTGCACTCCCCCTCCCCATTCCTATGTGTCAGCTCCCAATACCTAAAAACACGCTCTGCCTAGGATCCCACACCTGGCAAAGACTCAGAAGCAAGCCAACTCCCTACCAGCCAGCGCACACTCCTAAGATCCGGAGGGGGCAACAGGGATTAAGGAACAAAAAACTTACCCAACAAAGACAATACCAGGTATCAACACTAGAACTACAACCCTCCAAAACCCAGATGGCACCAGAGTAAAAACCCAATCCAACGGCCAGGACAGTATGTCTCCACTAGAGCCCAGCAGCTCCACTACAGCAGGCCCTGAGAAACACAATGTTGATGAAGCACACGACAAGGGCTTCAAGATGGCTATCATAAGTGAGTATGGTGAGTGACCTTAAAGACACACGAATGAAAACAGTTCAAGACATGAAAATAGAAGTAGAATCAATACAAAAAAGCTCAAACTGAGAGAAAACTGAAAAAAAGTATGAACTTAAACAGTAACCTCAAAAGTAAGCCTCACCAATAGAATATGAAAGCAATTTAAACAGACCTATATGCCCTAGTGAGATAGAAACAGTAATTAAGTCTCCCAAGCAAAGCTGGCCCTGCCCCTCACCAGCTGCAGCACTGGGGAGAGCAGGCCCTGTACCTCACTTGGGCAACACAGCGGAAGCTGACCTGATGGCAAGGACATTGGTGAGCTGGCCCCAATGGTGTAAGAGCAAGAAAGCTGAGCCAGCCCCTCACCGGCTGCAGCACTTGGGAGAGTGGGCCCCGCAACTTTACTGGGCAGCACAGTGGAGCTGGCTCTGGTGGTGTGGATGTGAGTGAGCCAGCTGCAAGGGCATGCAGGTGGGAGAGCTGATCCTGATCTTTGTTGGCTGCGACACTAGGTGAACTAGCTGGGGCAGTGCTGGAGAGCTTGACCTGGTGATGCTGATGCGGGAAAGCTGGTGGGCTGACCAACTCAGTTCCACCTAGGCCCAGATCCAGAGCTTTGAGTTGGCCCATCCACAAAATCTACCTCATCCATGAACTGCTGGGGTGTGTGAAGGGGCCAGTCCAGCCGCAGGACCTCTATAACTCATGTAGTAACAGGATAACCAGGAGGAGGCAGCGTGAGCATCGAGCATTGATGATGTAGCAGAAGCCAGAAGCCAGAAGCCTCCAACCAGACCAAAAACTTGTTGCAATCAACAAGTGAAGATGTGTGGACAAAAGCGTATACCATGGGACAGACTGAGACACACCACAGCTTCCACGATGAGATGTTTTCTATGCTTTGTTTTTGTTAATTTTTTTGCTTTTGGGAGGAGGTTGTAAGGGCAAAAGGTGGCTACAAAGGGATGAAGAGATGAGTGGGACTGGGGTGCATAACGTGAAATGCACGAAGAATAAATTAAAAGTTTTAAAAAAAATAATTTAAAAAGTCTCCCAAGAGAGGGAAGAGGAGGAACAACCCAGGGCCAGATTATTTTAGAGCAGAATTCTACCACTCTTTCAAAGGAGAATTAACATCAATAGATTATTCAACAAAGTAGAAACACAGGGACATTGCCCAATTCATTTTACAAGGCCACCCTAACACCCAAACCACATAAAGAACCAACAATGATAATTCAGATCAATTCCCCATATAAATATAGATGTAAACATTCTCATTAAATTACTTGCAAACCAAATCCAAAAACATATCATAAAGATCATCCACCTTGATCAACTAGGCTTCATCCCAGAGATACAGGGATGGGTCAATATACACAAAACAATAAATGCAATCCCTCATGTAGCAGAATGAAAAACAAAAACATGATTATCTCATTCAATGCACAAAAGGTCTTTGAAAAATCCAACACCCCTTCATGATAAAACTCCCAGAGAGATTAGAGATACAAGGAACACACCTCAACATAATAAAAGGCAATTACAAACCCATAGTCAACATCAACTTAAATGAGAAGAGACTCATTCCAATAAAACCAGGAACAAGACAAAACCTGTCTTCAATTTCTATATTCAAAGACTTGTAAGTTTTTATCATATAAGTATTTCACTTGCTTGATTAGAATTACCCCCCAAGATTTTCTATTATGTGAGGCTATTGTGAAAGGTGTTGCTTCCTTGATTTCTTTCTCACTCCATCTGTCATTTGTATATAAGATACTATTTTATATATGGGGTATATGCATAGATAGATAGATAGATAGATAGATAGATAGATAGATAGACAGATAGATAGATTTATTTATTATTGTATTCTGCTACTTTGCTGAAAGTGTTTATCAGCTGTAGGAGTTTCCTGGTGGAATTTTCAGGTCACATATGTATACTATCATCCTCTGCAAATAAAGGTACTTTGACTTCTTTTCCAATTTGTATCTTTTTTAATCTCCTTCCATTGTTGTTATTCTAGACTTCAAGTACTATGTTGAATAGATATGGAGAGATACCAGAGATGATATCACAATCTCTGATCTCAAACTGAACTACAGAGCTATAGTAATAAAAAAAAAGTATGGTTTTGACATAAAAACACACATGTTGATCAATGGCATTTGACTAAAAACCCAGACATAAGTCCATACACCTATGGACACCTGCTTTTTGATGAAGTCTGAAATACACACTGGAAAAAAAGACAGCGTCTTCAACAAATGGTGCTGGTCAAGCTAGATGGCTACATGTAGAAGAATCCAAATAGATCCATACTTATCACCCTGCACAAAACTCCAAATAGATCAAAGACCTCAACGGACTGAATCTGATGTAGAGAAAGTGGGGAATAGTCTTGAACTCAGTGGCACAGGAAAGGACTTCCTGAACAGAATACAATTAGCACAGGCACTAAGATCAACAATTTATAAATGGGGCCTCAGGCTAGAGAGATTTCTCAGTGGGTAAGAGCACTGTCTGCTCCTCCAGACGTCCTGAGTCCAATTCCCAGCAACCACATGGTGGCTCACAACTATCTACACTAGAATCTGATATTGTCTTCTAGTACGCAGGCACACATGCAGATAGAGCAGTCATACATTAAATAAATAATATTTAAGATAAATAAACAAATGGGGTGTCATGAAACTGAAAAGCTTCTTCTGTATGACAAAGGACACCATTCAGACAAAGCAGCAGCCAACTGAATGCAGTAAGATTTTCAGTACCTGCACATCCAATAGAGGACTAGTATCTAAAATATTTCTTTTAAAAACTTAAAAAACTAGACATCAAAAAAACAAATACCTGATTTTAAAATGGGATAGAAATCTAAACAGAATATTCTCAAAGGAGGAAACACAAATGGCTGAGAAATACTTAAAGAAATGTTCAACACCCTCAGTCATCAGGGAAATACAAATCAAAACAACTCTGAGATCTCATTTAACAACTGTCAAAATGGCTATAGTCAATGACACAAGTGAGAGCTCATGTTGGTGAGGATCTGGAGCAAAGGGAACACTCTTCCATTGCTGGTGGGAATGCAAACCTGACAGCCACTGAGGAAATCAGTGTGGCAGTTCCTCAGAAAGATGGGAATTGATCAACCTCAAGACCTGGCTATATCACTGATGGGCATACATCCGAAGGATGCTTCATCCTACCACCAAACACGTGTTCAACCATGTTCATTACTGCTCTATTTACAATAGCCAGGAAGTGGATGAAGGGACCAACAGATGAAGGGATTAAAAAAAAAAGCCAGGCTGTGGTGGAGCACATCTTTAATCCCAGCACTCAGGGAGGCAGCGGCAGCCTAGTTCCAGGCCAGCCTAGTCTTAAACGTAAGTCCAGGACAGCCAAGGCTACACAGAGAAATCCTGTCTCAAAAAACAAAAAAACAAAGAAAAGAAAGAAAGAAAAGAAAGAAAGAGAAAATATGGTATATTTGCACAAAGGAGTATCACTCAGCTGTTTAAAAAAAGTGAAATTCATAAGTAAATAAATGAAGCTAGGAAAAAATCGTCCTGTTAATATAGTTTCTGGCATAATGTATTTTATTGATTTCTTCTTCTCCCACATAACATTTTTATAGATTATCTGGGAGCTTCACATCATGCATCCCAATCACAATCCCTTTCCAGTCCATCCATGTTCTTCCTGCCTTGTAACCTTCCGCCCCCAAAAAAGTAAAAACTTAAAAAATAAAAATAACAGGAAAAAATATCTTGAATAAGGTAACCCAGATCCAAAAAGACAAATATGGTTTGCATTCAGTTATATGTGGATGTTAGTTGGTAAATCTTTGTTAAGATTATAATCCATATAACCAAAATTTTGGGTAGAGAGTAAAGTCAGATGAAAACAGAGAACCATATCCCCTTGGTTCTCAGTCTGTTACTTTTAGCTTCATTCACTACCAGGATAATAATCCTTGAGACTAAAGACCATGCAGTCATCTCTGTATACTCCACAGTTCCTGACTCAAGAGCAAATACTATTGAAGTAAATGAGCACAAAATTATACCTCCAGCTGGCATGGTGGAATATGCCTTTAACCTCAGCACTCAGGAGGCAGAGACAGGAAGATCTCTATGAGTTCAAGGCCAACATGTTCTACATAACAAGTTCCATGTCAGCCAAGGCTACACAGTAAGATCCTGTCTCAAAACACATTATATAGCAATGCTTGGTCAGCTCCTCTCCTGACCTGGATACTTGCAGAAAACATCCTGGTGACAACACATTCTCAGGAACCCAAAAGACCTAGCAGCAGCTGCTAGGACACAGATGGGGACACAGGACCTGACGTACCTGGAAGGATGTGGGGATGCAGATGAGTTCCAGGTTCTCTTGCTTTACCCTTTCAGCTGTGGAGAAGAGTCATATTAGTAGTGTTTCACTCCCCATGCTTGATTTTTCTCAAATCCAACCAGAGGGGAAAGGCCTAACTCCCACTGACAACTGCCTCAGCACTCCCATATTTGCTGGAAAACCCAGTGACCTCACTTCACAGGGCCTGGGGAGGCAAGTAATGGCCATGGAAAAAGCCATTTCAGTGGTACTGCTGCTGTGTCTGCAATTTGCTGACAAATGTACATACATCAACCTTTCTAATCCTGATACCCCAAGAGATAAGTTATGACTATCACCCCTTCTTTAAACATGAGGAAAATGAGTCACTGAGAAGTAAATTACCTTGGTAGTCACACAGCTTACCAGTGGCTGGAATATGGTTCTTGATGGTCTTTCTTCCCTTTTTCTTTTTCTTCCTTTTTTTTTTTTTCTTTTTTTGAGGGGGGCAGTTTGGGGGTACACCTAGAGACTCAAGACAGGGTTTCTCTGTGTGGCCCTAGCTGTCTTTTTCCCCCCTTGGTTTTTTCCTTTGGCTTTTCCAAAACAGGGTTTCTCTGTGTAATATTCATGGCTGTCCTGGAACTCTTTGTAGACCAGGCTAGCCTCGAACTCACAGAGATCCTCCTACCTCTGCCTCCTGAGTGCTGGGATTAAAAGCATACGCCACCACGCCTGGCTCTGGCCCTAGCTGTCTTGGAACTCTTAGACCAGGCTGGCCTTGAACTCAGAGATCTACCTGCCTCTATTTGCCTCAACTTCCCCAGGTCTGGGTTTAAAGGTATGGATCTCCACTGCCCTTTTGGCAGCCTACTTTCAATTTTAGCTATAATCCTGAACTGCCTTTCCAGGAAAACATCAGAACTTTACTTTCCATTTAATAAGAAATATAAGGATCTTATAGGCCCCAGAGAATGGTTAAAGTTTGAGAGAGATACCTGTTAATTTTAAATTTGTTATTTATTTTAAACTTTCAGAAAATCTTAATCTTAGTGAGTCTTAAAAAGCTGTCAGCCAGGTGTGGTGGCACACACCTTTGATCCAAGCACTCAGGGAGGCAGAGGCAGGAGGATCTCTGTGAGTTCAAGCCCATCCTAGTTCTACAAAATGAGTTCCAGGACAGCCAGAGTGGTTATACAGAGAAACCAGGGTGGTGGGAGGGGGGGTGTTGTCTTCTTAAAATGTCAAGTCTTTTTAAGTCTGTCTCTCAGAAGGTTTGGATGTCACTCCTGTGAACCCACAGTAATTCCTGTGCCCTAAAACTCCATACACAGGGTTAAGGTAGATATGGACTCCCATCAGCCATCACCCTGTAATACAACCACTTCCTGCCAAAAATGGGCATTTGGGCAAGCCTCTCCCGGGCTTTGTTTTTACCAACAGAGAATAGGGCAGCAGAACCTGTTGAGCAGCCATGGAAGCTGATAGGGCCTGAGCCTTTCCTAAGCACAAACAGGACCAAATCAAAGTGAAGTCAGTACCTACAAAAACCAGCCACCAACTGCAAGAGCCTCATCCTTGCCAGGGTCATGGACGGGACACTGTGACCTCAATTTGTTTGTCTAAGAAACACACAGGCTTCAGAGGAAACCCCAGACACACACAGAAGCCCTGCTGGAGCCTCCTCTAATCAGTTCTTCCCCTTTAGCTATTCACAGTAAACATGGGCATGGGCTCCCCAAGTCAGGTAAGAGGGCCAAGAATTCCTCTTTCCTAAGAACAGCACTCTAGCCTCAGAGCAACTGCCTGCTCTTCCCAGCTCCGCAAGGCTGAGTGGGAACTAAGACAAACACCAACCCTGTGCCCACTCCCTCCCCTTCCTCCACCTCCTACCCCCATGAACACACAAGAAACATCCAGTACAGTCTAAGAACTTACCTATTCGCTGTACAGCATGGACAATTGTAGAACCACTTCCAATTCCCAGCACTTGGTTATTCTGCCATAAAGAGGGATGGAAAAACAAACGTCATCACTACAGTACTTTACTTCCTTGGTCTACACTTGTACATCACAAACAGCAGTTCACTAGCACCGGTGCACAACAGGCACTTGGGTCTACTTTACAGATGTATAGCCACTGAACCTCAGCTCAAAGCTGTACTTTATCCTGCTGTCTCTCCAGCAGACAGAGCCCTCCTCTTTCTGACATTAACACTATCCCCATTTCACCATTCCTCCCTACACACACCCCATAGGAATAACCGGCTCAAGTATTTATACCATACATCATCTCCACATTAACTGAACTGGCCTCACAGAAATAGCCTGCAAATAACAGTGACTAAGATTCCTGCCAACCTAAGGGAGGAAATGAGAAAGGAAGAAAGAATGAGGGGTGGCGGAGTGGGGGAGGGGACAGCGCCTGGGTAAACATAGAAAGCTGGGCTTTCTGGCTGCCTCTTCACACAAGTCAACTCTTAGAAGGCAAGGCACGCCTTTAATCCCAGCGCTTGAGAGTCAGAGGCAGGCAGAGCTCTGAGTTTGAGGCCAGCCTGGTCTACAGTGTGAGTTCCAGGACAGCCAGGGTGATCTTTAACTCTGTCTTTAAAAAAAAAAGCAAGGGACTACCATCATCTTCACATCAGTAACTCAAGAAATATCAGGGATACATCATGCCTACCATCCCAAACTCTGTCAAAGTCAGAAAAAGAAGGGGGGGGGGGTGTTGTGTGCGCTGGATGGGTGGTATGGCCTGCTGCCTTCCAGTACACCAAGAGCTAGGAAGGCAGCCCAACCCTGAGGTGGGACGGTGTCCGAAGGGTATCACAAGGCACAGGAGCCTGGGAAACTCACAGCTCTCAGAGTTGTGAAAACTCTTCCACCAGAACACACGCCACACCACACACACAGTACACAACGCACAGAACACCTTCCCTGGGAGCTGCATCGGCTGGAGAAGGAGCGGGACTCCGTCTCCAAGGCTCCTCAGTTCCTCAGGGTTTATGGGCAACACTTCCCTGGGTGCTGCATCGTCTCTGTTGGGGAGGCCTCCTCGCAGAGCTGTGACGGTCCAGGCCTCCCATCCCCCCAACACAATGCACACACTGGGTGGGAGTGACTTCAGACATTGACCTTCCTTCTATCCAGCTAACACCACGGGGCCCCACATTGCATGGAAAGAGAATGGAAGCGTAGGAAGTCTTCATATGCAGAGCCAGAATCTGGGCAGAAGGTCTGACACTGAGGACTAACATGTTAGGAATATAGCTGTAACAGTGAAAAAGCAGGAAAGGCCTGTACTCAATGGAGCTACATCGAGAAGACACAAAGCAGGGACTTCAGCCATGAGCTTTGATTTTAACTACAGGAGGGAGGAGGAGAGAGGGGAGGGGAGTAAATAAACCTGGTCAAACTCTGGTCTGTTTGATCACTGTCACAGTTAAGATTCTACAAAGTGCTTCAAAGACATCCTTATTGGTGGAGGAAACAACCATGAAATGACTGCTCCTACTTGAGGGTGACTTCATCCCACAGCAATGTCCCTCTGAAACTCAGGTTTAGAGAATGAATGGAGACTTCCAGGTCCCTTTGAGGGTCTAGAAGAGCACACTGTAAGAGCTGTGACAGTTGCTCCATTACCTCCAACCTTGAGGCGGTGTGAGCCAGACAGCACTGGTTCTTAGACCAACACTCCTTGAATGATCAACATCCTCATGTGCAGTCTTAAGCAAGTGTTTACTTCAAAGCGAATGCAGATTCAGATGGAAGCAGATGCCAGGCTTTTCTCCTGCTATTAGTCACCTTGTGGGTCCTTAGGAAGAAGCAGTCTCTCTTAAGTATCTGCTCTGCCTCCCCAAGTACAAAAGACAAGAAACATGCATGTGTCACAACACTAACCCTGCCGTACAAGAAAAGAGACCTAGGACCAGAGGGTAGGACCACAAAGAAAAGAGAGCAGAGACACTAACTCTCAAAGCCAATGTGAAGCATGGTTCCTAAGCAACTTCCCGGAACATTCTCCTTCAGGCTATGGCACAGCCGACACAGTGTAGTCACGTTGACACTGAACACTGCCTACAGCACCAGTTCTCAACTTGAGGGTCTCCACCCGTTGGGGGTCAAATGACCCTTTCACAGGGGTCAAATATCAGATACTCTGCATATCAGATATTTGCATTATGATCCATAATAGTAGGACAGTCATAGTTATGAAGTAGCAATGAAAACAGTTTTATGGTTGGAGGTCACCACAGCATGAGGAACTGAAGTAAAGGATTGCAGCCCTCGGAAGGTTGAGAAACACGGGCCTAAAGGGCCCACACTTGCGTTCTTTCTACCAAGAAGCAAAAACAAGAGGACTTGCATATCTTAACATAAAGCCGATTTCACAACCACCCTATGACCTAGAGACCCGCCAGCCCACTTGAGCAACACTGCAAGAAAAAAAAAAATTGAAGACCTTGAAGTCTTAAAGATTAAAAGGTTCCTTCAACAAAATTCTAGCACCTTCCTGTCCTACAAGAGCATATACAATTTGATGACTCTGAACAGACTTCAAGCCATAAAAAACTGTTAGCAAGCTGGGCATGGTGGAACATGCCTTTAATCCCAGCACTCAGGGCAGAGGCAGGCTGTTTGAGGCCAGCCTGATCTACAAAGGAGTTCCAGGACAGCCTAGGCTATTACACAGAGAAACACTGTCTCAAAAAAAAACAAAAAACAAAACAAAAAAAAACTAAAACGAAAGAAAGAAAAAAAGAAACTATTAGAAAATCTTATCCATAAAATTCAATTCACTGTGTTCCATAAGATGCAACTAGTTATTGTCCTATGGTTGTTATACAGTAAATTCTAGTCCTTAAAAATTCATTTCATTTACATACATTTACATTGACAGCCAGGCAGTGGTGGTACACACCTTTAATCCCAGTACTTGGGAGGCAGAAGTAGGCAGATTGCTGTGAGTTGGAGGCCAGCCTGGTCCACAAAGCTGGTTCAAGACAGCTAGGGCTACACAAAGAAACCCTGTCTCGAAAAACAAAAACAAACAAAATTTCAAGAAGTTGGATTCCTGAAAAAGCACTGTATCTCAATATACATATTAGGGGGTTATTTTTTCAAGGCAGGGTTTCTCTGTGTAACTGTGGCTGTCCTGTCCTGGAGCTCACTCTGTAGACCAGACTGGCTTCAAACTCACAGAGATCCACCTGCCTCTGCCACCTGAGTGCTGGGATTAAGGGTGTTCACCACCACAGCCACCACGCTTGTATCTCAAATTTCTTGATGTGAGACAACTATTAGCAATCACTTTGTAAGAGAAACGCCATTGTAAAAATTCCTCATAGGAGGAACTGTCTCATCCCCTCAGTACAAAAGACACAGTAATGTGCAGGGGCAGGCCCACAGCTCTTGGGTCCCACAACCCCATACCTCATTTGGTCCTTCTCAAAATTAGACTGTATCTAAAACTAAAAGACAGAAAGAGTGATCAACAAGTACACAAAATTTAGAAAAACAAATCAAGTCCTAATGGCAATCACACATTCAATTAACACACTAAAAATGTTCCTAGTTGGGCCCCTCCTACCTACATCAGACTTTATCCATCATTTTCTGTGGGCCTATTGGAGGGGCTGGGGGCTCTTTTCAAGATTATTGTATATAGAAGTTCAAGTCAAGGTAAAAGCACTGTTAATGATAACACTGTACAAGCTGTGAGTTTTTTAACAAGGGGCAGAGAAAAATTCTACTGTGCAAGGCAATCCTCACTTAAGGTTTAGAAAGTCCCAGGCACCTAAACCCAAGAACTTGGGGCAGTCATCCTTGGCCAACCCAACCTCAGTCAGGAACAAGCCTGTGTTCTTGCCTGCTTACCCTGTTAGAACTCACAGAGATCCACCTGCCTCTGCTACAGAATGCTGGTACTAAAGGCATGCCACCACGCCTACCAATATATGCCTTTTTACTCTGGCAGAAGCCACCACACCCAGCAATATCTGTGTTTTTAATCTGGTAGAATCCCCCATGCCCAGCAATTTCTGTGTTTTTAATCTGGCAGAAGTCAAGATTAACATATTGTTCCAAACTCATCAAATACACCAAGAGGTTTAACCCACCACAGCCAGTCTTTTGTTGTTGTCGTTGTTGTTTGTTGTTTTTCGAGACAGGGTTTCTCGGTGTAGCCCTGACTGTCCTGGACTCCCTTTGTAACCAGGTTGGCCTCAAATTAACAAAGATACGCCTGCCTTTGCCTCCAAGTGCTGGGACTAAAGCGTGCGCCACCATGCCCAGCTCACTGCCAATATTATAGACTCCACCTGCCAGGATGCCCTCAAGAGGCAGGGCACCTGATAAAATCATCAGCTGCCCCCACAAACTCAAAATGCAAGGGAATTAGTACAAGCAAAGGAAGCTAACAAGGCATTTAAGCTGGCTAAATATCTCAAGATGCAAAGTATCCAAATAATGGTGAACATCTCCATTTCTTAAATCCTAAGTAAACCTAGGTTAACCCGACCTTCACATTTGACCTACGGCTGAGAACCTGATTACCAGATTCTTCATTAGCTCATGTTGCTCCCGGCAGTCTAGCAGTACACAGTCGAACTTAGTACACCAGACAGACTCTATTCTAGAAGACGAATTGCAGGGGCCTGCCAGATCCTGCCACCTTGATATAAAATGACAAACCCAGGAGTCAGTGCCCTAGCCAAAGCCAACTAGAAGTGGCCAAAGGCTGCTAGCAAACTGCCCCTCTAATGGACAATGTTGAACAGTGTGTCATCAGGTCTTATGGGGTAATCTCGAGAATCTATGAGGTTGGCTTTGGTGGGTTAAGTTTCTTGGTGTATTGAGTTTGGAATAGTATATTAGTAAAACAAGCTTCTACCAAAGCTGCACATCTTTAAACTCAGCACTAGAAAGGCAGAGGCAGACTGTGAGTTTGAGGTCAGCCTGCTCTATATAGTTGAGTTCCAGCACAGCTAGGGCTACCTAGTGAGACTGTCTCCAAAAAAATAAAACCAAAATACCGGTATCACTAATAATAATATTAATACTATTGTCTGCCCACTGGTTTCCTCAGGCTAAGACAATCTCAAAACAAAGCCCAGGCTCCACAGGCAGCCAAGGATGAAGCAACAGACCATGAGGACAGCACACACATGCACCATAACCACCCAAGGTTTTAGAGTTAATGAAGGTCTGGACCCGGTGACAAAGACTCACCTGAGAATTCAGAGCTCTCCATCCACCCTGAAGTAGGAACAGTCATAGTGGGCTGGAGACACTGGAAAGCACACACTCAGGAGTCTAGGAAAAGGGCCACCACACCCACAACCTCCATATCAGTGTTCACACCCTACACAACTCCCTGAACACTGCTCAAGCAGGTCTCACTGTACGCAACTCTGAATGTGTAGATAACGCTAACTCTCCTCCCAGAGCTCACAGCAAGTTAGGCAAGAGCAGTGTCTGGGAGTCATAGTCAGGAAGCCGAGTGTGGTGCCACACACCCAGAATGCCAGCACTTGAGAGTCGGAATCAGAAGGATCAAGCACACCTTTAAACCCAGCACCCAGGAGACAGAAGCAGACCGATTTCAAGGCCAGCATGGTCCACACATCAAGTTCCTGGCCAGCTACATAGTAAGAAGGGAGGGGAGGGGAGGGTATCAAACACAGCCTGAGCCTCAAAATAGAAAGAGCAAAGTCCTCTCCTAGTCTCCTCTGGAAGCCAAGGAAACACGGAAAGTAGTAAGGTCCTTTAACTCAAACCCTACAGGACAACAAAGTTAGTAGATAGCTCCCAAAACCCAACAGAGATCTCCCCAGGATCCTTGGTAACATCTTTGAATGCAGCTAGAACATGAGGCGAAGGCTCGCAGATTTTAATTTAATCAAGTACACAACTATAAGGCAAAGGTCAAGGAGACAGGTGCCACTGAACATTAACAGAATAGCTTAGATAATGGGCTTTCCTACTGTATAGATGTCGCTTATCAATCTAACTCATTTCATGAAAAGTATTTTGAAATTTCACTTTACTGCCTCGGTTTTACAACTGTGGCACTGATTCCAAAGAGCCAAATTACACATTTTACATTTATAGTCATACCCCCGACACCGCCTTAATTCGAGTATAAAACCCTATGCTAAGTAGATGAGTGAGAAGCTACACCAGACCAGGAGAGCACTGGAACCCAGCCTGATACAAAGATGAGGTGGCCATTCCTTCTATAGAACCAGCAAACCAGAAGTTATCAGACCGGGTCCCACCCACTCAGGCCACCCTCACTCTTGGCAGGAAAATAGAAAAAGCTCTTAAGATGTCATCTTTGTGAAGTAACTTTGTGCAACACAAAGGAAAAGAACTCCCTTTTACAGAGAAGTGGATTCTGCTAACATTATCTAAGAAATAGAAAACAAGACCAGAAAACTCCACCACAGGGCAACAGAAGTAATACAATTAAGACAATTAGCCTGCTAGGGGACAGCAAATCCACCTACACTAAGAATCCATTCACAGCACCACACCTGCCACTTAACAAAGAAGTGGGGACACAACCTTACTGAGTAACTGATAAGTATCTAGACCCCGCCTAAAGAGCAGCACCTCCTGATGTCCTGTCTAGCCGGACCAGTCAACAGTAAGGCTTAACATGATGGCTTCTTTGTACAGACCGCACTCAAGTTCCCCAGCAGAGGAAGCTGAAAAGCCTGTTTGGAGTAAAATTTCAAAACACTTTGCAAAACAGCTCTCCGCTGGCTTCCCGGTAAGTGAGAAGTGAAGAACAGCAGCCTCGGGGCTCACCATTTTCAATAGGCTGATTAGAAGACGCGCGTTAACAGCCTGACAGACTCTAAACAGGGTAATGTCAGGCTCCACAGTACACCCAGTTCCAGCCGGACAAGGAATCTCTGGGGAAAAGGCTCTATTTGGGGAAGGGTTGGCACCCACTGATTCGACGTCTAACAGGTCTTTCAGGGTTTGGGAAGAACAGCGAGAATTCGGGTACAAGGCTCTCCCTCTCCCCACTCTCGCAGCCCTCGCCCTATCAGGAGTCAAGAGCACCCTAGCAGTGCCCTGGGCGCGCAGCAAGGAGCCATCACGCCGCCAACGGCTGCCCACCTTCACGTGGTTCTCCACCGCTGTGTGGCTCGCCAGCTTCTTAGCCTCTTCGGCCTTGGACATCCTGGAAGGGGCCGGGCTGCCGGAGCTCAAACCTCCCTTGTCGCCTTGGGTCTCCGACTGTGCACGCCCCGGCAGCTGCACATGAGAGCCAGAGAGGCCCCAGCTGTTCCCGCCCCCGCCCGAGGCCGCGCCCCCGGCCCGCCCGGGCAGTGGGGCCAGGACCCGCCCGTAGAGGGTGCTGAAGGGCCCGGGGCGCTGCATCCCGCCGCCTCGCTCCAGCCTCTGCGGCCGCCCCACCCCCAGCTCCTCCGGAAGTCTGCTGGCTCGCGCAACTTGCCCGCGCGTATTGCTTAGTGCGTGCTGCTGGGAAATGTAGTCCTGTGGCGTCGGTGGCCCCAAGCTTTTTCGCAATCTGGACTACAAGTCCCACGATGCATTCGACCTAGTACGCTCTCCGCCGGCCTAGACACCAGACTTTGTCAGGAAGGTTTGGGTAGCTGCTGTCTAGGAAGCTGACAACTCCTTACCATGGGGTCAAGAGTTTACACCTTTAGGTGAACTCCAAGAAACTTTCTGGCTGTATATAGCATTCTAAAAAGCACTGCCAAAAAGAGACCCGTTAAAAACCTGACCTTGTTTTCCCCAGCAAATGAGAATGTTGAATTGTGATTATATGAATGAGCGTGTGCTTGTGTAGGTCAGCGGACAACTTGCACATTGGTTATCTGGCCACCTGGTTAGTGGGGATTGAACCTTACGGGCTGAACCATCTCATGTCACAGCATTCTTAAAAGTGCTCTAGATTCACTCCTTGGTGATACCACCAAATTAACCTGCACTCACTGTGTAGCCCAGGCTAGCCTGGAACCTGGAGCATTCCTCCTGAGCTGGGATTACAATAGTATGCCCTCGAACAGGGCTGGAAGTTTTGTGGTTTTTTTTTGTTTTGTTTTGTTTTGTTTTGTTTTGTTTTTGTTCTTTTGTTTGAGTATTTGTTTGAGACGGAGTCTTTCTTTGTAGTCCAGGCTGTCCTGGAGCTCTGTAGACTAGGTTGGCCTTGAACTCACAGAGATCAGCCCACCTTTACTTCCCCAGTGCAGAGATTAAAGGCGTGTGCCACCACACCCACAAGAACTAGATTCTTCTAAGAATGCCTAGGAAAAATAAAAGTCTTAACACCTTAGCAGGGCATGGTGGTGCATGCCATTGATCCTAGCAGACCTTTTTGCAATTTTTATAACCTGAGTTTTAAACCAGAGACTGTAATCCTGCCCAAGGCACTCAGGAACCACTTGACAGTCTCCTTTACCAAAAAGGAGGGAAGAGTTCTTCAGCCACCATTAGAAATGTAACTTCAGAAGCCACCAAAATGTACAACTACTGTTCAGACAGTTAAATGAGACTCTTTTCTTGAGAAGCCCACATTACACTTGGGTAGTAGTTAGAATTACTATTGCTGTGATGAAACACCATGACCAAAAGCAACTTGGGGAGGAAAGGGTTTATTTGAATTACATGTCCATTGAGGGAAGCCATGGCAGACATGCTGTTTCCTAGCTTTCTCTTCAGGAGTTACTCAGTCGGCTTTCTTATAACGCTCTGGACTACCAAGCCAGATGTGCACCCTCTCATGTCAATCCCAGAGAAGGTCCCACAGGCTTGCCTACATGCTGATCTTAGGAGGCATTTTCTCAAATGAGGTTTCCTCCACTCAGATGACTAGCATGTGTCAAGGTCACATAAAACTAGGCAATATAGCTGGGCATGGTGGCGCATGCCTTTAATCCCAGCACTCAGGAGGCAGAGGCAGGGGGATCTCTGTGAGTTCAAGGCCAGCCTGGTCTACACAGTGAGTCCAGGACAGCCAAGGCTACACAGAGAAACCCTGGCTCAGGAAAAAACAACAACAACAACAACTAGGCAATACAGATAGTATCTCTCTTCATATTAACCCCATGTTTAAATATATCACAAAAATTCCTTTATAATAAACTGAACTATGATTTGAATCCTGGCTTCACCAGAGTAGAAGTCTCTGAAAAGAACTCAGACTGCTGCAGTCACCCCTGTGGAGCTGCGTCTCTGGCACATGCCCCACTGCCACTGACAACAGGGCTTCACTAAGTTGACCAGTCTGGCCTTGACCTCATCCTGTAGGCCAGGCATCCCTTGAACTCTCAGCCCACAGGCCTTTTCTCAGCAGATAGGATTACAGCACCAGCGCAGAACGGCTTTCCTTGATCTCTTATTCCGTTACTTGCTTTATACTCATCATGCATCCCTTAGAGGCTATCAGGCTGCTGCTAACATACAGATGAGCCTCAGCATATATCATGAGGAGGCCTGGTTAAACAAGTCTAGCCAACTCCATGACAGGCTTCAGTTTCTTCTTAGCTTGGAGCAGGCCTGAGCCTCCATTCCTCAGAAATGAGCTCAGTGGTTACTGGGAATACCACAGAGAACAGGCAGCCAATCAGGAACGGCCAAGCCACCTGGCTGGCGGAAGATAAGGTTTCTCAAGGTTACTTTACTGCAGGTCTAGAAATCTCTTCTCTTATGACTAACTCATGACCGCTGACTAAGGTTGCCCGAACCTTTCCAGTCGGCCCGCTCTTTGTCAGTTTGAATGCTCCAATCATGTTAAAGGTTGCCAAACCCTCCCTTGGAATTCCCCTGGACGCCTTTAAAAAGAGCCTGCGAGCACACCTCATGGTCATCGTTTTCTCTACATGGTGATCCCTGCATGCAGGACTTCTGCAGAAATTAAGGCCCCTTGCTTTTGCATATGAGTTTGGACTCCTGGTGGTCTTTGGAGATCTAACAATCGGAAGCAAGATAGAATAGTACCTGTTCTGTGGTGCCGCAACTCTACACTGCACCTTCAGTCATTGAGAATACCTGTCCCTTCCCAAGCGTAGTATCAAGACTTCACTGTTTGTAGAGCATGGTGGTGCACACCATTAATCCTAGCATTTGAGCCGGGCGGTGGTGGCGCATGCCTTTAATCCCAGCACTCGGGAGGCAGAGGCAGGCGGATCGCTGTGAGTTCGAGGCCAGCCTGGTCTACAAAGTGAGTCCAGGATGGCCAAGGCTACACAGAGAAACCCTGTCTCGAAAAAAAAAATCCTAGTATTTGTGAAGCAAAGGCATGTGTATTTCTGGATTTCCTGGCTGGGCTCTCATAGATAGCAGAGTTCCAGGTCAGGCTTGGCTACATAATAAGATCTTGGCTTCCAAAACCAAAGATGGGGACTGAAGAGATTAGTGCTTGCTGCCCCTGTGGAAGGCAGCTTTCTGTTTCCAGCACACACATCATGCAGCAGCTTACAACCACAGATCCAGGGGATCTGACATCCTCATCTGACCCCCACATGGTGCACAACTCCACGTTTAGGCATTCATTCACACACATGAAAACAAAAGTAAATCTTTTTAAAACTTTAAAAAAATCTTTTAAAACTTTTAATTTATATCTCAACAACATTTGAACAGCATGCAAGGGATCCTAGATTCAATACCTGGTAGTCGAAACACAAGTTGCAGACTTCCAATATACAATGTCACAAAATAAAGCATTCTCATCCCAAAGGCGAGGAATGAAGACACAGCAAGGAAAAAGCAGACCAAGACAAGGTAGAAACTGTTGTCATCTGCTTATCTTGCTTAAACTCTATAGCCCCTCTCCTGAGACCTACTTTAGTTCCCAGCATGACAGGAACTCCTCTGTTAACACCAGCTCTTAGCATATTGGAAACCATTTTGACTCCATTTTTATCATAAAGTAAAATTAAGTTCAAGTTCTCACGCCCTTCGTGCCTGAAACCAGGAAAGTTCAATGCTTGCTGCTTGGAATAAAGCAATAGGTGATAAACGCATGTTCTTCCTAGGTTAAGGATAAATGTGGCAGTGAGTCATCTCTGAAGACAGAGGTTACCTGCACGTAGGATGCCGTATGGAAGGCAAAGCCCCACTTCCCTGGTGGTCAGCTCAGCCTTAGCTTCATAGCTTCATTCAACAGCCTTTCCAGTACGTTACAGCAGTAAACTGCCACGTGCTTTAAGCTTAGAGAACAAGAAGGCTTTCTCCTGTCTCCTTGCTACCACCCATAGAGCTAAGAAACATGCTCATCTCAAGTGTCCAAAATGTATCCAAAACTCCCTGACCTAAGTCAAACTGGCCCCTTAACTCTGTCACAGGGAGAATGGGAAAGAACTCACTGCTAAGGTTATTAAAAACTTTGTGCACCAGGCAGAGGTGGCGCACGCCTTTAATCCCAGCACTTGGGAGGCAGAGGCAGGTGGATATCTATACCTTCAAGGCTAGCCTGGTCTACAGAGTGAGTTCCAGGACAGCCAAGGCTACACAGTGAAACTCTGTCTTGGGGGGGGGGGGGTGTGGGGGGGGGTAGTCTGCAATGGGAATCAGAACCCAGAAGGTCAGCCTATGAACTGGAAACTCCAGCTAACTGCTTCAACGGCATTCCCCAAGTTTGTTACTGCTGGGTGCTGTAAGTCCCAGTTTAACGATCGCCTCCCACCAGCAGCCATCTCTGCAGGGTATTGTGAGTGCCCACTTTGAGTATAGTTTGCTGTCTGCCTGCTGCTTCTCTATATTGGTATTTATTCTTTTGTGTTTCTTGCTATATATTTAATGAATGCATTCCTTTGAAACCAAAAGTACGACTACCGTAGATCATTGTCCAGACTATACAAAAGAGCCTTTCAGGACCCCTTGCACGGAATCCAACCATGCTACGTATTGTCTAATGCCAATGGCTTTGAGGCAAGTCTCCATGACATCATTAATCTTTCATTTGCATGCCTACAAACCACATTAGTGAGAGACCTGCCTACCACCACACCATATGGGTGGGCTATAGACACCCAGAGGCCAAGGGCATCCAGAGGAGTGGCCCACCCACAGCAGGAGCCACTATAATGTGCAAGTATGCAGAGGACAGATGGGGGAAAAGAGAAGCAAACCGTTCAAGCGCTGGAGATGTGAGGGTGGAGAGGAACAGCCTGTTGCGAGTAGCCTGCCCTGCACCTGAGGCCACAGTGAAATACCAGACCGTGTCTAGGTCCAGGACCATGCAACAGCAGGGGTCTGTCCAGGTGTCGATGTCTATGGCTCATATTACCACTAGAGACTACAAGGAAATCCCTAGTCTGGGCAGCTACCTGGAACCACATAGACGTCCAAAGGGCTGTGCAGAACTGGCCCTGCCCCTCACTGGCTGTGGCATTCTGGAGAGATGGCCCCACCTATCACAGGCTGCAGGACTCTGGAGAGACTGATCTGCACTTCACCTAGGCAGCACAGTGGAAGTGGCTCTGATATGGGGGGTTGGGGGTGGGGCAGAGAAGTTAGCCATAAAGTCATAAGTGTGGGAGAGCTGACTCCAGCACTCCTCTGCGATGAGGTAGCACATGTGTGGAGGTGATGCCCAGCCCCCCACCCCATTCCCCTCACCACCTGCAGTAGTAGGGAGACCTGGCCCTAAGGTCATGAGAGAGGGCCCAGCACCTTGCCTGGGCAACAAGGTGAAGCTGGCCCTGATGGCAAAGGCACAGGTGAGCCAGCCCTGAGAGTGTGAGTGCAGGAGAGCTGGCCCAGGCCCTGCCGGGTACAGCACTTGGGAGAACGAGCCCTGCCACTCCACTGGGCAGCACAGTAAAGTTGGCTCTGGCAGCGTGGATGTGGGTGAGCCAGCTGTGAGGGCATGAGAGTGGGAGAGCTGACCCCGCCCCTGCTGGCTGCGGCACTCTGAGCTAACCAGGGCAGTGCCTGCCCTTACTGTAGAAGGGATATCAGACTCCAGAGCACTTATGTACTCCAGCGAGTCCCCAGATAATTGAGACAGGGACTTTCTAGATTCATAAAAGCATTAAGGCACCATAACCGGGCAGACATCAACCCTTGAAGCTATTTTGTTATTTCCCAGCTACATACTCCAAGTTACTTGCCATAATTGTTCCTGCCTGAGCTGCTGATGTTCCATCAGGCCAGCCCTCGGGGCAAACTTCTCTTGGCTATGTGCTCATGGTCCATACTGCCCCATGTCAACTTCCTCCTTCCCAGCTTCTCCTCCTCCTCCTCTTCCTGGCCTCATTCTCCCTTTCTGACCCCTACGCACAGATCCAGGGCTTTGAGTTGCTCACCACCAAACTCTACCTCATCTATGAACTGTGTGTGAAGGGGCTGGTCCTACAGATCCAAAGCTACAGGATCTCTGTGACAGAAACAGCTGGAGGAGTCCCAGAGAGGATCAAGTATTAATGGTATGGCAGAAGCCAGAGGTCTCCAACCAGACCAATGACTCATTGCAATGAACATCTGAAGTAAAGATGTGTGGACAAAAGAGTACACTGTGGGACACACTGTGATGCACTACAACTTCCACAACAAGATAGTTTCTGTGCGGCTTTTTTTCTTATTTTTGCCTTTTATTTTCTTTTATTGAGGAGGTTGCAAGTGCGGAGCACCAACGTGAAGGGATGAGGAGAAGATGGGGCTCAGGTGCATGACGTGAAACTCACAAAGAAGCAATAATAAGTTGGTTGTTTGTTTTTTTTTAAGAAAACACAGGTAAGTATCACTGTTAAGTTCCTGGCTGCTTGAGATGTAGTCTGGCCCTTTTGTACCAGAATTGGCCCCTATGTGCCTTAGTTGCTAAACCTCTCCAGGTACCCACTTTTGCTGTACCCAGATCGAGAGACTCCAAAAAAAGGCCATCAGGACTCGATACTGATGCAATACACACGAGGACCTTTACTTTTTCAACCTGAACCCGGCTCTGCCAGTCACCAACACAGTGGTACCCAGAAAGAGCCCAGAACTTTGAGCTGAGGGTAAATTTATAGGTTCCTACCCCTCCCAGTGCCCCAAAGCAGGGGAGCTCCAGCCTGGCAAGCTCCGATTGGCTGAGTAACATAAGGAGGTCTAATGTCCAAAGGTGACAGGCTACAGAAAAAGGCGCCCAAACCACCCATGGCTTAGCTTTCTGTGTTCTCTTTGTTCACAACCACATCCAGGGAAGTATCTGGTTTCTTATTAACCCTATCTCTGGTGAGCAGGAAAGAGTGTGGCCATAAAACTGGTTCTCTTATCAACTCTATCTCCGGTGGGACCCTTCCGGTCAGTCACTAGACAATGCTATCTCTGCTGGGGCTCTTCTTTACAGCTGGCCAGATTATCTCCTGTAGACCTGTTTCTTAACCTTTGCCCCAGTAACCCTAAAATCCAATTTTAGTTCTTCTGGTATCTCACTTTCAAGCAGAGAACACCTTCTGTTGCATTCTTGGCTCACTTTTAAATGAATGTTGGTTTTTGCTGTTGTTGTGGATTTTTTTTTTTTTTTTTTTTGGATTTTTGGATTTTTGGTTTTTGGTTTTTGGTTTTTCAAGACAGGGATTCTCTGTGTAGCCTTGGCTGTCCTGGACTCTCTTTGTAGACCAGGCTGGCCTCGAACTCACAGAGATCTCCCTGCCTCTGCCTCACCAGTGCTGGGATTAAAGGTGAGTGCCACCACACCTGGCTCATATTACTGATTTTCTATAGTAGTTACTTTACTTGTTACTGAGACAAAGTAGCCTAAGGAAGAAAGAATTTGTGTTAGCTCACAGTCTGAGAGGACTGTGTACAAACCAGAAAGCAAAGAAAGGGGAATACCAGTGCTCAGCTGGCTTCCTCTTTTTTCCCGTTTTATTCATTCTTGGATACCAATACATGGATAGTGTCACCCACTTTCAGGGTGTGTCTTCTGTTAAACTCTGTCAAATTCCTCATAGGTACAATGAGTCATCACTCCCATCAAATTGACAATGAAAATCAACCATTTACAATTGAGGTTGGAAAAGAAACTCTGTGAGTTGGTCTTGGCTAACATTTCTGTCCTTTGGCATTTGACAGCTGCAGGTGGTGGTGGCATCGGGGGTGCCCTCTAGTGTTCAGCTCTGCACAAGCCTCTGGCTCAGGCCTCTTGGCTCTGACTGAGCTCATCACTAGCACTCTACTTACTGCCCCTGCCATAGCAGCGGTCTCCTGTCTCTGATGCCTCATGTTACCAGCTCAGCCTACACTACCAAGTGTATCAACAAGAGGCCACTGAGGCCTAATGCTGCAACACCGGGGAGATAGCAGAAGAGAGTGGTTCCCAGATGACTTCCTGAAATGGATAGTCTAGGGATTCTGAACCACTTCCAGGGTCTAACAAAGTAAAATCCCCTTTTTTTTTTTTTTTTTTTTTTTGAGATAGGTTCTCAAAGGTAGCTTAGCTCTACCTCTAGCTTGGGAGTCTCCTGCCTCTGCTTCCTAAGTGTTGTGACTGTAGGCATGTGCCACCATCCCCAGCAACAATGTGAAGTGGTTTTGGTTTTGCTGTTGCATGCTGCTTCCCTTGGGTTTTTTGTTTGTTTGGTTTTGTTTTCGTTTTTCTCCCAGTACTAGGAATCACCCTCAGGCCTTGTCTACACTGGGCAAGCACTCTACCATTGTGTGACATCCCTAGGCTTAGCCTAGTTGTTGTTATTGTTGTTGTCTTTCAAGACAGGGTTTCTCGCTGTAGCCCTGGCTGATCTTGAACTCACAGTAATCTACCTGCCTCTATCTTCTGAGTGCTAAGATTAAAGGCATGGGCCACTATGCCCAGTTCTACTTTATAAATTTTTTTTTTTTGGCTAGGTAGTTTGTTTTTTGTTTTGTTTTGGTTTTTGTTTTTCTATTAATTTATTCATATTACATCTCAATTGTTACCCCCTCCATTGTATCCTCCCATTCCTCCCTCCCTTTCATTTTCCCCTTACTCCCTTCCCCTATGGCTGTGACTGAGGGGGACCTCCTCCCCCTGTATATGCTCATAGGGTATCAAGTCTCTTCTTGGAAGCCTGCTATCCTTCCTCTGAGTGCCACCAGGCCTCCCCATCCAGGGGACGTGGTCAAATATGGGGCAACAAAGTTCGTGTGAAAGTCAACCCCACTCTTCACTCAACTGTGGAGAATGTCCTATCCATTGACTAGATCTGGGTAGGGGTTTGAAGTTTACTGCATGTATTGTCATTGGCTGGTGCCATAGTTTGAACAGGAATCCTGGGCCCAGATCTACCCGTCATAATGTTCTTCTTGTAGCTTTCTAGGACCCTCTGGATCTTTCTATTTCCCCATTCTCCCATGTTTCTCTCACCTAGACTCCCGATAGGATGTCCTCCCCTCTGTCCCAGTTTCCTGGTAAGTGAAGACTTTCATGGGACATGACCCTTGGGCAAGTATGCAGATATAAGTGAGTATATACCATTTGATTCTTTCTGTTTCTGGGTTTACTCACTCATTATGATCATTTCTAGTTCACTCCATTTGTCCACAAATTTCAGGATTTCCTTGTTTTTAATAGCTGAGTAGTGTTCCACAGTGTAAATGTACCACAGTTTCTTTATCCATTCTTCTACTGAGGGACACTTAGGCTGTTTCCATTGTCTGGCTATTACGAATAAAGCTGCTATGAACATTGTTGAGCAAATGTACTTGTTGTGTGCTGGAGCTTCTTCTGGGTATATTCCAAGGAGTGGAATAGCTGGGTCTTGAGGAAGCCCTATTCCCAGTTTTCTGAGATAGTGCCAAATAGATTTCCAAAGTGGCTGTATTAGTTTGCATTACCACCAGCAATGAAGCAGTGTTCCTCTCTCTCCACATCCTCGCCAGCATGTGGTGTTACTTGAATTTTTGATCTTAGCCATTCTGATGGGTGTAAGATGGAATCTCAGAGTTGTTTTGATTTGCAGTTCCCTGATGACTAAGGAGGCTGAGCATTTCTTTAAGTGTTTTTCAGCCATTTGATATTCCTCTGTTGAGAATTCTCTGTTTAGTTCTGAGCCCCATTTCTCAATTGGGTTATTTGGTTTGGTGGTATTTAATTTCTTGAGGTCTTTATAGATTTTGGATATTAGACCTTTGTCATATGTAGGGTTGGTGAAAATCTTTTCCCAGTCTGTAGGCTGTCCCTTGTTCTCTTGACAGTGTCTCCTGCTTTACAAAAGCTTCTCAGCCTCATGAGGACCCATTTATTACTTGTTGACATTAAGGCCTGGGCTGTTGGTGTACTGTTCAGGAAGTTGTCTCCTGTGCCAATATGTTCCAGGCTCTTCCCCACTTTTTCTTCTGACTTAGTGTCTCTGGTTTTATGTTGAGGTCTTTGATCCACTTGGATTTGAGTTTTGTGCAAGGTGACAAATATGGGTCCAATTGCATTTTTTTACATGTAGACATCCAGTTAGACAAGCACCATTTGTTGAAGATGCTATCCTTTTTCCATTGAATGGATTTGGCTTCTTTGTCAAAAATCAAGTGACCATATGTATATGGATTCATATCTGGGTCTTCTATTCAATTCCACTATCAACCAGCCTGTTGCTGTGCCAGTACCATGCTGTTTTAATTACTGTTGCTTTATAGTACAGCTTGAGATCAGGTATGGAGATTCCTCCAGAGGATCTTTTATTGTACAAGATTGTTTTAGCTATTCTGGGTTTTTTGTTTTTCCATATGAAGTTCAGAATTGAACTTTCAATGTCTTTAAATTTTTCTGCAGGTATTTTGATAGGGATTGCATTGAATCTGTAGATTGCTTTTGGTAAGATGGCCATTTTTACTATGTTAATTCTCCCGATCCATGAACAAGGAAGATCATTCCATCTCCTCGTGTCATCTTCAATCTCTTTCTTCAGAGTTTTGAATTTTTTTTCAAACAAGTCCTTCACGTGCTTGGTTAGAGTAACTCCTAAATATTTTATATTGCTTGTGGCTAATGTGAAGTGTGTGGTTTTTCTAATTTCTTCCTCTGTAAGCATGTCATTTGTGTATAGGAAGGCTACAGACTTTTTTGAGTTAATTTTGTATCCAGCCAGTTTGCTGAAGATGTTTATCAGCTGTAGTATTTCTCTGGTGGAATTTTGGGGGTCACTTATGTACACTATCATATCATCTGCAAATAGGGATAATTTGACTTCCTCCTTTCCCATTTCGATATCCTTGATCTCCTTTTGTTGTCTTATTGCTCTGGCTAGAACTTTGAGTACTGTATTGAAGAGATATGGAGAGAGTGGGCAACTTTGCCTTGTTCCTGATTTTAGAGGAATTTCCTTGAGTATCTCACCATTTAATTTTATTTTGACTATTGGCTTGCTGTATATAGCCTTTATTATATTGAGGTATGTGGCTTGTATCCCTGATCTCTCCAACACTTTAAACATGAATAGGTGCTGGATTTTATCAAATTCTTTCTCTGCATCTAAGGAGATGATCATGTGTTTTTTTATTTTCAATTTGTTTATATGGTGGATTACATTGATGGATTTCTGTATATTAAACCATCCCTGCATGCCTGGAATGAAGCCTACCTGGTCATGGTGAATAATATCTTAGATGTGTTCTTGTATTTATTTTGCAATATTTTATTTGGTATTATTGCATCGATGTTCATAAGAGAAATTGTTCTGAAATTCTCTTTCTTTGTTGGGTCTTTGTGAGGTTTAGGTATCAATGTGGCTATGGCCTCAAGAATTTGGTAATATTCCATCCATTTCTATATTTTGGAGTAGCTTGAAGAGTGTCGGTATTAACACATCCTTGAAGGTCTGGTAGAATTCTGCACTGAAACCATCTGGCCCTGGGCTTTTTTTTTTTTTTTTTTTTTTTTTGGTTTGGGAAACTATCAATGATTGCTTCTATTTCTGTAGGGGAAATGGGACTCTTTAGCTTGTTTATCTGTTCTTCACTTAATTTTGTCAAGTGAAATTAATCAAGAAAATCGTCCATTTCCCTTAGATTTTCAATTTTTGTGGCATATATCCCTTCGAAGTAGGATTATATTATTCTTTGTATTTCTTCAGTGTCTTTGGTTATGTCTCCCTTTTCATTTCTGATTTTGTTGATTTGGATACTGTCTCTCTGCCTTTTAGTTAGTTTGGCTAATGGTTTGTCTATCTTGTTGATTTTCTCAAAGAACCAGCTCTTGGTTTTGTTGATTCTGTGGACTGTTTTATTAGTTTTTAATTTATTAATGTCAGCCCTGAGTTTATTTCCAGATGTCTACTCCTCTTGGGTGTTTCTGCTTCTTTTTTTCCTATGGCTTCCAGCTATGTTGTTAAGTTGCTCGAGTGGGATGTTTCAAATTTCTTTTTAAAGGCACTTAGTGCTGTGAATTTTCCTCTTATCACTGCTTTCAATGTATCACACAAATTTGGGTATGTTGTTCCTTCATTTTCATTGAATTTCAGGATGTTCTTAATTTTTTTCTTTATTTCTTCCCTGACCCAGGTGTTATTAAGCAACATTTCAGTGGTCACTCCTGTTTTTTTGACACTATAACATCCTCACTGATGTATTTGACTTTCTCTTCAGTCTGAAAGCTTCTTCAAGTAATTTCTGTAGAGATGGCTTAATGTTCTTAAACTCCGTTAGCCTGTATTTATCATGGAAAGTTTTTCTTTTCATGCAGTTAGAACATGGCTTTACTGGGTTTAGTCATCTGAGTTGGCAGTTGTGATCTTTCAAGACCTACTTGCTTTTAAAATTCAAGATGAATAGTTGGCTGATATTTTGCTGGGCCTGCCTGTATGTGTGATATGGTGCTTCTCTCTTGCAGCTTTAACCATATTCTTGTTGTTCTGTGTATTTAGTGTTTTGATTAAAATATGACAGAGGCGGTTCTTCCCTGGTTTTGTCTGTTTGGTGTCCTAAATGCCTCCTCTATCTGGATCGGCATCTTTCTTCCCAGCTGAAGGGCTGTAGCAGGCCCCAAACATGGCACTGGCAGGTTTTACCCCCTTTAACCTTCCCTTATCCTTGCTAAAGCTTTGGATTACATTCCTTGTGGCTCAAAAAAGACATGCTCTTAGCACATACCTTTGATCCCTCTGGCTAGAATACAGACATATCTTTAGTATACACATTTAATCCTGAACAATTAAAGTAAAGTTAGTTTGTAGAAGGAGACACCCATGCTTTAAAGTGATGTCTAACTGAGAGTCAGGCAAAGTAATAAATCAAAGCAAGATTTGACAGACTAGGATATGCCCAACTATCATGAGAACAGTGAGGAAAGAAAGGTGATTTAAAAGAGAGCAGGGGAGAGAGAGAGAGAGAGAGAGAGAGAGAGAGAGAGAGAGAGAGAGGAGGCAGTTTTACTGAAAGAGTTTTACAGAAACAGGTTGAAGAGAGAACAAGCCAGACACACCAGAGAATGAGGAGCCAGAAGATTAGAACAGACTGCTAGAGCTAGTTTGAGGCTAAGCAGAGCAATTCAGTCAGAAGTTGAGAGAAGCCAGTTTGAGTCAGTCAGCTTGGAGAGGAGTTTGAGCCTGAACAGCAGAGTTGAACCAGCCAGCCAGAGTTCATAAAGAGCTAGAGAGGGTGAGCTTATTCAGCAGTAAGTCTCAGAAGCTGAAAACATTCTAGGCCTAGGTTAGATTGTACAGAGGCTAGAAGCTTCCAGCACTAGGCCTAGGTTAGCAGACTGGTGCAATACGCCTCTGAGACAGACAATTACATCAGGAAAATAAAAGTTATTTTTACAATTCTTAAAGCTATCCATCAAGATCTGTTCCCTTATTTGGCCACTTTGTATGTCTGACTCATTCCTGTAACTAATCACCAAGGGCCAATTACTAAAACATCAAGGTCCATCAATCAAAACTTATTATTTTGACTAACATAATTAAAATACCCAATGAGAACTTACCAAAACATCCTAGCCTATTCTAACATAGACCTTCCATTTTTCCTTCTTAAAATTAACTTCTGAGACATTTCCCATTGGTTCTCTTGGGAAATTTTTCTATACCTTTAGAATTAGATTCTTCACCTTTTTTATACCTAATAGCCACAGATTTGCTCTTTTCAGAGTACCACATATACATATACTGACATTCTCACTAGTGCTCTCTTATTATTTTATTTTGTCCTTGTTGAATTGACCCATTTCCCTTTACTTTGTCTTCAAGCTCAGACACTGTCTTTCCTATGATTAATTGCTGAGTCTTTCACACCGAAGTTTTTATTTGACTTACTTTTTTTTAAATCTCCATCATTTTAAATTGGGCTTTTTGTTTTATTTATTTATTTATTTATTTATTTATTTATTTATTTATTTGAGACAGAGTGTCTCTGTGTAACAGCCCTGGCTGTCCTGGACTCACTTTGTACATAAGGCTGTCCTCCAACTCACAGAGATCCACTTGCTTCTGCCTCTGAAGTGCTGGGATTAAAGGCATATACCACCATGCCTGGTAAACTGGACTTTCTTCTATATTCCTGGCTCTTTGTTGAATGCCTCTTTCATATCATTTATCATCTCCCTTATTCCGCTGATCATTTGGGTCTTTGAACATATTTACAATCATTGTGTTCTGGGATTTTATCTAACTCACTCTCACTAGACATCTTTTTGGTTGGTTGGTTAGTTTCATTTTGGTTTTGGTTTTGATTTCTGAGACAGGGCTTCTCTATGTAGCAGCTTTAGCTATCCTGGAACTTGCTCTGTAGACCAGGCTGGCCTTGAACTCACAGAGATCTACCTGCCTCTGCCTCTGCCTCTGCCTCTGCCCCTGCCCCTGCCCCTGCCTCTGCCTCTGCCCCTGCCTCTGCCTCCCAAGTGCTGGGATTAACGGTGTGCGCTACCACCACCACAACCACCACCACAGGCACTAGACACCTTTACTAATCAGTTTAATAATCTTTTTGTTTTGTTTTGAGACAGGATTTCTTTGTGTAGCCTTGGCTGTCCTGGACTCACTTTGTAGGCCAGTCTGGCCTTGAATTCACTGACATCTGCCTGCCTCTGCCTCCCAGAGTGCTGGGATTACAGGTATGTGCCTCTGCGCCCAGCAACAGGTTAATAATCCTTAGCAATGTTATATCAACTTTGTTGATACAGCATTACAATTTATGTATATCCTGATGTTTTCTTTGATTTCTGTTTTAAATAAGCTATATTCTTTCATTTGATGTTTTTGTGCTGTTAAGTGAGACTTGGATGTGGTAAAGTTGAATGTGCAGTTCAGAAAATAACTCCTCATTCCAGGAACTCAAAGTGCCTCATAGAAGAGCCATCACACTCCCTGGGAGGATGACTAGCTGGGAGAACAACCACAGCTGCTGAATATTATCACTGTGCAAAAGTCATACTGGCCCACTAGCCATATGGGCCTGTTGACGTCATTAACTGTTACAGGATAAACAATCAAGAATAGTATGGAGTATACTTTGATTTTTTTTTTTTTTTTAGTCATTAAGGTTAGAGTGGATTTAATTAATATGTGGCCAGTTTTGAAAATTAAAAAAAAAAAATCCAATGTGGACTTAAGTAGCTGAGAGGGAAAGTTGGGATTCTATTAGAGTTCAAAGTGCTTATAGATTGTTAAATCTATGGGGGAGTCTAATTAAGAAGTAAAAAAGAGGGAAGGATAAGGATGAAGAAAAGAAGAAAAGACACAGGAATAACAGGGGCTGTTTATGAAATGTGGCTAAAGAGAACAGATACTATACCCTATAGTATAGTATATACTACTGAAGAATACTATAGCAAATGATTATTTATAAAGCTAGAGAGATAGCTCAGTGGTCAGGAAGAACACTGGCTGCTCTTCCAGAGGAGCCAGGTTTAATTCCCAGTACTCACATGGCAGCTCATCGCCATCTGTAATTACAGTTACAGGGAATCTCACAGGTACAAGCCATACACATGGTGCACAAACATACGTGAGGGCAAAACACCCACACACCTATGTTGGAGTGATATAAAGATTATCCTTGTATATTCAAATGCTGATTCCTGTGCAGGTACAAGGTCTGACTACAAGCCAGACTTTGGCACTGTAATTTTTATGAAGCTTCTGTCTCAAAGTTTTGTAAACATTGTTCTTTTTCATCTTCTGACTGGATAAATAAAGAGCTGACTTGCAGATAGCTGGGCTGGAGACTTAAGGTGGGACTTCCGATCTCAAAGAGGGGATGCGGGGGCGGGGGGGCTCGTTATTGGATAAAGAAGGACAGCCAGGGCAAGACTAAGACGGTAGGTGGCTTAGAAGTAGGCCAGGCCAGAATTGTCAGTTTAGAATTGCCGAGTATCTGCCCGCTATAGTCCTGAAACTTAAAATAAATACAAAGGTCTCCGTGTCATTATTTAGACCTAGGACAGCATAGAAAAAAACCCTTGCATTTTACACACCTAAAATAAAATAGGTTTTTAAAAGATTACCTAATAATAAGCTGGATGGAGAAAAATGAAAAACAGTCCTAAAAATCTAAGTGAGCAATGTACAAATAAAAGCAAAGCCATATAAGACACATATGTGAGAATATAAATTAAGCAATAGAAAATAAGAAATAGGGCTGGAGAGATGGCTCAGAGGTTAAGAACACTAGCTGTTCTTCCAAAGGTCCTGAGTTCGATTCCCAGCAACCACATGGTGGCTCACAACCATCTATAATGAGATCTGGTACCATCTGCTCACATGCAGGCCGAATAGTGTATAAATAAATAGATAGATAGATAGATAGATAGATAGATAGATAGATAGATAGATAGATATAAAATAAAATAAATTTTTTAAAGAAAATAAGAAATAAAGAAGAATAATTTATGGAGTAAATTGCAGGCACAGATGCTCTGAGTTGAAAGGTAAAATTCTCAGATCCCTCTGGCTTCAGCAGTTTCTGTGTGGTGCTGCTTTGTAGACCAGGCTGGCCTCAAACTCACAGAGATCCACCTGTCTCTGCCTCCCGAGTACAGATTGTAAGTTCTTTACTGATGTTCCCTGGACCCTGAACTCTGCTATAGCCTCTTCTGGCCCTGCAGGTCTTGTGTATTTCTTGGTATATACTTTCTTTTGGGGGTGTTGGCTAAGAAGATGGTAACCCACTTTCAACCTTAGGTGTCAAGTGGCCTGGAATTCCATATTGAAATGAATGTGCAGTTAGAGGCAAAATAAACTTGCTCCACACTGGGACAAGGAAGCCCACTGAACATATGCTAAATGGAGCAGATTTTGCATGCTTAGAGATTTTTTTAAAATGCATAACTGATGCCTTCCTATAGTTTACACAATTACAAAATAGCTTCCTTAGAATCAAATAACCTGGAAGGATGCCCTGTGTAGTCTAGGCAATATAGTTGCTTGCAGACACACAAAATATTCTATGCAATACCAGCCTCAAGGTTCCCAGGCATCCTGTCTCTCTAAAGCTAGATGCAGCTAGCATACATGAGTTTTTGTTTTGTTGGGTTTTTTTTAATGTTTTGTTTGTTTTTATTTTGAGACCAGATATCACCATGTACTTCTGGCTATCCTGAAACTCACTATGTAGACGAGACTGGTCTTCCATGGTGGAGTATGTCCTACCTGCATATAGTTTGTAAACAGGTCTGAGTTGAACTCTGTATTGTATGGGACAGCAGCAACTCTAACCTTACACCACTAGGTGGCAGTAGCAACCACCATCTCTCTCCTGTAGCCAACAAAATCAAACATAAAAGTAGTTGTAATCTGGAGCTCAATTCTTTCCCCACCCTCATTCCCTCCTCCATGCCTGCATCCCTGAACCCAAGTCCTCTGAGAAGAATCTCAGCCAAACTGTTGCAGCCCTTCACCAAGAACCCATAGCAAGAACCAGATTCTATGCAACTCTGGAAAGAATATTTATGAAAACAGTATGCACCCTTTCTCTGCCTCCCGGGTGTTGGGACTAAAGGCCTGTGCCACCACCGCCCGGCTGGCGTGGTGAAATTTAATTGTCCCATCACTGCCAATATCAAGTCTTCATTTTAAAATTTTATTTATTTATTTTTATGTACACTGGTGTCCTTGCTGCTTGTTTGTGTATAAGAGGGTATCAGGCCCCCTGGAACTGGAGTTACAGACAGTTGTATATTTAACCTGAGACCTTTGGAAGAGCAGCCATTTCTCTCAACCACTGAGCTATTTCTTCAGACCCCCAGTTTCGAGTCTTCTGTGCACCGTTTCTGGCTAAAATTACGGAAACTGAATTTACCAATAACAGAGTTTTAGCCAGAAAGGGTGCACTCGGGAGGCAGAGGCAGGCAGATCGCTGTGAGTTCCAGGCCAGCCTGGTCTACAAAGCCAAGGCTACACAGAGAAACCCTGTCTCGAAAAACAAAACAAACAAACAAATCACCACGCCTTTAATCCCAGCACTCGGGAGGCAGAGGCAGGTGAGTTGGAGGCCCCTTGGTCTAGAAAGCGAGTCCAGGACATCCAGGGATACAAGAGAAACCTTGTCTCAAACAAACAAAAAACAAAACAAACATTCAAACAATAGCAGTAAGTAGCAAAGGACACAAAATATCACCTTATGTGAATTCTTTACTGTTTGGGACGGCAACTCTGCCCATATACCACTAGGTGGCAGCAATATCTTAGTTGTGAAAACCATAAACCTCTGCGTCTAGAGGTTTCCGTCCTCTTATCAGTCCCCTGTAGCCCCCCTCCCCACCCCTGCCAAGTGTACAGTGGCCGGTGCTCACTAGAAGATCCCTTTGGCCAGGATCATGTAGGTTGTCAGCAGCCAGTCTCCTTTTTTTTCTCTTCAGTCTTCACTAGCTTTCACCTTCCCAGAGCAAGAATTCCCTCCAGGGATAACTTCAAGTAAGGACATCTTTCACTTCGCATGTTGTAATAATATTAAAAGATGATAGCTTTAGTAGGTAGTAGGTTATAAGGGCATGATCTCATTGCCCTTAGAAGATGGGAGGGCGATACTGGGGAGGGGGCGGGGGCGTTGCAGGTTTCCTGCTCTATCACTCACCACCTTAACCCCCTGAGACGGTCTCTCATAGAGCCTGGCTAGGCTGGTAACAGGCAAGTCCTAGCATTCCCCCTCTCTGCTCCACGTAGTCCTAAGACTATAAGGAGCCACACGTGCCTTTTTATGCAGATTCTGGATTTGAATTCAAATACTAATGTTTGCACAGCAGGCTGTCTCAATGCCTCAGCCATCTTCCCAGCCCAAAAGAATGAGAGTATTGCTGCCACCTAGTGTCTAAAGGTCAGGATTGCAGCACTCGCCTAGAATAAAAGGAGGTTTTATGGTGAGGCCCGAGGTAGTCAGTGAGAGACTTTTCCTTGATGAAAATTACAAGCTGGCCGCATAAAAGTGAAAGCAGAGGAAATACAGCTTAATTAACAGCCAGCAAGACACCAGGCAAAGTTCAGAGCAGCAACAAACAAAAGTGGGGGGCAGGGCCTGCAGCCTCCAGGGTCAGTGGCCGACAAAACACACCTCAAAGCTGAACAGCGGGGAGTGGGGGACCTTCAACACATGACTGCCCCTCATTATACAAGAGCACATGAGTGCCATGTGATTGTCTCTCCCTGGCTGGGGCAGAGGGAGGTGCAGGATGTGTGCCCCCACTCTGCACTGACTCCGACATGACAGACCCACAAAAGTTCTTCCCAAATCCTCTCATTTTCCCTCAAGTTCTCCTTTTTTTTAAAATCTCCTCACTAAAACCTGCTTCTGCTTTGCCCATTTCTCCCTTGTCCACATCTTTATCCCTCATGTCAAAGAGACAGTGAACTTGACAGCCACTGTCGAGGGCTGACCGCTGCTGGTCGTTTGGTGACTCGTGGGATGCAGGGAGCCAGCCTGGAGCAAGAACGAGGCTGATGTGTGTGCAAACCCTGGAATCCTCCCTACCCTGGGCCTGCATGTCCCAGCCCTGGTAGCCTTGCAACCCCTCCCTACCGAGCCCACCCTTGAAGTGGTTCACATAGCCTGATGGCCAGGTTACAGGTTAAACTTCCTCTCTCCTTATAAGTTCCTGTCCAGGAAGCACCTCTTCATGCAAATAGGGCATTCCCAGCACCTTGGCCCCAGGCCAAAAGCATCTACTCACTCCCCAAAGGTTTAAATAGCCTTTGTTTCCCCCACCCCACCCCACCCCCAATTAAACAAGCTCTCTCACTGAAGCTGTCTCCCAAAAAGCATTCACTGAGATCCGGTATTGCACCCACCCGCCAGGGCTATGCTCCACTCCCCTCAGTCCTGCCTAGTGAGCAAGAAGCCTGGATACCCAAGGGGAAAACAGATGTGGTGCGGCAGTGACTGTCTGGTACCTAGTTCCAGGAGTCAAGTACAGGTGAGCTGAGAAAAGCCCCACCATTCTCAAAGACCTGCATCTGTGGGTAACTGCTCCATACCTCCCCTCCCCCAATCCCCCAACCCACCCACCCCCCACCCACCCCCACCCCCCACCCCCCCCACCCCCGCTTGCCTTGTGCTTCCATCATGTGGCAGTGAGCCAATCACCAGACCCTGAGCACCGACTTCCAGAAGTATGGGAAACAAATGTGTTCTTCGTGTAAGTTGTCCGTCCTCTAGTATTGTGTTAGAGCAGCACAGAGTAGGTTAGAGGATCTGCAGGTGTGTTCTCACAAGCCCTTGCAGATAGGGACTGGTGATTTGAAATACACAACTTAAAGCCTTTAGAGAGCAGAACCAGAGCAGGACGGCAGTCCCCAGGGGATGATGTATTCAGTGCCCATGCCATTTTCTGCATAGTAAAGAGCAGATAGTAGAGGAAAAAGAAAGGAAACTTCTTAAGGGGCAGCTAGAAGCAAGTCTGGAGGAGGCTTTCCAAGCCCCCAGCATCTCTCTGAATGCCATGGAGCAAAATCTCACTCATTGAAAAGCTCCTGTTGAGGAAGCTGGGGCTTCTGAACTTATTCTTGAAAGGAAAGGTATCACCTCAGGACACCCAAGACCAAGTTCTTAGCGCAAAGGAGGTATATTTGTCCAGGAGGGACAGAGGGCAGGGGTAAGGGACAAAGACAGAGAATAGAGGAAGAGCAAGAAAGGGGACAAAAGAGAGGAGAGAAAGAGGGGAAAGGATATTTGTCCTGGGGCTGGGGACACAAAGGACTGCCTCTGGACAGAGAGGAGACAGACACAGAACATGGAAAAACGCTAGTTTATAAAGGTACAGGGAAAACCCCATGTTAGGATGAAGTGTTTAGTTTTAATTGATCATGTTAATTAAGTGAGCCAAGGAGGGGGGGGCTTTTGATTGCTTGACTTCAATATTTTGATCACTGGATCTTGGTAGTCAGCCAAAAAAGAGAAGAGACCTTGGTGGACAGTTTTAGGGATGACATCTAACAGTTTTCAGCAGGGCACAGGGACCAGGGAGAAGAAGAAGGTCTGCCAGAGCCGTGCTTGCCACGCTTGGACATGGCCACAGTCCCTTCAGCACTTCCAGTCCCTTAGGCCTCTTGCACACCTGCCTCAAAGTTAAAAGGAGATGTGCCTAGATCAATAGCCCAGGAGTGCCAGATCAGAAGCGCGAGTCCCTTCATTCTCATTGGCTCTGACTTTTCCACAGTAAGCTGCCTGCTCTAGGGAAGTCTTCAAGTAAAGAAATCCTTCATTTCTAGTTGGAAAAGCCTGGCCCAAAGTGGCCACAGGAATAGCTTGGCTCCCCAAAGCAAGTCATTCTCATGTCAGCTTGATCTACATTCCAAAAGATATGGTTATGTTCAGCATCAGCCCTGCCTCAGCCTGTAGGTTGGTTGCAGTGTAGGATGTACTTTCCCTTCATGCCCAAGATGTCAGCCAGGTGCATCTGCAATGTCTCTCGCTCACCAAGCAAAGGCCTCTGCTTCCTATGTTGGCCTGCAACTCCTAGCCCTCAGGTTGCTATAGATTACATACATTTGTTTTGTGTCATTGCAACACAACATTGTCACCTACAAGGCTCATGCTCAGAAACCACAAAATAGGGCTATGGAAACAAACAGACAAATTCTCATACTGCAGCTAAGTTTACAGTTACATGTTTGGCCCCATCCATAGCTTGCCTGGGGTGTATGCAGCCCACAGGTCACAGGTTGGAAACTTCTGTTTCCAATTAGACCTACTGAGAAACTACAGTGGGCAGAATCAATTGACATTGGTGGGTTTTCTTTAGTTTGAGACCTAAATCCTTTTTTTCCACTTTTTAAAAAAAATAATTTATTCAGGTTACAATTAAATTATTATCCCATCCCTCCCTCCCTCCCTCCCACTTTCACCCTATTCCCCTCCCCTAGGTCTATGACTGAGGGGGACCTCCTCCCCCACTATATGGGCATAGGCTATCAAGTCTCATCTTCATAGCCTGCTTATTCTTTCTTTGAGAGCCACCAGGCCCCCCCACCAAGGGGAGGTGGTCAAATATAGGGCACCAGAGTTCATGTCAGAGTCAGACCCCCTCTCTCCTCATAATTGTGGAGAATGTCCTGTCCACTGGGTAGGTCAGAGTAGGGGTTCAATGTTTACTACTTGTATTGTCCTTGGTTAGTGCAATAGTTTGAGCAGACCCCCCTGGGCTCTGATCCATCCATCCCGATGTTCTTCTTGTAGGTTTCTAGGACTCTCTGGATCCTTCTATTTCTCTGTCTCCTATATTCTCTTACCTAGAGTCCTTTGGGATGCCCTCACATCTATCCCAATCTCCTGGTAAGTGAAGACTTTCATGGGACATGCCTTTTGGGCTCGTGTCCAATTATAAGTGCATATATACCATGTGAATCTTTCTGCTTCTGGGTTAACTCACTCAGTATGATCATTTCTAGTTCCATCCATTTGTCCACAAATTTCAGGATTTCCTTGTTTTTAATAGCTGAGTAGTATTCCATAGTGTAAATGTACCACAGTTTCTTTATCCATTCTTCAACTGAGGGACATTTAGGCTGTTGCCATGTTCTGGCTATTATGAATAAGGCTGCTATGAACATGGTTGAGCAAATTTTCTTGTTGTGTGCTGGAGCTTCTTCTGGGTATATTCCAAGGAGTGGAATAGCTGGGTCTTGAGGAAGCCTTATTCCCAGTTTTCTGAGATAGCACCAGAGAGATTTCCAAAGTGGTTGTACTAGTTTGCATTCCCACCAGCAATGAAGGAGTGTTCCTCTTTCTCCACATCCTCGCCAGCATGTGGTGTCACTTGAATTTTTGATCTTAGCCATTCTGATTGGTGTAAGATGGAATCTCAGAGTTGTTTTGATTTGCATTTCCCTGATGACTAAGGAGGTTGAGCATTTCTTTAAGTGTTTCTCAGCCAATAGATATTCCTCTGTTGAGAATTCTCTATTTAGTTCTGAGCCCCATTTCTTAATTGGGTTATTGGGTTTAGTGGTGTTTAATTTCTTGGGTTCTTGACATATTTTCAGACCCAAATCCTTGAGCTAGAGTCAGTTGCTTTTCTGATTGTGACAAAACATCTGATGTAAGCAACTTGAGAGAGGGGACTTTTACTTTGGCTCACAGTTCCAGTCCATCAGGGTGGGAGAGGCATGGGAAGAAGAGGAAGAGTTGTGGGCCACCTGTGCCCACGAGAGCACCAGGATCTGCTTAGGCCTTCAGCCAATGACTTTTGCCCACCCTGGATATTCCTACCCCCTCCCCAAAGTTCTATATAAGTCTTAGTCACTGAAAACAAACTTGATCGGCCTCCCCGCAGCTGGTACCAGAAGGTTATTTGCATTCATGCTCATGGGTCACCAAACCCATCTCTGCTCCCTTGTTCTGGTAGGGGTGGTGGTGGTAACAACCCCAGGAATGAAGGAAAGCCACAGAGTAGAGTCTCTTAGTTTAGCTCATTACAAGATTTCACATGAAAATATTCATAAATAATCTAAAAGTATTCTTTGTCATATTTTCCCATTTTAGTTGCTATAAACAAATGCAGAGGGACGCATTTTCCATGATGAGATGCTATGATTCTAACATGTTTATCAGGCAGCAATGCCTATCATGGCCACCAGGTGGTAACCCGCCCCTGTTGACTGGCTGATTTGGCTACCACAGGAAATGGTGACTAGACTTTGAGCTTCTGTTTCCTGCTGTGAAGAATTCCTGGAGCAGTCCAGTGTCTTTAGATTTTTTTCTGGCCCAAAGGTTTTGAAAACAATCTAACAGTACATTTAGTTAAAGGTGGTTCAATTGTCTATCAAATATTTACCAAGTTCCCACAAGGAGTACTGTACAAGGTCTTGGGGCCAAAGTTGTATGAAACGTCAGCTGCCCAGCACATCTGGGCATAAGATGTGTGTGTGTCCTGCAGGGCGTGGGCCTACCAACCCACCTAGAGGAAGATGCTACGAAAGTCCATGGTTTAGTCTTTAACTTTTCCAACTTGAGAAAGGCCTAGAAGAAGGATGTTGTGAACACACAGAATTCAGTTGGATTCCAAATCGACTGTTTAACTTCTTCAGAAATCTCTAGTCACAGAGTAACCAGCTTGTTAAACTTTTCTTGGAACTTTCTCGGCTTTAAATGTAAAAGACTTACATGTCACAAAACTAGAAAATAAGAACGGCTGGCTGGCCACTCTATCTGGAAGTGGCTCCTCTCCCAGTGTAAGGGCATGTCAGTTGGGAATGGATTTTAGGATGACTGTCTGTTCTCTTGTCACTAAGCCTGTCCAGTCATGAGGACAACCAAGCAGGACACTATGTACAGATGTCAGGTGAGCCTAAAGATGCTCTTTGAATGCTGGGCCAACATCCATAGGCAAACCTGAGTCACCAGAGCCTGGAAAATCCCTAGTGGGGAGATGGAAAAAGTTGTCAGGGGACGAGGAGCTGCAGTTAGAGAAAAGGAGAAAAAGCACTGTGGGCAAAGGGAGCTGTCAGCACCAAGGAAACAATGAAATGTAAAAGTTGTCGGAACCAAAAATGCTGTGTGTGACAAGTGAAGAATGAAAGTAGAGGTCAGGGGCCAGAGCAAGGATGGTAGCAGATAAGGTTAAAAGGCAGCGGGTGGGAAGTGAGACTGAGATGTTGGACGTGAGACACTGCTTTAATCCCAGCACTCAGGAGGCAGAGTTCGAGATCAGCCTGGTCTACAGAGTGAGTTCCTGGGCAGTCAGAGCTACATAGTCAGACCTTGTCTCACAAACAAACAAACAAACAAACACCATCCCATCAGTCTGGAGCCATCCATCCTTCAATAACATGGCCCAGCTCTTTTCTGCCCTGAGAAACACACAGTTAGCATGGTGAGACTAGCCATCAAAGTTAGGAGGATTCAGCAAAGGCAGAACACCCGAGCCTGGATAGCTGTCCCTCGAAAGATTCTGCCCAGAAAACTGGGACATGAGGACACAGGGAGACAGGGAAGACAGAAGGAAGCCGGGCCCCAACAGGGTGTGTCCACAACAACCTGTAAACCGATAATGGCCACACTGCAGAGGCTATGCAAGTTTCAAGGTAAACAAGGCTCGGGGATCCGGGGCCAGTTGCCTCAGTATCAGTATGTTTGATCTGGCAAAGACCAGAGTGGGAACAGACGCAGACAACCCGTGACAATGACTCATGGTTCTGCTATTGACATCACCTGAGAAGGGTGGCAGCTGGGGAACAGAGGTGAGCTGCCATCCTAACAGCCCGGCCCCAGCCTGGGCTAACCACAACCTCATACTCCCTTCCTCCCTCAACAGGCTACAGTCCTGTTTCACATAACACTCCTGGGGGCACGGATTTATATATCTAGAACAATAAACCTGACTTTGTTCATTCTGGTCAACCAGAGATAAAGGTGATAAAAGAAACGATTGAGCTGGGAAAGCGGCCTGCTGTGCAAGCACGAAGACCTGAGTTTGGGTTTCCAGCACTCAGTTAAAAAAACAAACAAACACACACACAAACCCTGCCTGTAATGGCACACATCGATAACCCTAGCACTGGGCACACAGAGACAAGTGGATCGCCACAGCTCAGGAACCCACCTGTCTAGCCAGTCAGTGAGCACCAGGTTCAGTGAGGACTGACTCAAAGTTTCAGTGGAGAACAACATAGGACACACAGTGTCAACCTCCAGCCTCTAAATGCAGCTGCGCAGAAAACTCCAGGGTTTCAGCTTTCTTGAGTCACCCATGCTGGGATGGGATTTTGCTGACGCAGCTGCCTTTGAGTCATCCCTGCTCTGGTGAGTAACCCTCACCCATACTCCTGTAAGCAACCCTGGTACATTCATTGATTCACTGTTGGACTTTGGTGTTATCATTACTTTGGTCTGTCGTTGACTCCCTATGTAGGGTGAGCAGACATTTGTTCACATTTCCCTAGGAACAGAGTCTCACACAAGACCTATTAGTGTGGCATGAGAAGGAAGGGGCATCAAGATAAACATATTTTAACAAGTCTGTTGACAAAGATAACTGAAAACCCTTCACTATCTGGGCTACATGTAACACAGAGAGCATGCTCCAGAAAATTCCACAGTATACAAAGCTCCAAAAGGTCAAGAGCTATGTAAATGACCTATAAAGAATAAAGGATCATGAGACTGATGACCAAGCACTTTTGAGTTTATGCTTTTTGTCAGCTCACTAGCCTACTCCCATTTCCAGAAGTATATTAGAACAAATTCTTAATACATTGTCTCTCTTTACTTGTTTTTTGTTTTGTTTTTGTTTTTCGCGATAGGGTTTCTCTGTGTAGCCTTGGCTGTCCTGGACTCACTTTATAAAGCAGGCTGGCCTCGAACTCACAGCGATCCACCTGCCTCTGCCTCCGGAGTTCTGGGATTAAAGGTGTGCACCATCATGTCTGGCTTCTATGTTTACTATTAATGATGTATCTCTAGCACAATTCTTTGTCCTGGGACACAAGAGCCTGCAAGTTTCAGCAGGTGCACCAAGACTGTAATTTGTGCCTGAAGCCATTTGTTATCTGGTGTATTGGCAAAGGCCTAGCTTAAGTGAGAAAAAAATCACCTTCTTAGCTCACAGAGAAAGTACTTGATTCAAAGTAATTTAAAGTATACCACAGTGTTGGCACACTGTAAAGAACATAGTCTAGACTGAACATTCACAGAAACACCCAATCTACACACCAAAGAAGTTGGCTCCTGTTACTTCCTGGCCCAAACTCTTTAAATAAAACCCCCCAGAGTATGATGGGTGCCTCGTACCTTGTCATCTCTCTACTCTAAGTCAGTCTCACAGATTCAAATACCACCTGGGACTTATGGTCGGCAGAATGGCCGTCAAATTCAGAGCCCAAGAGGCAAGGTTGGGTTCCTTTTCTCTACAATGCAGGGAAAGCATACTAATCGGGGCTGGAAGAGATGCGGGTAAAGCCAATCCACAGCACCCAGTGAACCTGGGCACACCGTGACTGGATGACCCCCTGGAGGTCTTGCTGTCCTAACCTGATCCTCTGGGCATGTGCTAATCCAGAGTTAGCTGTGGGCCAACAGCACCAGCACCTCTGCCTTGGAGCTCTCAGAAATGCAGGTTCTTAGAGCCCCCTCCTGCTTATACAGCATCTGCATTGAGCATGCTCCCTGGGTGACTTGTATAACTACTCAACTAGAAAAGCGGTGGTCAGACTGACTTTATGGGTCTGGAGCATTAGTTTCCATTCCTGGAAACAAGAAACCCTTACTTTGGGCTTTGTACCCAGGACTCAGGATCATCACGCCCTCACTCACTATCCCATTGAGGTAGCTTTCTTTCTTTTTTTTTTAATAAATATTTTATTTTATGTATATGATTGCTCTATTTGCATGTACATCTGCAGGCCAGAAGAGGGCAGTATAGATGGTCGTGAGCCACCATGTGGTTGCTGGGAATTGAACTCAGGACCTCTGGAAGACCAGACAGTGCTGTTAACCGCTGAGCCATCTCTCCAGCCCCCCTGAGGTAGGTTCCTATCCCCCCTTTAGCCTGATTAGGACCTCAGGTAGTCATGGTTATAGAACTAGTCCAAGGATTTGCTATTGGTGGGAGGCGTACCATGACTATTAGAATGGTACAATTCCCGAATTACCGTAAGAAAGAAATAACAAAGCAGAGGGATTAGAAAATGTACTGTACCCTCTCTCTAAGTTTCATGCATGGACATTTGGCACAATATCTAGTACATTATGCATGTCCATTAGCACACCACAGAATTGAGTTGGATATTAACAATGTATAATGTTTCTTAATTGGTACAAATGCTTTCAGGCTGGTCATATTCATAAGAACATATTACACAATTGTGACTTGATACTTCTGGGTCAAATGGTGGGGCCCAGTGAAAATGGGGTGAGTTGTATTGTAAAGCAGGTAAACTTTTGGCTTAGTTCCAAGACAGACACAGCCTCCTCCTCCGCTTCTTCATCCTCCTCCTCCTCCTCCTGTTCCTCCTCTTTTTTCTGGGGTATGCTCCTAGAAATACTTGCTAGCTTTGGGTTTAACTGGTTTTCTATTCAAAGTTGACCAGGCCCCATTGAGAGTAAACAGAGGAGTAACCACATACGTACATTTCTTCAAATGTATCTACACGTCTTCCCATCTCTCTAGCATTTATATCATGTGGCCTTTTTGCAGTCCATAGTGAGGTCAGTTTTCATAGGATGATATGCGATAAATAACATCTACAACTTGAATTAGAAAACCTAATACTTCATAATGGGATGAGATGCCTTAGCTGTTAATTGTATAAGATGACTGAGTAATAGCAAAACCAGTCTGAGAGGCTTGACACCAGGTACTATTTAGTGAATTGCTAAATAACACACAGGGCCAGACTCCCCTAAAAGACTTTAGAATTGGTATCTTTTAAGTGAAGACACTGGAAAGAAAGAAAAGGTAGAACTCATAGTGGTAAAAAACAAGAAAGAAATGAAATTTAAGAAATCAGTAGATGGGCTGGAGAGATGGCTCAGAGGTTAAGGGCACCAACTGCTCCTCCAGAGGTCCTGAGTTCAATTCCCAGCAACCACATGGTGGCTCACAACCATCTATAATGTGATCTGATACCCTTGTCTGGCCTGCATGTACATGCAAGCAGAACACTGTATACATAATAATAAATAAATATTTAAAATAAAAAAAATTTTTTTGGTTTTTTGAGACAGGGTCTCTTTGTGTAGCCTTGACTGTCCTGGACTCACTTTGTAGACCAGGCTAGCCTTGAACTCACAGCAATCCGCCTGCCTCTGCTTCCCGAGTGCTGGGATTAAAGGTGTGCGCCACCACACCCAGCTAACATAAAATTTTTAAAAAAGAAATCAGTAGATGGGCTTCATGGAAGTCAGGCTTCTGAGAAGGACAATGGCCCGAGAAGAAAGTCACTTCACAAGACCCAGGAGTCTGATGGGATGTGCTCAACTCCATAGACACCTAAGGAGACAGTCAATCTGGCTAAGGCACCGTAGCCATTTGTTGTCAGACAATAATTTAAGTGTCACTGTGAAGATATTTTCAATAAGATTCATCTTTAAGGCAGTAGATGTTAGGAAAACCAGATTAGCCATAATGTATAGAGGCTTCATGCAGTGGACGGACCTGAAGGGCTGAGACTCCTAGAGGAAAAGAAGAATCTGCTTCCAAACTTTGACTTGACACTAACATCAACTCTTCCCCAGGTTCCTACCTCATTCTGCAGATTTGCAGACTTGCTAGTTTTAATCATGTGGGGGAGGGGCTGAGGAGGAGGGGCCACCAGGTATAAGGCTAGGCATGAAGGCATGGCAACCTGAATTTCAATCCCCAGAAACCATGTAAAATGCCAGATGTAGAGGGACACATCTGTAATTCCAGCACTTACAAGAGGACATTGGAGGCAGAGATGAAAGAATCAGCCAGAAGCTTGTGGGTCAGTTCATGGGCCAGCTACCCTGCAACATGAAATGTATCAAAAGAAGCAAGGAGAAACCTCATAGTGAGAATTTTTTGTATTTTGGTTTCTTTCAAAAAACATACACACACACACACACACACACACACACACACACACACACACACATAGAGCAATATTATAAGAATATGTTTTGGGGGCTGGAGAGATGGCTCAGAGGTTAAGAGCACTGACTGCTCTTCTAAAGGTCATGAGTTCAATTCCCAGCAACCACATGGTGGCTCACAACCATCTACAACGAAATCTGGTGCCCTCTTCCAGCCTGCAGGCAGAATGCTGTATACATAATAAATCTTAAAAAAAAAAAAGAAAGAATATGTTTTCATTTTAATCCCAGGTGTGGGGACGACTTCACAGCAGCTGACTATGATTTGCCTCATGCTCTAGCAGGGGTGTGATTTTGCCAGCTGCAGAAAGTTTCTGCGGTTGCGGGACATTGGGAATTCTGGGAACTTTTCAGAGGACATATAAATGCCAGAGCCCTGATAGGTGCATTGCTTGTAGAAGGAATCTCTTGTATATTGTATGGATACAACATCTGTTAATTAAGAAACCTATGGCCTATGGCTGAGGCAGAAAATAGGTGGGGCATCCGGCAGGCAGAAGGGATTCTGGGATAGAACCAGGTGTAGATTTAGCCTCCAAGATGTAAAGAGGGTGGATGCATGGTGCCTGAGCTCAGGTAACCAGCCACACGGCAGAATGTAAATTAATATAAATGAGTTATTTTATGTTATGAGCTAGTCAGACAAGAGTCTAACTATATGGCCAAGGTATTTGCAAATATTTATCTCAAGTCTCAAGAGTTGTTATTCTGGGAGCTTGGGACAGGGAGGAAAAACCTCCAACAACATTGCTGGTTGGCAGTTGGACGCTGTTGGTTGTGGTTAGTTAAGTAGTCATGCGAAAAGAAATGAAGAAGAAATAAGATATCCTGACAGTGAAGATCGAACTTGCCCCAAGGAACTCATAGCCCCTATTCAGGAGTGAGATGTCTAATGATAACATTGCTCCCTTTCCCCTCTATCCTTTCTTTTCTCTCCTATCAAGTATTAGGGGGTTGGAAAGAAGAACCCACAAAGTAGCAAATGCCAGTTATAAAACCCTGCCTCTGTAAGATGGAAGGTGAACACGCACCCCTGAGAGTTGCCCTCTGACCACAGTGTATCATGGTGCTTGTGTATCTGCACTCACGTACATATGAACACATAAAAAATGGAAATAGCCTAGACATCCATCAACAGAGGAATGTTACTAAAAACATGGAATACATCACAATGGAATTAATTCAGATGTAAAAAAGAGCGAAACTTTCAGAAAAATAGATTAATCTAGAAAGTATAATATTAAGCAAGATGACACTAAATCAGAAAAGAATGCATTATTTTCCCTATGTAAAACTTTTTCCTATGTAAAAGCCTATAGTGTGTACCTATAAACAAGGTACTGTAAGTAAAGCCTAGAAATCTAGACAGGAGAATAAGATAATGTAATGACAGGTGATGGGGAAGACAAAAGGACACATGAGTCACACAAAGAATAAATGATACAGACAGGAGGCTAAAAGGGGCCACCAGCAGTGGGGAGGTTAGGAGGGGAAGCACTACAATTTTGTTCAAAAAATGTCATAATCATATCTAACTCATTATATGATAATCAAAAATAACTATTAAAAATAATAATTGTGGGAAATAATTTTCTACACACACACACACACACACACACATACACACACACACACACACACACTGGCTCTCTCCAGCACACATATTTAGCGTACCAACGTAAAGCCTTGTGTTCTGACACAGAAAGAATGCAGTAAGAAGGAAAGCCATGATGCATGAGCTGTGCCCCACCACTCTCCTGGGCACTACAGTACTGAAATGAGTCTCCCTGCTGGCCAGAGAAGACACAGCCTGGTGCAGTCACCTGGACGGAGCCCATGAATGAGGTCAGGCAGTCAGGCACAGCAGAAGCCTGCTGGGCAGACCATCTGAACTGGGGCATCGGGGACCTCTCCGTACCTTTGTGCCCCAAACTAAAGAAAACAATATCTAGAACCGCAAACAGGCATTGGCTCTACTGTAAGGTCACAGGAACATTTGCAGACGGAAACCTCTAAAAGCACAACACTGTTAAATGCACTACATATTAAGTTCCATAATATTTCTAGTAGTGGGTTTTTTTTTCACTTATGTGAAGATTCTTGCATGTGTATAATGTATCTTGGTCCTATAATCCACTTACTCCCCCACTCCAGCTCCTCCTCCCTCCTCTAGCATATCTATCTCCCTCCCAACTTAATCTCTTTCCTTTACATAATCCACCAGGTCCAGTGAGTAGCGTCCATATGTGCACGTGTGTGGTCATTACTGGGGCATGGGGACCAAAGGCCACAGCCCCAAAGAAGACTTACTGTCTTCTCCAACCTCCACCAACTGCATTAGCTCCCCAGCGAGGGGTGGGGCCTCAGGAGTCTTCCCTGCTCCACGCCTGACAGTTTAACTGGGCTGGCCTTGTGCACTTGGCCACACTGGCTGTGAGCTCATGTGTGTAATGGCCATGTCATGGAACTTTTGAGGTACTTTCTAGTGCGACTTGGATATGCCAGTTCCATTTGCCTGCTCGTCAACTGATTGGCTGACACACTGCTGCAGAAAAGCAAGCTGCCTACAAGCATTTCTTAGCACTGCCTGCATTGTTGAAAAAGAGGAGTTATTTCGTTGTGAAGTTGGCTAGAAATCTAAAATCAAGTTCTCTCTCTCTCTCTCTCTCTCTCTCTCTCTCTCTCTCTCTCTCTCTCTCTCATTCTCTCTCTCTGTGTGTGTGTGTGTGTGTGTGTGTGTGTGTGTGTGTGTGTGTGTGTGAACCAAACTAATGTTTTTCTTGTGACTTCTCAGAGTCTTGAAATCAAATGTGGTTTTGTTTTGTTTTTTTTTTGGGGGGGGGGGGTTACCAGGAGACTCCAAGACTAGAATAGATAGGGTTTCTCAGGCCTATTTGTCCATGGGAGGTGTATAAAAGAGTGGTTTTGTGGACTCAACATTTCATGTAACACATTAATTAATGGCAAAGCAATACTCTTCCAAATATAGTCTTTCAAGCCTGGCTAGTTGGCTCCATTGGTGGGGGGTGCTAGCCACTGAGCTTTATGGCCTGAGACCCACCTGGTAGAAGGAGGACTGACTCCTGCAAGCCACCTCCGACTTCCACACGGATGCCGTGGCATGCATACATGCACGAATGCACACACACACACTGCAAGCCACCTCCGACTTCCACACGGATGCCGTGGCATGCATACACGCACGAATGCACACACACACACTGCAAGCCACCTCCGACTTCCACACGGATGCCGTGGCATGCATACACGCACGAATGCACACACACACGAGTGCACACATGCGCACACACACAGAAATTAATGTTTTTTAGAAGGAGAGTCCTTACCTATTATTGTCCATCCCCAGTTCTTCCTGCTCCGTTTGCTTAGAGAACAAGTCCCTTAGTCTGAGAGTCTCTTTTGTGGCCTGTCCCTCTCCCCAGCTGGATCTCCCACGACCTCTGTTTAGTCATTCTGCCTTTGTAGCAAGTTGGCCATGTCTGGAGCCCAGGTCTCTCTTTCACTAACAGAACATGTTAGCTCCTTTGCTAAGTCACTGACCAGCTTATGTCCCGACATCCTGCTTCGGTGTGTATGACAAGGGCTGTCTGAATATTAAAAAGAAATATGTAGTATGTTCAGTTCTGTGAAAGCCTTACCATCAGCGCTAATTCTAAAAGCCACAGATGGGGTTGTACATCTAAAAGGTTTTCCTGAAGTTTCTTTCTTCTGGTGTCGGTTAATTATACGTCTTGGTTATACAGAAGACCAAGTATAGATTCCTCCTTCAACCATCAAAGTAAATATAAACCAAATGGCAACAACCAAAAAGTGAGGCTAAGGATGTAGCTCAGTTGACTGAGTACTTGTCTAGCAGGCTTGAAGCCTCCGGTTCAAGTCCCCCAGCTGCATTAACCAAGCATGGTGGCACACACCTGCAATTCTAGGACTACAGAGGTGAAGGTGGGAAAGAACCAACGCAGAAGACTAGGCGCCCACACCCTCAGCATACACTGAGAAAAGCACCCAAATGCTTGTGCAGAGTGGTGTGATGTGGCCGGGGCCGAGGAGGCATGTCAGCTGGCTGTGACTATCAGCAGACACTCTTTCATTTGCCACATGTTAAGTGCCTCACGATTTCCTCCCAGAGAGATTTTCATCTCTCACCAAGAAACTCTTAGCCCCCTTTGAGGTCTACCCTCTTGGCGGAGCAGCTCCTACGTACCAGGAGAGCTTTGGCAAGTTGTCAGGAATGTGGGGGGCCAGCATTGTGTATAAAAATACCCTTCCTTGGGGGTCTAACAGTAGAGTTTTCCTATTAAACAGCAGTTCCCAATCTCCAAACTAGCAAAGAGGGGTGACTCTCAGGGAAAGTGGTCAAGGGGAAGGGAAGTATATTGCCTTCAGCATCTCTCCCACACCACTTTCCCAGCTCTGCCCGTCCTTCCAGGATAAACGGAAAACAATGCAGCCTTTCTCTAGCCCCACCCAGAAGCAACGGGGGCCACAGCCCCACCTCTGTGGCATTCCAGAAAAACTCGTCCCAGGCCCTGTTAAATGAATGGAACAGAAGTGAGGTGACTGTTACCATGCTGAAAACACAACTCCTCAGCCAATCAGGAGGCAGACTGAGCCGGTGGGTGTACTTTTCCTGCCTCTGAGTCAAAGGAAAGCTGCCTTTCAAGTGACTAGGGGAGTCTAGGAGCTGCAGACTGCGAAGGACAGGAAAGTGTGGGGATATGTGTACAAGACCAGCACAAAGGACAGTCTGTGTTTCCTCACACAGACCAGAGGTCATCCACGTCAGTTCAGCCTCTGTCTGGCCACTTCCCTCTGATCGTGGCTGGCGCTGAGGTGCTGAGTGTGGGGACGGGAGTGACCTTCTTTACTGTACTCTCTCTTTTCCTGGAGCCTCTACACTCAATGTTAGAGAAGGGTGGAGGCTCCTATTCTCATTCCAGAACAAGTCCAGGCAACTATGGTTCATGCTAGTCACACATTTACCGGATCAAATATTTAATGAGTGTATACTACGTGACAGGTGGTAGATGGGGACCTAGAACCCCCAACTCATCTACTCCTTCATCTTCTTGAAACAGGATGTAGACTATACCACAAGAAAACTCTGAGGCAATGGGAGGTTTGATCTCCGGTACCACATAGCTCAGGTGTAATGGTGCGGGCTGCAATCCCAGCTCTCAGGAGGTGGAAGCAGAAAGATCAGCGAATTCAACGTCAGCGCACGCGCGCGTGTGTGTGTGTGTGTGTGTGTGTGTGTGTGTAGTGGGCCACCATCGTTTTCTTTTTAAATTTGTTATTTTATTATATATACTAATATATATTAATATTATATATTATATATTTATTGCACACACAAGTGTGTGTGTGTGTGTGTGTGTGTGTGTGTGTGTGTGTGTTGCCTGCATGTATGTCTGTGCACCACATGCCTGCCCTGTGTCTGGCACTCCCAGAAGTCAGAAGAGGGCATCTGATTCCTTGGGACAGCAATTATAAATGGTTGTGAGTTGCCACGTGGGTGCTGAGCATTGAACTCAGGTCCCCTGGAAGAGCAGCCAGTTCTCTTCCCCACTGAGCCATCTCTCTCGTCATAGCCACCTTCACACTGCCTCCCTATAGGAAGCCGCTCTTCTTCCCCCCTCTGTACGTGGTCATGAGAGAACCGTGATCAAGGGGTCTTCCCCTCCCCTCGCTCAGAATACACCCACAACCCAAGCTAGGCCAATTCCCCTCCCTGGAGTACTTCTGAGGAGACTGTCTACTAGTTCCTGCTTCCTAGAGTCCCTCAAAGCAGACCTGATTCCTGTACTTCCTGTTTAGCATTGACATCTGTTTTTCTGTTACTATAGTCACCCCCAAGACTAAATACTTTATAAAGAAAAGCAGTATGATAAGCTTACAGTTCTGCAGGTTCAAGAGCATGGATGACCTCAGTGTCTGTTCAAGGTCATTATGTTGGTATGGGAGTATGAGAAGGTGATATCACAACACCAGATGGAAGCCAGATAGTACATCACGGGGTCAGGCTGAGACTTTTATAACAATACACTCTTGTGGGAAATAACTCCCTTATTGGGAGCAGTGCCAATAACAACCACTACTAACTGGGGCTGGAGAGATAGTTCAGCAGTTAAGAGCCCTGGTTGCTCTTCAAGAGAGAAGACCTGAGTTCGATTCCTAGCACCCACATGGAGGCTCACAACCATCCAGAAATCTATTTCCAGGGCATCTGATGTCTTCTGGATGCTGCAAGCACTGTGTGTAGGTAATACACAAACTTGCACTCAGGACCACACACATATACAGAAAAAAAATTTTTTAGAGGATCTTCTACTAGTCCTACCTCTTAAAAGTCCCACCATTCAATAGTCAGGCTTACAACGCTGGGATTCTTGAGAAAGTATGCTACATGCAAACCATAGTGTTCTCCCTTTAATTCTGTGCTGTATCTACATCCTTGCAATAGTCTTAATTTTTTTTTTCTCTAAAAATTGTTAAAGCTGGTTTATGTGGTTCGCCACAGAAGAGTGTTGACTAACATTTGCTGAAGCCTTGTAGAAAACTATCCCAAAATAGCATAATTTCCACAAGGCGTAGAACTACGACCCCTTCCTGAAAGACAATCCTATTGTCTCTGATTGCAATCACCTCCTCCAGCTTTCAAAAGATTTTGGGGACCCTGACAGGATAGTGCTGCGTCAGCTCAAAAGGACCTAGAATAGTGAGCACACTTGCTGGTGTATCTGAGAGGATATTTTCAGAAAGAATTAACAAGAAGGGAAATCTCTCTGTTGATGTGGGTGGTACTATCCTACAAACTGGAGTCCCAGGCAGTTTTTTTAAAAATGGAGGAAAAGGAAAAGCCAGTGGTGTAGGCACAGGAAAGAGTCTGCTCTGCTCTCCCTGCCATGGTAGACCACATCTTTCCTCCCTTAGACTTCTCTTAGGCATTTGGTCACAGTACTGTGAATCAGACCCATGTACTTTTGTCTGCTTACGTTTAGTCAGCTCCAGGCTCAAGCATCCGGGCAGCTCATATCCCCAGGTTCCCTGTGGCAACGGTGTCTCTACTTCATGGTTTGCCTCAGCTCAGTTTGCCTCACACAGGATGTCCTCTGGGAATCACTGCATTTATACCTGGCCTGCACTGACCCGCAACACCACTGTGTAGGTCAGGATTTGTTTTAGCACTTTGGGACATCGCTCTGGGAGCAGTGTTTCTGATTGGAGGAACGCATGATGTAGGACAAAGTTCTAAAGGAGACTAAGGGAGGCAAATCCTCACAGGACCAAAACCACTTCACACAGCGGGAGACAAGAAAAATCAGGGACTGCAAGAGATGACTCAGTGGGTAGGAACATTCACTGGGCAAGTGCAAAACAGAATCTGGATCCTAGATCCCTTAAAAAAAAAAATGCTTGTGTAGCTGCATGCATGCCTGTAACCCCAGCACTGTGGAGGGCAGAAATAGGAGAAGCACCGGGGCTTCCTGATTGCCATCCTAGCTCCAGATTCAGTGAGAGACTGTGTGTGCCTCAGGGGAATGCTATGGAGCACAATAGAGCTGGGCACCAGATGTCCTCTGGCCTCTGCACATCCATATGCATATACACAAGTTTAACAAAAGAAAATGATGTGACTTAGTCACGGTTCTATGCTGTGATAAAACACCAAAGCAATTTACAGAAGAAAGTTGCAGGGGCTTAAAGTTTCTGAGGGTCAGAATGCCTCGCCAGCCACCGCAGGGAGCAAGGCGTGACAAGCAGGTGTGACACTGGAAGCTGAGAGCTGACATCTTGACCTGAGTCCTTTGTGCATGGTTCTACTGTTCTTTGCAAACTAACTTACTTTGTTTGTTTTTTCTGTCTTTCTTTTTCCTTTAAGGAGGTTATCCCAAGACTCCCTGGTGTATTTCTTGTTCAAATGTAGAATGAGTGGTTCCTGTATGAAATCTTTACTACTAAGAGAAAATTAGTAGTTAGCATGTAAAACATTGGTGTTCATTAATGTTATTTTTACAAAACTTTGTTTGTTGCTCTTAGTTTCTCTCTTAACCCAGCTATCACCAGAAAATTGAAACTCTTACACTTGTTTAATAATATACTTCACAACACAGTAACTGAGCAGTTATTACTTCTGCTTAGCCCTCTAAGCTAATCTGTTTTCCTCCCATCATACATGCCAGAGATACTTGCACTTCGTAACCTTCCCGATCCAGCTCCTTCCTCTGATGCCTCTTGGTCCTCCCCTGTGGCCCAATAACCTGCTTCCTCCTCTAACTCCTCCTCCCCTGGCTGGCAGAAAGTCCACCCTATTCTCTCACCTGCTCATCGATTGGCTGTAAGCGGCTTTACTGGCATACCAGGGGACAACTGGGGAGCAGTGTTTACACAACAGTGAGACAGGAGATTCTCAGAACAAGGATTGCAACCAGATAATGGTGGCTACAAAAATCAACATTTGAATTACACAGTAACCTTACACTTACATGTCCCCCTTTAGTCTAATAAAAAGCTCTTTTTCTTACTATAAAAAACTATATGTAGTAATAATTATAAAAATTATTAGGTAAGATTTACATTTGTATATTTGGCACCCTTGGATAAAGTATTCTACTATCTATCAAGTATTCTACTTTCTATTATCCTAAACAATTTTTTTTTTGAAACAGGGTTTCTCTGTGTAGCCTTGACTGTCCCGGACTCACTTTGTAGACCAGGCTGGCCTTGAACTCACAGCGTTCCACCTGCCTCTGCCTCCCGAGTGCTGGGATTAAAGGCGTGTGCCACCACGCCCGGCTCATCCTAAACAATTTAACAGTGAGACTATAACTGTTTAATCTTCAACCCCATCAGTGACTTAAGAAGGAATAAATAAATAATACCTAAATATGTATGAAGTGCAGGCAAGCAGCTTCCCAAAGTATAGACATAACAGAGAGATTTGGCTACCTGGACAGTCTCCAAAAATTCTTCCATAATACTGGAGCATCAGGTGTTAAAGCACTTAATCTTAGCCAGGTAGTGATGGCACATGCCTTAAATCCCAGCACTTAGAAGGCAGAGGTAGGTGGATCTCTGTGAATTTGAGGCCAGTCTGGTTTACTGAGCAAGTTCCATTCCAGATAGAGCTACACAGAGAAACCTTTGAAAGGTTTATTAAAAGGGGGTGATAACAAAATAAGTGACATTTAACATTATACAAAATGCAGGAAAATCATAAATATTTGCCTTAGCTGAATTTTTGTAAGGAGGCTCAGGAAGTGTCCCAAGAAATTAACTACATCAAACTCTCTAGGAGTGGGGTCCAAGCATTGCATTTTATAAAGCCCCTTTGCAAATCCATCTGCAGCCAAGACTGAATCTCACCCCATAAAGGTTAAAGAAGATGTCATTTCTCTCTCCTCAAGTTCACCAGGGCTGACACTGAGTGGGACACTGGTAGATTCATCTGTTCATTAATTTAAAAAAAAACCTAAACATTTACATTATTTTCTTAAATACACTTTCTTCAACACGATGTCATATTTCCTTTTCCTTCTTTCTGCACACACATCCAGCTGTGTTTGTGAGTTCTGTGCTGTGTAATGCTGCACACACATCAAGCTGTGTTTGTGAGTTCTGTGCTGGGTAATGCTTTGTCTCCACTCCATCAAACTGTAAGCCACAGTTTAGATTCCCGCCTTCCTTAATTTCTTTCTCCCAGTTTACGCTTTTGCTCTCAAGCCCTGCATCCCGTTCTGATCTCGCCCCACTTTCTTTACTTGCTATTCCAGCAGACTGCAGCTCTCACCTGAACAAAATACTTCAACAACGACGTTGAGCATCAGTGTCCTGAGAGAGGGATGTGCCAGTCATGTCCTGGGGGAGCCCCCATTTCCTCATGTTGTTGTGCAGTGCTGTGTGGGGCTTAGTGAGGCATGCCAGTTGATTGCAGGGAGGAAGCCTTCTCGGGTTCTCTGAAAAGAGGCAGGATGTTATGGGGTTAGCTGCTGGCTGACTGGAAGTGTATTAAAGGCAAAACACTCATGGCCTGGCAGGGGATGAAAAGATCAGAGCTCCTTGGCCTCCCGCGAGGCAGGCCCCGAGGACCCAGTTAGGAAGGCGCAGCACCTGCCTTAAGGAAATCACAGTCTTAGAGGAAGCAGGTAATTAAGCAGGTGAGTCAGATGCCTCATGGTAAGTGCTTGCTAGAGATGAGCAGAGTTGTATGGAAGCCAAGAAAAGAGCTACCACTGGTAGGTGGGGCTGCAGGCAAGGAAGCCTCCCACCAGGAAAGTACCATGAAGGTGCCGTGAGGGCTCTGGTTTGTTGCAATAAACAGAAGAATTCAGTGTAAGAAGTGGAAATGAATTAAGAAAAGATGCTGAAGGTAAATAAAAACACCTGCAGAAAGTGTTCTGCTTGTTTGCTAAATTGGAGGGAGCTAAGAAAGAGATTAAACATGTACTAACTCCCTTGTTTCCAGTAGTGCTATCCTGGCCTGAAAATACCGAAAGGGTGTTATGCTGAAGTCAGCACTCTGCCCACGCACAGGAACAAGTGGACACAAGGCCCCCATCTTTAGGAGAACTGGCCTCTACCCCCCACCCCAATTTATTGGTGAAAGTCACTTGAACATTGAAACCCTTGAAAGATCCTTCTGTTGGGGTGTGCCTTTGCAGCCTATTTTCTTCTTTATCATTTCTATTTTTGAATATTGTATGAGGGGAGCAGAATACTGAAGGAATGCAGGTGAGGTATTCATTCAAGTACCAATGCCTCTATTATGTGTCTCCAAGGGTGAGCATCTTTTCTGAGTTGAAATCCCAGTTCCTAACCTGTCAGATGCACTGTAAGCATGTAAATATTTGTTAAGGAAAGAATGTATGAAACAAGGGCTAGGGATGTAGCTAAGTGGCAGGGAAGCTGTTAGCCTAGTAAGTTCAAAGTTCTGACTTTGATCTCTAGCAACACACACACACACACACACACACACACACACACACACACACACACGAAAGAAAGACCTGAGGTTGGCAGATGACACTAGGGTTAGTTGGAAAGAGAGAAACTTTAGAAAGTAGACAGAAACAGTCCAGAGTCCTTCAACAGGGCTCAGCTCCCTGCAGAGTGAGTTCAAGCTTAAGATAGAAAGCTTGCAAGATACTTTCAGTACCAGATTTGCAGATGAGAGCAAAAGGGGGTGGGTGGGAGGTGAGAACAGAGGGAGGGAGGGAGGGAGGGAGGGAGGGAAGAAGGGAAGGAGGGAAGGAGAGACAGACCCAGAGAGCCCATGGCAGCTGCATATGCTGGCAAAGACCAAAGGCAAAACAACAACAAAAAGAAAACAGAAATTCAAAATGTATACCCCACCCGAACAACATGCCACTGAGTAGATTTACAGTCCACCCAGACAGTAATCTTTGGGTCCATACACCATTAATGTATCAGGAAATCATCTCCTCCCAGCTGTTGACCAGACTAACTTCCAGAAGCTATTTTTAAAAGACTATTGCTATGTAATTGGCAAGGTGGCTCTAGAGGCAAAGGTGCCTCCTTTCATTACGCTGTGAACAGAGGACATGTGTCAAGGGACTGTTTGCTGAGCGCTGGCACACAGAAAACTGACTGAGAATATGTAGCTGAGCTACAGACAGGATTTAGAGTTCACATTTCCTGAAAGAAGAAAGGGCAGTACCAAGTGTTTAAAGATGCTGGTTTCCAGGGCAAGTCAGTGAAAAGCTTCCTGGCAGCCCTTCTAGTACCCAAAACACCTCTGGCTACAAATCCTAGGGGCCAGCACACAAACAATACCCTATAGCTGCTGAGCAAACAGCGCAAAGGTCAACACAGGAAATGAAATATCACAAAGGTTTTGCTCTAGTCAGAAGCCACCAACACAAATAGCAAGAGAAGGAAACGCAAGATGGTGCTGAGACAGGATCTGCACCTGTGCTCATGTGAGTGCCAGCGCAGACAGACACTATTCAATACCTAATTTTAATATTGCAGACCACTTTGTCATGCACTGTGCGCTCTCTCTCTCTCTCTCTTTATGATTCCTCTCCCAAAGTTTGGACCTGGATCCAGAATTTCTCTGATGGCCTCTTGAGTGTTAGGCTTAGCTTGTATGATCACATTTCTTTCTTTTCTAGTTATGTTTTCTTTTTCTTATTTTTTTCTCTGCTGATCTAATGACTAGTCTCACTAAGATTTTTTTCTGATTTCTACACTTAGTAACAAATATCTGTTTTGTTTTGCTTTTTGAGACAGGTCTCTCTACATAGTTCTTGAATTCACTATATAGACCAGGCTGGCCTCGAACTCACAGTAATCTGGTTAAGAGCACTGGCTGCTTTTCCTAGAACCCATGTAGTGGCTCACACTGTTTATGACTCTAGTTCTAGGGGATCAGATGCCCTTTTCTGGTTTCCACGGGAACATGGCACACATGTGGTATATATACATATAGATGCAGACAAAATAGCCATACATATAAAATAAAATAATAAAATATAAAGTTATTGGAGTTGAAGAGGTGATTATTTTCAAGTAACTATTACTGTGCTTTTTTTTTTTCCTTTGTTCTTTCTTTGTTTTTGGTTTTTTGAGACACAGTCTCACTTTGGAGATCTGGCTGTCCTGGAACTGACTATGTAGACCAGGCTGACCTTGAACTCACAGAAATCTGCCCTCCTCTGCCTTCCCAGTGCTGGGATTAAAGGTGTGGAGCCACCATGCCACTGTGTATTTTCATAGCAGCCCTATTCATTAGCTTTGCTTGCTTTTGAAGTTAGTTTTTCTATTCCTGAAGTGGTGCAAGAGAGTGTTCCTGATGCCTGAGCACGTGGTCTGTTGGCTCATCTACTGAGCTACATTTTCAGTCCAGCAAGGGAGATTTATACCTCAATCCTACCACAACCTAATATCACTCGAACAGTGCAAATACTTCAACTGAGAGAATGCAGATTGTCAACAAATGTCAACCAAAACCAAACAGCATGTCTTATAGCAAAAATGCAAGAAAACTGAAATTTAAGGCAACATAACTCTTCCAAAAACTAACCATTTCATAGCAATTAGAATGAATTAGATAAGATCCCAAAGATTGAAAAAGAATGATCATAAGAATTTTCAACACGAAAGGAAATGAATTAGTGAGGTGGCGTTAGTGCACACCTTTAACCCTAGCATTGGAGAGGCAGAGGCAGAGGCGGAGGCAGGTGGATCTCTGTGAGATCGAGGCCAGTCTGTACTACAGAACCAGCTTCAGGACAGCTAGGGCTACATAGAGAAACCCTGTCTTGAAATACCCTCACAAAGGAAACAAGTTAATCCCTGGACTGTCTCAAAGAGATTATAAATAAAAGGCTAAGTAAAGTAAAGAAGCCAGCACAGGATATAAAGAGAAATTCTATAATATATTAGAAATAATGAAAAAAGTCAAACAGATTTTAAATCAAACCCTTCAACAATCACATAAAAAAGCTAAAATAAAAATGAACTAAACTCAGTGGAATACCCCTTACCAATAGAATGTCTCAAAAGCAGTACAGACTATTAAAATTTGAAGACAAGGTAGAGAAATTCAGACAATGATGAATATTAAGTAATAAGAAAGCATGAACAGTGACTGGAAAATGGGCTCACTGGTTAAGAGTTCTTACTGCTCTTCCAGAGGACCCAGGCTTAATACATAACACCCATATCAGACAGCATATAATCATCTGTAAATCCTGTTTACACATACACACTTGAAATAAAATATGAACAAAACACACAAGATTTATGAAACTCATTTTATGAAGCCTGGGCATAGAAGAATAAGAAATATAAGCTAAAGGGATAGAAAATAATTTTGATAAAATCATAACAAAATTTTCTGAATCTAGGGAAAGAGATGGTTATCTAGATATAGAAGGAATTGAAAACACCAAATAGACAAAACTAGAAAAGAATAGCCCCTATGTTATACTACAGTTAAAATAGTAAACATATAAAGAATAATGTTCAAAGCTGCAAAAGAAAGCACCAAGTCATATATAAAGGTAAACCTAGAAGAAAAACAGCAGCTTTCTGGAAAAAAAAAAAAAACCACAAAACAACAAAACAAAAACAAGTTCTAAAATCCAGGAGGGAAAGGAATGGTAGGAATGTTGTATTTCAGTCTCTGACTCAGATTACTGTATCCAGAAAAAATACCCTTCATAATTGAAGAACACAAAAACTTCTCATGATAAATATAAACTAATGAGCTTTGTGATGACCACAGAGGGTATTTGAAAGAATCCTGTACATTCAAGAAAAAGGTAAGGACATCCACTGCGCCACAGAAAGAACAGGCTCACTAGGCCAGAAAATAAACACACGAGGACTCGGAGCATGACATACATTACACAAACAGCAAAATGCCAGAACTAATAGACACCTTCCAATAACAAACTCTGAACATTAATGGTCTAGATTCTCTAGTAAAAATATCATAATGGATTAGATTTTAAACAGGACCTTTTTTTTTTTAGTTGCCTGCAAGAAACACACCAATAGCAGGGATGAAAGGATGGAAACAATCCAAGGAAATGAAAATAAGGAATAAGCAGATGTCACAACACTCATGTCTCACAACATGGGCATCAAGCTCAATTAGACAAGACAAGGAAAGGTGCTATACATTGATTAAAGGACCAGTCCATTAGTGCTGGTGCATGCCTTTAATTCCAGCACTCAGGGAGGTAGAGGCAGGCAGATCTCTGTGAGTGGTCTACAAAGCAAGTCCAGGACAGCCAAGGATACACAGAGAAACGCTGTCTCAAAAAAATCAAGAATATATTACAATAGGAAACATATGGGTCAAACATCCACATGCCTAGTTTCACAACTAAATACACTAGAAATAAATACATATATTGACTTTAACACAAGTAACTTCAATATCCCAGTTGCATCAATAAGTGGGCCATTCAGACAAAAATCAATGAAGAAATGCCAAAATTACATGATATTATAGATCAAATCGACTCAACAGAACATACATTCTTCTCAGTAGCCCCATAGATTTTTCTAAAATAGACCACATTTTAGGACACAAAACAAGCTGTAATGAATATAAGAAAATTTAAGTAACTTAATATCTTTTGTGTGTTTATCATGGAATGAAACTATAAATCAACAGCAAGAGGAATCATAGAAAATAAAAATAATATTGCTGTGAACATTTGCACAGACATATTTTTACATCTTTTGGGTACATACATAACAAAAGAATTACTGCATTGTGTAATAACTCTATTTTTAACATTTTGGAGAAATGTCCAAGGTGTTTTCCAAAGTATTTGCACAAGTTCATATCCTCAACTGTGTATAAGGGAGCTGAGTTTAATCTGTTTGTTTGTTTGTTTTCTTTTGATTTTCTGTTACTGGTTCTGTGTATCCACAATATGACTTGATTTTGGTTCAGATTCTAGCAACAGTTTGTGTAAATTGTCAATATCCTATGTGATGTTTCTTTTTTCTAAGAGGTGTTTGTTTGTTTGCTAGCTTGTTTCCCTGATCCATTTGGGGAATTTGGTATGCTGAGGCTTTTCAAGTTTCTGAGACCAATTTATTAACCCTTTGCCCTTGCTCTTAACAGCTGTGTTACTTATTACTACCTAGTTGTTTTGCTTTTTCTGATAATAAAATTGTGTAGATCTTCTCTACAAAGAGAAGAGGAGAGACAGTGTAGAAATGTGGCACAGGAAACTATCCCTGATCCAAGCGACCACTGAGACACCCTGGAAGGAGTGACCTCAGCATCTACCTGGTAATTAAAGCATACGCGAGAACAGGAGTGGGGCCTCTCCAAAGTGAGCTGGGCTTCCCATCTCCTCATGGTGACTGTGCATAGGATGCTTGGTGCTTCCTGGGATGTCATAGCTCATGGGTCTCTAGGGGTCTCTGCCTCTGTCCTGCCTTTTCCAGATTATAGGGTGGTGCCAGACGTGCCTTGGATGAGATCACCACCTGATAACATGAAACCAGGAGCCACTCGTGTTGTACAAATGGACTTTCAGAATCCTGGTATAAGATGTCAAAGAGGGCGTGTGGTAAGACATTAGCAATATCCTGTAAGCGAAGAGCGGCAGATGGTCCCTGAGCACACAGCCAGTCACTTGGCAATTCCAGGGATGATCCTCTCCTCCGCATTACTGAAGGAATAAATTACTCCTCCCCCTCTTCAAATGAAAGATTAAAGCAATGAAGATCCAGGAAAACTTCTAGTGGCTCCCTCAGAGCTGTGCACATTCCAGTGTTTGTATTGTTTCAAGGTCCAGAGACCCTGAACTTGGCTGCATTGTTTGTTGTTGCTGTTGTATGAAGTCTTGTTCTTATATTATTATTTATTCTTTCAGAATTTCATACACAACTGCAGTGGATTTTTATTATAACCGCATAATTTTATATCACCTTTTTAAATTTTTTATTTATTTGTTTGTTTTTGGTTTTTCAAGACAAGGTTTCTCTGTCTAGCCTTGGCTGTCCTGGACTTCTTTTGTAGACGAAGCTGGCCTCGAACCACAGAGATCCACCTGCCTCTGCTTACCTGAGGGCTGGGATTACAGGTGTGCAGCACCGCACTCAGATCATCCTTTTTTTACTTTTTATTTTTTAACCCTCTGAGTCCAGTGAGTCTAATTAGTGTTGCCTGGGCTGCAGTTTCCGTCTCTTTAGAACCACTCAGGCTTGATTATAAGGAAAGTTGAAACAAAAAAAGACTTTGTCATCACAATGCGAAACTCTGGCACCACGAGATAGCCTGTCATGCAATTTATAAATGAGGTAGGGAAATAACCCTCTTTCTGTGGGAGAATTTAGACTATGAAAAAATCCAAGACTGTGGGCTAGAGGGTTGGCGCAATGGTTAAAACACGCCCTGCATGTGCAGAGGATCCCGGCACCCACGTGGCTTCTCCTGACCATCTCTAATCCTAGTTCCAGTGGGTCTGATGCCCTCTGCCGGCTTCTATGGACACCACATACATGTGCATCCTTTCAGGCAAAACACTAATATATATAAATAAAAACAAATAAATCAGTTTTTTTTTAATCCTCAAAAACTAAACTTCGATTCTTGGAGCAGAGCATATATGAGTGGACACAAACACATGAGTACATGTATGCTGGCATTGGCTGCTGTGTTTATATGTGCAGACCTACAGCTCTCCCATCTAAAGAGCCATTTAAGAGGAATAGAATAGATAGTCCATTTTGGTCCAGGATTTGACTGGGCTGTGTAAATTCAGTTGACAGTTACTAGTGACTCTTCCACTGTCCACGGTGAAGAGACAGAGACACAGCTCTACACTGTCACCCTCTGTGAGTAGCTCCCTTAATCTTTCCAAACCCCAACTCAGGCAAAACACAGGATTTATGACTATAACACAGGAAAGAACTTTGGGAGGAGCCACTGTGAAGCAGAGTTGGGGTCTTATGAGAAACAGCTACAAAAGGTAATGAAGAAAATGATTAAAGCATAAGAGAGAACAGGAGTGGGGCCTCTCCAAGATGAGCTGGGCTTTCCGTCTCCTTATGGTGACTGCGTGTAGGATGCTTGGCGCTTCCTGGGATATCGTAGCTCATGGGTCTCTAGGGGATTTGTCTCTCCTCTGCCTCTGTTCCCCCTTTTCCATAATAGAGATTATAGGGTGGTGCTAGATGTGCCTTGGATGAGATCACCTCCTGATAACATGAAACCAGGAGCCACTCATGTTGCACAAAAGGTTTATGACACGTTTTGGGTGTTTTTGTTTCTTTGTTTGGTTGTTTGGTTGGTTTCGTTTTGTTTTTCAGTTAATGGGGTTTCTGGTGAGATGCCTAGAAAATTGCAAGTTTATAGCTGGGAGAGGAGTGGGATTCTTGCTGTCTCAGCTGACTAAAGGTTTCACCCAGTGCCCTGGCGTGGAGGGCAAAACTATTGTGATGGATGAATGTCACACCCTCTCCCTGGTTGTAATACTCATTGCCAGAGTGTCCATCACACACCAGTGAGGCATGGATAATAGTGTGTGCAAGGTTCTCTCCTTCCTGACTGTTGGACCTGTGTGAGATCCTTAGTTTGGCTGCTTTGGTATAATCAAAAAGCAGAGATCTGAACTTGAACTGCGCTGTGTGGCTATGCATGTGTGGCAGGTGTGCCCCCTCTCATTTCTGATGTGAGATCTTGCTGGAGGAAGCCCACATTTTTGAACATGAGAGATGAGCATGTGTACCTAGACCCATATTGTTGTGGAAAACAGGCCCAGCTAACATGCAGAATAGCTAAGAAAGAATAGACTTTTACTGGTAAGCCACAGAGTTCTAAGGCAGATTATCAGATAAAAGTAATTGTATCAGTAGCAAAGACTGTGTGTCCTGGTGTAAAACCAATAAGTTACCATACTGAAACAGAGGAGCATGTGTCAGGCGAGCAGGCATGAGACAGGGGTGCATCAGAGTCACTCTTATAGTGAGGTTAATTTGGGGGGGTTCTTTTTGCCTTAATTACACCAACCTGATAGCACTTGATCTGCATGTAGAGCCTTGCATGAGAATCAAGCCTAGGCTGGAGCTGACCATAGACAGCCACCTTTGCCCCAGGACTGCTGAGTAGGGCTTCTGTCTGATGACCACTATGAAAGATTACAACCCACAGTCAAACCAAAGCGGCTAAGATGAACTTATAATATCAGGAAATAATTTTCTAGTTCATTACAAAATGGATAGTTAGACATTGGGGTGAGGAGAATACCAGCAACATTTCAATGGAAAGACTATGGTAAAAGACACACACACACACACACACACACACACACACACACACACACACACGCACACATGCACACACTGCCACCCTTTATTTTAGAGACTAGTCTTCTGATCTTGAATTTGCGATCCTCTTACCTCAGCTTCCCAGGTACTAGGATACAAGCATACTATCACACTTAGCTACCAATAATCTTTTTAAAGGTCGAAACAGCTTCCCCAAAACAGACTTTACTGAATCTGACCCTCCTGAATTATCACTTGCATCTTCACCATCCAAATATAACCTCTCATGGTTAAGAAAGGTGCATCCTGCTGAAGACACTATGTGCTTCAGACACAGGACTAGGAGGATTCAAAACAAACCTGACCCGAAAGCCTCCTCCCTGAAGACCAGCTTGCATAGTACTGGAAGGAGCTATTCAAGCTGCCAAGTGAGGGCTAAGCCTACTACAGCCACTTTCCTAAGTGGGCTCCAGGGCATACAGCATTCTCTTCTGGCCCCTACAGATTCCTGCACTCATGGAGTATACATTAACTTATGCAGCACTCACACATATAAACAAATAAATACACAATACATAAATACATAAGTAAATAAATACTCTTAAAAGACTTGGGAATAAGGTGGGATCACGTTGTGTATGTTTAGCTATAATAGAAATTATCAAACTGTTTCCAAAATTGTTATACCACTTTACACCTCACACTGGCAGTGTAGCAGGGTTCTAATTGTTCCATACCTCACTAACATTTGATATTGTATTTTCTTCTTTTTTTTATTATCTATGGCCATTTTCATTCAAGTAAATGATATACTTTGAGCATGTCCCCCATAGGTACTGCCCTCCTTTTCACTTGATACAGTGTTTTTGTCTTTTTTTTAAGTAGCTATTCACACAAACATGGATTGTAATCTTGTTGTGTATGTTTCTCCTTCTCCTCCTTCTTCTTTGAGGTGGGATCTCACTGTGTCACTCTGGCTGTCCTGGAACTCACTATGTAGATGAGGTTGGCCTTAAACTTACAGAGATCTGCCCGTCTCTGCCTCCTGAGTGCTAGGATTAAAGTACAGTACCTCCATGCCCGGCTGTGTGTGTTGCTTCTAAAGAATTCACGCTAGCCCACCACCTATAAAATTTCTCTTGCTGGGAGTAGTGGCCCACAGCTTTAATCCCAGCACTCTGGAGGCAGAGCTAGGCAAATCTCTGTGAGTTCGAGGCCAGCCTGGCCTACAGAGTGAGTTCCAGGACAGCCAATGCTACACAGAGAAACCCTGTCCTCAAAAACCCAAAATAAATACATTAAATTAAATAAATAAAAGCAAACTCAAAAACAAGAACATAAAGGAAAACAAAAGGTGGGCATCATGCACATGGTGTTAATTCCAGCACTCAAGAGACAGAGGCAAGAGGATCTCTGTGAGTTCCACGCCAGCTTGGTCCAGTACAGTCAGGGTTGTAGTAGAAAGTCTCTTTCTCAAAAAACTAAAAATTAAAAATAAAATAAAAAAAGATTTGTCTCTGGCCTACAGAACCTCTGCCAAGTGCCATTCAGAAGACACTGAGGCCCTGGGAGCCACTAAGATGAGCAAGTAAGAGGCAGAGAGATGGGAAAGAAGGGGAAGCCGAACGGGATGTGAGCAATGAAGAGAGGTGGGACTGGAGTCTCCGAGGATGGTGAGGAACAGCCTGATGTGAGTAGCTGGTGCTGTCACCTGAGACCATGGTGAGGCCCCAGGCATGGGCCATGTCTGAGTCTTTGGCCCTGTGGCAGCAGGTATCTGTGTTGATGTCCCACGGCTCCTTAGGTGAGCTGGAGTCACTCCTTGCCTAGGCAGTATGGGAGAGCTGGCCCTGCCCCTCACTGGCTGCAGCACTAGGGAAAGAGGCCCTACATCGCCCCTGGGAAGCACAGTAGAGCTCACCATGGTTGTAGCCCCCTTGGTGAGCTAGCCCCAAGGGAGTAAGAGTGGAAAAGCTAGCCCTACCTCTTGCTAGCTGTGGCCCTCAGCTGAGGTGGCCCCACCCCTGGCCTGGGCAGCGCTGGAGAGCTGGCCCAGGTGGCATGGGCTTGGGAGAGCTGTCAGGCTGACCAACTCAGCTAACACACTGGCCCAGATCCAGGGCTTTGAGTGGCCCTACCACAATATCTACACATCTATGAACTACTGGTCTTCCAGAACCGAAGCTGCAAGATCTCCACAACCAAGGGCAACAACAGGCTATCTGAGAGGAGTCCCAGGGAGGATCCAGGATTGATGGTGTAGCAGAAGTCAGAGGCCTAGAACCAGACTCACTGCAATGAACATTTGCAGTAAAAGCTGTTTTACTGTAGCTTCCACAGAGAGCTTTTGATAGTTTGGTAGTTGATTGGTTGGTTAGTTGTCTTATTTGTTTGTTTGTTTTGGGTGTGAGGTTGCAAGGGCAAAGGACAGATATGGCGGGATGGAGAGGTAACTGGGACTGGGGACATGATGTAAAATTCACAAAAATAAATCAATAAAAAGAGCTGGGTGTGGTGGCACATGCCTTTAATCCCAGCACTTGGGAGGCAGAGGCAGGAGGATCACTGTGAGTTCGAGGCCAGCCTGGTCTACAAAGTGAGTCCAGGACAGCCAAGGCTACACAGAGAAACTCTGTCTTGAAAACAAAAAACAAAAAACAACATAAAAAAAGTTCAGTAAAAAGTAATATATATTTGTCTCCTTGATGAGTACTTTAATTATACAATGTCCAATAAGTATACTAAAAGTATGCTCAAGGTTATTAGTCACTAGAGAAATTCAAGTCAAAGCCACAAGTATAGAAGGAAAAATTGGCCAAAAGGACCAAACCCAGTGGTGCATGCTTTCAATTCCAGCCCTCAGGAGGCAGAGGCAAGTAAACCTCTGAGTTTAAGGCATGCTGGCTGGTCTACGTAGGAAAAAAATTGTCTCAAAGTAAAAGGATCACTACAGGGACCTGAAGACACACTTTTAATTGTTGTATATCTTTAAAAAAACATTTTATTACAGTGTGCGTGTATGCGGAGGTCAAGGGAAAACTTGGAGGAGTCTATCCTCCTGCTGTGGGGTCCCAGGGACCAAACTCAGGTAAACAGAATAAGCAACAACTATCTTTACCTGCTGAGCCATCCGATCAAACCCAAATTCTCTGTATCTTGGCTGTGTGTGTCTCTATTGAAATTTACCGGTGTTTCCTTTCAGCAGTCATGATATAATGTTGTGCATTGACTTTAGTAACACCAACAACGACTGTTCCCTCTACTCTAAGCCAAGAACTCTGTTTTTATTTGGAGTGGTGGTACACTTCCCCTGCAGCTAAGCCTGGCTATTGGAAACGGTCTGATCTGTGACAGGCAAATATGAATTCCATGGCTGGGCTTCTATTCTTGGATAAAAGCAAATCCAAGTAGTCATGTGCTCTTGGCCTTTCCACTTTCCTTACAGAAATAAAGAACTGGTGCTGGAGTTGCCATCCCGAGGTTGTGAGATGACAAGGCCGAATGTCCTTCAGTTAGCGGGGAAAAGAGAAAGCCCAAGTCCACATCATTCTGGGGCTGTTCTGGTGTGGAGGAAAATAAACTCCTTACTTAGTCACGGCATGAAAGGCTTTTGTTATTTACACTCAGACATGATGTCAAAGACTCAGACTCTCTCTCTCTCTCTTTTAATTGAATGAGTTCACAGTTTCAAAACCTGAAATTCACAAAGTGTGTTGGTACATGTACTCGGGAGGCAAAGGCAGGTGGATCTCTGTGAGTTAGCAGCCCAGCCTGGTCTACACAACTACACAGAGAAATCCTGTCTCAGAAAAACAACAACAACAACAACAACAAAACTCAAATGTATCTTACAGATCTTCTAGACCAAACTTGTTTATATCTTAATTGTTCAGAGCAGCCTTGGCTCAGGGCACTTCAGTGTCAGCCTTCTTTTCCTGGCGTGGACTCACTGACCAGCTGTTATGCTAGTCTCTACTTCCTGTTACGTCTCCAAGACACTCAGACCCAGGATCCGAGCCTCTATCTATCACTAAGACAGTCTATGCTGACCTAAAACTGGAGGGCTTCCTTTTCTGCCTTTCAAGTTATCACCCCAGTCAGCTGCTTCTGAGTCATGACTGTTCTTCCAAAATGGAAAGATTTGCTTGTCATTTCCCTGAGCATCAGGAAATGATCCTTATTAGCGTTGTCTATCACTGTTGCTTTAAGTGCTCCATCAGAGCACTTATCTTTGCTTTTATAAATAAATAAAGCACATGTGTAGTCACTAATGTCTGTCTCCCTACCTGGATAGCTGAGAAGCTTCAGGAGAGCCAGGGCAAAGACCGCTTTGGCTACACTCTTATTAATAAGCGCATATAGGTGCCAGGAGACATTCCTTGCTTCTAAAGAAATGAATGCATGAACAGAAAACAAAAACAAAATTACATCATTTACAGATAGTGAGCAGACTCCCAATTCATTAGCTACATTAATAGCCTTCTTCATGCCATGATCAGTTTGTGAAAAATTTATAAAGCCATGAAGACTGTCTCCACTAACATATAGGCACCAGCTCATTTTAAATGGGCTGTTATAAGCTGTTAAGAACCATTTTTCATCTGCTGCTAATTTTCTAGCAACTTCCTCATACCATTTATTATAATATATCATGATTTTTTTTTAGTGAATAACTAGTCAACTGGCTTGAGCTTTTTAAAAATCTACTTTCTCTATGTTTCAAAAGATTTTCTCCTCCATGGATACCTCCTAACCTCTGCATTCAAACTGGAAAGCAGAGCTGTTCCTCAGAGTCTTCAGAGAGTCTAGGATATTGATTCCACAGCCTCCTCCATGCATAGCAAGAGCACTCTCCTTCTTTCCACTTTCCTTCCCACCTTTGAATATTTATTTATTCATCCAATAAATATTTATTAAATGCTCACTAACTACCTGAACTTTGTCAGGCACTTTAAATGCATTTATGAGCAAATGATCAAAAATGTACACACCAATAGAGGCAATAAAGATAAAGATAGTATGTGTAGCATTTAAAGTCTGAGAGAAACAAAGCAGGGAAAGGGCACAGGTAGTAAAGGATTCAATTTAAATAAGGTGGACGGGAGGCGCCTAGTTGGAAAGGTAATAAAACTTTGAATAAAGCGAAAACACATCTTGTGGGTGTCCAGAAGTTATGTACTGAACTGTGTCCATCCCCTCTAAATCTGTATGCTGAAATCCTAATCGCTAGTATCTCAGAACACAATTTGGAGGTAAAACCTTCCAGAAGATAACTGAGCTAAAATGAAGCCCTCGGGTGGAGCTCTAATCCAGTATGGCTGATGTCTTTCCAAGAATAAAAAGGTGGTTGGGAGAAAGGGCTAAGTGTTTAAAACCATGTATTGGTTTTGCACAGGACAATGGTTCCTGTGATTGGTTCCTAGCATTCACATCAAGCAGTTCAGAATTATCTGTAAGTCTACCTCCAGGGGATCTTATGCCTTCCTCTGGCCTCCACGGGCACTGTGCTCACATGTACAAACCTATACTCAGAGACTCACATACAAACTTAATTAAAAATAATAGAAGTAAAAAAATTTGCATAAAAATGGATTTTTTTCATGTAATATATATTTTATGGTATTCCCCGCCCACCCCACTCCTTATCTCCCTACTCACTCAACTTCATGTTCTTTCTAAAACAAAAACAAAGCTGGGAGAGGGGAGGACAACCGAAAATCAAAGCAGGCAAGCAAAGCAAGAACCAACCAACCAAACAAACAAAAACAAGCAAAAACAAAAGGCACACAGAACAACATATATTTTGCCTTAACTGACTAATTGTCCTGGGTCAGGGGCCTGCCCTGGAGGGTGGTTGATATACCTAGTGAGACTCTGTTAGAGAAAACCAGTTTTCCCTTTCTCGGCAGGTATCTATTGCATTAGGGTTGAGACTTGGTGTTCACGTCCCCTTGTCAGTGCTGAGATTTTGTCTGGTTTGAGCCTGTGCAGGTCTTTTGTATACCATCACAGTCCCTGCTGAGGACACTATTCCATATATGCAGTAGTGGCACAGATGTTATGGGATAGCCAACCACTTTTTGATTGGATTTAAGGCCCACTCTATAACATGGAACCCATAGGTGATACTGCGTAAGGGACCAAGAGCCTGAAACTAGATAGGTCATAATCTTAGGGACAAACCTATTACTGTTATTCTGTTATAGGAACCTAGCAATAAACTATGGTTACACACCTTTAAGCCCAGCATTCAGGGAGGCAGAGCAAGTGGATCTCTGAGTTCAAGGCCAGCCTGGTCTACAAAATGAGTCGAGGACAGCCGAAGCTACAGAGAGCAACCCTGTCTTGGAGAAAAATAAAACACAATTTTAAAAAAGAACACAACAGCAACATGACTCCTAATGGCATATTGCTATACCCATAGAGTAGAGCATTGTTCAGCCCTCATCAGAGAAGCTTCTTCTTGCAACAGACGATAATTAACAAAGATCCACAACTGAACAACAAACAGAAAGTTAGAGACTTAGAAGCACTCAGCCCTAAATAGGATGTCTGTATTAAATCTCTCCTCTCAACGCTCAGAGTTCTGCGCAGAAGAGGTAGAAAAATTGTCAGAGCCAGAGGTGGCAGATAACTCCAAAGAAACAGTTTCTTCCAGACACAACAGGACTGATACATGTAAGAACTTAAAATAAAATCTTTAAAAATAAATAAAAAGAAAAAAGGAATTTATGTGAGCAGAGGAAAGTTCACACGAAGAGGCAATACAATGGTTACCTACAAGCCAAAGAGGGGCCTCAGAAGAATTCAATCCTGGTGGCTCCTGGTGGTGGAATTCTAGCCTTTAGAACATATATGCTTTGTGGGATTTGTTATGACAACCTCAGAGAACTAATGTTCGGAGTAAGAACTTCAGGTTTTCATCCTGAACAAAGCGGGGTCATTTGAAGATCATATCCTGCCCTATAGGGAAGCAGAAAAGCAAGTGACAAAGTATTTCGTAGAGAAAAGGCTGAGTTCTCAGTTGAAGACAGGTGGGATGAAAGCAGGATTCGCGTTCAAATTCATCAAAAATACGTCAGGGTGTCAAAACAATTTGAGTGGAATTGAGGAGTACTAATAGGAGGTGCAGTGTGTGTGAGAAGAGAGAAGAAAGGAAGACAAAAATGTTTAGAGATAAGTTGTACAGAAGAGCAAAGAAACGTGTTAAGAACTAAAGGAGAGAAAAAACCTAAAGGGGCAAATAAGTTTATATGGATTGGGGCTGGGAGAAAATAGTGTGCTTCGTGCAGATGCGGACCAGCGTACACAAACTGCCAACATCTTTAAAAATCTTCCGAGCGCTTTAGTTGGCGTTCTCAATACACTGCTGAAGGATGCAACTGCGTACGGTCCCACACACCTGCTCAGAAACCTTCAGGGTGTTTTTAAATGCCTTAAGAGAATTTTAGATGGTTTAGCTAAACATTCAAACCTTCCCCACTTTGGCCGTTTGTAGATTTCTCCCAAGGGCAGTGTAAAGCATGCCAAACCAACCAGGAGACTTGAAATAAAGTCACATTTTGTGACTATGTGGCCTTGGGCAGACAACTTAAGTGCGCCAGGCCTGGGTTCCTCGTTTATACTCAGGTAGGAGGCGTTTCAGGCGCGTACAGATATCTGTTCTATAGGTCACTGTCATCTCTATCAAAGCTGTAACTGTAATTCTTAATATCGTCCCACTTCTAAGTACACACAACCTGTGCAGTCACTCCCCGACCCTCAATCCCGCCTTTCCCCTTTTTTTCCAAATAGGTTTGGCTTGGGAAGAGTAAAATCATCTAGCCCTTTAAGGTCGGCCACCTCCCGGCCACCCGGGACTCCCTCCCACTCTGCCTTTCACTGGGGACCTTCCTCTTCACAGTCAGAATCGGCCACGTACTAAGAGTCGCTTCCAACCAATCAGGAAGCAGTTATCTCAGGCTTTTGAGGGGCAGCCACTTGCACCAATGATCCCGAAGCTTTCTCCAGAGCCTCACTTTGAGGGGCGAGTCCAATCACAGGATGGGCCAATCTGTTCTAGAGAAGGCGTTCAGGAACTGGAATGGTTCAGCAATCAGCTAAGAGGACTCTGGGGAGGGGCAGTCTTCATTGGCCATCGCTTCCGGAATAGGGCCGGAGTTCCACACGCAGGACTACAATTTGATTGGTAGCTATAATGTTGACAACCGGGAACGAGTCGGCCTGGCTCGGAGTGGCAGGGCGCGCAGCCAATCGTAGCGCAGACGCACCGAACACTCACTCAATGGGCGATGTCCGCACAAGGCTGTCACTCAGGTGCCTGTGGCTGAGACGTGGCCCGGCAGCTCTGCTGCTGCGGCGCGAAGCAGGGAGGCGGCGGGGACCGTGGTGCGCGCTCGCGGTGCTCCGAGGCTCCGAGCGGCGGGACGGGCGAGCGCCGACGGCAGGGTCTCCATGCCCGCGCGTGGGGCGGGCCGCTGATGGAGCGCGCCACCCGGCCGGGGCCGCGCGCGCTGTTGCTGCTGCTGCTGCTGCTGGGCTGCGCGGCGGGGATCTCGGGGACTGCGCGCGCCCGCAGCCTGCTTGCGCCCACGGCGGATGCGGCGTTTGGCTTGGGGGCAGCTGCCGCCCCTACTTCGGCCGCGAGGGTACCTGCGGTAGCTACAGCCGAAGTGACCGTAGAGGACGCCGAGGCATTGCCGGCTGCCGCCGGCGAACAAGAGTCACGCGCGACGGAGCCCGACGACGACGTGGAGCTGCGGCCGCGCGGCAGGTGAGAGAGGTCGCGAACTGGAGTCGGGGTTCCTCTCGCGGGGATGCGAGTGACTGAGGACAGACAGAGAGCCGCGACACTTTACTGCCCCGCTCAGAGCGGCTGCCTGGTCCCGGCTGTGGGAGGGCAATAGCATCGTCAAAGGAAGATGAGGGATGCTTGAAGAGCCCAGCATCCGGCTTAAGGAAGAAAGTCACTTCCCCGATTTCATTGTTTTTGGTCTTTAACCATTCTCTGGGCCCCCTTTACACTCCCACTTCAAAATGTGTGACTGTCCCAGTGGTGTTGCGCCAGCTGTTTTGAGAACGGAGTTTCAAAAGAGATATCTACATTTATCTTCCAAATACAAGTCCGTTATGGCTCCTGGTCGAGGGTTTTGATTTTCTGTTTCTCTCTAATTGAGATCTGTGGGAACACCTGCATCAGAATTGCCATGGGGATGCTGGTTAGTTAAATAGGCGGTTTTCTAGGCTCCACCCCGGCTTTACTAAACCAGCCCTTTTCTGGGTAAGAACCTGGAATCTGCGTGTTGAACAAGCAAGCACTCTCCTCAGCTCTTGAACACAATGAAGTTTAATAACTGGGGTTAGGTTCTTGTAATACTGGCAGATCTCTGATATTTAAAAGGAGTTAGAATAGTTTGTTTCGCTTGGGTTTCTTGCGTTTGTAAGCATATAAATTCAAGAGACAAGTTTTAAAGCAAAATTCAAGGTCTGCGTGGCGTGGAAAACACTTTAATGATAAAGCATTTTGCAGACAGCATGCATGGAGAAAGTGGCACTATTTAACACAAGGAATGGTAAAAGAGCATTAAGTAAATTAAGACAGACAGGGAGAACCACATCTAAATGAGAAAGTACTTACGTTTGTAACATTTTAGCTACTAGATTATAACAAGTATCAAAAGCTTGATCTGTGTACCCAGCAACTGCTAGAATAGGGTAAGCCCTAAAATTCCCCACACACCATTTGAGTACTTCTATTCTATTGAAGAGCTTGAAAGTAGTAAGAAAACAGTTTTCATACATTTGCTAATGTCTAGACTCTCCTAGATGAGTAAAGCAGCTTCGCAGAGTTAATTACACAAAGGAGAGTGAAACATTTTGTTCTCCTTAGAACAAATTGCCTGGGCAGCACCAAGGACTTATTCCTAAAGCTGACCAGAGCCCAAGCTTCACTGGGATTGTGGAGGCAGAGCAGTTAGCCCTGCCCTTGGAGGGCATGCAGTCCAGCAGTCAGGATGAAACGGGAGGTCTACTGCAGGGCGGAATTAGCACCCATGAAGTGTCATGGGTGACTAAGGTTTTGTGGTGTTCACCGTGTAGGACAGAGGTGTCATGTAGGTTTGTAGATAAGAAATTGTTCTGATGGAAGGATCTGGATCTTGAAAATGGATAGATTTCTGATAGATAGTGGACTTAAGACAGCAAGAGGCATGGTGGCTGGGGATTATATTGAAACCATTTTGTGATGTGCGTGCGTGCGTGCGTGCATATTTCCCATCCTAACAACATCATCACTTGGAAATGTGCTAGACTTCCAGAATCAGGTACCACCCAACTTACTGACCAAGCATCTGTGTTGTAATAGCTCACCATATGATTTATATGCACATTAGTTTGAGAAATATTATCTTGATTAGCAGGTCTGAGCAAAAGTTATGCTGAGACAGTTCTCTAGCAATGAGGTTTACTGAAACTTGAGGTAAGGAAACTAAAAAACCATAGCAGTTCGGTATGACATGCTATTACATGGTAATAATGTGAGAGATAGTTGAAGCAAAAATCTTAGTTCCTGGCAAGTAAATTGGTTCTTCTTGTCTTCAGACATCTGTATAAAGATCATGAGTTGGTGGCCAGAAGATGAGGGCAAACAGGAGCATCAAGAGGTTTAGGGAATCTGAGAAGAAAAGGTATTGGTCCTGATGCCTCAGAGATGCAGGTCACCCAGACTGATGCTTGATAAGAAGGTAGAAAGGAAAGACTTGGGCTGGAGGGAAGGCAGGACAGATAGCTGCTGTTATAAGGAAAAAGAAGTGCCCACCAAAAAGCCCAGGATCTCATGGAAAGCACAAACACAGCTGACTAGCTTGGCGTGTAAGACTGAATCTGAAAAGATTTGTTGATGAGCACATTTGACAGTTTAGGTAAAATAGGGAAATAAATTGCGAAAGGGTAAGGATTGCTCCCTGTCTTGCCAACTCCTCTCCTCTATGAGGAGGGAGCCTATAGAGACAGGTAGAAAATGAACAAAGGAAAGCCCTGCAAGGCGGCTTCGCTTATAATCCCAGGACCTGGGAGGCAAAGGTAGGAGGGTTGCCATGAGTTCTGGGTTACTATGCAGGAAAGGAACCTGCTTGGCAATCAGGAGGGGAGTGTGTGATCCCCGGTCAACGGGACTGCAGAGTAGTGTGAAGTTAGTGACCAGTTAGTGAGTGAGAAGCCACAGGTGAGTTGGGTCAGCAGGAGATAAATATTCAAAGTTTTTACAAGTCAAAAATCTGAAATTATTAGTTCCATAATAATAGAGTGATATCCTGTTTGTTTCTAGGGGAAGGCTAGCGGGACAGAGCTGAGTTAACCAAGCGTTGATTGCAAACAGCTGTGAAGAACTGTGGCGCTTGCAGAACAGGGGGAGGCGGGAGTTAAGGTCTGCATTTTTGGGCCTTGTCTTTGATGCTTAGCAAGATGGGACCTACTGAGATTCACTTTCCTCTCTCCCTTGATAGGCTTTCATCCTTTTTACCGGTGTCCACATGTTCGCTATGAGCCTCAAGCATGTGACTTGACTGGATAAACACTCATTTTTCCAAAAGTATGAACTTGTTTTTGTAGTAGCAGTCTCTGAAAGTTTTATTCTAAGTTTCTTCTTTAGACTGGTAAATGGTATCTTCCTCCAACACACACACACACACACACACACACACACACACACACATACACACACATACACACACACACACACACACACACACACACACACACACACACACACACACGGGCAGGGGAGAGAGAGAAGGGAGGGGGAATTGAGAAGAACACCTCAATCACACACTTAACTGTTGGCTTTTATGGATACTTTTCTGTTACCAGCTCTAATTCCAACATATGTAACAGATTGCCAAGTGTTATTCCTGTTCAAGTGAGTTGGGCCTGCAAAGTGTTACTTGGGGTTCCTGCAGTGGGTGGGTCATCTTCACACTGAAAAAAAAATTGAAGTTATAAAGGGCTAATTTAATCTTGCTCATCACACTCACTGCAAAGTGCATTTCCTTTTGCCTTGCTTGGTCACTCTACTTATGAACAAAAGCATTACTAAAGTTGACCTTTCTTTCTGGTTTCCTTATACATGAGCATCTGCTAATGGAAGTTTTTGGGTTTAATGAGATAACATCAAATGTTTTGCAAATGTAAGATGACTTAATTCCTCTTTATTTCTTTTTCACCTGTCTTTTCTGAGACTGTGCTGATAACAAGCAAAGGTGTAGAAATCTGTTCTTCCTCAGATTTTTGAATTCATAATCATACTATTTTGTTTGTTGTTTTAAACCCCTTCAGGCCTTTAAAGAATATAGTATCTCTGAATACTGTGTTGAAAGAGCATTGTCAATCATGTAGGCCTGTCAGTGTTCACTCTTCCCACTCCAGATTCTGGGTGTTAATCAAAAATCACATTTAAAGAAAAATGTACATGTAACTTCCCAAACAAGTTGTAAGCCAAACTAAACATACTTTCACCAATAGAGAGACTGACTGCCTTTCCTCCTTACCCTTGCCTCCAACTTACCTGATGGCTACACTGAATATCTGTGACTGTTCTTTATCTACGCTCAGTTCTGTGTGTTCATCTTACAAAAGAGACCTGTCTGTCAGTTGCTGTGAGCAGCATGTGGAACCTGGCTTCTCAATACCAGTTACCTGGGATCTCTACCGGCTTTTCCTTTTTCTTTTTTATATTGAAAGCAGTATAAATACATGTTATTTGTATATGTTTATACAAATTCTTTTAAAACATTTTGAGGGACTGTGGGTATTCATGAAAGAAGCCCAAGGGGTTTCTGGAACATCAAAAGCAAGCAAGCAAGCACATAACAAATGGAAGAGAACTTGTAGGATACAGGGGTTAATGTGATGAGAGAAATAAAATATGTAGCTTAAACAAATCCTGTTCTGTTTGTGAGTAACCATTCTTTTTTTTTTTTTTGAGACAGGGTTTCTCTGTATAGCCTTGGCTGCTTGGCTGTCATGGACTTGCTTTGTAGACCAGGCTGGCCTCGAACTCACAGTGATCCACCTGCCTCTGCCTCCTGAGTGCTGGGATTAAGGTGTGTGCCACCAAGCCCAGACTTTTTTTTTAAAGACAGAGAGTCATGATATAGCCCAGGCTGGCCCAAGCTCATAATCCTCCAGATCACCTAGTGCTAGGATTGTAGACATGTGCCACCGTTCCTGACTGGAAAATTCTTCCATTCTTAAAACAGACTCTCTGTTACTCTTGTGTTACCTGTAAATTTGCTTAATGTTCTTCCAGGTCTAGCTGATATGTCAAGACAGTTGAACAAAGCTGACAGCTTTAGGCGTTATACTTGTTTTCACTTGAAGCCTGCTTGTTCTCATGATATGTTTAAATACAGGAAGCTTGGTTGGAAGACGGACTTTGTAGATGAGGACTAGGAAGTCAAATCCAGTCATTACTAGTTTGTTTGTTTGTTTGTTTGTTTTTGTATGATAACACATGCTTCCTTTTGTTGACTGTGTGTTTTGGTGGAAGATTCTTGTCTCCATATGTAATATCAGAGTTCCAGGTGTGTATAGTGTATTCACTAGAAGGAAATAAATAGAAAATATTAAAGTAAGCAGTTGTTAATCCATAAACTATTCAATCTAGATAAAGCCTTCTGTCACTCACCTGCTGGGACTGTCCACAGGATATAAGACTCCTTTGAAATGACTTTATGAGAGACTTTAGCATCTAACAGAATTCAGCAAACTTAACTGTCAGCAGACAAATGGGTCCGAGCAAGTTTAGTCAGAGCCAAGGCAATGTGTGTATTCATTTGGCCTAAGGTCATTTCTGCTAAATCGAGGGTATAATCAGAGTGGTTATAAGATAAGTGACACCTTAGTGACATTTCCAGAAGGGGGAAAAAAGCTGCATATTACAGTAATGTAATAGTCATTTGGGAAGATTTAGAGTTGACAGACTAATAGTGCTGGGAAGCCTGGAATCTGTGACTGATCCTAGGCAAGTTCCATTTCTTTGCACTCGTCTGTCTGTTTGCCTCCCTGTCTGTTTGATGTGGATAATGCCTTTACATCATATATTTAACTTGTGCAATAAACGTTTCTTTATTTTACTAGGCTAGGCACTGGTAGGTACGGAGAGTAGAGAGAAGTTCAAGGTCTGGCAGAAATGTTTGTTTACAGAATTAACTAGATTGTAGTGGATAGTCAGGCATCCTTATAATGAAGAGATTGGGAGTGTCACTGTCATAGTATCAAATCCTTGAATAGAAAAAGCGTCAGGGTGGGAGCAGGAATCTGAGTGACTGAGAACACTTGCTGCTCTTTCAGAGGTCCCAGGTTTGGTTCCCCGCGCACCCTCCATGACTCCCATTTCAGGTGATGTAACGCCCTCTGCTGACCTCCTGGGACACCAGACACATATAAAATACATACACACACACACAGGCAAAACACTCACACACATGAAATAAAATATTCTGTAAGAGAAATGGCTCGGTGGGTAAAATGGCTTACCACAAAGCCTGATGACTACACTTGATCTCTGGTATCCAGAGGAGGTGGCACATCTGTAATCCTTACGCTCCTACATTGAGATCGGAGGCAGAGACAGGAGAGTCAGCCAGATACTTGCAGGTCAGCTAGCCTGGAATACACAGTGTCTCAGTAGAAACAAAGGAGACCCTGTTCCAAATATGAGGTAGAAGGAAAGAACTGACTCCCCAAAGTTGTCTTGTGGTATCTACATACACATGCATGCATATACACACTACTACTACTAGTAATAATAATAATGATGATGATTAATAATAATAATAATAATAATAATAATAATAATTTAAAAATATATTCTTTTGGGCAGAATAGGCAACAGAATCACACAAGCAAGGCATAGTAGAGGGTGGGGTGTTACAGTGCACTTAGCAGGACTCCTAAGCCTGAGTTCCCGGATCACTGTGGATCTGCATAGGGGATCTTTGAGATCTGATGGCAGTCCGTGGACTATAGGTTTTTTAAATAATGTAATGGAATGAGACATTTAATAAGGGGAGCACTAAGTAAGAAGCCGAGCCATGTGTGGTGACACATGCCTGTAGTCCCAGCACTCAGAGACAGAGGCAGAAGGACCAGACATTCAGGGATGTCCTCTGCTATGCACAGGGTATCTGAGGCTATAGACGTGTCTCAACAAACAAACACAAAAGAGTGGACTTCTTTGCCTTGAGCTCAAATGATATCAAAACTTAGATAATAACTATAGTTGTTTCTTTCCCAAAACCTGTGTTAGGTTAGTTTAAGTATTTTCTTTAAACCTGAGGCCATTTAGGCTACGAAAATGGGTCAGCAGGTGAAAGGACTTGCCACCGACCCCGATGACATGATCTCCATCCCTAAAACGCACTTGGTGAAAGGAGAAAATCAACCCCTGTAAGTTGTCCTGTTTTCTGCACAATTCTGATCATGGCACATTTATGCTCCCCCCAAATAAACAAAATAAATGGGTTTTTTTTGTTTGTTTTTAAACAGGAGCATTAAGTACTTGACAAATGAAATATTTGCAGACAGGGTGAAAATTGAATGAACAAAGGAACCTTGTTAAAGGGCTGGAAACCCCTGGGGGTGTGTATGTTGTCATGGGTTGAGAGAGGTGTGAGGAGAGGGGATTAGCTTGGCAGAAGAGACAGAAAATGAGGTTAAGAAAGTACACAGGAGCCAAATTGTGAAAATCTTCTGTCCCTTACAAAGCAGTTGTCACCGCAGAGAAGTTAATCAGCGCTCTGCTCTGGAAGGGAACTTGTCAGAAAAGTGAAGAAATGGTGCCAGGGCCAGAAAATACCTCCAAGAGGCTTGTAAGATGTTGTGATGAAAAATGAACCTGTTTTAGGGCCAGGGCAGGGCTAATGGAGAAACAAATGTGAGAGCAGCTTCTGGAAATAGAATCCAGAGTACATGGCTATGATCTTAGTCTCTCAAGAGGGCGAGAGCTGGCGGAGGTGAGGTCTGCTACATGCGTGATGGCAGAGTGAACGGTTACAGTGTAGAGAAAGGAGTGGAAGGAAGAAAGTGGGTGAGAGGTTTAGTTTTCTGAACGTGTCGCCTGATAAGGTGTGGAACTTACTTGCTGAGCTCTCGCGAAAGGGATGGTGAACCGCAAGTACCATGTAGTTTGCTTGAGGCTGTCATTTTCCCAAGAGGGAAATCTGTAGGCTTTGGCTTTCCAGGAAGAACGCACAGTACAAGCAGAGGTGGGGAGCTATGGGAGTGACAGGTGAGAGTGTGAGGAACTGGTCCTCTGCGGGACACTGGATGAGGCACTGGACTTTGGAAACCCTTTCCTGCGGTAGCTGGAGAGATTTGGGAATCCCAGAGATGCTCTGCTACACTGAAGAACTAGCCCTTTCAGAAGAGGCTGCAAATCCTGTTCTAACGTTAACAAATGCATAGCCTCCTCTGTTGCAGCACAGCTGAGCTTAGAGTGAAATTCACCCTGGATGCCACCAGGCATTATCCTGCGAACCTTTAATAGTTTGTAATAGCTGAGTAGTATTCCATAGTGTATATGTACCACAGTTTCTTTATCCATTCTTCTACTGAGGGACATTTAGGCTGTTGCCATGTTCTGGCTATTATGAACAAGGCTACTATGAATATGGTTGAGCAGTTTCTTGTTGTGTGCTGGAGCATCTTCTGGGTATATTCCAAGGAGTGGAATAGCTGGGTCTTGAGGAAGCCCTAGTCCCAGTTTTCTGAGATAGCACCAGATAGATTTCCAAAGTGGCTGTACTAGTTTGCATTCCCACCAGCAATGAAGGAGTGTTCCTCTCTCTCCACATCCTCGCCAGCATGTGGTGTCACTTGAATTTTTGATCTTAGCCATTCTGATGGGTGTAAGATGGAATCTCAGAGTTGTTTTGATTTGCATTTCCCTGATGACTAAAGAGGTTGAGCATTTCTTTAAGTGTTTCTCAGCCATTTGATATTCCTCTGTTGAGAATTCTCTGTTTAGTTCCAAGCCCCACTTCTCAATTGGGTTATTTGGTCCACAGTTGAGTGGAGAGTGGGGTATGACTTTCACTCTGGTGCCTCATATTTGACCATGTCCCCAGGAGGGGGAGGCCTGGTGGCACTCAGAGGAAGGACAGCAGGCTACCAAGAAGAGACTTGATACCCTATGAGCATATACAGGGGGAGGAGGTCCCCCTCAGGCACAGTCATAGGGGAGAGGAGTAAGGGGAAAATGGGAGGGAAGGAAGAGTGGGAGGATACAAGGGATGGGATAACCATTGAGATGTAACAAGAATAAATTAATTAAAAAAAGGCAACATCGAAAAAAAATAGTTTGTAATAGTTTTTATGATCAGGCGACTTGAGTTATATCGGTCTAGGCGAAGGGCTGGGAGATGGCTCCGCGGAGGTAGCTTTTGCTGGCCTGCAGATGTGAGGATTAGAACCTGCACTCCTCAGCTTCTCCCTCCCTCAACAAGCTAGCTAACTAGACTAGAGGGAACTGGCACACTCTGGGTTCCACAAGAGGCTTCTGTCTCAATAAATACATCAGAGGGTTCAGCATTCAAGAGCACTTGCTGCTCTTCCAGAGGACCCAAACTTGGTTCCCAGCACCCATGTCAGGCAGCTCACGGTTTCCTGTAACACCATCTCCAGGATATCCCACCACCTTCTCCCGGCCTCCACGAGCACCACAAACATGTGACCCACACATGCAAAGCATACAGATGCACATACTACACATAAATAAAAATAAATCTTTTTGCTGAGGCGGGGAATCTGGGTTCTATGTAGACCAGGCCGGCCTCAAACTAAACAGATCTGCCTGCCTCCCAAGTGCTGGGGTTAAAGACTTGTACTACCGAGCCCAGCTAAAAATAAATCTTGTTTAAAAAAAAAAAATCTTTAAATAAAATGGAGAGCAACTGAGGAAGCCACCAGCTGTCACCTTCAGGCCTGCACTTGAAACACATATACATGCAAAATAAATATAAAAGTAAAAATGATAAAAACCCAAGCTGAGTGAAACTTTGAGGAAAATAAAGGCAGAGCCATGGAGCTCAGTTTGACTTCCAGGCCCAACCTGTGAATTCTTTGATTCTTAAATAACTTAAGGGTTTTCATCTTGTTTGAAATAGTGAATTTATAGGGAGATAAATGCCTTTCATCCCCCCCCCCCTTTTCATCTCTGTCACCTCTGTCCCCTCATTATCCCTGCATTCAGCCCTGAGCTCTTTGGTTTTTAGCAGAGTCTGGCTACTTGCCACTCTCCCAGTCAGTGTCAGTGAGCACGCATCTCTGACTGCCATTCAGGGGTCTGCAGAACCGCGTGTCTGCGTGGTCCTGGTGTGCTGCTCCATTCCAGCTGTGGCACGACGGCTCCCTCCCTTCAGGACATGTGCTGTGGGAAGGAGCCACAGGAAGCTCTAGTTTGTGACTGCCAACTCACCATACACCCCAGCCTGGAGCAGGCGAGGTCGAGGGTTTCATAGGCTTTGTCTTGTTTTGTTTTTCTAACACTCAGCAGAGCACTTCGGAGGCCACGCGTGAGGCTCTCTTGACCTCAGGAATTCCAGACCAGCTTGGGCAACAGATAGAAAGTTCAGAAGGAATTGGAGATCCTTTTCTTTGGTTTGTCACCTAAAGTTATATCATAAAATTTTTATTTTCACAAGTTAGGTGAAAGAATTTTAAAATTCAAAATAGGAAAATTAATGTATAACTTTGCAATTACATTTACTTTATGTGTTTTGTTTTGTTTTGTTTTGTTTTAGACAGGGTTTTACTATGTGGTCCAGGCTGGTTTGCTGGAGATCCTTCTATCTCCTGAGTGCTGGGATCGTGGGGTATGCCATGACACCTCACAGATTGGGCTTTGAGAGATTCAAATGAGTTTATATTAACTTATTTCCTTGACTAGCATATAGCTTTGCTTTGTGTGTTATTGTACATCAAATGCAATGTAAGTAGTGAAGTTGTGCCTTATAATTGTAGCCAGGATCATAGCTATACGTATTTGGAATTTGCATGGTCTTTTTAAAAGATTTTAAAATGTTATTTACTGTTCGTTTGTTGTGCGTGTGTGGGCTCCTTCAGTGTGTGCTTGCTCACACACATTTGAGGATCAGTGGACAACCTTCAGGAGTGCCCTCTCCCCATCTACCCTGTGGGTCCCGGGAATCAAACTCAGGACATTGGGCTTGGCATTAAGCACCTTTACCAGCTGGGTCCTCCCCGTCCCTTCCTACCCCTCCTTACCCCTGCCCTTGCACGGTCTTGAAACCTGGCAGATAAGCCCACTTGAGTTCCTAGTGTTCAGCTAAGAATTGACACCAGTTCAGTTGAAAACAGTGTTCAACTCATTCTTTCATCCAGCACATCATGTATTGGGTGTGCTGTGTATCCACGGTGTATGCCCCATGCAAAAGAGAATACAACAGCAAGAAAAATCATGCTGTTAGAACCTTTTAGGGATTCTCAGGGTAGTCCTGATTGCAGATATATCAACTTTGTTATGTCAAGAGGCCTGTTAGCGAACATCATTGTAGTAAACAGACATGTGTGTCCAGACGTCAGGGCAGAGGCCTAGAGCCAAAGATAAAAATTTGGGAGTTGCCAGCACAGAGATGTATTTGAAGCTATGAGACTGGTTCAGATCACCAAAGTAGTTAAACATAGGGGGAGACAATTTTAAGAGGCTAGGAAGATGAAGAGGAATCAGAAAGTAGATCTGAGAAAGAGAATAATAGAATTGAGTGAAAAATAATTCATATAATATGTTTTATTTTTCTAAAATTTTACAATATAATTACATAATTTTCCCTGTTTATTTTCCTTCCTCCAATCCTCCCCACTTACCCCCTTTTCCTCTATCAAATTCATGGCCTTTCTTTCTTTTTTAAAAAATTTTAATATATATTTTATTAATTTATTCAGATTACATCTCAATTGTTATCCTATCCCTTATATCCTCCCATTCCTCCCTCCCTCCCGTTTTCCCCTTACTTCCCTCTCCTATGACTGTGACTGAGAGTGGTTTCTTTCTTTAATCGTACATGCAACCCTAAATATACAACCTGTCCAGTCCATATAAAGTTACGTCTACGTTTCCAAGCTGAGTACTTGGTATTGGATAATCAACTGCTGGGGTGGGGATAGCTCTTCCTGGGAAGACTTTTCTCCCACTCTCAGCATTCCGCAGCTGCTGCGGTAGCTCTTCCTGGGAAGACTTTTCTCCAGCTCTCAGCATTCCGCAGCTGCTGGTAATTTTTACTTAGGGTTGAAGCTCTCTGAGCTTTCCCCCGTCCGTGTCATCATGTCCATTGGCGTCATCATTGCTGCTCTTGTTTAGGCAGCTCTGTTGAGGAGACTTCAAGGGTATAGTGTCTCTGACATTTCTAGGAGACACAGTCTCGCAGCAAACTACCTGACCCTCTGATTCTTACAAATGTTCCACTCCCTCTTCTGAAATGAGCCCTGAGCCTTAGGAGTTGTAGATGTGTGGTTAGGACTCAGTATCACATGGTCTCATTAGCTTTGTTTTTTGAGACAGGGTTTCTCTGTGTAGCCTTGGCTGTCCTGAACTCACTTTGTAAACCAGGCTGGCCTTGAACTCACAGTGATCCTCCTGCCTCTGCCTCCCAAGAGATGTCATTATCTTTTGTGCTCTGTGTTTTAGTTGGTTGGGGGGTGGGGGGGTAGGGTGTTAGCTAGGCATGGTGGCAATGCTTTTAATGCTTTTAGTCCCAGGACTCTGGAAACAGAAGCAGGTGGGTTTCTGAGTATGACACAAGCTTAGTCTGTATAATGAGTTCTTGCACAACCAGGCCTGTATGGCTACTTAGAGATCCTGCCTCCACAAAGAAGGAAAGAAATCAGGATGTATGGAATCTTGAAAGCCACACAAGCAGGGTGCAGGGGCGCACGCCCATAATCCCAGCACTCAGGAAGGCAGAGACAGGAGGACTCTGTGAGACCAGCCTGGTCGGCAACGTGAGTCTAGGAGCCGAGACTACACAGAGAAACCATGTCTCAAACAAAACAAAACAAAAACAAAAAGGCACATGAAGAGTGTGTTTCAGGATTGGGAGGAGGGGAAGCCATGGTTAGATTGTAGTGGATCTAAAGAGTAAAAAAAAAAAAAAAGAAGAAGAAGAAGAAAAAGAAGAAGAAGAAACAATTGAGATGTAATATGAATAAATTAATAAGATATATTTTTAAAAAATCAAAATAAAATAAGAATATGTTTCACTCAGTGCAGGACTGATGCTTGCCCTGGGTATTTGTCATTGTGAAGGCCAGTAGTGACTCCAGTAAGAGCTGCTTACGCGCTGTGGGAGTAAGGTTGTAAAAAGAAGCGAGAAAGGGATTACAGACTAGAGGGCTGTGTTTTGCTTGCTTAGCATTTGGACTTCGGGTTTTTTTTTTTTTTTTTTACTTCTTCTGCTTTCATCCTGCAGATGCTGGCAACATAAGCGTATCTGCCAGTTCTGGCTGGTTCTGATTTGAAGTTGGAGGGACTTAGAGCAGATTTGAATCCTCTTCTCGTGTACTCAGGTCACTATAGTAAAGTACCATAGACTGGGTGGCTAGAAACAGAAGTGTTTTTCTCACAGATGTGGATCAGAAAGAGAGGTGAGGGCAGGGTGGTAGTAAGGGCTGTAGGATCAGAGTTATACCTTCTCACGGAGTCAGAAAGGAGTCAAAGAGGAAGCATGCTGGAGTGCGAAAGGTTGGTAGCTGAGGCAACACGCTTGAAGTCTGGTCCTGACTGAGTCAAGGGTCTGACAGGAGAGGCTGGTGCAAGGCAGACACAGGAAAAGAAAAGAAAACAAAACAAAAAAACCAACCCCGAGATCTGAGGCGGAAGTAACGTGAGGTGACAGTCACCAGCTGCCAAACTCTCCCAGGAACAAGCTGGTGTGACCTTTGTAAGGGTCAGCGCAGGACCATTAGGAGGGTTGGTGGATGGAAAGGTCTGATCCTAAGAATTTTGAGGGAGAAGAGGAAGAAAAGGAGCCAGGAGGAGCAAGGAGATAAAAACCTGGTAGTCAGGAGTCATGGAGGAGAATGTCCTCTCTCCTGTACGGAAGCAGTGTTCTCAGAGAAAGTTCTAGGGAAGCAAGCAGAGGGACAGAGCTCAGTCAATAAAGGCTTGCTGTATAAGCTGGAGGTAAGAGCAGGGTGAGGTGGTCCACGGCTGTGGGAAGCAGAGACGGGAAGACCGCTGGGGCTCTGACCGCCACACAAGAAAGTTCAGGAAGGAATGTATGAGGAGTCAGGAAGGGAGAAGAGGCCACAGCCAGAGGCATTGAGATCTTCGTGGAGGTGAGGACTTGGAAGGAGGGGAGACCTAAGAATTGGGGCTTTTCATCAGCGATGAGCAGATAGAGGACATAGCGAAGTGACTTGTTCTGCTCTAAAGATGGGGGGCAAGACCTTAAATGCTGAGGGGCAGGGCTCTCCCTGATTTTCTTACTGACCGTTCTAATTTTCTTTCAAGTGATAAAATAAGTGCGCAGTGTCTTAGATTGCTCTTCAATTTTGTTCTGTTTGTTTACAGGTCCTTAGTAATTATCAGCACTTTAGATGGACGAATCGCTGCGTTAGATGCCGAGAATCATGGTAAAAAGCAGTGGGATTTGGACGTGGGATCTGGTTCCTTGGTTTCTTCTAGCCTCAGCAAGCCAGAGGTAAGAAAACTCGGTTTGTAGTGAGAGTCACTGGCGTGTCTTGTGAAGCTTGAGCCAGAAGCCTTTGCCTGGCTGAGTATTCACATAGTCACCCCCACCCCTGCCTTTTTGTCAGATGGGGTAGATGATAGCACCCACTTCCTATGATTGCTGCAGGCATTAAATGTGCTAATCCCAGCCAGGCATGGTGGTGCACACCTTCAATCCCAACACTTAGGGAGGGAGGCAGAGGCAGGTGGATCTCTGTGAGTTCCAGGCCAGCCTGGTCTACAAAGTGAGTCCAGGACAGCCTATAGAGAAATCCTGTCTCAAAAAAACAAAACAAAACAAAACAAAAAATCTAAAAGCGTTGATCACTTGTGAAAATATGATAGCTTAATAGATAGATTAATGACGTTGTTCTCAGCATCATGATATATACTTGATGTTTCTTATAGTAACCCTTCTGATATTATAAAATTGTTGAAAATTGAGACTCAGAGCTGTGGTTTTCTTGAAGTTGCAGCCCTACTATGTGCTAAAGACTTTTGTGGAGGTGGTCTGTGTATCTGTCCTGGAGCCTTTCCCACATTTTCGGGAACAGTTTTACTAGCTATCCCAGGATAGCCTTGTATTCATTATCCGCCTGCCTCAGCCTTCTGGGTGCTGGGCTTGCAGGCTTGTGCCGTCACACCCAGCTACATATCTATAACATTAAAAATTAAAGTAAGTTGTGCAGGTGGATGGATCTTTATGAGTATGAGGCCAGCCCTGCGGAGTGAGTTTCAGGCAAGCCAGAGCTATGCAATGAGACTCTGTAGAAAACAATGGGGGGAGGGGGACTAGGGGGAGAGAGAGAATTACCAAAAAACTTACTGGTTAATAAACCCAGTACATGATGGGACAGCATGTTATCAGTATAAAAGAGGCACCCTTTTTACATATTTGCCTCTCTCTCTCTCTCTCTCTCTCTCTCTCTCTCTCTCTCTCTGTGCCAGCACTCACTTTGTAGACCAACCTGGGTGCTGGTGTTAAAGGCATGTGCCGGTACTGCCTGTGACAGCTAGATTTTTATATCTGTGTCTTTATTAAATATATTACATTGTTGCTTGGCAGAGTAGCATATGCCTATAGTCCCAGCATGGGGAGATAGAGGCAAGCCTTGGCTACAACATGACCTCAAGGCCAGCCTGAAACACATGAGACCTGTCTCTGAAAAACAACATGAACAAACAAAAATTATATTGTATTTTTGGTTCAGTGATATAGAGAAAATTCTCCATTCTCATTGGATAAGGGAAGAGTATTTTAGTGGCCTTTTGCTTTGGTCTTTGGTTCTATTTGCATGTGTGCTTGCATGAACAGAAGAGGGCATGAGATCACATTATAGATGGTTGTGAACCACCATGTGGCTACTGGGACTTGAACTCAGGACCTCTGGAAGAGCAACCAGCCCTCCTAACCACTGAGCCATCACTCCAGCCCCTTGCTTTGTATTTTATACTGCCGTAAAACAAGTATCTGAAAGGGTCTGAAAACAAAGCAATTAACATTTTGAGAAATATTTTGCTTTCTTTATGTCAGGATCTCACCATATGATGCTGGCTGGCCTTAAACTCACACAGATCAGCCTGCCTTTGCCTCCTGAGTGCCAGGATTAAAGGGATGTGCTTCTCAGACCTTGGATTTATTTATGTGTGTACATATGTGTCTGCTTGTGTTCCTCATTTGTGCGTTGCTCACAGAAACCAGAAGAGAGTGTTGGATCCCTTGGAGTTGGAGTCTTGGGTGGTTGTGAGGCGCCCAGTGTGGATGCTGGGAACTGAACCTCAGTAACCACTGAGCCATCTCACCAGCTCCAGCAGTGAACATGTTACACTCTATTGCGTTAACATCCAGTAGCCCATCTTACCTTTTACCATCCATGGTTTTCTGATTTCTGTAGGGAATTTAGACTCTTTGAATTATTAATGCATAGTACATTGGGGAAAAATTCAATTTGTCACTAACATCACTGAGCTAATCAGAAACTGTTGGTGTGGGCCTTGGGCGTTGGGAATTGAAGGGTTCCTGCATCCCAAGTGAGGGTGCCGCTGTGCTACCCACCCAGCCCCTAAACATCCTTCCAAGTACCAGAAAACGGCAGGTTAACCCTGAAGACACAGCCTACCTAGTTTTCTAATTTTCACTTGAAAACTCCAATTTTACCACAAGTACTGTCAGCTGTTGTCTGTGAAGTGAAGAGCCTACTTTGTTCCTTTTGAGGAAATGTCTGGCCTTTGGATTCTCATCGCCACCTTTGGTTTTAGCTGATGGCGGGACAGAATGACGGTGCTTGACCAAAGCAGACAGTTCAGTCAGTCCGCACAGTGCTGTCCTGAGACGGCGTCAGATGTGCACGAGCACTTGACACACTTCCTAATTACTCTCAAGAACAGGAAGATGACAGTGCTGAGGTCAAGATTTAATAAAAATTCATCAGGGTTGTTCCTTCAATTTTTTTTTTTTTAATTTCTCTGTGTGTCTCTGTCTCTCCAACCCACTCCCTCCCTTCTCATTGTCCTTCTCTTTCTTCCTTTGCCTCCCTGCCCTTCCGGTCAGTGGAGTCTTGCTGTGGAGCTCAGGCTCTCCTAGAACTCCCAACACCCCCACACCCCCCACCCCCCACCGCCCCACTTCAGCCTGCGTGTTCGCTTACAGGTATTTGCCATAGTGCTTGACTAGCATTTTAGTGCTGAGGATAAATGTGAGATCTCGCATGTGCTCCACCACTAGGCTTCCTCCCCAGGCCCAGCAAGAACTTTGTGTGTGGGTTGTTGTTGTTGTTGTTGTTTTGTTTTGTTTTGTTTTTGTTTTTTTGGAGGTTTTGTTTTGTTTTCGAAACAGGGTCTCACTATGTAGACAGGGCTAACCCCGAGTATATTTGCTGCATAAGTATGAAGAAGACTTCATTGGGACCCCCAGTACCCAGGTGAAGGCTGCGTGTGATGGTATAATCTTAAAATCCCAGTGCTGGGGAAGCAGAGACTGGAGGACCCCAAGACTTGCTGACCAGCTAAATCCATGAACTGTCTTAAACTGGAGGTCCAGGGCGAGTGAAGAAGAGACTCAAGGTTGACCTCTGGCCTACACATACACACAGTTATATACCCCCTCCCCGACACACACACTCCCCAAATACACACATGCACATAGCCCATGCGTGTGAACATGGTGTGCTTACTTCATTACACGTTACACACCACACTGTAAGGCCTCAGCTCTCATTACATCCTGGCTTATTCTTATGTCATGAGCTTTTTCTAATCCAAAGGGGTCTATAAACCAGTACATTGTGTTGTTTTATTTGTGTTTTGACCATGTCAGTGAAAATCCCTGGTGTATAAGGGAGAGTGACAGCTCCATTAGGAACAAATATTTTGTATTTATATTTAGAATTGCATGTGGCAGGAAGGCTGAGGTGCCTTGGGGCACACATCTCATTTGCCGCTCCTTCCTGTTGACAAAGTACCCACAAAACTTCCTCAAAAGAATGTTGATATGAAACCAACCTGCAACCATGCCGCCGAGTGCGTTGGGATGACTAGGGAACCTGGGTTCACTCTGGGAGCTTTAGCAGATAACTCCACCTAAGTAATGAGCATTTTTGGACAGCCAGTAGCTAAGGCTTATGTTTTAAATTCTCAGAAGGGCCTCCTGAGGTGATCTATGATTTGCTTTTTCTTTGGTAATTTAAATACAGGTGCAGCCTTTAAAAGGTGTGGAGGGATTTGGCTATGCTTCCTCACTGATTGTCTTAAATTTTTACTTTACTAAATAATAAATTATTCTGGAATGGGTTTTTCTTCGGAGGCCTCTGGGCAGGCTTTGGGCCACACTCATTTCTGAATAGACTAGAATTGTCAGGGTAGCTTAGTGGGTACAGGCACTTGCTGCTAAGCCTGAGGACCTGAGTGTGATCCAAACCAATATGGTGAAAGGAGAGAACCTCAAGTTGCCATCTGGCCTCCACCACCCTCATGCCATGGTATGTGCATGCACACACAAATACTCACACATTAAGTTAATGTAATTAGAAAGCAAAATCTTGGTTGATGAGCTGGGCACACACTTTTCTTTGATCCGAGCACTTAAGAAGCAGAAACAAGCAAGAAATATGGGGGTTCAAGGATAGCTTGGTTTACATAATGACATCTAGGCCAGCCAGGGCCACACAATGAGACTGTGTCTCAATCAGTCAGTCAATCAATCAATCAATCAATCAAATACAACTCAATAGACTAAATGTTTTTGAGCTCTTATTTATCTGTGTTTTGGGGCACATTTAGAAATATACAGGCAATCCTCATTTTTAATTAGGATGCCTTTATGAAGAACATTCCAAATGTATATATGTTTGCAACTAACTTGTACTTAGATGACTACTTTTGTCTTTTCATCACTTAGACTTTTACATTTTTACTTAGACTTTAGACACAGGATGTTGTTTTCTGTTTTTGCACTATGCCCCCTTTTCCTCCTAAAAAGAACAAACAACTCTATTGTTAGTCTATACTTGGTTAGAATTTAAAGTTTTATTTTATTTTAGGCACGGTTGTCCCCATGAGACAAGCCTTTCTGTCTCAAACAGGTGCATAAACAACAGAAGTAATACATTGTTTTTGGTGAAGAGGCAGTGTTTTTAACCAACCTGCGTTCACCCTGATTGGCACAGGGGCGTCCTGCCCCAGCCATCACAGAACCAGGATTACTGGCATACCCCATCACTCTCTCAGGTTTGGTGGAATGCCTTCGAACAGATGTACCCAGTGGTGGGCATGGCAGCACACACCTATAATCCCAAGACTCCAATCATCCCAACACTTGAGAAGTTGAGGCAGGAGGATTGTGAGTTTGAAGCCAGTCTAGGCTACATGAAAGAGATTCTATCACAAACACATGAAAGCAAGTGTGTGTACACACCCACATAAGTAGTGTGTCCTTCACAGTTACCAATTCTAATTTGTTCACAAATAGTTCATTCATAGAAACTGAATGTTATTTTATTAGAACTCACTTGGGCTTGGGTGGAGCAGCTCTGTAATCTCGGGATTTGGTTCAAGGTCAACCTGGACTACATAGTGAGACACCTTAACCCCCACCCCTCTACCCTCAAAACAAGAAGACAAACCGTAATCTCTCTCTTCTCTGTGTAATGCTGGAGACTGAACTTAGGCCTGGTGCTGGCTTTTTGTCAACTTGATAAAAATCTAGATGTCTGAGAAGAGGAAACCACAGTGAGAAAATGCCTCTCTAAGATTGGTCTTACTTAGTGGTGACATGGGAGGGCTCAGCCCATTGTGGGCGGTGCCGCCTCCAAGCAAGGGGTCCTAGAACATATAAGAAGCAGGCTGAGCAAGCTAGTAAGTAGCATTCCTCAAGTCCTATGCTTTAGTCCTGCCCCATCACTTGTGGCTTATGACCTGAGAGCTGTAAGCTGAAATAAACTTCGCCAAAAATAACTTAAGATGGACCTCGTGAGTTCCAGGCAAGGGCTACTCCTGAGTCCTTTGCAGTCTCTGACTGTAGCCTAATTTAGAAAAAAGAGAGCTCAGTAGTTAAGAACGCTGGCCGAGCTTGCAGAGGGACTCAGGCTTGGTTCTAGCATCCAAGTAGCAGTTCACAGTCATCTGTAACTCTAGTTCCAGGGTGTCTGTCACCCGCTTCTGGTCCATGGGCACCAGGCACACATATGGTACATATAAATACATACAAATATTCATACTCATATAAAAGAAAAATAAATAAATCTTTGGAGATTGCCTACTTCATAAAAGTTACCCAAGTCATTTAAATTGACTGTGTGTGTGTGTGTGTGTGTGTGTGTGTGTGTGTGTGTGTGTGTGTATTTCACGCAGAGAGGGACACACAGACACAGGATCTCACTGAGCTAGCCTGGAACACATGCATTCTAGGCTAGCCTCTACCTCTTCACCCTCCTTTCTCAGTCTTCCAGATGCTGGGGTTACCAGCCAGGCATGGTGGCGCACACCTTTAATCCCAGCACTCGGCACTCAGGAGGCAGAGGCAGGTGGATCTCTGTTCAAGGCCAACTTGGTCTACAAAGTAAGTCCAGGACAGCCAAGGCTACACAGAGAAACCCTGTCTCAAAAAAAGAAAAAGGAAAAAAAAAAGCCAAATGCTGCGGTTATAAGCATGCACCAATGTGCCTGACCCACATTAATTTTGATTTGAACCAGCTATGTCATCATGTATGAAGTCCACTTTGAAGAGTAACTGTCAATTACACAGCAAGCCAGTACCTAAATGACTGCTTAATTGCCTTTAATTATAAAAGTGAAAGTGTTTTGATTTACTTTTTATTAATCCCTTAGTGTGGCTGAAAGCAATTCTGTGAACTAATTTGTTCTAGCACACATGCTGCCAAATGAGAAATTGAGACTACCCCACAGCTATAGTTTAGGAAATGAGCTCTCCCTGCGCAATGTTTTTCTATTTTGTAAGTGTCGATCAGTTGGGGGCTGAAGGCAGAAATGCTTATTAGAATGACTGTTCTTTCATCGGGACTGAGAAAGGTGTGCTTAAACAGATATTGTAGTCCTTTTCCTCAAGACGTTTTATAGGTTGACCAAACTAGGAAAAGAAATCTTTGTTCTTTAGATTAATTCACAATTTTGAAGATAATAAGTGCCAAATCATTTCTAGTGTTTTATTGTATACATTTTCTTTTTTTTTTTTTCCCTTGGTTTTTTCGAGACAGGGTCTCTCTGTAGCCTTGGCTGTCCTGGACTCACTTTGTAGACCAGGCTGGCCTTGAACTCACAGCGATCCACCCGCCTCTGCCTCCCAAGTGCTGGGATTAAAGTCGTGCGCCACCACGCCCGGCCTATTGTATACATTTTCTTTTTACATTTTTTTAGTGTGTGTGTGGTGTGGTCACACACGCACAGTCGGGAAACTTTGTGGACTCAGTTCTCTCCTTTCACTTGTATATGGGTTCCAGACAGTTGCTTTTGCCCGCTGAGCTATCTTCGGGTTCTTTCTCTACATTTTCTTTTGAGCATGGCCCTTTGGGTGTGTCCTAATAACCGATGTTCCAGAAGTTCTCATAACCTCTCCTTCAGGACTTTTACTCTTGTTAGCCAGGAAGCCCCTCCCTCATCTGGGACTCCTTTCTCAGTCTTCCAGATGCTGGGGTGACCAGCCAGGCATGGTGGCCCACACCTTTAATCCCAGCACCCGGGAGGCAGAGGCAGGTGGATCTCTGTTCAAGGACAGCTTGGTCTACAGAACGAGTTCAGGACAGCCAAGGCTACACAGAGAAACCCTATCTCGGGGGAAAAAAATTACCATTTTTGTTTGAGAACATAGCTCACGTAGCAGAGTGCACTGATCCCCGGGTTCAGTTACCACCTCCACATAAAGCTGGTGTGGTGGCACAGGCCTGCAATGCCATCAGTGCGAAGGTGGAGGCAGGAGGATCAAAGTTCAGTGTCATCTTTGACCACATAGATGGTTCAAGGCCAGCCTGTCTCAAATTTTTTATTTTATTTTATTTTTTTTATTAGCATCATAACAGTTTGCAAACAACTCAAAAGTTTTAAAAGTTATTATTTTATGTCCTACACACAGCATATCGTCTTTAAAGAATTGAAATATTAAAAATAGAATGTCTTGGTTCTGCAAAGATGGCTCAGCGGGCTCCTCTTCCAGAGGACCTTGGTTGGAGTCCCCAAACCAACAAAACATCTGTAGCTCAGTGAAGTGAGAGGTTTATCTGTTGCTGTGGGTCTGGCAGGACCCAGGGGCTTCCTGTGGTTCCTTCTTCTTTTCAACATTCCATACATTTCAAACCCACAAATTCCCAAGACATTAAGACCTCTCTCATTGCAAGATGCTAAGGAAGTATTTTTTGTATGGGCCTTACATTCCGAGAGAAGAAATCTGAGCTGCACACAGAACAGTGCTAGTGTCCTGGGAACCAAGAACACCTTGGAGTAGAGCAGAAGACACTGACGACCAGACTTTTAGGATCAAACTTCTTAAAATTGAGGCAAGAGTAGGCAGAGAAAACACTACTACTTCAGAGGTGGGCCGGTTTCATTACATTTATAGAGTTTTCTGCGTTCCTTCCAATTTCTCTAACTGCTGTTTGGCGTTGATACATACTACTTTTTAAAATCTTTTTTAAAATTTTACTTTTTGAAACAGGGTCTAATGTATCCCGGGCTAGCCTTGAGTACCTGGACCTCCTGACTGGTGGGTACAGGCATGTACTACCGTACCCGGTTTTCTGCAGTACTGGGGCTGGATCTCATGCTAGGCAAGCACTCTACCTCTGGATTACACCCACAGCCCCTACTTTAAATACTTCAAAATATAAATATTTTACAACTATAGCTACCTGGCATATTCGGCAAATGCCTCTCTTCTTGACCACCCCTTGATTTCTTAGAATCTCTTTGGAATTCTTACAGCAAAGGGAATGTCAAAATTTCTGTTTTGATTATAAACAGATTGGGGAAGCTTTAAGAGGAGGAAGGGAAGCCTGTTTATTAGGTAGCCAAAGTGAAAACATTCATCAATAATTTCAGGACCAAAAGAGGTGCACCTTTTAAAAATAGTTATAGGAGGGCTGACAGGATGGCTCAGTGAGTAAAGATAGCTGTCACCAAGCCTGACACCCTGAGCTCAGTTCCCAGAACTCACATGGTAGAAGAAAACTGGTTCCTCAGGCTATCTTCTACCCTCATTCATGGTGGCATGTACGCCTCCCCCAGTACACTAAACACTGTTTTTTAAAAAATAAACAAACAAATAAAATAATTGTGGAATAATTCTGAAAATCAGTTGAAATAAGCCAGTGTAAGAAATGAAAGACATCAGAGTGTTAGCTTTTGTCCAGCAAGTGTCTCGTAATGTGAGGGGCCCAAGGTGGGGGGGGGGGGCAAAGTGCTGAGTGAGGTGCCTTTGGCAGGCTGTCCTGAGGATGGGCATCAGCTGAGGCAAGAGGCGTGGCTAGTGAGGCAGCTCAGTGCCCAGCTCAGTGCCCTTGATGAGTTCTGCCCTCTCTAGTGTTAGTGAGTTCTCAGGCATGGGGGTCCTGGCACCTTTGGTGTTACTGGAGTATGCTAGGCATGGCGTGCAGTGATGGAGGTGGGCAGGGATGTGTTCCCTTGTAGTGAGTACTGCAGGGTGAGGGTGCTTTCCAGCTGTTTTCACGCCTCTCTCTGTCGGTTCCTCCTTGTAATGGTTTTCATCCTTGTCCCACTTTCTCTTCACCTTTTCCTTCTTCATTCTTTCTTATCCATGATACCTCTGGAAATTGACTTCTGTAACTGTTCTGGTCAATGTATATCCTTTTGGGTTATAGAGGAGCCTGACATCATTAAGTCACAGGAGCCATTTTCTGCTTTAGTCATACTATGTGTGAATTATTACTGGATACAATTGGGGATTTGATGATGGTTAATGTCTGAGTCACTGACAAAACACCTGTATATACACATGAGAAAAAAATTATTTTTAGAAAGAAAAGCTAATAATTACAGAATAAGTGATAGAATTAGAAATCACTATTTTATTCTGTTTAGACAAATAATAGGATTATCAACCAATAGTACAGTGAAAATTTGATGGGAAACTTTTTTAAGGTTTATTTATTTATTTTATGATGAGTGCTCTATCTGCATGTACACCTGCATGCCAGAGAGGGCATCAGATCCCAGTATAGAAGGTCATGAGCTACCATGTGGTTGCCGGGAATGAACTCAGGACCTCTGGAAAAGCAGTCAGTGCTCTTAACCACTGAGCCATCTCTCCAGCCCAGATGGGAAAATTTTAAGTGGAGAAATTGAGCTGTTCCCTAGAACTCACTGTTTGGTAGCAATATTAAAAGTGGGGCAGACAAATAAAATACACCGTATAGCATGACATAACACAGAAGTCACCAAGGTTTTATGTAGAGGTTCAGATGGCTAGTACCTTAGGCATTGAGGGACACGTGGCCTTTTTATTTTTTATTTTTTTGGTCTCTTGCTATTATAGTATTTGTAGTTATTGTAATTATCGTGAACTCTGCAGTGAAGGAATGTGTGCCTGGGTTATAGGTTATAGTAAGACTTTTGTTTTGTTTTGTTTTGTTTTTCAAGACAGGGTTTCTCTGTGTGTACTGCTGGCTGTCCTGGAACTCACTTTGTAGACCAGGCTGGCCTCAAACTCACAGAGATTCATCTGCCTCTGCCTCTGCCTCCCAAGTACTGGGATTACAGGTGCGCCACCATGCCTGGCTAAGACTTTTCTTAATGAAACTGATTGGGCAAGATTTAACCTAGCAGTTCACGGACTGCTAACACAGTAGGAAATAGCACCAGTTCTGAAGTACATGGTCCAGGAGACACCTGCAATAAAAGAAAAACAAGTTTAGGAATGTGTGGAGTCCTTCTATAGGACATTGGTGCCTTTCTCCAAAAAGGGAGTGATGTGACTAGAGAGATGGCTCAGTGGCTGCTCTCGCAGGGGACCCAGGTTCAATTCCCAGCACTCCTGTGGTGGCTCACAGCTGTCTATGACTCCAGTTCCACGGCTTCCTTCTTCCGGCCTCCCCTGCCACCAAGCATACATGTGTGCAGACATATGTTCAAGCAAAGCACTCATCCATGTGAAGTAAATGAAAAAAAAAAATGGTCTTGTTTGTTTGTTTAAGAGAAGGAAAAGCAGCCAGGTGTGGGGACGAGTGCCTGTAATCCCAGCACTCTGAGAGGCAGAGGCAGGTGTGAGTTTGAGCCAGTTTGGTCTACAAAGTGAATCCAGGATTGCCAAGGAAGGCTACAGAGAAAGCCTGTCTCGGAGGGGGAAAAAATGGGTGTATCTTTGTGTGTGTGAGTGTGTGTGTGTGAGTGAGAGAGAGAGAGACAGAGAGAAAGAGAGAGAGAGAGAGACAGAGACAGAGACACAGAGAGAGAGAGACACAGAGACAGAGAGACAGAGACAGAGAGACAGAGACAGAGAGAGAGAGAGACAGAGAGACAGAGACAGAGAGAGATACAGAGACAGAGAGAGACAGAGACAGAGAGACAGAGACAGACAGAGAGAGAGAGAGAGAGAGAGAGAGAGAGAGAGAGAGAGAGAGGAGGGCCCTACTGGGATGTGAGGAATCAGATAGAATGTGTATGTGGAATTCCTCATTGTAAAGTTTCTCTTTGGGACAATATGAGAAATGTGAATTCTTGTGCTTTTATGAACCATCTGGCAAAGTGTCAGTAATTATTGGAAATCAATACATGAGGATTGCTGTGCTGCCCTTGATGCATTTCACATGTTTGAGAGTAAGTTAAAGATGGAAAAATGGCCACAAAGAAAGTGAAGAAGACAACCAGAACTACACACACACACACACACACACACACACACACACACACACACACACAAAACCCTGTCTCAATGAATAAATAAATAAATAAATAAATAAATGTAAAAAAGGAAGGAAGAACTAAATGAAAAACAGTTCTGTGCAGCTGGAGAATTTCTTTTCCTATTGGTGTTCATTTTAATAGGTTCCTTTTCCCAGTGAAAACAGAGTTCTTATTTTCATGTTAGTGTTTCAGACAGTTCCAATTACGTGAGTACATGTGTGCCACTTACATTTTTATCCAGGAACAGAAGTCAGATTACTTTACTTAGCTGTTAATTCTTCATAATTGCATAGAAAAGGGCTCTAGATCTTTGGTATTGAGTTTGCTAGCCAAAGTGACAGATCTTTTGCCTTAAAATTTTGAACAGAGGGAAAACAAATAGAGGAAATAAGTACAAGATAGCAAAAATTTACACTTTTTTAAATGACCAAAGGGAAATGCAAGTTCATAATTAGCTTGAGATGCAGAGCAGTGGATCAGAACAAATAGCTGTTGGCTGGGCAGATGGCCGGAATGTGGCTGTGCATCGCCAATCACCACAGCCTACTTTTTTTTTTTCTATCAAGAGATTCAAAGCTGACTTTCGAAGTGACTCATTCCTTTGCTTAGAGGATGAGGTAATGCTATTGTGAGGGGTGATGTCATCCCTACCTGAACTGCATGCATATAGATTGCTGCTCAGGCTCTCCAGGAAAAGCACCATCTGCTTTCATATCTACAGCCTGAAAGGCTTTGCAAAGACTGGTGCAAAGGTCACCAGCCTGCAGTATGACTCATTGGCAGCCAATCAGCGGAGGGCAGCTAATGAAAGGTAAACTTCTAAAATCATAACCCAGAAGTGTGACAGGATGATTTGATACAGAATCACAATTCTTTTGTATCGTATGTCTTGCATTTACTGAGTTACTGCCGTTGAGGCTCTGACTCTTTTTTTTAAAAAAAAAGCCGTTTTTTCAATATGGTCAGTCATCACAAACCTTCTTGGTTGTTTAAAACATTTTCTTTTAAATTGGATATAAATGTTCTGTTACGTTGGAGGTGCATAGGTCATTCTTGAATTTCAGGCCACATTAGTTTGACAGATGCTTTTTGCAGTTAGGAGCCTGTGTGTTCTCTGAGAACCAGCTGCTACTTTATGGGGAAAGAGTTGCTTGTGAAAGAGGAAACATGTCAGAGGAAATGCTCACCACTTGCAGCAGACCCACTGACTCTGCCTTCGTCTTGGTGACAGTGCTACCCCACACCCTTTGAATTTACTGTAGTATGAATCTGTCATTCTGCTTGCTGTGTAGAGTGTCAAATCCTTAACCTGTGATGGAAGACAGACAACAGTAAATACTTGATTTTGTCATTTATATCCTGAAATGGCAGGCACACCACCTGCATGTTGTTGAATAGGATCTATAGCACAGCACACATTGGTTTTAATGGCAACTCTAAGGCAGACACTCTACAAATACAAAGTTAGTTGTTTTAAATAGAATATGCTATTATCAAGAAATATAAGAAAGGGGGCTGAAGAAATGGCTCAGTAGTTAAGAGAACTGAGTGTCCTACTACATGTTCTAGCAGCCACATGGCAACTCTCAACTACCATATGCAACTCACACATGTGATGCATAGATATGTATGCAAGCAAAACACCAGTACACATAAAGTACAGTTTACAAGAGAGAGATAAAGAGCTATAAGGAAGCAAAGAATAAACAATAATGTTAAACTAAGTAATATCATGTGGCATACATTCCAGTGTCTTTGGAGAAATTAAGAGAAATCAGATAATGATTAGACATGAGCCTGGTAATCACGGTCCTTGGGAAATATAGCAAAGAGGTTGCTATAAATCTGAGGCCAGCCTGGGCTACAATATCAGATCTGTCTCAAAACTACAACCGAAAGACCATATAAATACCCTAATCATTGTCAAAATTTCTGCCTAGAATTAACATTGATAATTCTTGTCTGATCTAAACTTTATTCTCATGGCTAAAAAAAATGCTAATTTTTCCAATTCTAGACTGACTTCCTTTTTAAATTTTCTATTGGTACTTGTTTTATTTTTTTATTGGTCCGTCTAACCCCGCCCCCTCTCAGCAGTCCTTACGTTGTCCAGTAGCACGCATCCATCCTTGCTCTTGGTTGTAGTAAGTTGGTAACGGCTCACCTCGTACCTACTCCACCTCGGGCCTCAACACAGACATTTCCTTTCAGGAGAAAATTAAAATCTGGACTGTGGTGTTGAGTCATTAACAGTCAGTGGATACAAACAAATTCTGAACACTCCTGTGCCTGCCAGACACTTCTGTAATAACTTTGAGAACAAGAAGTCAAGAATAGGGCTGAGTATGATACAGTTCAGTGGCGGAGCATCCAGCTAACGCCACTCACCAGTTCACTGGCAGTTGTGGATTCGCTCTCTGCGGCACCGGGGTCCATCCCTACCCAGTAAGACAGATACGGAGCAGCTAGAGCCGTGGCTCAGTGGTTAAGAGAACCAGTTGCGTGGTTGTGCTGGCAAAGGGCCTGGGTTCACTTCCCAGCACCCACATGGCAACTCATTGTAACTCCTACTCCAACACCCCCTTCTGGCCTCTACAGGCACATAGTACACACGCACGAACACAAGCAAAACATGAAATAAATAAATCTTAAGAAAATAGAGATGTGAAAGTAGAGAGGCTGGGGAGTAGAGCACAAGTCCATTGCCTAGGTCTTTGGTTCAGTTCTTAGCACCTAAAAAAAAAAAAGTACTGCTGTACTATAGAGTGGAAAATTTTCTGTCAGCAAGTGTACACTGCTGGTATTTAAAACAGGTAAGTGATGGCAGGTTGAAGGCCAGGTAGGGTTGTAGTGGGCAATTGTATAAGAAGGTGTTCCAGGGAGAAGAAGCACGTTTGCCAGTGAGTGAGTGAGTGGTAGCGGGGCTGGTGGTTGTTTTGTTGTGTAACCACGCTAGATTTCTGCCCACACAGGGAAAAGGAAAAGACAAGTGACAGACAGGTTGTTGGAGGTCACGCAGGACTTTTACTGTCCTCTTCAGGATTTCTAGTCCTTAGGATTTGGGGTCTTTAGAAAGAAAAGATAATAAAGAGCCATTGAAGACTTTTCAGTATTGTAACAAGCTTACCTGGCCCAGAGTGATTAATCTAGAAGATACATCAGCTTAGACTGAGGGAATTTCCAGGTTAGGTCTGTAAAGAGGTTATTATAATAGCTTAGGTCAGGTGCAATAAAGATTTGAACTAGAATATTAAAGTGAATCAGGGGAGTGGTCTTCACCTGACTTCCGGACCCCCAGAGTTTAAGGCAGAGGTAGAGGAAAGCCAACTTACAGCTAAGGAAAGCCTGCTGCTTCAGGCACCAGAGGCTGCCAGGGGCGCTCTGTGGTAGCAGGTGAGGCTGACATTTGTTTGAAGGGTTTGTTTCGCATGCATGGTTTGTTTTGTCTTTAACTCTTTCATATTCTCTTTTCCCAAAGCTTTAAGCCTGATTGACCAAGACAAAAGCTGTGTCGTTAATTGGTGTTGATGAAAGTTTATTTCTAATGCCAGTGGAAGGTCAATGCCATGATCTGTACTGAAATTCCTAAGACATTCTTAGCCTGAGACCTCAGGTCATGCCTGGTTTCCTTTTGCCCATGCTGCCCAGCGAATCCACCATTGAAACCCTCCTACTATAACACAGCTCTGGTGACTTCCCAGCTGCCTTCACTGCTAACTAGGCTTTGTCTCCTGCTTGCCATCTGTGCTCCTTATCCTGTTCACTTTTTTTTTTGTGCCTCAGTTACGACCAGGTCATTTCTACCCAGAGGCCTTTGCAAGCTTATTCCCTCAATGTCAACATGATCTACTGTTTCATGTTGGGAGCTTTGCCCAGCTGTTATTAACTTTCTCAGCAGGACCTGCCATGAGTTCTCTATGGACAGTGTCTTCCCACTCAACCCACATTTCCCTCTGCCCCTTCATCTTTAATCTACTTCCCCCTTATGGTCTCTGTCACTAACGTATTACAAGCCCTGTAGGATAGTGATTTTTGTTTGTCTGTTTGCCTTTCCTGAGCCACCCATCAAGAATTTTGTTTAGCTGGGTGTAGTGGTCCATGCCTTTAATCCTAGCATTCGAAAGGCACAGGCAAGTGGGTCTCTTGAGTTTGAGGACAGCCAGGGCTACAAAGGAGAAACCCTGTCTCAAAAGAAAAAAAAAAACATTTAAAAAAGAGAGATTTTGTGTAAGGAAGGAAGGATGACTGTACACATAAAAATGCTTAGGAGGCTTAGTTCCCTGCTGTCCAGGTCACAGCAGATTTAAGAAAGTAAATGAAGAAAGACACTGGTTGAATTAGCCTCCCTCACCCAGTATTCCTTCAATCCCCGTCTGTGACAGCAACGGCCAGAACAATGTAGGCCTAGAAAATAATGCATGCTACCCAGTTACTAGAAAATTATATTGTTCCTTCGCATATTAAGGGCTATAAAAACTACAGTAGCCTTTGCTGTTTTAGGAGTGGACGTTTGTTTGTTTGTTTGTTTTTACTTCACCGGGTCCCCAGGCTCTCTTTTGGCAACTTATTCATCAGTATAAGACCTTCTTGATCCATAGGAGAGTTTGAAAAAAACCATACTGGACTGTCAGGCCAAGGGACTGTAGGCCCGTGAGGTGACGGGAGGTCCTTCTCAGCTCCTTCTGGCTGATAGACTGCGTTCTTTTATATGTTTCTCAAAACCCTACATCTTAGTTACTGCTCTTCCAGGGACAAGGCCTTTACAAGTCGTCTTTTGTTCCAGGTGTTCGGTAATAAGATGATAATCCCGTCCCTGGATGGAGACCTCTTCCAGTGGGACCGCGACCGAGAGAGCATGGAGGCTGTCCCTTTCACTGTGGAGTCACTTCTCGAATCTTCATATAAATTTGGAGACGATGTCGTTTTGGTTGGAGGAAAATCTCTCACGACATATGGACTCAGTGCATATAGTGGGAAGGTGAGTGGCAGTGTATATATGGGGGGAATTGGAAAACAACAGCAGAGAAGAAACAGGGCTTTTAGTCAGGTCTCACTATGTAGCTGGCCAGCCCGGAGCTCACTGTGCACACACAGCTGGCCTCAAACTCTCGAGATCCACCTGCCTGTGTGCTATTGGCAGTGAGCTCTTCTGCATTCTCACCCTGGGGATAGATTTGTTTTAATAAGACAGTTGTGAGGTAGTAATGGGAAACTAAGTTTACCCAAGGTAAGAGTAAGCCTCAGAGCTGGGATAACAGGAGAGTTAGCAGATACGACCTGCCGCCCTAGGTGCTTTTGTAGTTTGTTAGTTTTGAACTCTCCATAATGTTCCTAAGGATTGTGTATTGTATAGCACATTTTTACAGGCAAAGAGCCCTTCAAAGATTAGTAATAATCCTCAGAAGAATAATTGCTGCTTGTTGTCTGGTTTGGTCCTATAAAATTGCCCATGGAGAAAGCTGTTGCTCTCTAAAAAGATAAGGAAATTGAGCCTTTAACAGATTCAGAAACTTCAAGGTCAAATTTGCTTCCAATCAGGCTGGTGATAAAGTCATCAGTGACCCTGATTCTCTCCAGCAAGACCCCTAGGCCCCAATCCACAGTTAGCCTGCCTCTTATGAGTAGACAGTTTCTGTATAGTTTCCACTATGCAAAGGAGGACTGGGAATGTGACGTCTTAATCTATTGGATACAGAGCTGGGCCTTTCACCCACCTCGCACGGATGCTTTTGCTTTGCGCACTCAGCGGCATCTGAGGAGACTGCGCATTCCGTGCTGTCCAGCCCATGTCTTCAGTCTCCCTTTATGTTTGTATTCCCCTGTGTGAACAGCAGGTTGACCAGTCACCTGGTTCTCTGGCTAGGTGTATTGCTACAAGAAGTCTGGGATTCTAGCATGTTTCTGCTTTGGGTGATGATTTTAGTTTGGATCAAACTGAGGATCCTCCTTTTTTCTTAGGTCAAAGGGTATTAGAAAAAAGGTTCAGGTTTTTCAAAAACATGTACATAATGCAAGGCAGAATTGTGAGACTGATCGCTTTGTCAGCTCATCTGGAAGTTTAGTAACGACATTCCTGCAAAGATATCGTTGGTTATTCATTTATTCTTTTTTTTTTTAATTTTAATTTATGTGCATTAGTGTAGGGGGTGTCAGATCTTGGAGTTACAGACAGTTGTGAGCTGCCATGTGGGTGCTGGGAATTGAACCCAGGTCCTTTGGAAGAACAGGCAATGCTCTTAACCACTGAGCCATCTCTCCAGCCCCCTATTCATTTATTCTTGTATACTCCAAGAAACTCCCCCAATAGGGCTCAAATTGTGTAAGTCCTTAAAATCATGCATTCCCTGAAGTAAATATTGTTGGAACTTGCATGGTTCTAAATAACTCCTTTTAGCATTTAGTAATCTACTTGAAGCCCATAGCTTAGATACTTATTATGGATTTAAAAATTTTTTATTTTACTTTTTAAATATTATAAGCCAGAAGCCAGGTGGTGGTGGCACACACCTTTAATCCCAACACTTGGCAGGCAGAGGCAGGAGGATCTCTGTGATTTTGAGACTAGCCTGGTCTACAGAGAGCATTCCAAGACAGCTAGAGCTGTTATACAGAGAAACCCCGTCTCGAAAAACAACAACAACAAATCATAAGCCAGGCATGGTGGTACATGCCTTTAATCCCAGAACTAGGGAAACAGAGGCAGATGGATCTCAGAGTTTGAGGCCAGCCTGATCTACAAAGGGAGTCTAGGACAGCCAAGGCTGTTACGCGTGCGCATACACACAAAGGGGGAGGGAAGGGGATGGGGGGGAGGGAGGGAGGGAGAGCGAGGGAGAGCGAGCGCTGTTGGACATGGTGGCGCACACTTTAATCTCAGCACTTGGGAGGCAGAGGCAGGTGGATCTCTGTGATTGCAAAATCAGATTTGTCTACATGAGTAAGTTCCAAGTCAGCCAGGGCCACATAGAGATGTCTCTCTCTCTCTCTCTCTGTCCCTCCCTCCCTCCCTCCCTCCCTCCCCCCCCCTCTCTCTCTGTGTGTGTGTGTGTGTGTGTGTGTGTGTGTGTGTGTGTGTGTATGTGTCTTCTTTCCTTGACTCGTCTTATATCTGTCTTTTCAGCTGAGGTATATCTGTTCTGCCTTGGGGTGTCGCCGGTGGGATAGCGATGAAATGGAAGAAGAAGAAGACATCTTGCTTCTGCAGCGCACACAGAAGACTGTACGAGCTGTTGGGCCTCGAAGTGGCAGTGAGAAGTGGGTATCAGAATATGAGTAAAGGCATTGTTTAGGAGTTCCAAAATCTAGGTGTGGGGTGCACACCTTTAATCTGAGCAGAGGTCAGTGGATCTCTGAGTTCTGTAGACAGAACTCATGGAGGTGGGGGGTAGGGACCGGCAGAGCACAGCTCCTTTAACCCAAGATTTCTTGCAAACTTTTCTTTGTAGAGATTCTGTGAAGTATTTGTTAATCTAAAAGCACAATGTACTTTGAAGAAGAATAAATGTTAATCCCAAAGATGTGAGGAGAAACACCGCAGACTCAAATCACCATGTCCAAATTAATTAAAACGAGCTTTTTTATTCATCTTCACAACTGTCTTCTGCTGAAAGCAAGGTTCAAGAGATAAGCGTTAGACCTGATGGGCATAAGGGGTAGGGGACCCTAAATGGGGCACTTCGCAGCCGAGATAGGTAGGGTTGCACGAGCAGAATTTAAGCAGGACAAATTAGTCCTAACAACCTCCTGAAACAAACACATGATTGCAAGATGGTTGTAACAACGGGTGGTCATAACACGGTAGCCATAGCAACACTTTTGAAACAAAGTAAGGTTGCATCGTGGTTATAGCAGCCTTTGAAGCAAAGACGTGATTGCCATTCCTGGGACAAGCAGAACAGAACCATGTAGTTAAGGCTGCAGGTGGGGCATGGCCCAATTCCTGAGAAACAGATTTAATTATAAATAGGAATGAGCCTTAGTATGTCTTTACCGTAAGGTGGCTCTCAAGCCTAAGATACAGCATCACATCATGTGCTACAAGGTGTGGTAACCAAGAGTCCCATGGGGTGAATGTATCTTATCCCTGTCAGGTCAGTGACACTTGGCATAGTACCGTGACTGATGGAAGATATTTAATGGCAGGAAACTCTTAAAACAAAGTTAACCTGTGCTCTTTGAATGTCTAGCAGGTGGTTTCATAGTTTGCCTCATTAGCTCTATTTTAATTTACTTACCTTTTCATTTTTGTAGTGCCGAGGATCACTTTGCACGTGCTAGGCACTGTTCCACCTCTGAGCTGCAGTCCCAGCTCCCAGTTTTAGAGTAGCCATTTACTCTGCCTTCCTTAAAAGCACTAGCGCTTCATTTGACCTGATACTCGTGTTTTCAAATAATGCACCCCTTACATGACTTCCCACTTAAATAGATGGTTCAGCTATTGGATGTGCTGATCTTCTCTCATGCCCACACTTTTTAAACCTGAGCTACTATAAGCTCTTGAGTTCCCTGTGTAGTTAAACACTTCAGACCCCATATTGATCTTTTGAAACTGAGCCAGACTTACAGATTTTGTCACCTGATGAAATAGAATTCAGGTGTCCTTCTTGAAATTTGTTTTTTCAACCCCAGTGAAGAATGCATTTCTTGCTTTTTTTTTTTTTTTTTTTCCTGGCTGGTGAATAGAGCTTTACATTTGCCTGCCGCTGTTTATCCTGCTGAGGCTGTTAAGTCTGAGAGCTCTGTGGGAGCTTGGCCACCTGGGCCCGAAATGCAGCTTAGCCAATTTGTGAGTTACCTGAACCGAAAGGGCCAGTGTGTGTGTGTGTGCGCGCACACGCTGCGTTCCATATTTCTTAAGCATGAGCATATATGTATATGTACATATATGTATCACTGGATTTCAGAATTCTTATCCGGACTGTTTTATATCTAAGGGACATGACAGGATAGTTAAATCAATAGTTCCGTGGAGTTTCTGTTTCCTAACTATAGAGGAAGCTCTGCTGCTTTACAGATAAGAACACAGACACCTCGGACAGAGTGAATGACCCACCATATCTTGGTCACCAGAGATCTGACAATAGGGTTTAGATGACAGGGAAAAAAGTTGAAGTTGATTCCGCAAAATCATCTTTTCATTAGAATCTAAAATTGATTTATACATCTTGCCTTTTACGTTGGCTTATTAGGCTGTATTTTACTCTGCTCAGGTAATTAAGAAATTAAGGCAGGCTGCATGTCACTTCATTTTAACGTGACTTTGTTGTGCTTTATGAAATATGGGTCAATGTTTGAGAGAACGTCTAGCCATACATGTTTCCAGTTTACAACCTCAGGATGGCTAGTTGCATGGCTCTCTCAGGCCCTCTTGTGGTGGAAATCAGCATTGCGTTCCTTTCCAGAAAGTGTTTTCTTCAGTCAAAAAACTGTGCTGTGTTATGTGGTCCCTTCATTTAAATATAAGATTCTAAAACAGGCCTTTGTAAATTTAAGGTGGAATTTCAGTGTTGGCCACTTTGAACTTCGGTATATTCCAGACATGGGAACTAGAGCTGGATTCATCGAGAGCACCTTTAAGCCGGGTGGAAACAAAGAAGACTCTAAAATTATTTCAGATGTGGAAGAACAAGAAGCCACTATGCTGGACACGGTGATAAAAGTTTCCGTGGCTGATTGGAAGGTCATGGCGTTTAGTAAGAAGGGAGGCCGCCTGGAATGGGAGTACCAGGTATTCAAGGGTACTGACTCCCTGGCTGTGTCCTCCACTCCTTGTTTGCTGCACTGCCACACTGCTAGAAGGGGCAATACACTCACTCACTACCCGCCCACCCCCTCCTGCTTTAAAATTGTGACTTAAGAGGCATTTCTGTGGAGCTGCTGAGATGGTTTAGTCAGACGAAAAGCTAGGCCTCGGGACCCAGGTCTTACCAGCCATGGGAAGGCAGAGAAAGGTGGATCCATGGAGCTCGTTAGCCAGCAAGCCTGGCCTAATCAGTGAGCTCCTGTAATTGGTGAGAAGCCCTGTATCAAAAAATAAGATGACGTGACAGAGCTGAGGAGATAGATGGCTCAGTGGTTAAGAGCGCCTGGTGCTCCTGCAGGGGACGCAGGTCTGGTTTCTAGCACCGACATGGCTGTTCACAACTGCCTGTAGCTCCATGTGCAGCCGATCCAACACTCTGCTGACCTCCACAGGCACTAGGCGTAACACACATGTACTTAAAATAAAAATAAACAAACATACATGTAAGCGAAACACACATGTACTTAAAATAAACAAAATAGTGTGCAAAGCACCTGAAGAAGCTAGCCAGCATTAACATCTAGCTTCTACATGTGTGTGTATCTGCACACCACATAGCCACACACACAGAAAGAGGAAGACTAAAAATTAATTAATGTGTGCACACAGACAGACAGACATTTACAAGTTGAAACCATACTGCTTAAGTTGCTAAGGTTTTTTCTCTTTGTGTCTAGTTTTGTACTCCAATTGCATCTGCCTGGTTGGTGAGGGACGGCAAAGTCATCCCCATTAGTCTGTTTGATGATACAAGTTACACAGCAAATGAAGAAGTCTTGGAAGACGAAGAGGACATTGTAGAAGCTGCTCGAGGAGCCACAGAGAGCAGCGTGTACTTAGGTGGGTGGGTTTAGCTAGTAACTGATGCCCATAGTGCAGTAAAAGGCCACTGATGCCCAGCGTGCAGTAAAAGGCCACTGATGCCCATAGTGCAGTAAAAGGCCACTGATGCCCAGCGTGCAGTAAAAGGCCACTGATGCCCAGCGTGCAGTAAAAAGCCACTGATGCCCACTGTGCAGTAAAAGGTCCACTGATGCCCACAGTGCAGTAAAAGGTCCACTGATGCCCACAGTGCAGTAAAAGGCCACTGATGCCCACCGTGCAGTAAAAGGTCCACTGATGCCCACCCTGCAGGAAAAGGTCCACTGATGCCCACCGTGTAGTAAAAGGTCCACTGATGCCCACAGTGCAGTAAAAGGCCATTGATGCCCACAATGCAGTAAAAGGCCATTGATGCCCACAGTGCAGTAAAAGGTCCACTGATGCCCAGCGTGCAGTAAAAGGCCATTGATGCCCAGCGTGCAGTAAAAGGCCACTGATGCCCAGCGTGCAGTAAAAGGTCCACTGATGCCCACAGTGCAGTAAAAGGTCCACTGATGCCCACTGTGCAGTAAAAGGTCCACTGATGCCCACCCTGCAGTAAAAGGTCCACTGATGCCCACAGTGCGGTAAAAGGCCACTGATGCCCACAATGCAGTAAAAGGTCCACTGATGCCCACTGTGCAGTAAAAGGTCCACTGATGCCCACCGTGCAGTAAAAGGTCCACTGATGCCCACCCTGCAGTAAAAGGTCCACTGATGCCCACCGTGCAGTAAAAGGTCCACTGATGCCCACAGTGCAGTAAAAGGTCCACTGATGCCCACGGTGCAGTAAAAGGTCACTGATGCCCAGCGTGCAGTAAAAGGCCACTGATGCCCACTGTGCAGTAAAAGGTCACTGATGCCCACAGTGCAGTAAAAGGTCCACTGATGCCCACAGTGCAGTAAAAGGCCACTGATGCCCACCGTGCAGTAAAAGGTCCACTGATGCCCACAGTGCAGTAAAAGGTCCACTGATGCCCACAGTGCAGTAAAAGGTCCACTGATGCCCACTGTGCAGTAAAAGGTCCACTGATGCCCACAGTGCAGTAAAAGGTCCACTGATGCCCACTGTGCAGTAAAAGGCCACTGATGCCCACTGTGCAGTAAAAGGTCACTGATGCCCACTGTGCTTGGTTGATGGTCCTTTCAACTTAGTTACTGAGCACATTCTTTTGGCTTAGTTACGTTAATGTTTGTGCTTTGGTTTGCATTCCTGCAGTTTCCCCACATGTCCAGTTCTGCAGCCTAATTAGTATAATATATTCTTTTCATCTGAGACCTACAGTAGAAAGGCTTAGAAACGATCTCACTGTGTGGAGCAGTGGTTCCTAGCCTTCCTGATGCTGTGACCCTTTTGTTCTTTATGTCGTGGTGACACTCAACCAAAACTTATTTTTGTTGCTACTTCATAACCGAAATTCTACTGTTATGAATCATAACATAAGAGTCTCTGTTTTATGATGATCTGGAGAAGCCCCTGTGAAAAGAACATGTGACCACCAAAGGGTCATGACATACAAGTTTTGAGAACCACCTTTCATCACAACTGTAGTGGTTTGCTCACCTCCTACAAGCTATAGTTTGTTTCTTTCATAACATCTTTACAGCTTTTCTGAAAAACAGAAACAAAGTTCTCCTGTGATTCTGGACAAGGAATATCATAAAAATATATTTTTAAATTGTTTGTATCTGTTTGGATTATTTTAGGTTATAAAATTTAATGCCACTCATACGTCAACCCAGTTGCCATGAAAAGCTGTAATCTTAACAAATAAATGTTTTTGGCAACATGCAAAGGTCAAATATATCTTTAAGTAATATATTCATGGAAATACAGAATTCTCTTCTTTTTGTTAAATAAAATAAAATACCATGCATGTTTTGGCAATAAGCATTTGGCCAAACTGTTAGTTATGGGCCTGAAATTATAGTTTTTTAGATAAACTTCCCTTACAGAGACAAGCACTTCATCTCTTTGAGGCACACGGAGTCTTATTTTTTAATGTTTCAGTTGGAACAATTTTCTGTTACTGAAAAGGCGCTATTTATTCAGAGAGGAACATAGAGGCTTTATATGTGCTCTTGGGTTTTGTTGAGTCAGATGTAAATACTTTGAGCGTCTTCTCTGGAAAGAGCTATGTTGCAGACAAAGAAGTAAGTGAAGTTCATCTAAGTGCGTTGAATCAAAATGAACTTATAAGAACTCCCGTCATGGGACTGACATGTTTTTGTGGTTGACCCAGGGATGTACAGAGGCCAGCTGTACCTGCAGTCATCCGTCAGGGCCTCAGAAAAGTTCCCTACAAGCCCAAAAGCCTTGGAATCTGTCAATAACGAAAATGCAATTATTCCTCTGCCGACGATCAAGTGGAAGCCCTTAATTCGTAAGTCACTTAGAAACTTTGCACATACTAATAAAGGATCTAAGAAAGCCAGCTGTTGTAGCATGGGCCTGCTGCTCTTCAGCTGCATAGTGAGTTTGAGTCAGTTTGGGTTACAAAAGACCCTATCTCAAAAAAAACAAAAAACAAAAAACAACAACAACAACAACAAAAAAGACAAAACAAAAGAAACCAAAAACCCAACAAAAAGCACACCTTAATTCCAGGCACTTGGGGGGGGGGCCACGGGGTACAGAAGCAATCAGATGCCTGTTAGTTCAAGGCCAGTTTGTTCTGCACAGCCAGACTACACAGAAAGACTGTGTCTTCAAAACCAATCAACAAAAATAGCATTAAAAAGGGGAAATAATATGGTGGCCATGGTGGTGCAAAGGCATCCAGGTCTCTGAGTTGGAGGCCATTCTGGTCCACAGAGTGAGTTCCAGGACAGCCAGGGCTGTCACATATCTTTGAGACAAGTAAATGAATCTGGTATGAATTCTTAGTTATCTTTTCACACTTTTTGTGTGTTTTCATTATAAATGTTATACTTGAATTACTTTCTTTAAAAAAAGTTTTTTTCAATTGTTTAGTTTACTTTTATGATGAGCATGCATGCCCTTGCACGTGAGTCCATCTGAGGACAGCCATGCGTAATTCTGTATTTCCACCTCCATGTGGGTTGCAGAGCTCAAGCTCCAGTTGGAGGCTTCTCAGGCAGGTGCCTCTGCCCAGTGACCCATCTTGCTGACCCTTCAGTGAGTCCTTGAAGGACTCTTTCTGCATCTGTTGTTTGAGATATGGTCTGACTGTGTTGCCCAGGCTCATCTCCAACTCCTGAGCTCAAATTATCTCCTTCCCCACAAGACTGGGGAGAAGTCTTCTTCCTAGTGTGGGACTGATTTGGTCTCAGTAGCAAGGATGTTGGACTCTTTGGCCTGTGTTCTTGAACTAAGCTATGGGTAAATATCAGCTAAGTGAATGAAGGAGCCTATGCCTTTATTAAAGTCACAACGGTTAATAGTTTACATTCTCTTTAGATTCTCCTTCTAGGACTCCCGTCTTGGTTGGGTCTGATGAATTTGACAAATGTCTAAGTAATGATAAGTTTTCCCATGAAGAGTATAGTAACGGTGCGCTTTCAATCCTACAGTATCCATATGGTAAGTGTCAGTACTCATAAATGGAAAATACTCAGTTTCATCTGTCCCATTCAATTATTTAAAATTAACTAATAGAATTAAGGAAAAGGTAAGTTGGGTGGGTGGTGGTGGCACACACCTTTAATCCCAGCACTTGGGAGGCATAGGCAAATGGAGCTCTGAGTTCAGGGCCAGCCTGGTCTACAGAACAAGTTCTGGGACAGCCAGGGCCGGGAGAGAAGCCCTGTTTTGGTGGGGGGAGTGGGGGAGGAACAACTCTTATAGTTAACAGAAAACCCTCTTTGATGTTTTCCTCAGATAATGGTTACTATCTGCCGTATTACAAGCGAGAGAGGAGTAAGCGGAGCACGCAGATCACAGTCAGATTCCTGGACAGCCCACACTACAGCAAGAACATCCGCAAGAAGGACCCCGTCCTCCTCCTGCACTGGTGGAAGGAAATATTTGGAACCATCTTGCTTTGCATCGCAGCCACAACCTTTATCGTGCGCAGGCTTTTCCATCCTCAGCCTCACAGGGTAAGATGCTCTTTCAGCCTGATGTGCTTCAAAGTGTTTACTAAATAGAAACTGACAGGATAGGGAGGTTAGTGTACTCAGACTTTACTGTAGAATCACCTACGCCATCTCCATCACTTAGCCAAGAAGGTACCATCTAGGGATGCAAATGGTCCTAGAGTGTGCATCCTCAAATATAAACAGCCAGAACTGCTACAGAATAGACAGTATGACAAAGCCTGCTGCTGCTACGCTGCACCCTCACAATGTGTGGCTGCAACGCAGTGTGGGATGTCTGTGTGTCTGGAGGCACAGTAAAAGAAAATACTAGCCAGTTGTTTCCAACTTGTTTATAATGTTGCGGGAAGGCTGGAGAGGTGGTTAAGAGCACCTGTGCTCTTGTATAGGCCCTGAGTTCATTTTGCAGCACCCACACCAGACAGCTCTCACCTGCCTGTAACTCCAGCTACAGGGCATCTGACACCCTCTTCTGGCCTCCGTGGGTGCCCACATATACTTGGCATAGAGTCATACCCACATGTACACATAAATAAAAACAAAGTATCTTTTTAAACAATAATGGTAGTAATACATTTCTAACCACTATTGTGTATGTGTCCTGCATGGCTGTGATGCAAGGCGTGGCTGCACCTCATGTCTGTTTTCTTATCTTCACTCAGTCCTCACTCCGTTGTGTTCTGGCTTTCACTCCTTACAACTCACAAAGCTGACCTCGACAAAAGGTTTAGCTGCCCTTTTGTTAAATGTGGTGTTAAATGTCCGCTGGCCCAGCCCCCTGTGATGACACTCTTGTGTGTGTCTCTGTGGCTTTTCCTTCCTTGACCCAGGCCATTCCAAATCTTCTTTGTGAGTGGTGAGTGATCCTTCAGGATTTCACCTTCCTCAGCCTCTCTTGGCCATCACAGGACACCCAGTGTCCAGAGAGTCTCCTCACATGTCCTCCTTTTCTTTTCAGCACCAAGCGCCTTATAAAGAGATTCCCAGATCTCCCCTCCCTCCTTTTGTGTAAGATGGGGGTCTTAGTCTGTAACCCAAGTTAACTGGAACTGACGGTGTTCTGCCTGCCTAAAGACTCCTGGTGCCGGGAGTCAGGGTTTGATCCCAGATACAAATCCTTTCTCTAGAACAACTTTTTCTTTTCTTTTTTCATTTATTTACCTTTATTTTATGTGCATTGGTGTTTTGTCTGCATGTATGTCTACACGAGAGTGTCAGATCTTGGGAGTTACAGACAGTTGTGAACTGCCGTGTAGGTTCTGGGAATTGAACCTAGGTCCTCTGGAAGAGCAGTCAGTGCCCTTCCATCTCTCCAGCCCAAAGATAGATTCATTCATTCATTCATTTGTTATATATGTGGGTGTTCTATCTGCATGTACACCTGAATGCCAGAAGAGGGCATCAGATCCCAGGATAGATGGTTGTGAGCCACCTCTCCAGCCCCATACAGCTTCATAGTGGGAACTATACAACTAGCTGAAAGGAGCCGAACCTCAGAGTGTGTTCATCCACCCCACCCATCCTCAGCCTGTCCACGGCGTTTTCGGTCTGCAGAGCTCCACTCTCCTACCACAGCCAACCCATCATGTTCCTCATAAGTCACTAGATCTGCCACCGTCTTCTTTCTGAGTGCCTCTGTCTGTTTCCATTTCCTCGGTACCAAATACTGTCACTCGTCATCTGTTTGCTAAAATATCTTCTACCTGGGTTCATGCCTCTAGTCCACTCCTGTCTGCAAGTCTTTCTCCATCCCCCACTCCACCCGCATTTCCTGGTTTTAAAACCTCTAATAACTGACTACACAGTCTTGTTAGAATAAAGTTTGTCCTTCTTCAAGTGTGCAAGGGCTCTAAGCGACTCATGCCCTGCCTGTTCTGCACTCATCTTCCCCATACCTGGATCCTTAGAGTCCCGAGTTAGGTTCTCTGCTTGTGTCCCTCGCTAATGCATTTAATAGGGACTGTCTCATTTCTTTCTGCCCATAGATGACATTCTGGACCAGTTAGTTAATTGGTACACAGCCCCTGGCAGGACAGGAACCAGCTAATGAGTAGATGAGCCGTGATTACCTCTGCCTTTACCATGCTAATGTTTAATATCCTCTGGAACAATAGCTCTCGCCTTTCCTCATGCTACAGCCCTTTAATACAGATCCCCAATTTGTGGTGACCCCCAGTCATAAGATTATATTCATTGCGACTTTATAACTGTAATTTTGCTACTGTTATGAATCATAATGTAAATATTTCTGTTTCCTGTGGTCTTAGGCGGCACCTGTCAAAGGGTCATTCAACCCCCAAAGGGTTTGAGAACCACTGCTCTAGAAGATCTTTTAGGTGGTGGTAAAGAGACGTTGCCGGGTTTGGTTTTCTGTTGTCAGTGCATTTTTAAAAGCATCTACAAGGGCTGCAGAGATGGCTCAAAGGTTAAGAACACTTCTCTTACACAAGAGCCTGGTTCAGGTCCTAGTACCCATAGGGCATCTCACAACCATCTGTCATTGTATCTCTAAGGAATCTGACATGCTCTTCTGGCCTGCGTGGGCACTTCCACATACATATACATACGGTGCATACACATACATGAAGGCCAACATTCATACACATAAAATAAAAAATATCTTTAAAAAAGAGAAAAGAAGTAAAAATCCGTTTACCGACAAGCGCCATGGCAGTGGGAACTTAACCCTACTGAAGTCCCAAAGGGAATGGCTGCTGGTGCGTGGGCTTTGTTCCGGTGCTGTTTGATTGTCAGTGTTGTCGCACAGGCTACAGCTTTGTCCTAATAGTCACTGCTTTCTGCCTTCTCAGCAAAGGAAGGAGTCTGAAACTCAGTGCCAAACTGAAAATAAGTACGACCCTGTGAGTGCTGACGCCAGTGACAATAGCTGGACCGACATAAAGAACTCAGGATACGTGTCCCGGTAAGGCTCAGGAAGTGAGGGTGCGTACAGCCAGCTGTGGTGGACTCGGCTGTGAAGCCACATAAGTCTTCCATCACGCATGAGATGCCGCTCTCTTTAGGAAATCAGAAGGCGCTACGGTTGGCCCTTGAACTGTTAAGGGCTTTTGCATATGGGGGGGGGGGGTGCGGATTTGTTCCGAGGTCCTTGACTAGCTATTTTTAGGGACTCAGATGATCGCTCTTCCTTGTCTGGGAAGGTAATTGGCCCAGGGAGGGTTGGCATTGATTATGTCTCCTTCTTAAGTGTTCTCTGACCAGCTGAGGCAACTGCTAAATTAACGTGAGTGTACAAGTCATAACGAACCTCGTAAGAGCGACGCTGTAGAACAGCTGAGTCTCCACTCTGAGAGGCTGGAGCAGTCTCCGGCACACATACATTAATTCTCAGTTACTCAACAGACATTTGTTAGGCCTTGGATTTGCCAGGTAGTTTCCAGATTCTAGAAATACAAAGAAAAAAAAATGTTTTGCCCATATTTATGGTCTCCATGCTGTGGTGGTGCTGAGACACATGAGCTTCATCGTAGCTACAGAAGAAAGCGTTCCATACATTCCATGGACGGGGCTGGGGGAACGTGAAGACTGGCGAGGCCAGCAGGATGAAGGGAGGCTGGGATTGCATTATGTGCAAAGAAGCAGCTATCCCAGTGGAGTACAGGGCAGGAACAGGAACCCTGAACCTAAGAGGGAGTGATACACAGCGTAGGTCAGACCATGTCTCCTCCTGTGTTCTCACTACAGTACCCAGTGTACATAAAAAAAAATAAAGAAATCAGTTCTGCCGTGGGGAGCCCAACTTCAATGTGAACTGGGCTTGGAGTGAGAAAATACAACCATGAGACACACTTTCCCCTCTGAACCTGTCAAGAAACTTAGGCAGGCAGGCCTGGTACCTTGTTGCTGTAATCCAAGCAGTCAGGAGGCCAGAGCAGCACGGCCATGAGACACCAAAGAGAGACAGGCTGCCAGCGACGGTGACGAACACATTCTATGATGGGCATACTGACTGCTGAGGCAGCCCTGCATGTCAGCTTTGGTTCCTACTGAGAGTTCCAGCTACACGTGTACTTAACTATAACAAGACTGATTAACTTTCTATAGAGGAAATTAATAACCAATGAAATACAGCTAAAGAACATTTTTAACAGAGTCAGAAATGCCAAAGGAAGCAAAAGCTTAGAGATTGGAGACAGTGTGTTTTGGTAGCCGACAGAAAGTTTGGGGTAGGACAGAGCATTAGTACAATTACTATAAGAACAAGTGACTACCAACTAATCAAGGCCGTCTGTGTGTTTGCTTATTCATGTGAAATGCATGGCTTTGTGTGTTTGCTTATTTATGCACACAGGTGAAAGAATACTGCTAGTAACACTCAGGCTGTGCTTTTTATGAAGTATATGCTGACAGTTTATGAAAGTTATACATTCGTGTGTGATGATGTAATATTGAACTGGTTTTGTTCAATATTGAAATGTTATTATAATATTTTAAAAGGCTCCTTTTTTTTTTTTTAAGATATCTAACAGATTTTGAGCCAATTCAGTGCATGGGCCGTGGTGGCTTTGGAGTTGTCTTTGAGGCTAAAAACAAAGTAGATGACTGCAATTATGCTATCAAGAGGATCCGTCTCCCCAATAGGTAATGGGTGATACTGTTTAGTAAACTCAGATCTCATCTCGTAGGTAAAATGTCCTTCTTGTGCTCACAATCACAATGTAGTTTCTTCTTCCAACTGTTTAGTTCTGAGTGCTTCCAGGTAGCAAGTGGTCTTAAAGTTGTGAGCTACAGATTGCTTTAAAGTGTGGCCTTTCAGACCAGGAAGATATATAGCTTGGAGGTTAAATGCCCTTGCTGCATAAGCATGAAGACCAGAGTTCAAATCCCACCACCCAAATAAAAAGCTGAGTATCCTGCACACACCTGGAACCTCAGATGGGATGGAGACAGGGATCACTGAGGCTTGCTGGCTTCTAGCCTAGATTTAAAAAAAAAAAAAGGCTAGCTTCAGGCTCAGAAAGACCCTGCCCTAAAAAGAATATGATGGATGATGCCAACACCTTCCTATGGTTTTATGTGTCCACGTACACATATGGCCACATAATACACATACACACAAGCATTAACCACAACACATGTACACAGGCATCTCTACAAATTCTTAACTCAATATTCCCCCAGAGGCAAGTATAGAAACTATAGTCACAGCATTCTAGAATCATTTTTGTTACAGTGTATTCATTGGCTACATTAATGTAACAAAAGACCAGATAACTCACTTTTGGTTCCAGGGTCCCAAGGTTTCAGTTGATGGTGAGGTGGCCTCATTGCCTTTTGGCCTGTAACAAGGCAGAGAACTTGTGATGGAGAAAACAGCTTAACAGTTCAAATCATGGTTGGGAGAAAGGCTCAGCACTCACGGGTCCCCTTCTAGGCACACCCCCAATGGGCCACTATAAAGTTGCCATCACTCCCCTGTAGCTCAGGGATGTTCTATATCCAAGAACTGCCCTGGACCAGAAGTGCATGCCTCTAGTCTCCATACTCAGGAGGCCGAGGTGGGAGGATCAAGAGTTCCAGGCCAGTTAAGTGTGTCTAATGCCAATAATACCAGTTACTTTTCTCATTGCTATAACAAGTGCCTGGCAAATGTGGCTCAAGGGACTCAGTTTAAAGATACAATCCACCATGCCAGGGAAGGCTTGGTGGCAGGAGCATGAGGCAGCTGGTCACATTGGATGCTGCTGCAGGCAGGGAGTGTAGAGTGATGGATGCTGCTGCAGCCAGGGAGCGCAGAATGATGGATGCTGCTGCAGCCAGGCAGCACAGAGAGATGGATGCTGCTGCAGCCAGGGAACGCAGAGTGATGGATGCTGCTGCAGCCAGGGAGCACAGAGAGATGGATGCTGCTGTAGCCAGGGAGCACAGAGTGATGGATGCTGCTGCAGCCAGGGAGTGCAGAGGGATGGATGCTGCTACAGCCAGGGAGCACAGAGTGATGGATGCTGCTACAGCCAGGGAGCACAGAGTGATGGATGCTGCTACAGCCAGGGAGCACAGAGTGATGGATGCTGCTGCAGCCAGAGAGCGCAGAATGATGGATGCTGCTGCAGCCAGGGAACACAGAGTGATGGATGCTGCTGCAGCCAGGGAGTGCAGAGAGATGGATGCTGCTGCAGCCAGGGAGCACCGAGTGATGGATGCTGCTGCAGCCAGGGAGTGCAGAGAGATGGATGCTGCTGCTCAGGTTCCATCCTTCCTTTTGCTTCCTTTTGTCTGGCAGTTGACAGGTCTCCCTACCTCTTTTCACCTAATCTACATAGAGCATCCCTCACAGGTCCGCCCAGCACCTTCCTCACAGGGACCAACAGACATTTAAGAGTCAATAGTGATTTTTATTCAGCTAAGAAAGTTTATTTAGATCAGAAAATAGGTATATGCCTAGCTATTATTCCCAGAATGGGAGGAAAAACCCTAAAAGGCACTTTTTTAAAAAAGAAATTCAGTACTAATATATGACAGGCTAACTCATATGTTCTTGATTTTATATTCAAAGGGACTTCTGATGTATTCTTCTGTTTTCAACTTTGGACATCAAATACGTGAGATATGGACAGACCATCTTATTTTCTGTATTTCAGGGAGTTGGCACGGGAGAAGGTGATGAGGGAGGTGAAAGCCTTGGCTAAGCTGGAACACCCTGGCATTGTGCGGTATTTCAATGCCTGGCTGGAAACGCCACCAGAGAAGTGGCAAGAAGAGATGGATGAGATCTGGCTGAAAGATGAAAGGTAGCTTGGTTAGACAGAGTTACGAGTGTCTGCTCCGCGGCCAGCACTTTGCTGTGGGCGTGGTATCATCTTAGGGACCTGAAAAAAAAAAAAGCTGCTGTAGCATTCCATCCTAAATCATCATGGTTATTCTGTCACCACTTGTTAAGTACCTGAGACCTGAGCCAGGCATGGTGGCACACACCTTTAATCTCAGCATCCCCCCACCCCCTGGGAGGCAGAAGCAGGTGGATCCCTGTGAGTTCAAGGCCAGCCTAGTCTACAAAGTGAGTCCAGGACAGCCAGGGATACACACAGAGAAACCCTGTCCGAAACCACTCTCCCCCAAAAAAGTGCTTGAGATTTGGTTTAGGCTTTCACAACATGCTTTTTGTTTCCTGTAATTATTGTAGTTGTTGTTTTTGTTTTTCGAGACAGGGTTTCTCTTGTAGCCTTGGCTGTCCTGGATCTGCTTTGTCGACCAGGCTGGCCTCGAACTCACAGAGATCTGTGCTTTTTCTTAATAAGAGCAATGCTCAAGGAATCCACATGGTTTTTCTCAATATGAAGTGCTTCTGTGTATATCTATCCATTCTTTTTTCTTTTGTATGGAGTTTTTCTCTTGGCAGTTAACAATTTATAACTCCATTTGAAATAGTTTTAGGCTATTTCAAGTTTGTTTGTTTTTTTGTTTTGTTTTGTTTTGTTTTGTTTTGTTTTTGAGTCAGGGTTTCTCTATGTAGCCCTGGCTGTCCTGGAACTCGCGATGTAGACTAGGCTGGCCTTGAACTCAGACATCCACTGTCCTCTGCCTCTGCGTCTGCTGGGACTAAAGGCGTGAGCCACCACTGCCTGGCTAGCTATTTCAGCTTTTAAAAGTACACATACTTTAGGTAGCCTGCGTCTCTCACCCTGTGTTATCGATGCATGATGTGCAGTGGGAAGGAAGCCCCTTCAAAAACCACAATAAGAGTAATGAAGCAACATGTGTCTGCAGAGCATTCAGGCCCTGGAGGTGTCTTGTTAAGTAACACTATTTATAGACCCTGGACTAGGGGACGTGGCCGCTTGTATCAAGGCCTGTGAGCTCCTTAAATCTGCATAGAGGCTTCAGATGTGACCAGCCCTGTGGTTGGTGTTGCTTTACTATTTTACATTTTATACAAAAGGCTACACACAGATATCTATTTCAAGTATATAGTTAAACCTCCCAGGGCTGGAGAGATGGCTCAGCAGCAGTTAAAAGCACTTGCTGCTGTTCAGTTCCCAGCACCCACATCGGGAGGCTCACAGCTGCCTGTCATTCCAGTTCCAGGGAATCCAGTGTTCTCTTCTGGCCCTATCAGCACTGCCCACATGAGGGGCACAAACAGATAGCAAGGTGTACACATATATACACAAATTTTAAACAGATAAAATTAAGCTTTCAAGTAAAAATTCTAGAAAGTTAGTCAGGGTTGTTCTTGCCTCACGTGGTGTGTTTTCTTTCCCCTATATGTTTTTGCTAAGTGTATTTGTTATAATTGAGACATTTTAAACCAAGGTCCAAGTCTTATAAAATTGATGTATATTCATTCAATTCTTTATATTCCTGCCATTTTTAGCACAGACTGGCCACTCAGCTCCCCTAGCCCCATGGACGCACCCTCTGTCAAGATCCGCAGGGTGGATCCTTTCTCTACAAAGGAGCATATTGAGGTCATAGCTCCTTCCCCTCAAAGAAGCCGGTCTTTCTCAGTGGGCATTTCCTGTGGCCAGAGCAGCTCATCTGAGAGCCAGTTCTCTCCGCTGGAGTTCTCAGGGACGGACTGTGGAGACAACAGCGAGTCAGTGGATGCAGCTCACAACCTCCAGGACAGCTGCCTGACGGAGTGCGACGTGGAAGATGGTACCGTGGACGGCCATGACGAGGGGCACTCCTTTGAACTTTGTCCTTCTGAAGCTTCTCCCTACGTAAGGTCGAGGGAGGGAACCTCCTCCTCCATAGTGTTTGAAGACTCTGGCTGTGATAATGCATCCAGTAAGGAGGACCCCAGAGGGAACCGGCTGTATAGTGGCAACCATTATGTTAGTAAGCTGACGGACTTCAAGTGCGCCAGCAGCAGATCTTCTTCAGAAGTCACCTTGTCTACCTCCCCCACCAGGCCCACCACTCTGAGTCTAGACTTCACCAAGAACACCGTGGACCAGCTGCAGCCCAGCTCGCCCAAGGTGTACCTGTACATTCAGATGCAGCTGTGCAGGAAGGAGAACCTTAAAGACTGGATGAACCGACGCTGCAGCATGGAGGACAGGGAGCACAGCGTGTGCCTGCACATCTTCCTGCAGATCGCAGAGGCCGTGGAGTTTCTGCACAGCAAGGGACTCATGCACAGGGACCTCAAGGTCTGTAGCCAGAGACTGTCACATCAGGGTTTGGGTGTAGCGTGGGGCGCAGAGCAAAGCGAAGTAATGTAAAGGCCTCAGAGAGCAGGGGTCCAGGAAGGAAGTCTCAGCCTTGAAAGCTTCAGGCAGATCACGATTGTCTTCTAGAACCTGTTGGCTTTTGTTTTACTGTAAAAAGTGTTTCCAGTAGTCCTGATGGGGAAAAGAATCTCTATCTAAAGTCTACCATGAGCAGTTATACCATATCATTCCTCTGCTTTATATTTACATTGCCAGGCAGTGGCGACACATGCTTTTAATCCCAGTATTCAGGAGGTAGAGGCAGGCCTGCCTATCTCTAGGTTGGAGGCCAGCCTGGGCTCTGTCTTGAAAAACCGTGTGTGTGTGTGTGTGTGTGTGTGTGTGTGTGTGTGTGTGTGCGCGCGCACACGCGCGCACGCAAGCACACGCCACACGCACACATATTTTTTATTATAGTTATTTAGAGCACACACACATACACACATGTGTGTGTGCTTGGTATATGTGTGGAGGTCAAAGGACAACTTATATCAGAGTCAGTTCTCTCACCATGTGGATCCCAGAGATTGAGCTCAGGTTGTCAGGGTTGGTACCAACTATCTTTATCCACTAAGCCGTTTCACTGGCCCCAACTTCTTAAGGCTTTGAGTAACCTTGGCACAGGCACGCTAGGGTCTCTGCAGCACATGGCGAAAGGGACCTGAGTAGAAGGGGAGGTGAGTCATCTCACTAGCCAGCTCGGATTTGGGGCAGAAGATATCCATGTTTTCGCCCCATTACTGACTGTGGGCTTTGAGGAAGACACCAACTGGAGAAAGGTAGCAAATGCTTAACCAGGTGGCTATAGCTATGAAACTTAAACCCTAGCTCAGAGTATACATTATTGAACAGTGAAGCAATGCAGTGTGCAAAATTGCATAAAATTCCAACTCTGAGCACTAGTGCACTACTTAGGAAGATGAGACAGGAAGCTTGCTGTGAGTTCAACGCCAGCCTGGACCACAAAGTGAGAGCTTGTCTCAGTAATAAATACATTCTGGGTATGGTGGTGCATGGCTCTAATCCCAGCACTTAAGAGGCTGAGGTAGGCGAATCTCTGTGAGTTCGAGGCCAGCCTGGTCTACAAAGCTAGTCTAGGAATAAGTTTATTCCTTTGAAAAGGCAGTCATTTCAAAAATATCTATCTAGTATGTGGACAAAAATATCACCATGAATTTTTTCCTCACTGGAAAGCCTGTATTTTACATACACACACGCACGCACCATTCTGACCCAAGTTTTCAATGTTTAAACCTTCTAATGCTGCCTCTCCAGCTCTTCTGTTTTCCTTTGGGCCTTTCTCGGTGTTTCCTCAGAGAACCTGTTTCTCTTTTGTCAGCCTCATCACATGTAATTCCTGTGTCCTCTCCCACGGTGGGCCAAACTATGCCCACCTTGTTTTCTCATCCCAGCCTCACAGCAATGCCTATCATGTTTTGGACCCTTGGTTTAATTTATTTTGGATTTTCTTCAGCTTGCAACCAAAAGCATTGTGGTGACTAGCCTTCAGGAGCTCTGTCAGGGACTCAGGTAAAGCATCAGCTAGGACCAGACAATTTGGTGAGCATGCTCTCTTCTCCCTATTTCTTCGTCTCACTTTTAGACAGGCTCTCCTGTCACAGACCAAGATGACAGCCAATGGTCCTTGCACATGTTTGTCTTTTAAGCTTTCTTGGGGGGGCGGGGGTTGGTAGAGGGTGGTGTGCTAAGTGTTCTCCCACCCCCAAGTTGGCCAGAAATCCTGAGGCTTAGTCTCAGTAAATCAAGGACCCTAGCCCAACCCACCACTGGAATCCTTGGCAGGGAAGGCATTAGGCAAGCATGGTATTGATGGATACCATGGAAGAAGAGAGTTCACAAGGTAAGGATGCAGCACAGGAGATAGATGCTAGAGAGACGAACATTGCCTTTTGAGGGCTTGGTCAGTAACTGCTGTTGGAGATGGGAGCGGGATGCTGGGAATGTACAGCACTTGTCTAGCATGCATGAAGCTGTGTTTGGTCCTCAGCACCATGTAAACAGGAACTGTGAGGAGAAAGATCAGAGTTCCAAGGTCATCTTCACTACATAGTGAGGTTGAGATCAACCTGGAGCACTTGAGACTCAAGAGAACCTGACAGAAAGAGTTCCCACACAAGTACCCCTTTGCAGGAGCTCTTACAGAGCAGGCATGAGGCTTCGGATCTGTAGACTGGCCAGGGGAAGACGGAGAGAGAAAAAGGAAGAAAGGCAGAGCCTCTGATATGAGGCTGTTGGTGAGAAAGTTCTTGTTATTACCACAGATTTTGGTTACAATCACCTCATTGCTTCAAAGTAAAAATTGGATAATGGTATCTTAGGAATCAAAGGAAGTGTTATTTTCTGGCAGTGCTGGAAGTATGATGAGGTGTGATTTTTATGAGCTAAGTGGCTCCTCTTTTGGTGCTTAAAAACATACTCGCTGTGTCACTGTAGGCTCAGGGGGAAGTGATAGATTTCATGTAGGGGACCTAGAGGAGACATTTGTTAGCTGCATCTAATATGTAAATTCAAGTGGGAATTTAGAGCTCAGGACAGAGGCCGCGGGGTGGAAGCAGGGTAGAACAGCACTCCTGAGTTCTAAAGCTTCTCAATAGGCTGCTTCCTGCTCAGACACAGACCAGACGACGGGTGTGCAGCATTGGTTAGGTGACCAGACGGTCTTCTCCCATAGAATAAGGCCTGCGGGATACAGCAGCAAAGGCAGAGCCAGGTTCAGTTCAGTTCAGCTCCTGGCTGTACTACTTGCTGGCTGGGGAGCCTCAGGCAACTTGCTTAACTACTGGGCCTTTGGCTTCCATATCTAGAAAGTGGGGGGCAAACAGTGATTTTCAAAGGGCTGTGTTACATGGGTTAATATTAAGTAATATACTACTTAGACCAGCACAATTCCCCCCCTCTCTGTCTGTCTGTCTGTCTGTCTGTCTGTCTCTCTCTCTCTCTCTCTCTCTCTCTCTCTCCCCCCCCCCCCCACTGTCTTGTTTTACATTGTTTCTCCATGTAGCCTTGAGTGTCCTGAAACTCTCTGCAGACCAGGCTGGCATCAAACTTCCAGAAACACACTGCCTCTGCCACCCCAGTGCTGGGATTAAAAGCATGCGCCCCCACTGCCCAGCTTTTCTTCCTCTCTTTAGAATATACTTTGATCATATTCTTTCCCCTCCCCCGGCTCCTCCCCGTGCCTCCTCCACCTACCCACCCACCCTGCTTCATGTTCTTTCTCTCAATAGCAAAACAAAAACGTAAAAAGCGTGGAATCTAACTTGTGTCGGCCAGCTACTCCTCTTCATGGGACAGTGGGTCATTTTTAAGAGTCATATACTTTAGAATAGCTACTTCCTATTTCTTTTCTAAAACCATATGCAATTCTTTTAGCTTTCTTCTCTTCTCTGTATATTACTCACTGTGCTTTTTAAAAATTATTTTTCCCCAGCCTTCCAACATATTCTTCACAATGGATGATGTGGTCAAAGTTGGAGACTTTGGACTAGTGACTGCAATGGACCAGGATGAAGAAGAGCAGACTGTTCTGACACCAATGCCAGCCTATGCCACACACACGGGACAAGTAGGGACCAAGCTCTACATGAGCCCAGAGCAGGTGAGTTGTAGTTAGCTGTGCGGTGAAGGTAGTGCCTAGTAAGTCTTCTCCTGTGTTCTTCGTCCAGTACCCAGTAATGCACAGCCTAGGAATTATTAAAACAGCTCTGCCCTGGGGACCACCACTGCACCCTACGATCAGAGTACAAAAATAGAAGCATGAAATACCCTTTCACCTCTAAACCAGAACCTGAAAACAAAAGAGACTTAGAGACCCAGGCATGGTGGCTCATGACAGTAAACCAAGCAGGAGAGCTGGAGCAGGAGGATTGCCATGAGTTAGACGCAGCCTAGATTAAAGAGTGAGACCTGTCTAACAAACCCAAAGAGAGAGAGATCAGGTGTGGGGAGGAGACAGACAGATGCACATCAGCAGCATGTGCCTCAAACAATAGAATAAATGTTTTACTACATGAGCCTTGCTTAAGCGTGGTAGTGGTCTGTGCTCAGTGGAAAGAGGAAAGCCATAGGACAGCTAGTAAGCCTAAGACAATCAACATCATCACCAGCTTGATTTTAATAGTTTTAAATCAAAATAGTACGTTTCTCTAGCAAATTACCTAGGAGGAAGAGAAAAATAAATGTAAAAGGATATAGCGGAGCTGGACAGATAGCTCAGAGGTTAAGAGCACTGCTTGCTCACCTTGAGTTCAATTCCCAACAACCACATGGTGGCTCACATCCACCTATAATGAGACCTGGTGCTGTCTTCTGGCCTGCTGGCTCACATGCAGACAGAGCACTGTATATGTAATAAATAAATCTTTAAAAAAAAAAAAGCTGTGGTATGATTGAATAAAATAAGAGAAAAAAACAAAAACAGAAACAAAAGGAGATAGCAAATGTTTTATGAGTCACACACAGAGAGAAATCAGTTGGCCTAAGTAATTGGATAGTCTTTATCAAGTGATGTAGCTAAGATTAGTGAAGGAAAAATAAAGACAATGGAATATCGAAATGTTCTAAGTATACATCTGTGTCCCAAGGAAGAGAGACCAGAGAACCTCAACTATCAACCACCATTATGTCTGATCTCAGTGAGAGAGCTTGAAATTTTAAACTATTGTGTATTTTCCTTAACTTCCCTAATTTTATACATGAGCATATTATCAGAATTGATATAAAAGAGGTTAATTACTTTGGGTTGGTTGGTTGGTTGGTTAGTTGGTTGGGGTTTTTGGTTACACAGGGTTTCTCTGTAGCCCTGGCTGTCCTGGAACTTACTCTGAGTCCAGGCTGACCTCAAACTTACAGAGATCACCTGCCTCTGCCTCCTTAGTGCTGGTATTTAAAGTGTGTGTCACCATCACCCAGCCTAATTTTTTGTTTGTTTGTTTGTTTGCTTGTTTGTTTGACACAAGGTTCCTCTGTATAACCTTGGCTGTCCTTGTTTCACTTTGTAGACCAGGCTGGCCTCAAACTCAGAGATCAGCCTGCTTATGCCTCCTGAGTGCTGGGATTACAGGCATATGCCGTCATGCCCAGCCTACTTGCATTTTTAAAAGTCAATCATGAACTAACAAGATGGTTCCATAGGTAAAGGCACATGCCACCAACTGATTTCTATCCTTGACACCCACCTGGTTGAAGAAAGGACAGACTACCACTAGTTGTCCTCTGACCTGCACAGAAACACTGTGGCATTTGTGTACATGCATACACAAAAGTAAATAAACTTCAAAAACTAAGAAATAATTAAAAATTTGCTACTGTTTACAGGGTCAGAAATAATGTTTACATTTTAAGTATTGTGCAAGCAAAGTAGGAATTCCTGACTCTGGGTGCTTGGTAGTGAGGCGCTCACTAGAAAAGGTATAGCCCTGGCAGCTGGAGCACCCACCCACAGCCACAGCCACACCCACAGCCATAGCCACGCCCACAGCCACGCCCACAGCCAGCTAGATGTACATGTACTCATTTTGTAGCATTTTCAACTCTCTAAAATTTTTTTCTCCCCTTCTAAAACCTAAGCTATCAAAGTTAGTATCTCGCCATGTTACATGAAGGCTTGTGGGACTACTTGGGAGGAGAAACAGGAAAAGATGGGGCACCGGGGGAGACAGGGCGGGGGCGGGGGGGACAACAAATGAAGCACGGTATTCTGATCATTTAAAAAAACAAAAATTTTTTAAAAATATTTTATTAATTTATTCATATTACATCTCAATTGTTAGCCCATCCCTTGTATCCTGCCATTCCTCCCTTCCTCCCGCTTACCCCCTACTCCCCCATGCTATGACTGTGACTGAGGGGGACCTCCTCCCCCTGTATATGCTCATAGGGTATCAAGTCTCTTCATGGTAGCCTGCTATCCTTCCTCTGGGTGCCACCAGGCCTCCCCATCCAGGGGACATGGTCAAATATGGGGCACCAGAGTTTATGTGAAAGTCAGACCCCACTCTCCACTCAACTGTGGAGAATGTCCTTTCCATCGGCTAGATCTGGGTAGAGGTTCAAAGTTTACTGCACGTATTGTCCTTGGCTGGTGTCATAGTTTGAGCAGGACCCCTGGGCCCAGATCTGCCTGCCATAATGTTCTTCTTGTAGGTTTTTAAGACCCTCTGGATCTTTCTATTTCCCCATTCTCCCATGCTTCTCTCACCTAACGTCCCAATAGGATGTCCTCCCTCTGACCCACTTTCCTGGTAAGTGAAGACTTTCATGGGACATGCTCCTTGGCCTAGTGTCCAGATATAAGTGTGTATACACCATTTGACTCTTTCTGCTTCTGGGTTAACTCACTCAGTATGATTATTTCTAGTTCAATCCATTTGTCCACAAATTTCAGGATTTCCTTGTTTTTAATAGCTGAGTAGTATTCCATAGTGTAAATGTACCACAGTTTCTTTATCCATTCTTCTACTGAGGGACACTTAGGCTGTTTCCATGTTCCGGTTATTATGAATGAGGCAGCTATGAACATGGTTGAGCATATGTCCCTATTGTGTGGTAGAACATTTTCTGGGTATATTCCAAGGAGTGGAATAGCTGGGTCTTGAGGAAGCCCTATTCCCATTTTTCTGAGAAAGCGCCAAATAGATTTCCAAAGTGGTTGTACCAGTTTGCATTCCCACCAGCAATGAAGGAGTGTTCCCCTTTCTGCACATCCCCGCCAGCATGTGGTATCACTTGAATTTTTGATTTTAGCCATTCTGATGGGTGTAAGATGGAATCTCAGAGTTGTTTTGATTTGCATTTCCCTGATGACTAATGACGCTGAGCATTTCTTTAAGTGTTTCTAAGCCATTTGATATTCCTCTGTTGAGAATTCTCTGTTTAGTTCTGAGCCCCATTTCTTAATTGGGTTATTTGGTTTGGTGGTATTTAATTCCTTGAGTTCTTTATATTATTTTGGATATTAGACTTCTTTCAGATGTAGGATTGATGAAGATCTTTTCCCAGTCTGTGGGCTTTTGACAGCTGTTGTTCTTTTGACAGTGTCTTCTGTCTTACAGAAGCTTCTCAGCCTCATGAGGTCTTATTTATTAATTGTTGATCTTAAGGCCTGGCCTGTTGGTATTCTGTTCAGGAAGTTGTCTCCTGTATCAATGTGTTCCAGGCTCTTCCCTACTTTTTCTTCTAACCGATTTAGTGTCTAATTGCATTTTTTCACATGTAGACATCCAGTTAGACCAGCACCATTTGTTGAAGATGTTATCCTTTTTCCATTGAAAAATTAGTTGCAAGAGCAGTAGTGGCAGCCAGGCGGTGGTGGCGCACACCTTTAATCCCGGCACTCCGGAGGCAGAGGCAGGCAGATTGCTGTGAGTTCGAAGCCAGCCTGGTCTACAAAGTTAGTCCAGGACAGCCAAGGCTACACAGAGAAACCCTTATCTTGAAAACAAACAAACAAACAAAAGAGCAGTAGTGGCACACTACTTAATTCCAGTACTTGGGAGGCAGAGGCAGGTGGATCTCTGTGAGGCCAGCCTGGTCTACACAGTGAGTCCAAGACAGCCAGGGCTACATAGAGAAACTTTGTCTCAAAAAAAAAAAAAAAAAAAAACTTAAACAAGTTAATTTCAAATATTATTTTCCTTGCAAACTACTTATAACTACGTTCTGCAGTGGTTTTAAATACAACTAGGATTCCCGGTCTCCCATCTCAAACCAAGAGTTTGTGTTCTCACTTTTGTTTTTTGAGACAGTTTCTCTGTGTAGCCTTAGCTGTGCTGGAACTCACTCTGTAGACCAGGTTGGCCTTGAATTCACACACCTGCCTCTACCTCACTTACACTAGGATTAGAGGGGTGTATGCTAGCTCTTACTTTTGCTGCTTTTAAAAAATTCAGCTTTGCTGGGGCTGGAGAGATGATTCAGAGGTTAAGAGCACTGACTGTTCTTCCAGAGGTCCTGAGTTCCATTCCGAGCAACAATATGGTGGCTCACAACCATCTGTAATGGGATCTGATGACCTCTTCTGGTGTGCAGGTGTACATGCAGGCTGAACACTGTGTTCATAACAATAAGAATAAATAAATCTTTTTCTAAAAATTCAGCTTTGCAAGCCTAAATGCAGTGCCAGTCTAGTGGATGCCCAGCTTGCTGCTCTTGTGGTATACCCAATAAACTGTTGTTCTTCAAACACTCAAGAGGAGGCATCTTCAAACAATAGCTCAATCTCCACAAATTCATATAATTAAAACAAATATATGGGGCTGAGTTATGGCTCAGTGGTTAAGAGCAATGGCTACTCTTTCAAAAAAAAAAAAAAACCCTGGTACAATCCCTAGCATCCACATGTCAGCTCACAGCTATAACTCCAATTACAGGGTACCTGACACATACAGACATACATGCAGGCAAAACACCAGTGCACAGAATATAAGAAAATTTACGTTTCAAAATATTTTTAATTCAATAATATGTTAATGTTTTTTCTCTTTATATATTAATTTTTCTCTGCAGAGGGAATGTGAAAATAAAGGAATAAATAATAAGGAAAAGGATATTTGCCGAAAATATGTATAAGATATTGTCTTGTCCAACTGTGTACATGTTAGGCTTCTGCAATTAAACATAAAATTGGTGCTGTGACTCAGTTACTTTATATCTTATCTTACTGCCTTAATTATTAACTATAAAATTGGTGGCTTACATCTTATTTTCTTATATCAAACATAAAAGTACACACATGCACACATACCATATCTATATATGTTGGAAACCAAAATTGGGATTCTGTTCCGTAACATTGTTGATTAGTATTCCGGTGTGACCATTCATGAATTCTTGGACATCTGTAGACAGGACTCTTCTCTGTGAAGCGTTCACTTAGCTCAGTACCTCAGCGTTGGTCTCAAAACATTGACAGTAATGTCAGTTTGGCTGATAGGCCTGTCACTTGGATAATTGCATCCCTGTCAGATCTCCATCCACTCATGGACAGAATTCGATGGGATTAAGTATCAACTGTCCAGCTTCCTCTACTGAATGAGTGTGTTTACATCACCCTCACAGTGTATGAGGGTATCTTTATTCCCTGGACCCCTGTGGGTAGTGTCCTCGAACATGTTTTCTTTGAACCCTTCCCAAACCACAGAGATGGGTAAGGGGTAGCAGGCAACGGACAGTGCAGATAGATTGCTATCATCACTTTAGAAGGAAGGAGGGTGGCCCCGACTGATACAGTCACTGGAACTTTGCACCTGCTCTTTAGGGGGCAGAAGCAAGCCATCTGCATAAAAGGAGCCAGGGAGGCAGATACCTATAGTGATGGCTCAACCTGACTGCTGCTGTACCACCCAGCATCTGTCTCCGCTCTCCCTCCCCCTAGTCCAGCAGTTCTGAGGTGAGCCGGTTCCAAAGCTGTTTACCTGTAGTCGAGTAACTGGCCTAAGGAAACGTTCATAAATTAAAGGGCTCTCCCGAGGCTTCAGGAATTCGCTTTGCATTTGAATGGGACTTTCCTTAATAGCTCAGACCAGTTGTGATTCATTGCTTCTTGGTATCAGGTATTTATTGAGGGCCTTCTCTATACTTAGCCCAGTGCTGAATGATGGGAAAGGAACACAAAAGCTGCAGGTCTCTTCCCTGCCAGGACTGGGAAAGAGCAAGAAATATGCACATGAGAAATAGAGCTATGCATGCAAAGCAGTCTGCAATTAAGTGCGTAATGAAGGCTCACGGTTTGATTACTGGCTTGGAGTAATGACCGTCTTCGGGGCCATGGTGATTAGAAATGAGATTGGCTTCAGATAGTGTCGCTTTGAAAAGCTTCACCTCAGGGGGGCCAAGCAGCCCTCGCAGGCTCCAGAGGACGTGGCTCCAGGTTTCTGCCGGTTTCGCTGATGCATATCTCCAGCCTTACCTGGGCTTTCCTCTGTGATGCTGAGTGGGGTAATTACGCTGCCCACAGTGGAGGAGGGCCAGAGGGACTCAGAAATTAACTCTTTGCTACCATTTTCACACGTACAACTATACCCAGAGGTAACCAAGCTGTAGGAACTGAACGGCTCTGTGTTAATTCTGTAATGACGTGCTCCGGGGCCATCTTTTTATATATCTCTATGCTATTTCAGATACATGGAAACAACTACTCCCATAAAGTGGACATCTTCTCTCTGGGCTTGATTCTGTTTGAACTGCTTTACCCGTTCAGCACTCAGATGGAACGAGTTAGGGTGAGTGTGTCTTAACCTCCAAAGGATGGAAGGAGAAGATAACTTAAAATTCATACGTTTTTAAAGATGATTACATTTATTCTTTTCTAGATTTTTAACTATATGTATGTGTGTGCAAACAGCTGTGTGATGTCAGAGACTTCAGCTGCCCGCGGAGCTGGAGTTACATGCAGTGGCAAGCTGCTCCAGCCGAACTTTTCAGTGCCATTAAGTTAATTCTTGATTCCATTAGACAGTTAAACTAGGAACAAAAGCGAGCATGTGAGCAACAGGGCCGTTCTTAGATGTTCCGTTGGCATAAATTCATCATAATGTTAACAGTATTTTACATATGGCACCTTTGCAACCAATGAGAAGCCAGAGGGGGCTGCAAGGGTGAGTGGGAGAAAGAAACAGTGAGGGTTGGCTAGAGGAACCCAGTAAGGAGGACAGGCGGCCAGCCGCTAACAGACTTAAATGCTGGCAAGTGAGTCATGGCTAGGTTTTTCCTTCTCAGAACAAATCATGACCATGTGTTTTCAGGCAGACAGTGCCAGCTGGGCGTGGTGATGCGCACCTTTAATCCAGCACTTGGCAGGCAGAGACAGCAGATCTATGTTCGTTTGAACTGTGTCTAAACAAAACGGAAAAAGAGATCCAACCAAGTAAAGAATCAAGAATCAAATTTCTGGAGCTATCATTTCATCAAGGACAGTTAAGAAAGTGGCAAGCTTGGGGCTGGAGAGAAGGCTGTGTAGTGGAGAGGCCTGACTGTTCTTTCAGAAGGCAGTAGTTCAGTTCCCAGCACCTACACATGGCAGTTCACAGTTGCCTGTACTCGGGGTTCGGACACCTTCTTCTGGCCTGCCTGGTACACATGCACACACATAACGTACATAGACATATGTACACTAATAAAAATAAAGAGGAAAGTGAAAGGACAGGCTGGGGTATTATTAGTGGAAAATAACTGCCAAGCATGCCTTGCTCCAGGTTCAAAGAGAGACCCTGACTCAAGGGAATAAGGCAGAGAGTGACAGAGCAGGACACCTGACATCCTCCTCTGCTCTCTGTAGGTGCTCACAGGCATGCATGTGCATGCCCCACCTACACACACACACACACACACACACACACACACACACACACACACGATGGAACACAGCCATGTTCTTTATGCATTCACCATGGCCACTTTGGGGCTTCTGTGAAAGCATATTTATCAGATATAGTTCACACACTAAAATATAGTTTGGCTGTACACATGGCAATAAAGTTAAAAGATTAAATATCTTTCTTTTTAAAATCTTTCTTTTTAGACCTTAACTGATGTAAGAAATCTCAAGTTTCCACCACTGTTTACTCAGAAATATCCCCAAGAGGTATGTATAGTTCTCAGCTTCTTTCTCTAAAGTCGTTGTATTCGGTACTTAATTTTCTTAAGACACCCTTAACCACAAAGGGTCCTTAGCAGTCAACTAGTCCACTTCCCCTCACTTGGTCTAGAGCAGTAGTTCTCAACCTGGGGGTCATGACCCCTTTGGAGTTAACCAACCCTTTCACAGGGGTCAACTAAGACCTTTGGAAACACAGACGTTACATTATGATTCATAACAGTGGTAAAATTAAAGTTATGAAGTAACAACAAAATAATTTCATGGTTGAGGGTCACCATAATGTGACAAACTGTACATTGAAGGGTCCCACATTAGGAAGGTTGAGAGCCGGGTTGTTAGGACTGCCATCAGCCCAGTGGCCTGCAGAGGTCGGGCTGCACTGCATCTTCCCTGAGGCAGACTTCATGAAGCATCCTCACAGGAGCAGTCACGTTGCATTAACTCTTTAAGGTGGAGACTTGATCAGCAGTCTCTAGAAATGGCTTATCATTAAAAAAAAGGCCTCAGTTGGTCTTGATCCCAGTGTGGGTTAGGCCACACAGGAAGTGCTTTAGAAGATCAGAGCAAGATTAAGCTGGTCCTCGTGTTAAAAATAGACTTGTTAAAAATAGTTGTCATTTCTTTTTGTAATGTTTTTCCTATACTCTGTGGGGGTCCACAAGCTTATCACTTATATATCTATATATTGATAAATCTTAGCTTTAAAAATGTTTCATTGAGATTATTTAGATTCATATGTATTCATAAGATAAGTTTATTTTTAAAATCAAGTGACATCTGTGCCTCAGGGATATGATTCTAAAATCTTTCATTTCATTATAAAAACACCTTTTATACCCAAATAGCCTCTGTAAATTTGCAGCAAGTCTGACAGGCTAAATCCAGCCTTCCACATATTTATAAACAGTATTTACTCTCTCTCTCTCTCTCTCTCTCTCTCTCTCTCTCTCTCTCTCTCTCTGTGTGTGTGTGTGTATGTGTGTGTATGTGTGTGTGCGTGTGCGTGTACATGCACACCATGATACACACATGGAAATTAGAGGACAACTTTACCATATGAGACCTCAGAAGGCAGCTTAGGTCATAAAGCTTGGCGTCAAGGGCCATGGAACCGGCTCAGTGGGTAAGAGTACTTACTGAGGACCTGAGTTTGAGTCCCCAACACCCCACAAAAAGTTGGACATGCCTGCACACATATTTTTCAGTCTAGCATTGAGCAGGCAGAGACAGGAGGACTACTGGGACGTGCTGGCTGCCAGCCTCGCTCTGGGTTCAGAGAGAGGCCCTGTCTCAAGGGAATAAGGCAGAGAGTGACAGAGCAGGGCACCTGACATCCTCCTCTGCTCTCAATAGGTGCTCACAGGCACACATGTACACGCCCCACCTACACACACACACACACACACACACACGATGTAACACAGCCATGTTCTTTACACATTCACCATGGCCACTTTGGGACTTCTGTGAAAGCTGATTAATCAGATATGGTTCACACACTAAAATAGTTTGGCTAGATCTGAGGGTGTAGCTAAATAGAGACTATTTATACCTACCACCTGCAGAGCCCTGTGTTCCAGCTCCTGTACTGCATAGAGTGTGTGTGTGTGTGTGTGTCTGTACATGTACCCAGTGCATGAATGTACCCAAGAGGAAGTGTATGTGTGCATATATATTTTTCATGACTTAAAGGACTGCTTAATAATCTAACTTTTTTTTTTTTTTTTTTTTTTTTTTTTGGACATAGGGTTTCTCTCTGTAAGAGCCCTGGCTGTCCTGAACTTGCTTTGTAGACCAGGCTGGCCTCGAATAATTTAAATCTAGAACATTTAACACAAAACTATTTTCATGTTTCAGCATATGATGGTTCAAGACATGCTCTCTCCATCCCCCATGGAGCGGCCTGAAGCCACAAACATCATTGAAAATGCTGTATTTGAGAACTTGGAGTTTCCAGGGAAAACGGTTCTGAGACAGCGGTCCCGCTCCATGAGTTCATCCGGAACGAAGCATTCCAGACAGCCCAGCAGCTCGCACAGCCCACTGCCTGGCAACTGACTTTAGCCGTGCCAACAGCCCTCGTAGGTGGCACAGAGCAGGCACCTTGAGGAATGTGGCTCTCCACAGCGGTGGACTCACTTTGATCAATTTGATTTGGGACCAGTTTTTCTAAGTCAGACTGGATTATGGACCTAACCCAGTTTGCGCTTAGCTGAACTTCAAGGAAAGGGCTATGTAAGTGACATGTGGACTTGTTCCTTGGTGGTGTCCCAAAAGTAGCTGGTCAGGCTTTAGAAACCTTCACTTTTCATCAGGAGGTAGATGTGACCCCTGAAGTGATCTGAACTGGAAATACCTTTAAAGCACAACAGAGTAGAAGACCCTCCACATGGTAACTACTGTTCTAGAAACATGCTTTCTAGAGATACAGAGTGATCTGGGAAGTGACTGTTACAAAGCTGACTCCATTTTTGTCCCTGGTGGGCACGTGACCCATGTGCACTGTTTTGAAGGCACAAGCTGGGTCTCGGTTTATGTTGGTAGTGTCATAGTCTGCAGCCCTGAGTAGCTTCTTGCTTTAGGTGGTTCTAGGGAATATTATGAGCTTTTGTACTTTTTACCTCCAGTAATGGAAAAATGAAGCTTTTTAGGTATTGGTCAAAAGTTCTGATTTGAGGGTTTAAAAAAAAGTGTAGTAAGAAATGGATCATCTATTTCAACTAACTTCTTCAATTATGAAATTTTTATCCTAATAGAATCCTATCTCATATATAATACTACCAGTGGGTACATCCCCCAAAATGATTATAGATAAGTTTAATCATCTCAACTTGCTAACATATTTTCATTTTTCCTGTAAATATGTTTATTTTTATTTATAAAAAATTCTGAAATCAATCCATTTGGGTTGGTGGTGTACAGAATGCACATAAGTGTGTTAACTATTATGACTTCTTTCAAGTCTAAATGATTTAATAAAACTTTTTTAAATTATACTTACAGTTGACTCTTATTTTAGAAAGTTCTTAAGTGATTTTCTGACTTACAAAATGGGCTTATTCATAGGGCTTTGAATGATTATACCCCCCCAATTCTTAAAAAAAAAAAAGGTATTTTATTTATATTTATGTGTATATATCTGCCCCATGTGCACAAGCACCAGAGGAGGCTAGAAGATGATGTCAGATCCCCTGGAGCCGGTTGTAAGGCATGTGATATGGGTGCTGGGAATCAAACTCAGTCCTCTGAAAGGGCAGCAAGTGCTCTGAACTGTGGAGCCCTCTCTGCAGCTCCACGAAAACTTATTCTTAAGCTGTGCAAGACTAGTGTCTTCTCCGTTACTTCCCAGGTTCACAGGATTCATAACCAAAGATGGATTCTGTGATCCACCCCATGCCATGGCCTGGGAATATAGAGGATGACGCCCCACAGTGAGAGCTCACAGAAAAAAGGAAGGTGGTGTTGCTAATCAGGCCCATAGGTGTGGGCCATGTGGGCCTAATTCCCAACTGTGCCTCTCCTCCTTTTCCTTTTCCTTTTCCTTTTCCTTTTCCTTTTCCTTTTCCTTTTCTTATTGCGGAAATAAAACACTTAAGACAAAAGCAACTCCGAGGAGTAAGGAGAGACTGGATAATTGTCCCTAGGTACAGTGCACCGTAGTGGAAAAGTCAGGCCGTCAGGAGTGGGGGGTAGCTGGTCACATTACATCTACCTCAGAAAGCAGACCAGGATATGTGGATGCTAGTGCCCAGCTTGCTATCTCTTACTGTATACTATCAGGATCCCCTCCCGAGGGAATACTCCTGCCCCAAATTAGGATGACTCTTCCCACACCACTAAGCCCAGTCAAGAGAACCCTCCACAGGCATGCCCATTGTCCCATCTCCCAGGCGGTTCTAGATTCTGTCCAGTTGGCAGCATCATCTCGGTGCCCGTGAAACAGTGTGGCACTCTGAGCTGATAAACGCACACCAGCTAGTCACAGCCATATGATGGGTCTACACCAAAGAGCTCATTGAAGGCTCAGTCTCTGACGTTCAGAGGCAGAACTTTGGAGGTTTGGAAGAGTGATTGGCTCCTGAGGACATGGATCTGATCAATTGACTAATTCATAATTAGATGGACTGGGTCCTGCAGAGAGGACTCAGTGGTTAAGAGTGCTTAGCCTACATTTGGTTTCCAAAACCACATAGCAGCTCAAAGACTTCTGTAACTGCAATTCCAAGGGATACAATATCCTCTTCTAACCTTCTTGGGCCCGTGCACACATGGGGTACACATACCTCGGGAAGTGAGACCTGATTGGAGCAAGGGGGCTTACAGTATGCACTTGAAGGGTGCATTGTGTCTCTGGTGTCTTCGTCACTGGGATCCCAGCTACCATGATGTGAGAAGTTCTCCTTGACCATACTCTGAGGCAAAATAAATCTTGCCTCTCTTAAGTTAATGTTTCTTAGATACTTTGTCACAATGAAGAAAGGCTAATATGCTTCCATCTTACAAATAGTTCCATCTCCCACACACTAAGGAGCAACTTGTAACATGAGAAAACGCCTCCAAGGTGTCTGATTGTATAGAGTCAAACCTAATGGCTCAAGGTTCTGCTTGGCTTCTAGCCAGCCCTGTTCTGTCTCCTGGGCAGCTTGGTCTGTGCTGCTTCCTACTCCATTTTTATGCTAGTCAAGGAACTAGTTGGTTCTTCCTGGTCTACTCCTGTCATATCCTTGGCTGAGAGCTAGCTATCAAAGGCACAATTCTACTTAAGGCCAAACTTCAGTACAGAAAGGTGACACAATTTACCCAAGATCACAAAGCAAACAAGAGCAGCTCTGGATCAAAGCCCAGACATCTGGCTCCCAGGCAGTGAGCTGTCCACTCTCTTGTCCTGAACTGTCTATGGATTTATAAATTCTCACACGTCGTAATCAGGCCTTCTGTTGTGTTTTAATTCCGGTACACCTTTGCTGAGTACCTGAGTGAAGTGGTTGAGGAAAGAGACCAGCAACACATACATAGCAAGTGCACTGCAGAGCTGGAGCCCTCTAACGAAGCTAAAGCTAGTCAGGCTGCAGATGAGTATCTGTCTGTGATAGGTCAGCTGCCTATTAGCCACTGAGGGCTCCAAAGGGCAGGCCTTCCTTCCCACCCTGCATACTTACTGTGTGACGCCATGGCTGCATACGTGATGGAGGTGGGAGAACCTAACACTAGAGCAGGCGCAGCTGTCAGGAGCCGAAGGGTGGATGGGTGACCAGATGAACCCACCTGCTCCCAAAGAACCAAGGCAACAGGTGCATGGTTGCCTGTGAAGGTGGCTACAGGGAACGCTGGAGTGCAACCGGAGACAACAAGAAAGCTTATAGACTGCAGAGCAAGGAAACCAGAGCACCTGGCGCCTGCCACCCATGCTGGACAGGGAAAAGAGATTCTCTCCTTTACATTGTGTAGGGGTGGAAGAGAATCTCAGCAGCATCAGCAGATACTGGGAATCCTGGCTAAGAGGAAGCTTCATAACCCTTATGGGCTTACAACCTTAATAAAGAAGGAATCCTGAAACCTGCAGGAATTCACCTCATCTTACAGCTAAGAGCCATTTCAGAACTTAGTACCTGAATTTGAATTTATCTAATTTGAATTGAATTGAATTGGGCAGGTGTCAGTCTAGCTCTTTCTTATCTTTGAGACTCTACCCCCACCTCACCCCTACCCCCACCTCACCCCTACCCCCACCTCACCCCTACCCTCACCTCACCCCTACCCTCACCTCACCCCTACCCCCACCTCACCCCTATCCCCACCTCACCCCTACCTCCACCTCACCCCTACCCCCACCTCACCCCTATCCCCACCTCACCCCTACCCCCACCTCACCCCTACCCCCACCTCACCCCTACCCTCACCTCACCCCTACCCCCACCTCACCCCTACCCCCACCTCACCCCTATCCCCACCTCACCCCTACCCCCACCTCACCCCTACCCCCACCTCACCCCTACCCTCACCTCACCCCTACCCCACTCCTAGACATTCTTCACTGGTTGAACTGAAGGCTGGTTCAGGAGCCAGAGTCCCCTGCCTGGGATGGCTAGCACAGGCCTACTGAGAAGTAGTATCCATAGGGAACAGGTATTGCATCAGGGAAGGTTATGCAGGGTGCCATCCTCAAGATTTGGGTCAGGGAGCCCTTCCAGACCAGGGCTCTGTTGAAATATGTAGGCTCACACTGGCCCCTTGGTTTCCCACCACTGTCTCCCAGCACAGCATCTGTCACTAATGATTTTATATACAAAGAGCTGAGATTTCCTAGTCTGGAGATAGGGCCCCAAGAGGTGGGGTTGCTGTTGTTTTTGCTGGTTGCTGTTGTTGCGGTTTGTCAAGCAGTTGTGCACAAAGAGACGAGTAGAAGAAATTGGATATACTGAAGGCCAACTCTCACCTAGGAACTGGACACCCCTAACCAACAGGAAGTAGTCTAAGGATATTGACACCCCCTTTCCCCTCTAGCCTTCTATCTCTCCGACCTAGTGTTGAGAGGTTGGAAGGGGTAGGGGTAGTATAGGGAGGTAGGAAAAAGAACCCAATAGATAGCTACAGGCTGGCCTCCAGTGTGTGTGTGTGTGTGTGTGTGTGTGTGTGTGTGTGTGTGTGTGTGTGTGTATGTGTGTACACATGCTTACTTGCACTTATCATGGTATGTATATGGAGGTGAGAGTATGTATTTCAAGAGTCAGTTCTTTCCTTCCACCATATAGGCCCCAGATTGAACCCAGTTAGTCAGAGCTGGTGTTAGGTGCCTCTGCCTTTTGAGCCATCTCACTGACCCCCTTTTTAGTTTTATTAGCGTATGTTGATGGACTTCATTATTACATCATCATGTGTATATATAATGTATCTTGATGAAATCCACACCCTATTACCTTTTCTTGTCCCCCCCCCATGTTCCTGTTGACCCCCCTTTTCTTCCTAAGCAATATTTGTCTATTTTTCTTTCTTTTGAGAACCAGTTTGCTTAGTTACAGAACTTACAGAAAGACAGCTAAGTTATTTATAAGACAGTTTTTTATGAGCTACCCCAGAGGAGAAAATGCCTTTTTCCTCCAATAAACATTAACTGCCTATAGATCTACAGCAAAGAGCGTGGCTTCCTAAGCTCCCCAACGCCCTTCTGTGACAGAATGTTGGCCTGCCCAGTCTTGGGCAGGTCTTCTGTAGGTATTCAAAGCTGCTTTGAGAGCTCAAGAGTGCCAGGGCCATGGCATGCCCGGAAGACACTTTTCCACAGTCCTCCACCCGATCCTCCACCCTTACATTCTTCCCACCCTCTCTTCCTCAGTGTCTCCTAAGCCTCGGAGAGGGGTGAGGTACTTATGTCTCATGTATGCATGAGCGCTCTATGGTCATTTATCATCACTGACTCATCATGAACATCTGTAGTTCACTTGCCCATGGGAGGGGGAGGGGTGCCAGCAGCACTAATTTATAAATATATGACTCATCATGAACATCTGTAGTTCACTTGCCCACTGGGAGGGAGAGGGGGGCCAGCAGCACTAATTTATAAATATAAACATAATCATTTGGAATTAAATGCTTTGACTCACATGATCATTTACAAACAACAGCAAAAGCCTCCCCCATGACTTACTAGGACCTCCCCAGACATTGGCTTTTGACAGAGCTTCCAGTACCAGATCTGAACTCCTTCCTGTGGATCAAGCCTCAAATCTAATCAGTGTTTGGTTACCCCGATAGCAGACTTACCATGCTTGTGCCTGTAGGTGCTTGCCTGGCCAGCTGATAGTGCTATGCATGGAGTTCAAAGCCATGCAAGACCAAGTGGAACGCTGTGGAAAGTGTCTTCCGAGCATCACTAGTGATAACAACTTGCCTCTAGCCTTCTGAGTAGCATCTCCCAACACTATGAGGGGTTGCCTTCAGTTCATAGAAACTGGCTGGTTATTAGATTTCCTGGCCAAAGGATCCAAGTAACTGTGTTCAACTAACATTAATTTCACTTAATAATGAGTCCAAAGTGCATGAATACATGGTGCTGGCAACTGGGAGAGGTTGCCAAAGGGTTGGCTCACATGCCAGTTAGAACAGAAAGAAGATTTCATCATGGTATTTAGAGTAACATTTTTTTTTAATTGGATACATGTGGATTTTTAAATTTAATGTTTTAGACGACAGTTGACTATAGGCAATAAAACTAAAGAAAACACAAGCTTGGAGAAAGGGGAGATTATTGAATATCCCAATCGTATTTTCCATCCTACAAATACCATTTTGGCCTAAACCATCACCCCTTCTTGACTGTACTGGTCTCTTCTACTTCTCTCCACTATTTTGGGGGGACAGGGTTCTATTTTAATTTTTGTTCTGTTGTTTTGTTTTTCGAGACAGAGTTTCCGTGTAGAACAGCCCTGGCTGTCCTGGACTCACTATGTAGAACCAGCCTGGCCTCGAACTCACAGAGATCCACCTGCTTCTGCCTCCTGAGTGCTGGGATTAAAGGCATGCACCACCACGTCCAGCTTGGGGACAGAGTTCTTTACTGATGCTGGAGCCTGCCATTTAAACTAGACTAGATGGCTAGTGAGCCCCCAGGATCTGCCAAGTTTGCCCCTAGTGAGGAAGTGACAGGTGCATACTGCCATGCTAGGCTTTACACAGTGCTAGCAGTTTCAACTGAGGTCCTCACGCCTGGGCAGGAAACCCTTTGCCAGCTTATCTGTCACCCCACTTCACCTCTAGAACTTCTTACTTTTCCCCACCAGAAATGCTACCTGTCTTAGTTACTGTTCTGTTGCTCCGAAGAGGCCCCATGACCAAGGCAACTTACAAAAGAAAGCATTTAGGGCTGGAGAGATGGCTCAGCAGTTAAGAGCACTGACTGCTCCTCCAGAGGTCCTGAGTTCAATTCCCAGCAACCACATGGTGGCTCACAACCTCTACAATGTGATCCCATGCATACTGTATACATAATAAATAAATCTTTAAAAAACAACAACAACAACAACAAAAACCCTCAAAGCCTTGTTGGACATGGTGGCACACCCCTTTAATCCCAGCACTTGGAAGCAGAGGCAGGAGGATCTCTGTGAGTTTAAGGACAGCCTGGTCTACAAAGCAAGTCTAGGACAGCCAGGGTTGTTACACAGAGAAACCCTGTCACGAAAAACCTAATAAATAAATAAATAAATAAATAAATAAATAAATAAAAAACCTCAAAGCCTACTCCTCAGTGGCACACTTCCTTTAACAAGGCCACACCCACTCCAGCAGAGCCACACCTTCTAATCCTTCCTAAACAATTCCACCAATTGAAGACCAAGCAATCAAACATAGGAGCCTATGGAGGCCACCGTATTATACGACCTATCAAACAATATCTGTTCTTCCCTCCCCTCAACACGTGGTAGCATCATTATCCTTTCTGTGAATTTGACTTTTTTTAGATTAATTTATTTATGGTGTTTTGACTGTATGTATTTCTATGCACCACATACGTGCAGTATCTTCAAGGCTAGACAAAGCTATTAGATGCCCTCTGGAGCTGGAGTCACAGATGACTGTGAGCTGCTATGTGGGTGCTAGTAACTGAACCTGGGTCCTCTAAAACAGTCTGTGTGTTAGTGTTCTTAGCCACTGAGCCATATCTCCAGCCCTGAGTTTAACTTCTTTAGGTCCCATAAGTGGAATATACATTTTGTGTGCGTGTGTGTGTGTGTGTGTGTGTGTGTGTGTGTATGTGTGTGTATGTGTGTATGTATGTGTGTATGTGTATGTGTGTATGTGGGGGGGGCACATTCTGGAATGTGACTCCACCTTGTTTTAGCTATTTCAACACAGACCTCCTAACCCACATCTTTTCACCCAGCCCACCACACCATTTTATACATACCTTGCAGTCTGACTGCTATTCCCTTCTCCTGGGATCTCAGAGTCCATTTCTGTTGCTTCTCCCACACAGCACTAGTCACTCAGCCTCCTATGAACTGAATACACACATGAATCCCAGGAGTTGGCTCCAGACCTTACAGTGTCCATCTGCATCTGGTGTCCACATTGTCCCAAGAAGTCCAGGAGCCCTCCTCAGGCAGGCACTCTCAGTAGAAGTCACCAGTGGAGAGTGTGGGATAGGGACAGTGTTCACCCAGAAGTCGCCATGCTGCAATGAGACTGAATCCACAGTGTGAACTTCTGCGCAGTTACTCAGTCCCTTGTCCCTTCTGTGAAATGGGCATGCAAATTCCTAAATCTTGGTGTGTGTGTGGGGGGGGGGGGGTGTGACCATGGAGAAAGCTAGCATCTGTGCTGTATTTTGTAACCATCGAGGAGTATTCATATTCAAGAGCTGTTGGCCTTACCTCTGAGCCCCAGCCCTGTTTCTGCAAACTGCTTACAAGGGTCCCTCCCATGGCCAAGGAATGAGAGGGATGGCAACCTGTCTGTACAACATGGGGTGAGGCCATCACTTGGGGAAGCGGGGCAAGTACACTCATGCCCAGCTCTTTTTCTTCTCCTTATAAAGCCATAAATGTGACTGGAGAGAGGGTAAGAGGACCAGCTGCTCTTCAAGAGGACCCAGGTTTGATTCTCAGCACCCACATAAGGACAAACAACTGTCTGTAACTCCAGGATTTGACACCCTCGTCTGGCCTCTGAGGGCATGAGACAAGCATGAGGTGCACAGACATGCAGGCAGAACATCCATTCGCACAATGAAAATAAAATTAAATGAGAATAAAGCCACAAATGTCATCACGATCACCCCTCACCGTGGCCTTCTCCAATTCTGATTATTTCCCAAACACCTTCCTTCCAAATACCAGTGACCTGTGAACTTGGGGTGAACAGCCAACACCTGAGCTCTCTGGGAAAACGTTCAACTCGTATCTGTCAGAAAATGCTTAAAACAATAAGAATGCAGCAGAACTGTTTTTGTGGCTCTTTCCAGTTTATTGCCTGAGTAGGCTTCTATAGTCCCAGTTAAAAGTATGACACACACACACACACACACACACACGATTGCATTTACACAAACTTGGAGATTGTTAAACCCACGGCTTGAGACAGAGGGGAGTTCTACTAGTTACAAGGAAAGGCTCTTAATGATAGTTGAGTGTGACACAACCCACGCATAGTGCTTCCTGCCTCTCATACCCCTGAGCTGGGAGCATCCCAGAAGATTCAAGGGCAGCCTGAGCTGCGTAGTTAAATCTGGCCAGTTGGATTATAGAATGAGACCCTGTCTCAAAGCTCTCACCAAGGGCCAGTGCGATGGCTCAGCAGGGAAGGGCACTTGCTGTCAAGCCTGACAACCTGAGCTCAAACTCCTCCTCACCCCCAGGACCCACGTGATGGCAGCAGAGAAGAGACTCCCACAAATTGTCTTCTGACCTCCACAAACACACCTCGGAACAGCCCCCCCCAACCCCCGCCGCTGCCCTCCACCAAAATAAATGGGGGTGAGAGAACCCATTCCCACCAAAAACAAATAAAATATGACAGGCTGGAGAGATGGTTCAGGGCATAAAGTGCTTGCTGTGTAAGCATGCATGAGGACCTGGGTTCAAATCTCTCCAGAACCCATATAAAGCTAGGCACAGTGGCACACCTTTTTTTTTTAATATAAAAATTGTTTTTTTATTTTTTTAATTTTAACTTATTGTAATTTATTCAGATTACACCCCGATTGTTATCTCCTCGCTTGTATCTTCCCATTCCCACCCTCCCTCCCTCTTCCACCCTATTCCCCTCCCCTAGACCTCTAGCAGAAGGGGACCTCCTCCCCACCATATGGCCACAGCCTATCAGGTCTCATCCAGATAGCCTGCTTCCCCTTCCTCTGTGTGCCACTGGGCCTCCCAACCAAAGGGAAGTGATCAAATTCGGGGCACAAGAGTTCATGTCAGAGGCAGTACCCGCTCTCCCCACAACAGTGGAGAACGAGCTGTCAAGTGGCAGGGTATCTAGGTTTACTGCATGCATTGTCCTTGGTGCAACAATGAGGAAACCAAGACTCAGAAAGACACGCATGGTATATACTCACTTATAACTGGATATTAGCCCAACAAAGATGTCCTCTGAGAGACTCCACCCAGCAGGGGATCGGGACACATGCTGAGAATCACTGCTGGACTCTGGTTGAGAGTGGTACGGAAGAGTGGGGGGATGGAAGGACCCAGAAGGTTCAGGAGCCCCACAAGAAGACCATCAAAGCCATAGAATCCGGACCCAGTGGGACCTACACAATCCCAGTGCTCTTACAGCCAGATGGGAAGCAGAGGCGGGAACCCCTCCCTTCCACCAGAAGCTTGTGACCAGCTGGCCTGAGGGGAGCGGTAGCAACAGAAGAGACCATATCTTAAAATAGAAGGTGAGGGCTGAGACTGCCCTCTGACCTCCACATGTGTACCACAGCATAGGAACACTTGCCACCACTCACACTCACACATTCTATGCACACACCCCAAAAAAGGTATAAAAAAAATGATACCAGTTTCAGTTCAGCACACACTGATTTCCTCTCCTTTTTCCCTCCCATCCCTCCTCCTGCATTGAGATGAGGCCAGAGATTATAATGAAAACACACACACACACACACACACACACACACACACACACACACAAAACCTTGGCATAAGGAGCATCTTCCCGGTTTTATTTTCGGTGCCACCTCTGTGAGCATTGGCATGGAATTTCCTCATACATTGAAACCGCAGGTACTCACACGTCTACTGGTAAAATGGCATCAAGGGGCCCCACCGATTCAAGATGGGGACCTTGACTCTCTGGTGAGAAACACAGGGACAGCCAGGGAGGAGAATGTAGCCTTTGCCCACTTCTGGAGCTGGCTGCCGCTCCAGCTCCATGAGGCAGGGGAAGTCCGGCCTCTGGTGAAGCCAGTAGGGGTCATACTGGGACAGGTACAGAGCCAAGGACGCTGGGTAAGCATAGGGGCAGCTGGTGGTAAACCTGGACTCCTCCTTCACGGGAGTGCTGACTTGAGGTGGGAAAAACCCGCGCACTCCCAAGTCTTTTGCGGTCATGTAGGGTCTTTTGAAAGCAGGATACCCGTCCTCCAGTTTAGGGTTGGGATTAGGCGTGGGCCGGTAAAACTCTTTGTTCCGGAGCTGATTGTCCAGCTTGGCCTGCTGTAGAAACAAAAGGAAGGACTGAGAAAGGTTGCCGAGGCAGTGTACCTCAAAGCATTCCAGACAAAATGCACACGGGCAGCAGGGCCCCGTTGTGTAAACCTGTAATCCCAGCACTCGGGAGGCAGAGGCAGGCGAATCTCTGTGAGTTCGAGGCCAGCATAGTCTACAAAGTGAGTCCTGGGCAGCCAAGACTATACAGAGAAACCCTGTCTCTAAAACACACACACGCACGCACACATGCACATATGCACGCATACTACTTTTTTAAATGTTACGTTCAGGGCTGGAGAGATGGGACAAAGACTGAGAGAGAGCACTGTCTGCTCTCATAGAGGGCCCAGGTTCTGTTTCCAGCACCCATGTGGTGGCTCACAACCATCTGTAACTCCAGTCCCAGAGGTTCTGACACCCCCCTATGGGCCTCACGGGTACCAGGCACACATGTAGTACATAGACATATATGCAGGCAAACGACCCATATACATTTTTTAAAAATCTGTTTTAAAAGTAGATTATTTTATAATGCTTTATTTAGGAGGGAGGCATGTGAAGTTGTGTGCAGTTGTGCAGTGTGTGCATGTGTGTGTGGGCATCATGGCACACATGTAACATACATACATACATACATACATACATACTACAGAATTTTTTAAAAGAAAAAGCCAGCCTATGGTGGTACATGCTTCTAATCCCAGCACTTGAGTAGCAGAAGCTGGTGGAACTCAAGTTCTAGGCCAGTTTGGTTTACAGAGCCAGGTCTAGCATAGCCGGGGCTACACAGAAAAACCCTGCCTTGAAAAATCCAAAATAAATAAATACATAAATAATAAATAAAATCATGAGACTGGAGAGATGGTTCAGTGGTTAAGGTCATTTGCTATACTTGCAGAGGCCTGGGGTTCAGTCACCAGCAGCCACAAGGTAGCTCACAACCATGCGTAACTCTGGCTCCAGAGGACCCAACACCCTCTTCTGACTCCTGTGTGCACTGCGTGCATGTAGTATGCAGACATACATGCAGGCAAAATACACATAAAATCAAATAATCTAAAGTAAAGGTCACCCCAGGGAACCACGGAGTGAATCGCAGGCCGACAAGTGTCCCTACCTCTTGTGGTGTGACTCTGGAGTATTTGTGCTTCCCAAAGGGCTGGTAGTCGACCATGTATGAGCTTTTGTATATGTCTAGGTCCACGTAGTTCTAGAGGACAAGTGAGAAAACAGAACAAGAGCTTGGCTCTGTCATTCTTCCACTTATAGCCATTTCAGGACTTTTGTTGTTGTTGGTGTTGCTATTTTCGAGACAGGGTTTCTCTATGTAATAGCCCTGGCTGTGCCGGAATTCTCTTTGTAGACCAGGCTGGCCTCGAATTCCACCTGCCTCTGCCTCCCCAAGTGCTCAGAATAAAGGCGTGTACCACCATGCCCCGCTCTGTTTCAGGACTTTTTATTGACCATAAAGTAAGAGCCTGCTTCGGGCCCTGGCATCAGGAGCTGTGCGTGATCTGGCATCTGCCCCTTAACACCGTCCTCCCTTTTTCTGTGTCCCTTTTCTCTCTGCACCACCACAGCAGCCTCATACAAGCTCTTACTGCCTGAGGAAAACAAGAACTGTTCTCCTTGCCAACCAGCAAAGTCCTATGCATCTTCTAAGACGCAGATCAAATGTCACTTCCCCTAATCAGTCTCCCACTTCTTTTTGCCCCAGCTTTCAAGAATGAAAAGTGCCCGGTGGTGGTGGTGGCACACACCTTTAATCCCAGCACTCTAAAGGTGGAGGCAGGTGGATCTCTGCGAGTTCGAGGCCAGCCTGGTCTACAAAGTGAGTCTAGGACAGCCAAGGCTACACAGAGAAACCCTGTCTTGAAAAACCAAAAAGAAAATAAATAAATAAATAAATAAATAATGAAAACCTTCCTCCCTTCCTCCTTTCCCTTCTGCTTCAGTACGACACTTTGCAAATGTTCTTTCAGGAGACCAGACTGATTACCAGGACCCACATGAGGCAGCTGTAGTTCTAGGGAGATCTGATGTGTCTGACCTTTGAGGGCACCTACACACACACACACACACACACACACACACACACACACACACAGAGAGAGAGAGAGAGAGAGAGAGAGAGAGAGAGAGAGAGAGAGAGAGAGAGATTAAAATAAATCTTTGAAAAATAACTGTGACGTTTCTGAGTGTAGTGGTTCACACCCATAATACAGCCTTTGGGAAGTGGAAGCAGGAAGAACAGAAATACAGCAGGACAAGGCACAGAGACCACAAAAGACACCAGCTGCTAGCCAGGAAAGAAGAAATTACACCTGTAACCCCTGGCCCCCGGGAGAGGCAGAGGCAGGTGGATCACTGTGAGTTCCAGGCCAGCTGGTCTACAAAGTGAGTTGAGGACAGCCAAGGCTACACAGAGAGACCCTGTCTCAAAAACAATCCCCCCCCCAAAAAAAAAGGAGGAAGAAGAGAGAAGGAAGGAAAGAAAAGGAGGAAGGGAGGGGAGGAGAGAGAGAGAGAGAGAGAGAGAGAGAGAGAGAGATGGTTCAGCAGTTAAGAGTACATGCTGGTCTTGTGAAGGATCTGGGTTCAGCTCCCAGCACCCATATAGAGACTCACAGCCATCCATAACTCCAGGTTTTTAAAAAATATTTTATTTAGTTTTAATCTATGTGCATTGGTGTGAAAGTGTCAGACCTTGGAGTTACAGATAGTTGTGAGCTGCCATGTGGGTGCTGGGAATTGAACCCCGGTCCTTTGGAAGAACAGGAAGTGCTCTTAACCACTGAGCCATCTCTCCAGCCCCCATAACTCCAGTTTTAGGGTATATGCCCTCTTCTGGTTTTTGTGAGCACCAGGCACACACACACACACATGCATGCACACGTGCGCACGCGCAGACACACACAAATAAATAAATAAATAAATAATAAAACAAAATAAACAAGCAAATTGTTTTAAGTAGACAAACTATTTAGCCAGGTGAGGTGGTTTAAATCTTTAATCCCAGTATTGAGGAGACAGAGACAGGCAGATATCTGAGAGTTTAAAACCAGTATGGTCTACATAGCAAGACATAACAAGTTCCAGGCCAGCCAGGGATGCATAATGAGACTCTGTCTTAAAAATAAATGAATAAGGGTTATACTTAAAAGCCCTGTCTCAAAAATAAATAAGCAAATAAATAAACAAACACACTCAAAAACAAAAGCAACCACCGTAACAACAAAATTAATGCTTTAGTTCTCTCTTTCTCAGAAGTCCAGTGCTGGTGCCTAATAAATTTGAGATAAATAAATAAATCTCCAGAATAGTACAAAGGTCCTGAGTTCAATTCCCAGCTACCACATGGTGGCTCATAACCATCTAGTGCCCTCTTCTGGCCTGCAGAGATACTTGCAGGCAAGAATACTGTATAATAGTGTTAGGGTTAGGGTTAGGGTTAGGGAAAAAGAAAAAAAAAAGAATACTGTATAAATAATAAATAAATAAATCTTTGAAAAATAAGTAAATAAATAAAGAAATCTCCAGAACAGTGCAGACTTTCCCTGGTGCTGTGTACCTAACACTGAGATGGTTATAGAGGACAGAAACCTACATCACTCACCTTTTTGGGGTTCACCACATGCGCCATGGCCAAGGACCTACAGAAACATGTCAGTTAGCCCTGCTCTTCTTCAAGCAGGGGCAATACCTCACTGTTTCCACAGTTATACAAAACAAGTAGAATTGCTCTGCTCCCCTTAAGTCCATCCTCTCTCTACCTTCCCTAACATTCTACCTTCCATGTTCCCTGAAGACAGGGAAACACCAGGGATGGGTGTATGGAGCTCGGTGACAAAGGGACCAGAGGAATTAGAATTCTCTCAAAATACCAGCTCCACCTCTCCAAACGGTGCATCAAATACCAAAGGAAAGTTTAACAACTAAGAAACAGAAGCCATGAGTTTACAGCACCCGCCCATCCCTGTGCTGTGTAAATCCCCCAGCATGGCCGTTTCGAGCTTCTAACCTATCCCTGCAGCAGAGTTGCAGAGATGAGAACAGGGTGGGATACACGCCCCACCCCCACCCCCCAGCCAATGGGGACCAGGGCTCGCATCACTCTGAGGAAGCGAGAGACCCAGGCCCAGGGCTCTAGCAGTTCAGAAGCAGGATGTCTGGGTAAAGGAAGTCAGATGGCATTCTCAGATGAAGGATGAACATGAAGGTCCAACCTTGTCCCTACCTTATCTTTTGGCAAGACTCAGTGCTCCTGCCCTTCCAACCCCAGGTGTCCCTGCTGTATGGACAGTCCTGTTGGCACTGTCTCCCTGACACACCACCCCTGAGACCAGCCCTGGCCTTCACAATTGAGATTGTTTTGGTCATTGGCCCCAGACATTATGATGTGGGCAGCTAGTCAGCCCTCCTGAATGTCAGTTCCCCTGTCCCTGGCTTTCCGCTCCTGAAGTCTCAGCACATCTAGACCAACTGGGCCAAAATAAGCCTGGATGACTGAATAGTACTGGAGGGAAGATGCTTTTTCAATACTCTACAGGCCAGGCTATTGCCAGGAGAGGCAACTGGTTGACAACATCAGACACACTTTAGCTAAATGCCCCCAAATCTCTTGCCTTAGAACCTGGCTCATCCTATTTGTCAAAAGTCTTACTCTCATGTACTTGTGTTAGTAAGAGTATTTAAAAACAAAAACACAAAATCGAAAGTAGTGAGTGTTGTTGAAGATTCAGAGAGTAAAATTCATGTGAAATGGTGCATCTAATCAAAATAGGTTGGAAGTTTCTCAAAAGTTAAGCACAGGGGCACACAAAACAGCCCAGCAGGGAAAGAGTCTTGTCACCAGTGGTACTACTTGTGTTTGAACCTGGAGTTTACATGATGGGAGGAGAGAACCGCATCCTGAAAGCTGCCTTCTGACCTCCACATGCACATACAGGTATAAATATCTAAGGCCACATGGAGAAGGAACCATGTGATCTGGAAGTTTCACTTACAGTCATACATAAAAGGAATTGAAGACAAAGAATTAGAGACGCTGGGTACCACACTCATCGCAGCAGAACGCTCGATGCCTGACTGGTCACAGCAGCTCAGTGGGTTACCTAAATGCAGTACAGCATCCTCAGTGAAATATTACCCAGTGCCACAAAGGACCAAGCATCTGACCCATGCTACAAGGAGGATGAAACTTGAAAACATTACGCTAAGTTAAAAACACTAGTCACAGACAGACAAATGAGATTGCCAAATGCATAGGAACAGGGTGTAAAGTGGTTTGCTATTTGTTTATGTATTTACTTATTTGCTTACTTACTTGGCACTTAGGAGAACAGCCTGAAGGAGCAACTGGTGCTGTTCATGCAGCCTGGGGAGGTTAGTTCACCCCAGAGAGCCCTTCACTGGGGACTGAAGTACTGTGTTGTTCACAGTCTTCCTCACCACAGACTACAACACAAATGATCACATCATACTAAATTTAACCTTTTACAATGCAATGCAACACGCTTCTTGTGAACATGTGATGTATTTGTATCTGTGTGCACTTGTATGTGCACAAGCATGCCTGTGTAAGCGTGAAAGCCAGAGGTCAGCATCACTCGCTACCTTAGCTTTTGAGACAGGCTCTCTTGATGAACCTAATTTGGGAAGGCTAGTTGGCCAGTGAGCTGGAGGGGATCCGCCTCTCTCAGCATTGAGACCACAGCTGTGATCCACCAAGCTCGGGCCTCTTTATGTCAGGGTGGGGGATCTGAACTAGGTCCTCCTGCTAGTGTTGTGAACACTGTACCAAGTAACTGAGCCACCTCTATGGTCCACGTTAGAAACAGGGTTTCTCTGTTTAGCCCTGGCTGTTCTAGCACTCACTCTGTAGACCAGGCTGGCCTCAAACTCACAGAAATCCACCTGCCTCTGTTTCCCAGGCTAAGGTAGGGAGTGATGTTGACCTCTGGCTTCCACATGCACACAAACATACTCACTCACACACACACACACACACAAGTGCACACAGATACATATATATCACACATATATGTATATCTGTATATCACAAAAGTGCGCATGACCACTGCCCAGGGTTATATGCGTCTCAAGAACTAAAGTACAGAGCTGGGTGTAGTGGCGCACACCTTTAATCCCAGCACTTGGGAAGCAGAGGCAGGAGGATCTCGTGAGTTCAGAGCCAACCTGATCTACAAAATGAATCAAAACCCTGTCTCAAAAACAAACAAAAAACCAAAAGTACAAAACATGTTTTCCCGTGATGCTTACTGTCACCTGACTTATTAGCATGAAAAGGTATGTTTATTTACACTTGTAAGAAATGTATGCTTTTTACATTTTACACCAGGAAGTAAAATTTGTCTGTTTTGTATTGTGTTACCTGTATTGTGCATGCTTACCCTGATCTCAAGGGTCCTCCCATGTCAGCTTCCACACCATCCACTGCGTGTGTGTGTGTATGTGTGTGTGTGTGTGTGTGTGTGTGTGACATTGTGTAGTGTAGGGTAAGACACTAAATAAAAATTAGTAAAAGAGTGGGGTGCAGGGACCTTCGTGGCCAAGATCCAATAATCAGAATAGCAGAAACAACCAAGGCCCCCAGGGGCTTTGTTCTTTGCTGGCCCCATCCCCTCCAGTGAGAATAATCACCTCCACATCGATAAAAAAACATTCATCCAAACACACACTCATAGGTTTGGCTGTGACAAGCAAAGGAAGTAATGTGCATTTAACTACTCAGGGTCTAGTATGCTGTAGAAGATTAATTATTGCCGAGGAATGCCCCCAAAGCTCTTCTGAGTGTGAATCCCACTTCAAACCCCCACCCCACCCCACCCCTGCCACCCCATACCCCGGAGGGAGAGCCAGGTCCCCAAATTTTTGTCTATATGCAAATGCAGCCTGTTAATATTGTTAGGTCACAGGAGAACATTCTCCAGGCTCAGAAGCCCCAGTTCCTCCAGGCTTCTATTAAAGGGATTACAATCCACTTCCTGCCTAACAGAGCTAATGCGCCATGGGAAGGCCCCAGGCCAGGGATTAAAGCATTTGCGCCTTTAATTAGGAGCAGTCTTTCTCCGAGCGCCTCAAACACAAACAGCAGCCACATTACAAAGCACCACGCCCTCTCCTTGGGGTGGGGGGTGGGGGGGAGCTTGCTGCGGGGCTTGGGGGGGGGCGGGTAACCAAACAGGCATTTCCCAAACAAGGGCCTAGTCCAGTGCCCTCAACCCAAACTAAACTCCAACCAGGTAAGGCAGAATCTTCCTTGGCACAACAAGGCAGAAGGAAGAGACCTGGTTAAAGACCCCAGGGGACTGCCATATCTCAAGCAGGGCTGCGCTGTCTGGTGAGGATGCTGTAGTGTCTCACAGCAGGGGGTGAGTAGCGTACAAGGAGACAGCTTTGGGAACCAGAGAGTAAATTCGGAGTGATCTGTCCCACCAGAAGCATACTGGCTCTGTCCTTACCCAGTCCCGATGCAGACCCATGAGGGTCCCCGAAGGGCCTGGTCTATCCAGGAACAGCCAAGTGAGTTCTAATTCACAGCTGCCTGGGATTCATGATATTGGCTTGCTCTCTGTCCTAGCTTCTCGCTTTTCTCTCTCTCTCTCTCTCTCTCTCTCTCTCTCTCTCTCTCTCTCTCTCTCTCTCTCTCTCTCTCTCTCTCTCTCTCTCTCTCTCTCTCTAACCCTAGAATAATCTACTCTGAAGAGGCTTCTCTTGTAGCTCAAGACTCTTACTAAGATCAACCAGGAAACCGGGTCGTGCTGGTTGCCCCCTGCTGTTCACAGAGGAGAGGACTGAGACCCAGAGTTTTCCAGGAGCTTCGACAACATAGGGCAGGGGGCGGCTCATTGAATGGAAGAAAATACTATCAAGAGCCCCTGAACTTATTAAAGAAGCAAAAGAACTCAGGGCCTCTCACTTCGTTGTTCAATAAAATGGAGACCTAAACTACTGAGCACCCCACCCAAATATGCTCTTTTACCTGGACACACCTCTGGTAAAAGTGTCGCCTATAAATCAGGCACAACGTACGGTTAAAGCAGCACCTAACAATAAAATAGAGAAATGAGAACAACAGACTATAATAAAATTTAAAAAGCACTACCATGCATTACCAGACATGGTAGTGCAAGGCACTCAAGAGGCAGAGGCAGGCGGATCGCTGTGAGTTCAAAGCCAGCCTGCTCCACAAAGCAAGTTCAGGACAGCCAGGGCTACACAGAGAAACCCTGTCTCAAAAAAAAAAAAAAAAAAAAAAAAAAAGGAAAAGGAAAGAAAGAAAAGAAAAGAAAAGAAAAGAAAAATTAGCTGGGCAGTGATGGCACATGCTTGTAACCCCAGCACTTGGGAGACAGAGGCCGTCAAATTGATGTGAGTTCAAGGCCAGCCTGGTCTACAAGGAGAGTTCCAGGACAGCTACGATTATACGGAGAAACCCTGTCTGGAAAAACCAGTTCTTGCTTAGTGGACATGAGGCCTTCAGTTCAAAACCCAGTATTGCAAGATAGTAAATAAATACTCCATCACTAGTGTGTCTTAACTTACAGAAAATATGGGCATTAAGTTTTTAAAAGACGAATTTGTTTTATTTCATGTGTATGAACATTTTGCCTACATCTATGTATGTGTACTACATTGTGTGCCTGGTGTCTGAAGAGCACAGAAGCTGGTGTCAGATTCCCCTGGGATTGGTGTTAACAGATGGTTGTGAGTCATCAAGTGGGGTTCTGGGACTCAAACCTGGGTCCTTTGCAAATGTAAAAAGTGCCTTGCTCTCTGTCCTTCTCTTCAGCCCCACATGGATGTTGTTTAAGACAGACACACAAGTGGGTTCCCGAATAGCCAGGACTACACAGAGAAATCCTGTCCCAAAAAACCAAAGTAAATAAATAAATAAATAAATAAATGACAGAAATACAAATGAACCAAGTGTCGTCCTATTCTACCAATGGAGATTGCAGTGTCCTTATGTTTATTCCTCCTGCCTGACAGTTACATTATTAAGATCCAACTTCAGGGCCAGTGGGATGATTCTGGGTAAAGGTATTTGCTGCCAAGCCTGACAACCTGAGCTTGATACCCAATACTCCTATGTTAGGAGAACCAGCTTTTGAAAGTTGTTCTCTGATGACCACACATGTAAATAAATACTCAACTACAGACACACACACACACACACACACACACACACACACACACACACACGACACTAATTATTAATAATAAAATAAAACATTTTAAATATATTTTTCCTTTAAGATTTATTTATTATGTACACAGCGCTCTGTTTGCATGTACATCTACAGGTCAGAAGAGGGCATCAGATCACATTATAGTTGGTTGTGAGCTACCATGTGGTTGCTGGGAATTGAACTCAGGACCTTTAGAAAGGGCAGTCAGTGCTCTTAACCTCTGAGCCACCTCTCTAGCCCCAAAATAAAACATTTTAAAGGTGCATGCTTGTAATCCCAGCACTTGGGCAGTAGAGGCTGGAGGATCAGGAATTCAAGGACATCCTCAGCTACAAATCGAGTTCAGGTCCAGAGTTCCAGGTCAGCCTGAGCTGTGTGAAACTCTGTCTCAAAAAAAAAAAAAGTATTTAGCTGGGTGTGGTGGCACACGCCTGTAATCCCAACACCAGGGAGGCAGAGGGAGGCAGGCTACAAAGCGAGTCCAGGACAGCCAAGGCTACACAGAATACCTGTCTTGGGTGGTGGGGGTGGGGGAAGTTAAAAATAGTATCGAGCCTGAGTTACACCTGTTTCCTGATATATAGTTTCCAGTATTGAAATGAAGAAACTGTTGCTTCCTCATGCGTTATTGTTAGGTGTCTCAACTGACATAACCTTTGAAGTTGATAGGAGCTCTCTGCTCAAAATGCCAAGGGCTCTAGTCTTTGAGCTAGCAGTTTCATTTCTAGATGTGATCTTTACATCAACGATCGACCTCCTATGCAAAGACAGGCATGAGATGGCTCATTATGACTTGAAATCATAAAAATCTTCATGTACCTAAATCTACGTGAACAGAAACTGATAAAAACAATGTATATTCATACCCAGTATAAAATATTAGCGTTATTTAAAGAAGATAAGTTCATCTTGAAATCATAAAAATCTTCATGTACCTAAACCTACGTGAATAGAAACCGATAAAAACAATGTATATTCATACACAGTATAAAATATTAGTGTTATTTAAAGGAGATAAGTTCATCAGAAGGATTGCTATGGAAAGATGTGGAGGCCCCTGAGAGGAGGAAAGATATTAAATTATATAATTTTTATATCCTAGAAGCTAGATGGGTAAGGCCTTTCTGCCTAAAAGCTTGGAAATGGAATGGAAAATTAAAGCTCTCAGGCTCTCTACCCAATTCTATGTGTAGGATGTGGCCTGTGGGTGGTCACCGCGGTCCCGTTGCTGCTGGTGGTGGCAGAGATAATAGAGAGGAGTTTATGCTACAAAGAGCTGAAAGCCCATCTCTCCTAAGAGACCTTCCTTAGCCCAACAATTACTGCAGCATACTAGCTGAGCCTATTTTGGTCCCTAGTTCCTCTGTCAACTTTCCTGAATTCTTTCTGATGCTTTTCGGACCATGTGTCCAGGGTCAGTGCTGGGTCAGGCCATTTAGATGTTGAAAGGACAAGGTGATCAGTAAGTCACACCTTCATTCTCTGCGTGCTCGACCCGGCCCTGGATGTGTAATCTAGGAAAGCATCTCCTCTTGTGCCATCACGTTGGAATAAGGTACAGAGGGGAGCATCTCCCTGGGAGTGGTGTTGACAGCCCGGCCAGTCATTTGGGGGTCAGCCTGCCTGATTGCACCTCAGAACACAGAGCTGGCAGCAGGAGGCTGAGGAAAAGATGGTGAGGCTCTGAGCGTATGCCTGCATCTATGTCTATATGCCACATGCATGCCAATAGAGGTCGAAAGAGGGTGCCTGATCCCCTAGGACTGGCATTAAAATGGTTGTGAACCTCCATATGGGTGCTGGGAACTGAACCAGCTCCTTTACAAGAGCATCCAGTGCTCCTAAACGCTGAGCCGTTCACCTCTCCAGCCCCTATGGCCACCATCTTCATCACTCAGGGCAGGGTCCACCATGGTCGGCTCTCCACTGTCCACTTTACCTCTCCTCCATGGCACAGTGCTTGTGGTACAATCATCACTACCCTGACTACTGGATTTGATTGGTCCAAGCACAAACAACAGTGCGCATCACCAGCTGGCTGTTGAGCAGTTGGCTGTGCTCTCCCCTCCGCCGAGGAATCGGTGGCCAATCCTGAGGGTTTGTACTTCTGGCAAATTCCCAAATGAGGCTGCTCTGGCATTAACACTAGGCACTAGGCTATGTAAAGCAAGCAGAGTATCTATGTCCTCTGTTTTACACTGAGTCAGCAGCGGGTGCATGGAGCCACAAGGAAGGACAGCGCCCCCTACACACGATATTAGACCAGCAGCTATAGACATCGTTGGCAGCCAGCAGCGCATGAACAAAAAAGAATTCGATCCTTCCAGAACCAGAATGGATACACATAAGAGGGAAAGCCCAAGAAAACCAGAATGGAGTCCTAGCTGAAGGTGCAGGAAGCCCCAAATCCCTGGCTAGATGCTGAGGTACCTTCCTTTTATTGTGCAGGTTAGTTTAGGCTTAGTGTTCTGTTACCTGCTACCAAACTACTCCTGATACATTATTATCAGCCTGGGAGAGTAAGAACCGCATTTGCCATCAGTATCCCGTGCTGCCTCTAAGGATGCCACCAAGGAGATACCCATCAGTGCATACCCATCAATTTGTGCAAGGATGGCTGCTTACTTTCATGTCACAGGACTCCATGATGGCCTTAGCCAAGCTCAGAGCTGGCCTGGGCCTGCTTCTGTTTGTTTTGTTTCTGATTATGTATTTGTGTGTATCTTTGTGGGTGTCTGTCATGAGTATACCGGAGGAGACCAGAAGAGGGCGCTGAATCCTGCAGAGCTGAAGTATTAGGCTGTTGTGAACTAACTACCCAACACGGGAGCTGGGAACTGAAGTCCTGTCTTCTGGAAGAGCATCAAACACTAAGAACTCAACCACTGAGCCATGTCTCCAGCCTTCTGGGTATTGTTTTGCTTGTTTGCTTTTTTTTTTTTAAACATTTATTTATTTATTATGTATACAATGCTCTCCCTGCATGTACATCTGCAGGCCAGAAGAGGGCATCAAATCACATTATAGATGGTTGTGAGCCACCATGTAGTTTCTGGGAATTGAACTCGGGACCACAGGAAGAACAGTTGGTGCTCATAACAGCTGAGCCATCTCCCCAGCCCATGCTTGTTTGTCATATAGCCCTGGCTGTCCTGGAACTCTGTAGGCCAGGCCGGCCTCGAACTCAGAGATCTGCCTGCCTCTGCTTCCCAAATCTTGGGATTAAAAGTGTGTGCCAAGGAGGCCTGGTGGAACTCAAAGAAAGAATAAGCTAGCCTATGACCATAAAGTGGGGGAAGAGGTCCCCCTCAGTCCTAGGGGGGACCTAGGGAAGGGGAATAAGGTGAAAGCAGGAGGGAGGGAGGAATGGGAGGATACAAGTGATGAGATAACAATTGAGCTGTAATCAATAAATTAATTAAATAAACATTTTTTAAAAAGTGTGTGCCGGGGCTGGAGAGATGGCTCAGAGGTTAAGAGCACTGTCTGTTCTTCCAAAGGCCCTGAGTTCAATTCCCAGCAACCACGTGGTGGCTCACAACCATCTATAATGAGATCTGGTGCCCTCTTCTGGCATGCAGGTGGACATGTGGACAAAATACTTACTGTACAAATGCAAACAAATAAATCTTTAAAAAAAAATAAAAATTTAAATAAATAAATAAATAAATAAGTGTGTGCCACCACCACCACCGGGCTCAGTTTGGTTTTTTAAGACAAGGTCTCTCAATATGTACCCTATCTGGCTTCTATGTAAAGGCTGTCTTTGAACTCATGGCAGTTACTCTTGCCTATGCCTGAACCATACTGACGTCGCAGGCATGTGCTGCCAGCCACATCTGGATAGATCTACTTCTTGCCCTGGTCCCTGTCTACTTCCTAGTGTTCTAGGCTGAAATGAGCCCCACTTGTTGCAAGCCCCCCAGTGACCACCTTAGGCTACTTGCTCATAGCTTCCTTCTAGCTCCAAGGTGGTTGTTCAATCCACTCATTTGGTCATTAATTAGTCTGGGACAAGCATCCAATATGTCAAGTGGGCTGGCCTCCAACTTGGAGCTAATCTCCCATTGCTTAGAGTCTCTGGAAAGTTAGAATTACAGGTACAAGCCAGCACAACTAGGTAGCAAAGAATTGTGATCATTTGATCTTCGTTGAACGTTCCCTTTACAAAACGCAGCTGCCTGCATTAACAATTAATGAGTGAATGTGTGCATTCCCCACACTGCGTTCCTCAACTACGTGGGTACTTGGGTCTCAGAGCCATCAGGTTTATTTCTTCTGGGCAGTAGTGGTGCACGCTTTTAATCCTAGCACTCAGGAGGCAGAAGCAGGCAGATCTCTGTAAGTTCGAGGCCAGCCTGATCTACAGAGTGAGTTCTAGGACAGCCAGGGCTAAGACAGAAAAACCTGTCTCTAAAAACAAACAAACAAACAAACAAACAAGCTGCCTATGGCTTGAGCAGTAGAAGCCCCTCAGGACACACCTGGGATTCCCAAGGTGGGTAGCAAGAGGCAGAAGGTCACGAACTCAGGACTAAATAAAGAGACCCTGTTTCATAAAATAGAAGACGCAGACTTGGTGGTCTGTGGTTATACTGTCAGGTTCTTCAGAGGCCGAAGCAGGAGAATCACAAGTTTGAGTCCCACTTGACTCCAGAGTGAATTCAAGGCCAGCCCAGGCAGCTTAGCCACACCTGTATGAAAATAAAAAGTGGAAAAAAGGGACCAAAGAATCGGCAAGAGGAGCCGTTGTGGTGGTATGATGCTTTAATCCCAGCACTCTGGAGGCCGAAGCAGGTAGATCTTGAGTTTGAGGAGACCCTGACCCTGTCTCTAAATAAATAAATTAAGTTACAGGAGGGCTGGACATACAGCTTGACAAGCTTCTCCCCCACTTACCTCACTTGGGGGTCTGGTGTCCTTGGTGTGTGGTGAGGGCAGAGCTCTCTTCTCTGCCCAGCTTGGCTGTCCTCAGATAGCTGTCCTTTCTGTGTGCTTCTGTGTCCTCTCCCGTCTCTCGCTTCACTCATGGCCTGCCCTCAGCTTGATTCTCACCTTTCTCATAGCTCTGTAAAAGCCTCATTTCCAAAGAAAGTTACCCTCTGAGGGATGAGTGGACATCTAATGGGGGCAGGGGGCTTATGCCACCCCAGCTCCTTAGAATGGGGGTCTTGCTGAAAGCCTACCCCTGCTGCCCTAAGCAATTCCACTGAATACTCCCTGCCCACCAGGCCCTGCTGGCTTACCCAGGATTCAGTGCTTCCTGATGTCACATCAGGGAGCATCAGGGGAAAACTGTGGCATGGTGTGCCCACGCTGGCCTGTGACCCCAGCACTGGAGAAATGAACCCAGAAGTCAAGGTCACCTCCACTGAACATAGCAAGTTCAAGGTCACCTGTTACAGTGAGATCAGAAAATAGGGTTGTGAGTGTGTGCGTGCGTGCCTGCGCGCGCGCGTGTGTGTGTGTGTGTGTGTGTGTGTGTGTGTGTGTGTGTGTGTTGGGATAGTAGAAATTTACCCTGAATAAAATGAGCTTTACTAAGAGAGAAGGCCCTGTTCATGGACCCTGTGCTACATAAGACCCTGCCTTAAAAGGAATCAAAATGTAATTAAATTAAAAGAAATAATAGCAATACAGAGGAATAAGGCTGAGTGTAGGGCTAACCCGGAAGAGGGACTCAGACTCAGAAGCGGTGTTGGGAAGCAGGGAGCAGTGAGGTGAGTGAAAGGGTGGGTGCATGCCTGGGGCCATCGGAGTGCCTGCAGTGGAGGGGCCTCCCTCCCACATCTTCTCAGCAGGCATGCCACTCCCTGGAGGCTGCCTTTGATATTCATTTGAATTGGATTTTAACTGATGAGCTAAGGTTGTGGGGCCCTCTGAGGCCTGGATTCCAGCCTGTGATTATCTAGAAGGATGGGTTTGGCAGGAAGGCCCTTCCACTGGGTGCTCAGTTCCTGGCCCAGCCTGCTTGCAGCCTGGGTCTCTTCAGGCACTTCATGTAATCATCCAGGAGAAAGAAGCAACAGGCTGTGTGGGCTGCATGGGGGCACTCATAAATAGCTGGGCCCTGGCTCCTCTATGACACAAGCTTCTAAAGGACAGGGAGACTTTGTCCTCTCTTTGATGTTATTTTCTAAGTCTGACCATAATAAATCTTCAAAAAGAAACAAACATGGAAATAAAAACATTAAGATCCATGCTAAGGGGAACAAAAAGGGGTGATGGATATAGGTGTCATGAAAACAGATAGATACACCCCCGTCATATACATTTATTTACTACTAAAAATGAAACACACCAAGATTTCCTTTTATTGTAGGTTTTTTTTGTTGTGTTTTTGGTTTTCGAAACAAGGTTTTTCTGTGTAGCCTTGGCTATCTTGGACTCACTTTGTAGACCAGGCTGGCCTCGAACTCACAGAGATCTGCCTACCTAAATACATGTCTGAGAAAGACACCTGCTGCCAAACATTCTGGACTGAGTCCCATCCCTGTTATACACCTCCACCCCCCACCCCCACCCCCCACACACACTTGGTTAAAGGACAGAACTGACATTCAGAAGCTGTTCTTGGTTCCTCACTTGCACAAGGTGGCACACATGTGCATACACACTTGTGCACACTCACATGTATGCGCACAAAAAATGAAATAAAGAATAGGAGTAAAAACAGTGTTAAGAAGCTAGGCAGTGGTGGCCTTTAATCCCAATACTTGGGAGGCAGAGGCAGACAGATTTACGTGAGTTCGAGGCCAGCCTGATCTAGAGAGCTAGTTCCAGAGCAGCCAGGGCTACACCAAGAAACCTCTCTCAAAAAAAAAAAAGAAAAGAAAAAAAAAAGAAAAAAACTTTTTTTAAGAAAAAGAAAACCAGCCAAGTGTGCTTGCTGGCTCACGCCTGTAATCCCAACACTCAGGAGGTAGAATCAAGTGGATCACTGTGAGTTCGAGGCCAGCCTGGTATACAGAGTGAGTCCAGGACAACCAAGGTTACACCCAGAAATCCTAATCTTCTATCCTACTTCCCACTAACTGAACTGCCGCAATCCTCACATTTCAGTCCTCCAAAACACATGGGAGTATTTGAGACACACTGATGCTTCTTCAAGTCAAATCAGAGTACAGAAGCACAATGAAGGCATTCTCAATGATCCAGCCGCAGATTCCTAGTAAATGACGTGTGACAAGTCCAGAAAACAATCCCCAGTACCAGAAGAAAAAAAAGTAAAGATGCCAGAGATACAGAAGAAAACATCACAGAGCACCAACTGCCAAGGCTTCAAAACCACTGCTGTTCAGTCTCCCCTAGCATGTACAACTCACTTCCGTGTGACATAACAAGCAAGAAAGAACCGCGTGCAATTTGGCCTAAATCGACTCTTTGTCACGGTCATTTCCTAGTCTAGATCCTCAGAAGGATATACCATGAGTGAGGTAGGCGGAAGCTGCAGGGCAGCTGTAGAGCCCACTTCTTGCTTCGCTGTGATCTCCTTAAACAAATGCCTCTTAGTTTTTCTCTTTTAAGCCAGAGTATATGCTGCTCAGGAGATACCTTAGTTTTTCTTTCTATGCTGGCACAACATCCAAACCTTTTTCTTCTGCCTAGATATGGGGTCTCACTTTGCTGCCCTGGCTGATCTAGAACTCCCGATGTAGTAGACCAGGCTAGCCTCAGACTCACAGAGACATCCCCAATCCCCCTACCTCCCACCCCCCAACCCCACCCCTGCCTCCTGAGCCACCCCCATCCCCCAACCCCACCCCTGCCTCCTGAGCACTGGGATTAAAGGCAGGCGCCACTATACCTGGCCAGAGAATGCCCTTTATTAAACACCCGAGATGTGAGCTGCCTTGGATGAAGTAGGAGGGCACTTTGAGTGAGACCAGACCCATCTTCTTTATTTTTTTCCACTTATGTGTGGGCCTATGTGTATACAATACACATATGTGTGCATGGGCCTGTGGAGGCCTAAGCTTGGTATGAGAAGATCATCTTCTACTGTGCCTTTACCTCACCTTACATTACAGGGGAGATCTCTCAGGCAAACAGAGCGCTTTGATAACCACATGGCTCTGGAAATCCTCTCTGCCTTGCAAAACTAGAATTTCAGGCAGGTGGCCATGCCCAGCTGGCATTTACCCAACTGGTGAGTTCTGGGGACCAGAACGCCAATCCCTATGCTTCTGAGACAAGTGCTTTGACCACCGAGCCATCTCCACTGAATCTATTGTACAGCTCCTCCAGACAGAGACCGACCTCATAAATTGAGAACAGCTGCAGCCCACAGAAGCCCAGGGGCTTTTTCTGCCTGCGCTGCCCAGAAACTGTGGAGGCCAGGATCAAGCACATTTCTTCTGCACTCAACTCTGTGGGAAGAACTATTAAATCAGCAGGGTTTGAGACGTTACCCAAGCCAGTGCAGTCCAACTGGAGAAGCTTCTGGCTGGTACCTCTAATGCCAACATACGGGAAGCAAAGGCAGGTGGATCTCAGATCAAGGCCAGCCTGGACTACAGAGAGAGTTCCAGGACAGCCAGGACTGTCCCTGCCCCTAACAACAAACAACAAAAATGCAAAGGCAATTGTTTGATTTGGCTCAAGATATATGCAGCCCAAAGCCTTTGGGAAGCACTGGTCCTGCACTGGGTTCACTGAAGTTTGGGGAAGGGCAGCTGAAGAATTCTGAGGCACTTTCATGAAGGAATACCGGGGGTAGATTTTCACTAGAGAGGAAGTAAGATGGGCAGACTAGGGGGGAAAACAAACACTCCGCACTTCAAGGTGGACTGAAATTTCTCCCCTGCCCTGGCCCTCTTCTCCCATGACCTCTGAGGCCCCCCATGCTTCTTAGCTGAAGTACAGATCAAGGGGACACAGGTGACTTTTGACACAAACTGAAACAGCCCAGTTGTTTAATTATCTCTTTAGGGAAAAGGCCGGGTCTTCCTGGGCAGGTGTGTCAGTGTAAGCAGGCAGCTGTTTAGAACTCTGGCTTTTTTTTTTTTCTGGTGGGTTTGCTTTAGCCAACAGCACAAGCGTGCTGATGGAAGAAAGTCAGAGTGAGTTATTGCAGGCTAATGTGCTTCTTGATAAGAAAGTCAGAGTGAGTTATTGCAGGCTAACGTGCTTCTTGATAAGAATCAATGTAGGTGGATGGAGTATGGATCTAATATTTTTCATTTTAGAATCTGATGTTAATTGAATAGCGAAGACGCTTCTGTTGCTGTTATTTTGTTTGGGTTTTAGGTAGGGTCTCTCTGTGTGGCCCTTCTTGCCTTGCACTCACTATGTATATAGGGCTAGCCTCAAACTTGCTTCAGCCCTCCTGGCTCTCTTCCAAGTGCTGGGGTTACAGTGTATACCTGATACATACTTGTGTCTTATTTTTAATTCATTACAATGTTTCGTGTTTATTTACTTATTTATTATTGTATGTGTATCTACATGCACACTGTATGTAGGTGTGGGTGTGTGAGCTATGGCATGCAGGTAGAAGTCAAACAACAACTGTTTCCAGTCAGTCCTTGCCTTCCACGTTCGTATAGGCCCAGGAATCAAACTCAGGTTCTTAGGCTTGTGAGGCAAGTGTCTTTTACTTGCAGTGTCATCTGCAGGTAATATATATATTTCAATTTATATATTGTATATAATATGTTATATACATTTCAATATATTTCAATTGCCAATACTTTATTAAAACAGATTATATGACAATATTAAAAATGTCAAGCTCAGCTGGACAGTGGTAGTGCACACCTTTAATCCCAGGACTCAGGAGGCAGAGGCAGATGGATCTCTGTGAGTTTGAGTCCAGCCTGGTCTACACATAGCAACTTCCAGGGCAGCCAGAGCTACATACTAAAGAGATTCTTCTCAAGTTAAAAAAAAAAAAAGTCAAGTTCTCCCTGAAAAATACATAAATACATAAATACGTGTGTGTGTGTGTGTGTGTGTGTGTGTGTGTGTGTGTGTGTGTGTGTGTGTGTAGTTTTTCAGCTTTAAGTTATGAGGACAATTACAAGCTTTAGCAAATGCAGCTTTGACCAAGGACGGAATAAACATTTTCTTGTGACGTGAGGACACTATAGAATACAAAACGAGGTCAAGCCAGGAAGACAAAGCTGAGCATGTGGAATTCTTAATCAAGCACTGATCTGCTTCCTAGCTGTCTGACCTTGGGGAAGAGAGGTGAGTTCTCTGACCTCAGTTTTGCAATCTGAAGGATCACTGACGTGCTACACAAAATATGAGGCACAGAGTCATTTAAGAGACCTTGGGCAAAGCAGATGGAAACTCTGACATAACTCAGGGCTTCCCCATATTAGTTCATCGGTAAGCACTCATTTTATTACACACACACAGAAACACATATATACATACACACACACACACATTCACACACAACACACACACACACACACACACACACACACACACACACATAACAATGCTGGAGGTTGAACCCAGAGCTTTGTGCATTCTAGAAGAACATAATGAATATCTAAGTGAATTTAGGAAAGATGGAAATTGTGCCACCAGCCACATTTTGACTTGTCAATTAGATGTTACACTGTAAGTGAAGCATTCAAAATCCCCTATAAATGCTAATTGATGATATGGCCACATTGTCAACAACTTCAGTTTTCTCAGGTGGGGGTGGACTGCTTTTGAGCAAGGGTGTGACCTATGCTGGCAGCACCCGTAGATGGATCTGGCAGGGACTCTGAACTAGGGACTGATGGCCACAGGTGGCAGGAACTCTACAAACCAGCTCAAGGACAGATTCAGGCTTGAGAACTAGAGGCCTGCTTGTGGCTTCAATATCAGGTGGCCAAAGAGTGTTGCTAAATTCCCTGTGTTTGGAAGACTTAAGGTGGGTTATGGGGACATTTGGGGCTGGAGACAGGTCTCTATGGGCTCAGTGGCTAAAAGTGTACTTTGCTCTTCTAGAGAATGGAAGTTCTATTACCCAAGCTTGTTGTCAGGGATTCTGGGTAAATACTTCTATTTCTACCCTGGGGCCATCTTACCATCCCAGTATCCCAGAGTTTTGCTTTGTTTTTTTTGTTTTTTTGGGAGGCAGAGGCTTGCAGATCTCTGTGAGTTCAAGGCTAGTCTAGTCTACAAAGCAAGTCCAGGTCTACCAATGCTAAACAGAGAAACCCTGTCTCAAATGAATGAATGAGAAAGGGAGAGAAAGAGAGAGAGAGAGAGAGAGAGAGAGAGAGAGATTTCATTTCAAGCCAGACAATGATGGTGCGCATCTTTAATTGCAGCACTCAGGAGGCAGAGGCAGATGGATCTTCATGAGTTCGAGGCCAGCCTGGTCTACAAAAACAATTACAGGACAGGCAGGGCTGCACAGAGAAACCTTGTCTCAAAAACAAAAAACAAAAAACAAAAAACAAAAAACAAACCACCAACAACAATAAAAATTTATTTCAAAGATTCATTATTATTTTTAAAGATATTTTTATTATGTGTTGAGTGTTTGACTACATGTATATGCACCAAGTACCTGCAGTGCCCACAGAGATCAAAAGAGAGCACTGGATTCTCTGCAAATGGAATTATAGGTGGTTGTGAGCCACCATGTGGGTGCTTGGAGCCAAACCCCAGGCCCTCTGCAAGAACAGCAAGAGCTCTTAATCTCTGAGCCATTTCTCCAGACAATAAGCCTAATTTCAAAAGACACCATTCTCTGGTCATCTGAATAAGTGTTAATTAGATATATAAAATATCCAGGTCTTCATTCTATTTAGTTCTTTCCTTCATATGCTCTCTTATTTTATATTCATGAAGATTACCCTAATATTAGTCATAGATGCAAGTAGCCACTGGAGAAACCACTTTTTAAGCTGTTTTAAAACGACATTTATTTGTTTATTCGTGCATGTATGTACATGTATGGAAGCCCGAGGACATTTTTTTTTCTTTCCACCATGTGGGTTTAAAGACTCAAATTCAGTTTGGTGGGCTTGGTATTAAGCACCTTTACCCCTTAAGCCATCTTGCCAGTCCACAAACCTGTTTTCTTTGTTTGCTTGTTTTTGTTTTTGTTTTTTTATCAGATATGAAATTGTGAGGTGTACTAAGTTAATATTTAGGGATTTTTTTTTTCTATTACTCAGGCCAAACCGAAGGCCTCATGCATGCTAGGTAAGTGCTCCATCACTACACTACACTGCTCTCTCTCTCTCTCTCTCTCTCTCTCTCTCTCTCTCTCTCTCTCTCCCTCCCTCCCTCCCTCTGGTTTTTTTGAGATAGGGTTTTTCTGTGTAGCCTTAGCTATCTTGGACTCACTTTGTAGACCAGGCTGGCTTTGAACTCACATCCATCCATCTGCCTCTGCCTCCACTTCCCAGTGCTGGGATTAAAGGCATGCACCACCATCGCCCGGCTTACACTCCCATCTCTTAAGAATCACTCTGAAGGGCCGGGCATAGTGGCACACACCTTTAATTCTAGTACTCAGGAGGCAGAGGCAGAAGGATCGCTGTGAGTTCAAGGCCAGCCTGGTCTACAAGGTGAATCCTGGACAGCCTAGGCTACACAAGAAATCGTGTCTCGAAAAACAAAACAACAAAAAAGATAGCCAGAAACAGCAACATCAAGGCATGTGACATAGGGTTACTATTGCTGTGATGAAACGCTGTGGCCAAAGCAATGTGGAGGATAGGCTTTATTTGGCTTATGTTTCCACATCAGAGTCCATCACTGAAGGAAGTCAGGACAGGAACTCAAACATGGCCGGAACCTGGAGGCAGAAGCTCTACTGCTTCTTGTGGCTTATTCAACCTTGTTTTCTTTCATTCATTCTTTCTTTCTTTTTTGGGTGGTGGTGGTGGTTTTTTGGGGAGTTTTCAAGACAAGGTTTATCTGTGTAGCCCTGGTTGTCTTGGACTTGCTTTGTAGACCAGGCTGGCCTCGAACTCACAGAGATCCACCTGCCTCTGCCTGCTGGGATTAAAGGCCTGCGCCACCATGCTGGGCCAACCTTGTTTTCTTATAGAACCCAGGACCACCAACCCAGGGGATGGTCCAACTCACAAAGCGCTGGGCCTTCTTTGATCACTCACTAATTAAAAAAGAAAATACCCTACAGGGTTGCCCTAAAGCTGGATCTTCTGGAGACATTTCTCAACCGAGGCTCCTACATCTTTGATGACTCTAGCTCGTGTCAAGCTGACATAAAACTAGCCAGTACAGCACGTATCAGAGACTGAGGTGTCGGTGCACATCTACAATCTCAGCAGCAGGTAGCCAGCATGGGCTGCATAAGAAGTTCAAGAAGCTCCTAGGATACAAAGCAAGATCCTCTCCCCAAAATAAAAGAGGAGCGGAGAGGGAGAAAGAAACCTTCGCATCACAGTCTATCACTGCAGGACTGAAGGACAGGACCGAAACCTGGAGGCAGGAGCTGATGCAGAGGCCAAGGAGTGGTGACACTGGCTTGCTGCCTATGGCTTGTTCAGCCTAGGTATGGCCCTACCCACAAAGGTCTAGGCCCTCCCACGCTGTTCACTGATTAAGAAAATGCCCTATAGCACTGCTCTTCAATCTTCCTAATGTCCCTGCAGTGCAGTTCCTTGTGTTGTAGTGGCCTCCAACCATAAAGTCATCTTCCTCGCTACTTCATAGCTGTAATTTCGCTAATGTTGTGAATCACAGTGTAAATCTGATATGCCGGACTTCTGATATGTGATCCTGTAAAAAGGTCATTCAAACCCCTAAAAGGCTCTCCACCCACAAATTGAGAAACACTGCCTCACAGCCTTACAGTCCAATATTTGTTGTTGTTTTGTTTTTCTGAGACAGGGTCTCTTTGTGTAGCCCTGGCTGTCCTGGACTCCCTCTGTAGACCAGGCTGGCCTTGAGCTCACAGCAATCCGCCTGCCTCTGACTCCCGAGTGCTGGGGTTACAGGTGTGTGCCACCATGCCCAGCTGCCAAATCTTATAGAAGCATTTTTTTTTTAATATTTATTTACTATCATGTATACAGTGCTCTGCCTGCACATACACCTGCAAGCCAGAAGAGGGCATCAGATCACACTATCGATGGTCGTGAGCCACCACGTGGTTGCTGGGAATTGAACTCAGGACCTCTGGAGGAGCAGTCAGTGCCCTTAACCGCTGAGCCATCTCTCCAGCCCTTATAGAAGCATTTCAAGTGAGATTCTCTCCTCTCTGGTATCTCCTGCTGGATTTGAAACTGCCTGGTTTATATTTGGGTAGGGTGCAAACATCTGCCAAAAGCGACACCTTGACAGAATCTCTGTTAGTGCCATTCTCACAGAAAATTGAGCAGACCCAGAGTTGCAGAAACACCAAGGAAAAGAACAAAGGAAGGTGAGAGAGTTGAGAGAAGCATTGCAGGGCGTCCCCTGCCATCCCTCCTGATTGTCGCCTGGCTCTCCTTCTCCAGCACTGAGCATGGGGGGGAGGTGTTTGTGGATAAACAGAGTACTTCCCAGGGTGATCAGTCTTCTCACCTGCTTGCTTTCTGCACGGATCACTGCTTACCCTTGTTGAAATGGTGCAGAAACCTCAATAGGCTTAAAAAAATAAGTCAGATGTAGATTTATACAATGCAAGATATTATCTCTGTGTGGGCCCAGGCTGACGCTGGACACGCTGATCTCATCCCCCAGCCAAGCAGAAAGACCTTGGCTTCTTTACAATGTAGAATAATTTCCCTAATCTGCCTTTTTCTGTTGTTGTTTTCTGTTTTTTGGTTTTTGAGACAGGGTTTCTCTGTGTAGCCTTGGCTATCCTGGACTTGCTTTGTAGACCAGCTGGGCTCAAACTCAGAGATCCACTTGCCTCTGCTTCCCTGAGTTCTGAGATTACAGGCCTGTGCACCATACCTAGCTTCATCTGCCATTTCTATCCATCCGTTTCTTTCCCTTTAACTGGTTGTCATCTCTTTTTGAGTCCATAATATCCATTTGGTCTAAATCAGTGACTCTCAGCCTGTGGGTTATGACCCTTTTGGGGGTCAAATGACCCTTTTACAGGGGTCAAATATCAGATATTTTGTATATCAGATAGTTATATTACGGTTTCTAACATGAGCAAAATTACAGTTATGAAGTAGCAATGAACATAATTTTATGGTTGGTGTCACCACAACATAAGAAACTGTATTAAGGGGCTGGAGAGATGGCTCAGAGGTTAAGAATGCCGCCCGCTCTTCCAAAGGTCCTGAGTTCAATTCCCAGCAACCACATGGTGGCTCACAACCATCTATAGTGTGATCTGATGCCCTCTTCTGGCCTGCAGGTGTTCATGCAGACAGAACACTGTATACACAATAACAAATAAATAAATCTCTTTAAAAAAAAAAAAAGAAAGAAAGAAAAAGAAAAAACCAGAAACTGTATCAAAAAGTCGAAGCGTTAGGAAAGTTAAGAATGACCCTTCTAAATAAATTTTTCTTTAGTAGCTGCCAATTCAAATGCCATCTTTCCTGAAGGAATCCTCTGATACCCTCCAGACTATCCCTATATATTTATTGTGTTTCAAATACACTGAAAGTAATTAAGACCCTCCCAGTCTGGCAGCTAACCGACTCCTTACTCAGAGACCGTTGAATAGAACGTGTTGAGGGGCTGGAGAGAAGAGTGCTTAGTTAAGAACATGTATGGCTCTTCTGAAGGACTTTAGTCTGGTTCCCAGTGTGCAGGTCAGTCAGTTCACAGCTGCCTGTAACACCAGTCACGGGTGATTTGGTGTCCTTGGATACTCACATACCCACACCTAGCCACACATGTATAGACATATAATTAAAAATATAGAGATGGCTCTATGGTTAAGAACACTTGCTGCTCTTACCAAAAAAAAAAAAAAAGGTTAAATTTCTAGTACCCCTATTGTGTCTCACACCATTGGTAATTCCAATTCCAGTGGATCTGATTGCCTTTTCTTGCCTCTGTTGGCACCAGGCATACGTCATGGTACACAAATACACACACACACACACACACACACACACACACACACACACACATGTGTAAGCCCTCATATACATGAAGTAAAAATAAATTAAAATTAAAAATTATAACAGCCAGTTGTTGGTGGAGCATACCTTTAATCCAAGCACTCAGGAGGCAGATATCTCTGAGTTCAAGGCTAGCCTGGCCTACAAATCCAGTTTCATGGCAGCGAGAGCTATGTAGAGAGTCTCTGTCTACATACATACATACATACATACATATGTACATATGTACATACGTACATATATACACAAAATATTAAATGCTAGCCAAGCCAGGCACAGTAACTCATGCCTATAAGCCCAGTATTCAGGGAGGCAGAGGCTGGCAGATTGCTGAGTTCGAGGCCAGCCTGGCCTAGAAAGCGAGCCCAGGACACCCAAGGCTACACAAAGAAACCTTGTCTCAGAAAATCAAACAAACAAACAAACAAAAAATCTCTTAGGCTAGAGGAATGGCCCAATGGTTAAGAACACTGACTACTCTTCCAGAGGACCACAGTTCAATTCCCAGCACCCACGTGGCAGCTCTAGTTCCAGGGGATCTGACATCCTCACACTAACATACATGCAAGCAAAACCACCAATGCACATGAAATAAAAAAATTAATTAAATTTAAAAATAGTAAATACTTTAAGACTAGAAAGATTTGATCCTAGAGATGCTAAAATTAATATTTAAAAATTATGTATTGTGCTTAATCAAATCAATAGGCTAAAGACGTAAAAACACTAATTTTAGTAGATGTAGAAAGAGTTATGTATTTTTTACTTTATTTTTTTTTAAAGATTTATTTATTATTTATACAGTATCCTGCCCACACATGTGCCTGCCCACCACAAGAAGGCACCAGATCTCATTACAGATGGTTGTAAGCTACCATGTGTTTGCTGGAAATTGAACTCGGGACCTTTGGAAGAGCAGACAGTGCTCTTAAACCTCTGAGCCATCTCTCCAGCCCAAGTTATATATTTTTTTAAAGCTATCAATATTTACACATGATGTCAGATGCCTGTAATCCTAGCACTTGAGAACAGAGGCAAATGGATCTCTGTGAGTCTAAGGCCATCCTACTGATGGAGTTCTAGGCCAGCCAGAATTATATAGTAAAAAAAAAGAAAGAAAGAAAGAAAGAAAAAAAAAAAAAAGAAAAGCCAAAGCTATTCACAAACTAGACATACAACAGAAGAGAACTTGTTAAACTTGTTCAGCAATCTTTAAGAAACTTCTTTCTAGGGCTGGCAATGTGCCAGCTGTCTGCAGGAGGCTCACAACCATCTATAATGAGATCTGGTGCCCTCTTCTGTTCTGAAGGTGTACACGCAGACACAACCTTGTAGACATAATAAATAAAGAAATCTTTTTTAAAAAAAAAAGAAAGAAAGAAACTTTTTTCTGAGCCAGGCATTGTGGCACACGCCTTTTAAGTAATCGAGAATGACCTTGAACTTCTGACCTTCCTGCCTCCACTTCTTAAATGATGGAATTATAGGTGAGCAGTACCATGACGGGTTTTACAGGGTGATGGGGATGAAACCAGAGCTTCACGCATAGTAGGCAAACACTGAGTTATATCTTCAGGCCCTCAGTGGATGAACAGCCAACATCTTCCTCCATTAGTCTGAGTCTTCAAGCCTTCCCTCTAAGATCAGATGTATAACGGTGTCCACTTTCACACACACACACACACACACACACACACACACACACACACACACCATTTAAGATCAGAGAGCCAAGCTAGTGTAATTAGACAACAGAAAGAAGACCCAGGCATGATCTGGTAGATGGCTCATACCTGGAATCTCAGCATTTAGGAGACTGAGGCAGGAGAATTGTTATTAGTTTGGTGCCAAATACACTGTGAGCTATAGGCCAGCCTTTACTACTGTATAAGATACTATCCCCATCTCCAAAAAATCCCCCCAAATAAATAAATAGGTAAAATAATAAATGAAATGCATACATATTGGAAAAGAGAAATAAAGATTGTTCTTTCTAGACAACATTATTGCCTGTGGAGAAAGTTCCAATAACCAAGAAAGTTTAGCAAAGCCATAGGGTATAAGGGCAACACCCGGATTAAACTTTGCTTGTTTTGGGGATCCAGTCTCATACAGCCCAGGCTGGCCACAAACTTGCTATGCAGTTGAGGATAATTTTCAACTCTTTCCTCCGTCCTCTGCTTTCCAAGTCATAGGAATATAGGTGAGTTTTACCACATCCTGCATCAATCATACTTTTTTATATGTTAGCAATGGACAATTCAAAATTGAATATGTCAGTGCCTTTTACAAGGAAAGAAGGAAGGAAGGAAGGAAGGAAGGAAGGAGAGACTAAGAAGGACGAGAGGAAGGAAAATAGAGCCATATGTGTATATACCTATAAAGTTTACTAAGAGCTGATCACCCTGGAGGTGACAAATGCAGTGGCTTTGGCTGAACTTAGAGACAAGCAGAGCTGGGCACAATTTGTTGGTGCTTGCCTTTAACCTCAACACTGTGGAGGCAGAGGCAGGCAGATATCTGAGTTCAAGGCTAGCCTGGTCTACGTTGAGAGTTCCAAGTCAGATAGGGCTACAGAGTGAGAACTGGTCCAGAAAAGAAGAAAGAAAGAAAAAAGAAAATCAGGAAGCAGCTGTTGAAAACAAAAGCATTAAGGTTTAAGCTACTCAGTTTCCTTTTTTTTTTTTTTTTAAGACAAATTTATTATATAGGCAGCACCAGATGAGGGCACCAGCTCTCATAGATGGTTGTGAGCCACAATGTGGTTGCTGGGAATTGAACACAGAAGCTTTGGAAGAATAAATAGTGCTCTTAGCCTCTGAGCCATCTCTCCAGCCCAGCTACTCAATTTCTTTCAGGAAGACTATCTGGGAAATATCTGAGCATAAGAAGCAGAGGGGCTCAGCCTGGAGGTGCAGGCTCAGTTATTGGTTGAACAGGACAACCTGCGGAGGATGCATACAGCACCAGGGCAGTCCTGTCAGAGATGCCCAGTTGATCCGCCACACTCTGCTAGGCCCAATGGCATGTAATCGGAAGACTTGAGCCACTATGGATTGAGATACCTGGCTTCCAGACTCAGTCCACAGTGAAGCCACAGGAGCCCTGAACACCAACCATATCTGACATGAGTATTAGTACTGGTCAGGCCTCCTGGTTATATATTTTGGGCCCCCAAAGAGTCCACTGTTCACAGCCCATTGCACTTTAGAACGCTTTCCTAATGCTTTATATTCAACTCCAGGCGGTGTGGATCGTGGGCCTTTTCTCTCCCACACTTGAGGAGTCTGACTGACTGCGCTTTGGAGAACACATCTGATCTTTGGTGAAGTCACCTCTAATTCAGTGCCCGTTTGGTCATCTCCATAGCAGGGAGCAAACCAGCTCCTGCATTTGGGTTAGGGAGGCTTAGTCACTCTCCCTGTCTCAGCCTTCTGAGTGCTGGGGTTAAGGATGTCTGCCATTGGTTTAGGAGCTCCTGCTTAACACATACACTTTAAATAACTATACAATGTACTGGGTTTTTTTAAAAAAAAGATTTACATATGTATGTATGTATGTATGTATGTATGTATGTATGTACGTACGTATATGAGTGTTCTGTCTTTCTGTACATCTGGATGACAGAAGAGGGCACCAGATCTCATTATAGATGGTTGTGAGCCACCACGCGGTCACTGGGAATTGAACTCAGGACCTCTGGAAGAATAAGTAGTGCTCTTAACCTCTGAGTTATCTCTCCAGCCCCTACAATGTATTGTTTATTCCAGAATCACAATTAGGAAAACCATTTACAATACCCCATCCCGAGTGAGGGTTTTAGAAACAGGAACTTTTTTTTGTTTTTGTTTTTTTAATTTTTAAGACAGGGTTTCTCTGTGTAGCCTTGGCTGTCCAGGCTGGCCTCAGACTCAGAGCAATCAGCCTGCCTCTGCCTCCCAAGTGCTGGGATTAAAGGTGAGCACCACCATTGCCCGACTAGAAACAGTATCTCCAGGTGTCGCTGAATCCACTGCGTAGCTAAAGATAACCTTGAATTCTTTTGTCCTTCCATTTCTTTCTCCTATGGGATGGGCTCACATGCATGACAACACCTAGCTAAAATGTACAGCCCGGGGCTGGAGAGATGGCTCAGAGGTTAAGGGCACTGCCTGCTCTTCCAGAGGTCCTGCGTTCAATTCCCAGCAACCACATGATGCCTCACAGCCATCTATAGTGAGATCTGGGGCCCTCTTCTGGCCTGCAGGTGTACATGAAGGTGAAGCACTGTATACTTAAATAAATAAATATTTTTCAAAAAAAGCTTAAAAAAATGTACAGCCCAAAGATAATGTTTATGGATACAAGCCTGTTTTGTGGGAGAAGGCACTGAATTGAAAAAAAAAAAATGCATGACTTAAAAATTCAATTAGAAACTGTGTTTGGTGGCATACCCCTGTAATCAGAGTACTTGGTAGGTAGAGGCAGAAAGGTAACCTCAAATTTGAGGCTAGTCCAGGCTATATGGGGAGACCCGGACACATGCATACCCTGTCCCTCCCACCACCACACCCCACTTCTAAACTGCACCCATCTCAACAAAAGCAGAACACTTAGCCGTCTCACATGCAGATTTCTGATTCATGCAATCCTCTCTTGATTCTTTGAAAACATCCGTTAAAATATCTTTTAGGGATTTACAGAGGTGTATTAAATTAAAACGTCTTTTTTCATTTTGAAAGCGCACATGGCATTTGTTTTTAGCCAGCTCTGACTGAGTGTGATCTGAGAGTGAATTTGGTGGTCACTCTAGTATGTGTTAACAGACAGTGACATCATTTCAAAGCAGGAAATGGCTCTCGGGTTACCATAAAATTGACTTGGGCTTCAGAAGGATTACACACGACAGACCTCTGCTGTGTGTGGGGGGATGCCATTACAGCTAAATCAAAGGTAACTGTGAGGCCTGGCAGGCGCTTGTCAACAGGTAAAGCGAGGAGCTGTTCCGCAAGAGCCTCGAGTCAGGCTGACATTCTCCAGGCTTTATTTTCATTTCAGGTTAAAGGTCAGGCAGCAAAGCCATTCCCAGTGGGCTTTATTTATGCTTCTCAGAGTTTGGGATGGTGAAGCGTCTTGAGGAAGAGGGATGGCTCAGGTGAGCTCCATCTCCCAGCCCAGGTGATGACAGCCCAGCGTTTTATGAATGAGCATAGTTGTTCACAGCACACCAAAACTCTTCCTCTCCCTACCCCCCTAACCCTCCCACCCCTCCACCCAACCTCACACCTCTTTGAAGGACAGGTGAGGAGGTACTGGTGTCTCTGACTGGCCAGGTTGGTAGGACGATCAGGCAGTGATTCCAGAAGTCTTTCCTATTCTTTCCTATTCTGGTGACTTGAAAAAAAGTTAACATCTTAAATAACAAATCATAAGCCAGGCTCGGTGGCATGCACCTGTAATCCCAGCACTCTGGGAGGCAGAGGCAGGTGAATCTCTGTGAGTTCGAGGCCAGCCTGGTCTACAAAGGGAGTCCAGGACAGCCAAGGCTACACAGAAAAACCTTGTCTCGAAAAAAAAAAAAAAAGCAAGAGAGAGAGAGAGAGAGAGAGAGAGAGGAAGGAAGGAAGGAAGGAAGGAAGGAAGGAAGGAAGGAAGAGTAAATACACAAGTCAGGAACACACAAGCCGGGTGCTTTGGAACAAGTTCCCAAGGCTTTCAGCAGCATCTCTTCCCACAACTCTCTGTTTTGGTTTGTTTTATCCTCCCCCTGTCCCCCACCCTAGACACAGTTTCTCTGTGTATCCCTGACTCTCCTGAAACTAGCTCTATAGACTAGGCTGGTCTCAAACTCACAAAGATCCTCCTGCCTCTGCCTCCGAGTGTTGGGATCAAAGCTGTACACCATCATGCCCAGCCCCACCCCCACCCCCCAAAAAAGTGCCTCTTCTGGTTTAGGAAGAATTATTTTGAACACTGCCACTCTAATCCCCGTCATCTTAATCCTTCACCATTTGGGAACAACAGAGAAAATGCACCTGACAAAGCTGTAGAGCTCATGTCACATCCGTCCTATCTTGGCTCAGAGGTCAAGAGCACTGGCTGCTCTTCCAGAGGTCCTGAGTTCAATTCCCAGCAACCACACACATGGTGGCTCACGACCATCTGTAATAGGATCTGATGCTCTTTTCTGGTGTGCATGAAGACAGTGTACTCATATACACAAAATAAATATATCTTTTAAAAAAAAAAGGCTGAAACCTTGTCGCCATTCTTCAAATCTTACAGAGAAGATCAAATTGGGCCCCTGGTTAGAGTCATATCTGTGAAAATTATATTTAAGAAATAGTAGAGACAGCTTCACATACATATTACCCAAGGTCGTAGCGGCCATTCTCAGCCCCTATGGTTTCTTCTTTAATCTTGAAAATATTCTTCTTAGCCAGGCGTGGTAGCACACACCTTTAATTGCAGCACTCAGGGAGGCAGAGGCAGGCAAGTTGCTTGGGTTCCAGGCCAGCCTGGTCTACAAAGCAAATCCAGGACAGCCAAGGCTACACAGAGAAACCCTGTCTCAAAAAATGAAAAAACCAAAAGAAATAAAAAATAAAGTTTCTTGCTCTCTGATCTTACGTACTTTTGAGTAAAGTGTGGTGTCTCATGCCTATAACCTGAGCACTATAGAGATTGAGGCAGGAGGACAGCTGAGAAGTGTTCAAGACTATATATTGAAATATATATATATATATATATATATAGTTTTATCATGAAGTCCTGTGTCAAATACTCACTGAATTACTTTTACAAGACAAGATTTGAAGTGAAATACTAAGGTGCATTTTAATTCTTTAGTTTATTTGTTATGGTGGTGGTAATCAAGTTGCTAGGCATGGGATCTGCCATTCCTAGCCTCAGAGATGCATTTTTCCCATGACCGGCAAGCAATATTTCACATACTTTGAATCAGTTGCCATTAATATGTTCTGCCTGAAACAGTATTTAAATAGGACAAAATACCACTGATACAAAAAATAACATCTCATAGCCTGCTGACACACACCTTTAATCCTAGCACTCAGGAGGCAGAGGCAGGCAGATCACTGTGAGTTCCAGGATAGCCTGGTCTACAAAGTGAGTCCAGGACAGCCAAGGATACACAGAAAAACCCTGCCTCAAAACAAACAAACAAAAAATAAATAAAAAATAAATAACATCTCATGTCTTATTTTCTGGTCCCTTTCTTCTAAATTCTCTCTGTAAAAAATTTCAACAGTACAATCAAGCTAATGTCAAACCAAGCAAGTATGTTTGTGAGCAAAGTTATCTTTGGTCTTTTATTGTTGCAAACAGCACTGTCAAATTAGGATCAGAACTACTCACTTTTCTTCCTTTCTTTCATCTTCTGAAGCTGAGGTTATTATTTTTAATTCCTAATTTGGTTAGATAGAAGGTAATACATTTCACTATCACATCTCTCTCTCTCTCTCTCTCTCTCTCTCTCTCTCTCTCTCTCTCTCTCTCAAACACACACACACACACACACACACACACACACTAACATTTTCATAGGCACACATATACCCCCACATGGTCTTTCCTTACCCAGAACACACTCCATATCTCACCATCCCTCTTTTATTTGGCTGCTTGTTTTGAGACAATGTTTCTCTGTGTAGGCCTGGCTGTCCTGGAACTTGCTCTGTAGAGGCTAGCTCTTCTGTATTTCTGATCTGTGCCTTATGGATATCAAAACAGGACTATTTAAAGCCAACTATGTACATGCACCCATTCAGAAAGCTGAGGCAGGAGGATTCCTATGTGTTTGAGGTAGGCCTTTATTACATAAACCAGCCTGGGCTACAGAGCAAGATCCTGTCTCAAAAATAAACAACAATAAAGTACATTTATTTTTCTTGTCTATCAGAACAGTTAAAATTAGGTAATGATTAGAAAACATTGTTGCAGCTGGGCGGTGGTGAAGCACACTTTTAATCTCAGCACTTGGGAGGCAGAAGCAGGTGGATCTCTGTGAATTCAAGGCCAAAGTGGTCTCGAGGCCAACCAGGGCTACACGGAGAAACTCTGTTTCAAAAAGAAACAACAACAGAAGAAAGAGAAGAAGAAGGAGGAGGAGGAAGAGAAGAAGAAGAGAAAGAAGAAGAGAAAGAAGAAGAAGAAGAAAAGAAGAGAAAGAAGAAGAAGAAGAAGAAGAAGAAGAAGAAGAAGAAGAAGAAGAAGAAGAAGAAGAAGAAGAAGAAGAAGAAGAAGAAGAAGAAGACATTGTTACAGAGGCTAGAGACATGGCCCAGAGGTTAAGATTGCTGGCTACTCTTGGAGAAGACCTGGTTTTGATTCCCAGTACTGATAAAGTGGCTCACAGCTGCCTGCTCCTCCTATTCTAGGGGATTTGGTGCTCTTTTTTGACCTCTACCGGGACCAGACATACTACATGTAGGCAAAACATTTATACAATAAAAGGTTTTTGTTTGTTTTTTGTTTTTGTTTTTTTTATAAATTGCTTGCTAAATGCTTAGTACTTTCCAAATCTTTAAGTGGAGATATTCAGAAGTATTTAGAGGTGTCCTATGGTGGCATAGCTAGCTGGTAGAAAACAAGGGACCTGCTCTCCAGTTGTTCTCAGGCCAAGACACACATCCTAACAAACGTTTATCTTCAGTGTTTTACAGTTCCTAGAGTATGGCTCGAAGGAAGAGAGATCTGAGATTGATGTGTGGAAGATGAGTCGCTGGCGTTGAGTGAAGAAACAAACATCCCATTTCCTATCACATCCTTTAAGCACCTTAGTATTGCTATCTACATTAATTTTTTTATTATTTTGAATTCTGTGTATGAGTGCATGTCTGGATAAGCATATGAATACCAGTGCCTGCAGAGGCTAGAGGCCTCAGATCCCCTGGAGCCTGCCTCTGCCTCTGTGCTGGGATTAAAGGCGTCCACCACCATGCCTGGATTATTTTTCATTTTTTTGAGACAGGGTTTCTCTGTGTAGCCCTAGTTGTCCTGGACTCATTTTGTAAACCAGGTTGGCTTCGAACTTAGAGATCTGCCTATCACCTAAAGTGTTGGGACTAAAGGCATACGACGGCACTGCCTATTGGAAAAATATTTTCAACTAAACAAAAACAAAGACAAAGAATTGGTGTGTCAAGTATGGTCCCGACACTCGGAAAATTGAGACTATAATATCAAGAGTTCAAGGCCAGCCTCAGCTTTATTAGATCTTGTTGCAAAATATAAAACAACCCAACACAGTGAAAACAAACACAGGCAGATCTCTGTGAACTTAAGGGTAGCCAGAAGTACAAACTGAGATCTTATCTCAAACAGACAACACCCCACTTAAATAAACCATATATACACATACATATATATTGTATATATGCATTCTATTGTGTGTGCATATATACATATGCACAGGCTGAATGAGGTCTATGGTCAGGTGCATCTGCCAGCGTGTGCATAGAGATGGTAATGGAGTAGGAGAAGGCTGGGAAGACACAGAGTGTATATCCCTAGCTGGTTTAATGGGCGGACTGAAGCCTCCCATTCAGGCTGCGACATCTGAGCACAACTGTCCACGGTTGTTGCCCAGGGACTTGTTGGCTACAGAAATCAGGCAGTCATGAACAGTCAGAAGGCTACCAAGTTTTGACATATGTTAAAGATGGGCCATTGAATTCCCCTTTTCCCAATTTTGTGAAATATTGGGAAGTAACTATTTCATACTAGTGTTCCAGGCCTTTCTTTCCTTAATTAATTAATTAATTAAATTTAATTTATTTTATGTTTTTGGGTTGTTTTTTGTTTGTTTGTTTGTTTGTTTGTTATTTGAGACAGAGTTTCTCTGTGTAGCCTTGGCTGTCCTGGACTCACTTTGTAGACCAGGATGTCCTTGAACTCAGAGATCTGCCTGCCTCTGCCTGAATGCTGGAATCGAAGGCCTGAGCCACCACACCCAGCTTATTTTATTTTATGTATATAAATGATTTGCTTGCATGTATATATCTGTGTGCTACATGCCCACAGAAGTCAAAAGAAGAACTGGAGTTACAGATGGTCGTGAGCCACCGTAAGGCTGCTAGAAATTGAATTCAGGTCCTCGGTAAGCCAGTGCCCTTAACCACTGAGCCATCCCCCGCACCCAGGCCAGCCTTTCTTTGTTATGTAATTCCAGGGGCTTACGGCATTCTGGGCTGGGTAAACAGGTACTAATGAGCCCCACACCTTTTTGAGACAGCCAAAGAATTAGGTATTTTTAGCAGAAAACTTCAATCTACAGAAGAGATCATGTGCAGGAGTGGAGATTTGCAAATGAGCACTAGCATATCTTTAGGTAACTTCTGCTCATTTGAAACTCTAATTTACCCTTACTGGACCCAGTTACTTCATTCAGTTCATGCAGATGTGACAATGTGACCTCAGGCATGGAAGGCTGGTCATAGATTAGTCTGGCCTTCCCTGGGTCTCTTGGTTTTCTTCTGACTCTCTGTGGGTGCAGGCATCCAATGTTCCTCAAGTATGGACAGGGCCAGAGCTTAGGCTTATTATTCTCAAAATTTTTGTTTATTTTTGGAGAGACAGGGTCTCCTTTACATAGCCTTGCCTAGCCTGGAACCCAGTGTAGACCAGTCTAAAACATGCAGCAATCTCTTGCCGCAGCCTCCTGGGTGCCAGGATGGCTCGTTCTTAAATTCATAAATGGGTTTGATTGCACCACCACATAAAATATTTGCAGATTGCTGGGCATGGTGGCGCACACCTTTAATCTCAGCACTCCAGAGGCAGAGGCAGGCGGATCACTATGAGTTCGAGGCCAGCCTGGTCTACAAAGGGAGTCCAGGACAGCCAAGGCTACACAGAGAAAGCCTGTCTTAGAAAAACAAAGACAGCAAAAAAAGAGTCACAGGTCATTGGAAAGTTTGTTCTCCCCGCTGTCCATTCCACTTCCCATTACCAGGCATAAGTATTTGGTAAGCGAAAAGAATGGTCCCTTCAGCCAGGACAATCAGGCACACTTGCAGCCCTAAGCATTCACAAGTCTGAGGCAGTTGGACTGCTGAAAGTTCAGGCCAACTTGGGCTACATTGCCAAGGGCATCAAAAGAATTCGAAACTTCAGTGAGTTTCTGGTTTACCTCACGAAGGAAGATGGGTGTACTGACTTCAAAGTGCTAGGTAGAAAGTCAGGTAGGAGACATGTATAGAGGTTTCCATTTTTAAAAAAATCACATCTATCTATCTATCTATCTATCTATCTATCTATCTATCATCTACCTATTCTCTCTCTCTCTCTCTCTCTCTCTCTCTCTCTCTCTGTATTTTGTAAACAACAAAACACAACATCAATCTACATTGGCTGACATCTTTAGTGAAGAGCACCAAGGCCATTTTTGATTCATATGACCCTTTCCCTCCACTGGAAATAGGTGACACTGCTGGCAAACCGATGTGCGTGTGTTTCTATGATAGGGCAGATTAACGGAAATAATAACTACATTCCATAAGAATGCTTACTCGAAATAACAATAATGTGCAGTCAGAGTCACTGTTGCTCAGCCATATCAAGGAAGCAACAACCATGTCCCCAAATAGCTGTGGACATATGTGAGCTATCTTCCCTGGGTAGAATACTTTCCCAAAACTTAACAGCTTATAATTTATGCAGCCATCAATGGTGGAAGGGTGACTGGACAAAACATCATGACAGGGCTCTTGCATTGTTGTCCTTCTGTTTTTTGAGACAGAGTCTCATAATGCAGCGCTCTGGCCTCGTATTCTGGGTCCTCCTACCGCAGCCTCCCCACTTGGGAATTTATAACTTAAGCAAATACTTTTCTTACTCTGATTGTTTGTTTGTGGCTTAAAAAAAAACAAAACAATCTCATACTGTAGTCTAGGCTTATGGCAACCTCCCTGCCTCAGCTTCCTCAAATTTAAAAATTGAGATACTTTAAATTTTTTTTTTAATTTTAAAGCTGGGTGGTGGTAGTGCACCCCTTTGTTCCTAGCACTCAGGAGGCAGGCAGGCAGATCTCTGAATTTGGGGCCAGCCTGTTCTACAGAAGGAGGTGCAGGATAGCCCAGGTGACACAGAGAAACTGTTTTGAGAAAGGAGACAAAACAAAATAATAATAATAACAGTAACAATAATAATAATAATAATAATAATAATAATAATAATAATAATAATAATATTGATAGTGAATAACCCAGGATGTGATCAATATTCACTTTATGTTTATAGAATCAAACTGTGAGCAAAGGCAGGTATGGGTGTGTGTCTGTAGCCCCAGCACTCAGGAGGTAGAGGCAGAAGGGTATGTAGTTAAAGGCCATGCTCAGTTACACAAGGAGTTCAAAGCCAGACTAGGCTACATGAAATGCATCTCTCTCAAAAAAATGAAAATAAAAAGGAAAGAATGAAAACGGATAGAAAAACTGTCATTTCCAAATCTTCACAACGATGTGATCCAACTGCAGGAGAAACGCTGTAACAGCAGCAAACGGTCGGCAGGGGGCTCTGCTCCTTTTACATAAAACTAAGCTTTGCAAAAGACAGATCGGGAACAAGATCCACTAAGTAGAACCTTTAATCAAAGCAATAAACCACATTCTGTAACTGTGGCCTCTTATTTAGAAGAGTTTGGAGGCTTGAACACAGAAGAAAAACTGCAAACGGTATATGGGTAAGTAATTTGCTAAAAGATCAGGGAAGGTATAAAATTGTAAAGAACAATTACTAAAAGAAAGATGGATTCAAAGTTTCCATAATTTACTGCCGTTTAGAAGGAAAGAAAACAGATGTTGAAACCTTTTGAACATTCAATTATCCGAAATGTTCAGCTTTTGTACTATACAGAAAGGTTAGATATTTAAACTTTGTGCGTGCGTGTGTGTGTGTGTGTGTGTGTGTGTGTGTGTGTGTGTTGGGGGAGGGGGGAGGACTGCCCTCTGGGTTCTCAATGTTTACTTAGACCCTGTCACCTTAGCTTTAGCTCACACATTTATAGTTAAGAAAAAACTTTGATAGGACGTTATAACATTAAACTTGCTTTCCTACCTGGTCCGTAGTTTACAACCTTGTTAACATTCCAGGAGAAATCTCACCTAAAACCAAAGAACGTTGTTCCAAGAGCTTTGGAAAGCCGGAATGGGAAACCTGGTTTTGTTTTTATCTAAATAAAGAAAAATTCATTTTAAACTAACATACAATGAAGGAGTCATAACTTCTTTTTTTCAGACTCTTCCAAGAAGCAGGTGTTTCACATTTGTAGTGAGCGATTCCTTTCTGATTCCAGAAAAGATGACCACTTACATCTGAAGTGAAATATACATTTTAGGCATTCAAGTTTGCTAAATAAGTATTTCCTGTTTTAATTTTTAAAATCATATTATTTATTTATTCATTTATAGGATGGCGGGAGCGGGTGTCACGTTAGGGCATTTGCGGAAATCAAAGAACAACTTCCCCCTCCTCCTTCAACCCCAATAATCAGGCCCGGAGCTCGGGGCTCTAGGTATTGCGGTAAGATCTTTACCTGTTGAGTCGCCTTGTTTTGTTTTAAGAGGTAAACTGTTTAAAGTACAAAACTAAGTCTGCCATGCAGGTAAGTGAGTAAATAAATAAATAAATAAATAAATAAATAAATGCTGGGGCGGGGGTTCTGAAGTAATATTCTGAGCTGTCAGACTGTAATCCGAAAATAGGAGGGGGGGGGGGAAGCAACCAATAACTTATCCGCTCAAATGAGAACTTTCCGATCTGTTTTTTATCGAGAATACATTTAGGAATATTTGGATAGTAAAAGAGATCATTTTCTCGCTGCGGTTTTGGCACGCGGGTTGTCACAGTATTTCGCTAGTTGCTCACCGCGTGCGCAGAGAGCCTCTTTAAAACGGGGATAGGCTGAGAATAAACCGATCCTCAGCTGTAAGCGCTTCTTGAACCATTTAAATTACTTTGAACTTTTGGCTTTTGAATGTTAATTCCAACGCCATTTACTTAACCATCCTTTCAAACTTACCTTTTGAAGAATAACAGCACATCAAAAGTCGGAACAAGTGTTTCCCGAATAGGAATGAACATACAGTTTAGCTAGAAAGATGAACCACCACAAAAAGAAGAGACTATAGACACGCGAGAACCATTTCACACCTGGCCCACATAGTCCAGGAAAAAGAGTGCCTGTTGGGTTGTCATTCACTGTTGTTGTTGTTGTTGTTGTTGTTGTTGTTGCTGTTAATGTCAAGGAGCCGATCGGTCGAGACTGAAAATGAATGTTGTGTTGAACGTGAATAATTCTTTTTTTTTTTTTTTTAAGTTTAAAACTTTAGTGCCTGTGCCAGGGCAAGTTGCGGGAGCAACCACCTGAAACGGATTCACCGGCTTTTAGGGACCAGCAGTCCCGTTGGCGGGGTCTACCGTGTTTCGATATTCTTCGTTTTAGAGTAGATTGAGTACGCGGGCTAGGATGAGAGGAATGAGGGGGAGGCTGGGAAGATAGATTCCAACACCGTAGGACAGAGGGGCCAGATAAAGGAAGGATAGAGGGACGATTTTCGCCTTGACTCCGTGGCAAGCTGAGAGCAGCAGGATCAGGGCAGGTGGGGCAGAGGAGGCTCCTTGCTGCTCCCGGGCATGTGGGGCGTGGCAAGGGCGTGGATTGCGGAGCAGCCACCCAGCCTCCGCTGGCGCGCAGGTATAAAAGGTGTGGTTCCCCCGCCCTCGGGGAGCTCCTCTGCGCTCCAAGTCCTCAGTTACTACGAAGGCCAGGGCGGGCCGTAAGGGTTGGTCCGCCAAGGGATGCTTTCTCCGAAGCACCAAGGCCAGCCCCGCTCTCCCAAAGCCGCGGCCGCGCCGCACCAGCCCTCGGCCAGGGACATGGCTCTGTACTGCGGCGATAACTTCGTGTACTCACAGCCCGCCGCCGCCGCGCCCGGTGCGCCCCCGACCTCCAGGGCACCCTACGGGCTGTCCGACTACGCCGCGCCGCCCGCCGCCGCTGCCAACCCCTACCTGTGGCTGAACGGGCCCAGCGTGGGCAGCCCGACCTCCGCGGCGGGCTACCTGGGTGCTCCGCCGCCGCCCCCCGGAGCAGCGCCCGGACCCTTCCTGCAGCCGCCAGCCGCTCCGGGCACCTTCGCGGGCGCCCAGCGGGGCTTCGCGCAGCCCTCGGCGGTCGCGCCCACCTCTCCCGCCGGTTCGGCAGCTCCGGGCGAGCTGGGCTGGCTGTCCATGGCCAGCCGCGAGGACCTGATGAAGATGGTGCGACCACCCTACTCGTACTCGGCGCTCATCGCCATGGCCATCCAGAGCGCGCCCGAGCGCAAACTCACCCTCAGCCACATCTACCAGTTCGTTGCTGACAACTTCCCTTTCTACCAGCGCAGTAAGGCTGGCTGGCAGAACTCCATCCGCCACAATCTGTCACTCAACGACTGCTTCAAGAAGGTGCCCCGCGACGAGGACGACCCAGGTGAGGACGGCCGGGCAGGTGCTTCCTGGCTGGGGAGGATACGAAGCCGCGCACCTGTGGGTGCTGCGAGCCGGTGCCCAACATTGGGTTTGTGTGCGGGTGGCTTGAAAATCCATCCACACGGGGTCTTCTCATCACTGGAGAGAACATGTGGGTTATAGAGCCACCCCAATCTGGTCTGATAAGGATGCAGGAAGTATCAGATCTTCGCAGGGAGGGCACAGTGAGCTGGTCCCTCTCACACTCAAGGTAGAAGCTGGCCGGTTAAACCTAAAAGTTGATGCCCTCAAAGAGGAGGCCGCTGCAAGGGATGTGAATAGCACAAATTAACTGGAAGGTGGATGGGTGGGGGGAGAGCAGGGGAGCAAGGGTTCTCAGAAGCAGGAGGGCTATCACCTGTTAACAAAGAGTGAAAAGAGAACTTTGGGCCACACTTCCTCCTTTGAATTCCCAAGGCTCTCGCTGTTCCCTTACCTAGTCACCTGATCGAGAGCCCCGATTTAATGATGAAAATCAATGGGCAAACTGAAGTGAGGAAGACTACATAGCTTCGTGTTCTGGTGGAAGTGGAGGAAAGCTTATAAAGGAACATTCTTCGCTCTACCGCTGAATCGCGCCTTGCAGAGGTCGCTCTGGAGCAGTGTTTTCCGCTGCTGATACTGTATTAGTAGAAACCACATTTAAAATGTTAACCTGTGGGGCTGGAGAGATGGCTCAGTAGTTAAGAGCACTGGCTGCTCTTCCAGAAGTCCTGAGTTCAATTCCCAGCAACCACAGCTGTCTGTAACCTCAGTTTCAAGGGACCTGACACCCTCACAGAAACATATGTCCAGGCAAAACACCAATGCACAAGAAAATAAACAATTTTTCAGTTAACATGATTACACATAATGAACTACCTTCCTATAATCTTATCATTTAGGAAGCAGAGGCTGGAGGATCTGGAGTTCAAGGTCAGCTACACAGCCTTTCTCTTATGCCCTGTGTATAATTACATCACATTTTAATTTGGACACATTTTAAGTGTCTTAATAGCCATTGGTGCCCAATGGTAACTATTGGACAGCAGTTTTTGAAGATGCAACTTCCCCGATTTAGCCTTTAAACTGCCCAAGATTATGTCTACTGTCACGTGTATTCCTTTGAACTCTTTTGCTTTTTTGTGACAGGGTTTCTCTGTAGCCTTGACTGTCGAACCCACTTTGCAGACCTCTAGTGCTTCTGCCTCCCCTAGTGCTTGGATTACAGGCGCCTAGCTCTCTTTGAGCTTTAAAAAGTTCAAAGATGTTGTATGTGGAAAAGTTTTGTTCTGTTTTAAAGAACAAAACCCAGTGTTTGGAAGTTGGGAGTGTAACTCAAAAGTAGACCACTTGCCTGCTGTATTGGGGTCTTGGGTTTATGCCCTTGCACTAGAGAGAGGAGGAAGAAAAGATACTGATACCAAATGACTCAATAGACCTGTCTAGATATTGTTTCTGTGTGTGAGTGTGTGTGTGTGTGTGTGTGTGTGTGTGTGTGTGTGTGTGTAAGAGACAGAGACAGAAATAGAGACAGAGATGGGGGAGGGGGAGATCTCTGAGTTTGAGGCCCAACCTAGTCTATATAGTGAGTTCTGGAACAGCCAGAGCTACATGGTAAGACACACAAAAAAGAAAGAAATGTTAGGTATGGAGCCAGTCTGCTTTAATACTGCCTCACCATGGTGACGGTTGTGTACAGCTTGGCATACAGCAGACAGCCAGTCTATACATCACAGCTCAACTGGAAACTGAATTGAGAGAAATTCCTACTTCTGTAGGAATTGCCTCCCTATGATTGAAGTGGGACAGATTTAATGAACCCGATTTCCTGGTGGTCCAGTGAGGCCTGCAGCAATCCTCCCTAACCCTCAGTTTTACTAAAGCAAGGTCCTTTGCTGTCCAAAATAGTTAAGCCAGGCATTGAGGCATACAACCTGTAATTCTAGGACTTAGGAAATGAAGGCAGAAGGAAGGATCGGCGGGTACACACACACACACACACACACACACACACACACACACACACACACACACACACTTCACTGCATAGCGCTTCAGGTCCGCTGGGGCTATTCCAGACCCTGTCTCATCAAATAGAGAGAGAGAGGAAAAGAGGGCTATAGCTCAGTTGCTAGAAACTTGCCTACCGTGCGTGATGCCCTGCTGTGGGTTCCTTTGATCCCCAGCACTGTAGAGTGAGTATGGTGGTATATGCTTGGAGGGGAGGCAGCAGAACTGGAGTAGAGCTAAGGCCATTCTGGAATATATGAAACTATTTAAATACCAGAAACAGACCCCACTCACATAGCTTATCATATTGTTATTCTGCCTCATTCTAAGTTAACTTTATCATAGGAAAAAGCATAAGGTCAATAGGATTTGGATCGATAGGATTTCAGACACTCAGTAAAGTGTCTTGAAACATAAGGGGGGACGTTTTGTGCACAGAAATAAAATAGAACCCTCAAGCCCAGGAGTGGTGGCAGGCACACACTTTAATCCCAGTATTCAGGAGTCAGAGGCAAATGGAACTCTGAGTTCAAGACTAGCCTGGTCTATAGAGCAAGTTCTGGGATAGCCAACCACACACAGAAATCCTGCTTCAAATAAATAAGGAGAGAGAGAGAGAGAGAGAGAGAGAGAGAGAGAGAGAGAGAGAGAGAGAGAGAGACGGAAGGAAGGAAGGAAGGAAGGAAGGAAGGAAGGAAGAAAAACTCTAACTCTTTTTTCCCCCTTCAGGGAAAGGTAACTACTGGACTCTAGATCCAAATTGTGAGAAAATGTTCGACAACGGAAACTTCCGACGGAAGCGAAAGCGCCGTTCTGAAGCCAGCAGCAACCTCACTGTGGCTTCAGGGACATCAAAATCAGAAGGTCAGTCCTCAAGACTAAGAGTGAGTAGAAAGCTGGAAGGAGATAGCCCCTCTTCTCTGCTGAGGCCGTCTCAGTCACCAGAACCTCCAGAGGGCACCAAGAGTACTGCGTCATCCCCTGGAGCGTCCACACTCACCTCCACTCCGTGCCTCAACACTTTCCTCAACAGCCTCAACACTTTAAGTGCCAACCCCAGCAGCATGAGCGTGAGCACCCAACGAGCCATCCCAGGCAGCCGCCGCCACCTAGGGGGCACCCAGCTGCCCTCCAGCACATTCCCCAACACCTCCATCCCAGACAGCCCTCCAGACTCCATGCCGCTGAGCACTGTGGGTGGAAGCAGCCAGATTGCTCCATACTACAACCCTTTCCCTGGCAGCGGCAGTGGGGACCAGAGCAGCCCCTTCGGCAGCCCTTTCTACAACTTCAGCATGGTCAACAGCCTCATCTACCCCCGGGATGGCTCTGATATATAGACTCCTTGGTAATGCAAAAACCAGTCGTGCCATTTTTATTCTTAGCATGCAGAGTACCTTCTTGGGGGAGAAAAAATTTGCAGCTCCAGTAGACTTTATAAAATTAGTTTACATATATAGAATTGTTAGAAATATTCATAAACATCCTTATGATTCTTTACATATAAAAATATTCAGAAAAATTTATGCACAAATTATGAGCCCAGGTTGTTTCCCCCCCCTCTTTCTTTCTTTCTTTCTTTCTTTTGTAATAGTTAATAGACACTGGTGATGCAATTTGTACATCAAGAAGCCATTAAAATTTTTTCCATACATTTCTAAAAAATTTAAGCTAATGCTGTGAGCTCTAATATATAGGGGACATGAAACCCTGTCTTTAAAAACAAAACTCATGTGGTTCCTGTCTCATGGCAACATCTCAAAAACATGTTAGCACTGAGCTGGAATACCTTCATTTTAGTGGGGGGCTGTTCCTCCTATAAATCCAGCCTTCCTGTTTGTTAGCAAGCATTGAACTCATTGCTTGGTTGGTTTTTTGTTTTTTGTTTGTTTGTTTGTTTGTTTTTTGAGACGGGTCTCTGTGTTTGCCTTGGCTGTCCTGTGCTCACTTTGTAGTTCAGGCCGGCCTCGGAACTCACAGTGATCCACCTGCCTCTGCCTCTTGAGTGCTGGGATTAAAGGCATGCGCCACCAAGTCCAACTTTCGAACTCATTGTTTTTAAAGACAGAGTTTTGTGTCCCCTGTATATTAGAACTCACAGCATTAGCTTACATTTTTTATAAATGTATGGAAAAAAGTTTGTGGTATGGAAAAACCTTTAATGGCTTCTTGATGTACAATTTGCGTCACCGTTGCCTATTAACTGTTATGCAAAAAGATAACCAAAGAAACCATGTGTCTTCATACTTTGAATACATTTTTTTCTGAATATTTTTGTATGTGAAGAATCAAAGACTTACAGATATTTCTAACATGAGTCTATATTTGTAAATTAATTTATAATGTCTTGCTGGAACTGCAAAGATTTCTTTCTAAGAAGGAACTCTGCATGCAAACACTAAACCCACAGATGGGAAGACTCCTGGCTTTTGTGTTACTGCTTCTCTGAACTCTGCTTTTTGTGGAAAAAAAAAAAAACTGGATGACGATGACATGGCACCCAAGCAGAGGGACTCTTTTGAGAATAATTGACTTTGCATATTGGATTTACCTATCCCCAGGTGAAAGGACTAGAATAAAAGTTACTGTTCACAAACGTTTTTGGGCATGAATGCTGGGTTTATTTCTAATATATTGACAGGGCATGGTGGACATGTCTTTAATCTCAGCACTAGGGAGTTCTTGGCTGATCACTATGGGTTTCAAGGCCAACCTGAGAGTCAAGACAACCAGGGCTATTACACAGAGAAATACTGTGGCGGGTGGGGCAGTGGGGGCGAGAACAAAAGAGGGGGCAAATTTGAGCTGGGATGGACCTCAGTAGCACAGTGTTTGTTCAGCCTTCCCAGCATAAGGCTCTACTTGGGGGTGGAAGACAGACTAAGATGAGTTCCAGTGCACAATAGTCCCAAGAAGGCTGTGACATGAGGTCATCCTCATGTGGGGCTCTTTATGCAGGGGGAGCATTGTCTTGGTGGGGCATGGGGTTCAGGAGCTATGGGCATCCCGTTTCCAAGGCTGGAGCTGGAAGTTTGAACTTGGCCCCATCCAGAAAGTTGCTGCCTGGGCCTAGTTGACTCCAGGTCAAAGTGCACCAAGCACCCATTTGCTGTAGACTTCCGTCGTCTATGATGTAAGAGGTACCTGTACATGTACACGTAGCTAGGGTTCCTGGGGGCTAGGGGCTGCAGCAGCCCATGCAAAGGTTAACGTGCGTCAGCTTTCCACAGCTGGTATGCCCTTTGAAACACAGCAGGGTGTGAGTATTTGAGGACCTAGTAGGGAGGTTTTACATTTTCACCTTTGCACATCTATTATAGTATGGGTTTTGGGAATAGTCTTTGAAGCCGATGCTGGCTTTCAAACGCACTGTCTACCAGAGGCTGACATTGAATTTTGTTCATCCATAGCCTAAGTGCTGGGCCACGAAGCTCCATCATGACCTATTAAGATCCTCTTTGGCTCTTGAACTTCCTGGAAAAAAGGCAGCCGAGGGAGGCTTTGAAAACAGCTATGCAGCCCCCACCCCCACCCCCCAGCGCGGCCAACTGGGCTCCCAAATCCCTTCCCAGGCAAAGCGAGGCAGGCAGAGGACACAAAAGGCTCCTGAACTTCAGAGGAGATTCCCAGGGCCCTCTCTGCTTTCTGCGATTTGAAAGCACCTTTCTGCAGGGTCTGGGTGGCTTTTGTCTTTCCTACTTTTCTGGGGCTAAAACCTTGAGGTCATTAATGAGAAAGAAACCCCCGGAGCTCTCCTGGGGCAGGAGGTTGGCTTTGGCTTTGTCATGGAAAGCTGTCAGCTGGGGCATGTGGTTAGGTGGAGTTCGGTGGCTGGCACTGCTGAGAAAAGGAATTTCCCTGATAGATTTGGGAACAAAACACAAAAAGGCCGAACAGACAAGTGCCTTACGGAGTTCCTCTCCAGGAGGTCTAAAGAATAGTCCTTTATCATGTTAAAAAAGGTAAGTGTCACTATTAGCCCTCAAGTAAGGTGCCAGGCATTGTCCAAAACACCTAAAAGACTGACTACCTGTATCAGCCCTCCTAACAATGAATCAGAGAGTTATTGCCCAGCCTGGGAGTTTTTATAACTGCACCGGATCTGCTGCTACAGGCAACTGCTCAAACCAGGATCCAAAATAAGGCTATAGGGTTAGAGAGATGGCTCAGTTTTGCAGATTGGGTTCCCAGCTCCTCCATGGGGGCTCCTATGCACTTTTCTGACCTTGGGCACCAGGCATGCATGTGGTACAGAGACATACACATAGGCTAACATTCATATAATCATCATCATCATCATCTCCACAAAGAGAAGAAGGATGGTCTGACCCAGATCTCACCAGTTCACTTGGTCTGTCTGCATCTCTGCCCAGAGGCTTCTGTCCTCAAGTCAGAGCCCCTCACCACCCACCTTCTATTTATTCCTGCTGTGCCAAGGTCATTCTTACTACGTGGAGACCAACATGTTACTTATTTGTTAATTTAAATTTAGTTTTGAAACAGTGTCTCACTGTATAGGCAAGCTGTCCTCAAACTTTCTGGCATCCTCAGTGTCTGGGATCTACAAAAGCGAGGCAACATACCCTGGGCCATATAGAAACCTACAGAAACAAGTATGGTACTTTCTGAAAGGTCTTGGATAAGAGAGAGATCACAAAGTTCCTTGAGGGTACACTATTTATTTAGTGCCAGACAGAATATTGCAGGAATCTGAAGCCAGCAGGATATGCTGAAGTAAGGAGGCCTGCCACAGACGTGCTTTCCAGTGGGATGCTTGCTATAGTCTGTAAAATGTTAGTGAAAAGGGTGTGACCAACCCCTAACTCAAACCTAATGTTTTCCTCCTTAAAACCTTCCAGAAGGGCTATTACTGATTTTAGCAATTATTGCACAAGTTTTCCAGGCTTTAAAATCACTATGTAGTTGAAGATGACCTAAAACTTTGGATTTTCCCGCCTCCATCTCTGGAGTGCACTCAGGAGACAGAGGCAGTCGGATCTCTGAGTAAGAGGCCAGCCTGGTCTAGATGGTGAGTTCCAGAACATCCAGGGCTACTTAAGACCCTAACTCAAACAATGAAGTGTTACTAGGATAATTTCTGGAATGGAGGAGGGAGCTGGCCTAGGGGGACAGAGGGGACACGGTGTGAGTCCCCCCAACTGCACTCAAGGGCCCCATATGGGTGTGCTTTTTACTATTTTCAGAAAAAAGTCTACAGGCAACCCGGGACACATCTGTAATCCCAGCACTTGGGAGGCAAATGGAGAAGGATCTCTGTGTGTTCTAGGCCAGCCTAGACTTCATAGTAGGTCTAGGTTAGCCAGGGCAACATAGAGAGACCCTGTCTCAAAGAAAGAAAGGCAAAGAAAGAAAAAGAATTGTCCGTGTCCAAGGGAACTCATTTGTTTATTCATTCCAATAGATGAATGCATTGTTCCTCTTCCCCGTTTGAGGAAAGTGAGGCCCAAGCATCTATATTCCCATGACTGATTGATTGGTTTTTGATTTTAAGGTATTGAGACAGGGTCTCACTATGTAGCCCTGGCTGGCCTGAAGCTCCAACCTATGATTTTTATCTATGATAAAAAATCTGCATTCTGGCCAGGCAGTGGTGGTGCATGCCTGTAATCCCAGCACTCTGGAGGCAGAGGCAGGCAGATCACTGTGAATTCAAGGTCAGCCTGGTCTACAAAGTGAGTCCAGAACAGCCAATATAACACAGAAAAAACCAGTCTCAAAAAACCTTAAAAACAAACAAACAAACAAACCTGCAGTCTGAGCCAGGACAGCCAAGACTTTACAGAGAAACTCTGTCTCAAACAAAACAAAACAAAACAAAAAATCTGCAGTCTGTTTCATTGCCAAAATACTTCAATGTGTGTGTGTGTGTGTGTGTGTGTGTGTGTGTGTGTGTATTTTGTGTGTCAATGGATGGAACAAGTATGTGGAGGCCAAAGGCCAACTATCAACAGTTGGTTCTTTCCTCCAGCTTGTGGGACCTGGGGATTGACTCAGGTCATAAGGCTTGGCAGCTAGTAATAAACCATCTTATTGGACCCTTCTTCAAAAAGTTTTTGATGGTCAGATTCCCAAGGAGCTTTTGCTGTGTTTAGCCTGGATTGTGAACCAAAAGCCCCAATGTCTTCAATCACTACTTCTTCATTCCCACTTTCTTTTTTTTTTAATAAACAATTTATTTATTTATTATATATACAAAGTTCTGCCTGCATGTGTGCCTGACCGCTGGAAGAAGGCATCAGATCTCATCATAAACGGTTGTGAGCCACCATATGGTTGCTGGGAATTGAACTCAGGACTTCTGGAAGAACAGTCAGTGCTCTTAACCTCTGAGCGATCTCTCCAGCCCCATTCCCACTTCCATACCTCTCCTGCTTCCCCTTTATTCTCCACCAAGCACCAGCAGGCTTTGATCACCAGCCCACCAGCTGTCTGCCAGCGCTGTCTCCGGGAGAGACTTGCAAGTCCTAGGCTTCCCGGTTTGGGGAAGGTAAGAAAACGCCCAAAGAGCTGCTGCGGCATGCTTGCAGAGGCATTAAAACCATCCCTTCCACAGGACCAAGTTCTGGGCGGCTAAGCAAGCCCACTGCCAGCCCTGGTCACTTCTGCCACTTAAGTTGAGTTATGGCCTGATGTCCAGGTAGTCTTCCTCCAGAGAAGTAGCCCAAAGCAAAGCCCCAGTTAAGATGGTGTTACATTCCAGACCAAGGGGATGCTGTGGGGTGCTATGGTTGGAAAGGGGGAGAGAGACTCTGTCTGAGAGGCCCCAACTCAGAGGAGAGTAGCCAGGTGAAGAATCCTGGAAGGAAGAGGTGCTGGTGGGGAGTAAATGAGAACGGAAATCTGGACCTGAGCAATCCCTACGGAGAGCTGAAAGACGACAGCAGCAGGTGGGCAGCCTGCAGGTGGGCAGCCCAGCCGTGCAGAGGCTTAGGAGCAGAGACGGTAGGAAAGGAAGCTGAAAGGTGGAGCCACAATCTAACAGAGGCCCCTCAAAAAGACAGAATCAGAAAAAAAAAAAAGAAAGAAAGAAAGAAAGAAAGAAAAAAAAAGAAATCAAATCTGTGTTTCAATTCTGGTGTGGTGGCTCCCAGTACTCATGACTGAACCGGGGAGATGAGGTGGGTTTGATGGTAGAGTGGGTAACAGAGGGCGCACCATGGCAGCCAGTGCTACATTAGCAAGACTTTGTGTCAAAACAAACAGACAGTAAACCCACAAACCAAAACCATAAATAAATAATAAACAAAGGTATGCCCAGACTGGTGCGATGCTACACACGTAATCCCAGTACTCAGGAGACAGAGGCAGGAGGATTGTCATGAATTTAAAGCTAGGCAGTTTTGTGGAGAGGGTTCCAGGCTACCCCCGGCTAGATGGTAAGACCTGTGTGTGTGTGTGTGTGTGTGTGTGTGTGTTTTAAATCCACAATGAGAGATTGTCTTAATCAGGCAAATAGTTGCATAAATAAATCTAGGATTCTGAAAAAGAACTATTCAGGGTGTGTGAGAGATAGACACACACCCAACCAGAGAGGCCTGGGCCACAGAGGGTTGCTGCTGGCTTCCCTGGGGCTCAGCTGGCTAAGCAGCATTCTAAAGTGAAGGTCAGACCTGAAGAGCCTGCTGGTGTGCACAGGGACAAGACAGCAAGGCACACGGTTCTTTCTTTCTGAATTCGTCTTGTTGTTGTTTATTTTGCCAAACAAAAAGTCTCATATGTACTACTGAACTAACCGACTAATGCCAAAAATATCTTCTAGTAAAATACATTTAAACTTTTTTTTTTTTTTGGCTTCACATGGGAGGTTGGTAAGGTACATACTAACTCACATGTGATTCTTTTGTTGTTATTTTAGACAGGGTTTCTCTATGTAGCTCTGGCTGGCCTGGAACTCTGTAAGTAGACAAGGGTGGCCTGTAAATTACAGAGGTCTGCCTGCCTCTGCCCCATGCATGCTGGAACTAAAGTCATCATGTTTTTTGGGAGGGCAGGGCTTAGATGATTTAAAGTGTTTATTATTTTATTTTATTTTAAATATATTTTATTAATTTATTCATATTACATCTCAATGGTTACCCCATGCCTTGTATCCTCCCATTCCTCCCTCCCTCCCATTTTCCCCTTACTCCCCTCCCCTATGACTGTGACTGAGGGAGACCTCCTCCCTCTGTATATGCTCATAGGGTATCAAGTCTCTTCTTAGTTATTTTATTTTTTATTACATATATTTGTTTATTTGATGTGTGTGTGTGTGTGTGTGTGTGTGTGTGTGTGTGTGTGTGTGTGTGTAGTCAGTGGACAACTTTTGGAAATGGGTTCTCTCTTTCTACATTGTAGGTCCTGGGAATCCAGTGAGTATGCCTTTGCCTGTTGAGCCAAACAATGCTGCCCTTATCCATTGATTGCTCTTGGTTATATTTGTTTGTTTGTTTGTTTGTTTTTTGAAGCAGAGTCTTACTGTGTAGTCTTGACATATAAACAAAACTAATAGAGATCACTTGCCTCTGAACACACACACATACACACACACACACACACACACACACACACACACACACACATGCCAAATAAATACATAAATAAATGTGATAAAAAATAGTTTTGTTTTGTTTTCTTAATTGAAGGTTTTCTGCCAGGAGTAATGACCAGTACACACCCCGTTAGACCTAGTACTCAGGAGGCAGAGCTAGAGGCAGGCAGAGCTCTATAATTTATGGGCTACCCTAGTCTTACTTAGCCCAGGCTGGCCTTGAATTTCCTAGATGAGAAAGACTTGAACTCCCAATCCTCTGTGTAGCCCTGGCTGTCCTGAACTCACTTCGAAGACCAGGCTGGTCTCCAACTCACAAAGATCCACCTGCCTCTGCCTCCCAAGTGCTGGGATTAAAGGCGTGCGCCACCACACCTGGCTTCATGCACAACTTTTTGTAGGCCCCATTTTGATTTTTCTCTGGTATCTCCTTTTGCTGTTCTACCTGACTTTAATGCCAGTTCTCATATCAGCCCATTTGGGTACTCTTGTGTTTATTTCTTGGCTGGCAATTGGTTGGTCCTGAAAGTATTAAGTAAAGTATTATCAAGGAATGAAGTGACCGGCACTCACCATGGGGATGGAGACAAGTCTTCACAGAGCTCTGAAGAGAGGCAGAGACCAGGAGGGAATTTCGATCCCTGGTCTGTGAACAAGAGACTACTTAAGGCATCCGGGGATGTGCGTTTTCTTTGTCAGGGGTGAGGGTATCTGACGCAGACTGGCTTCCCCTTTGCAGCATTCCTCGTGACTCAGCCTCTGGAATACTGGGACTATAGGTATACAGCGCTTTAAGACACCACCAGCTAGGAGAGCGAATACTGACATGTCCATATTAACAACAGTGGTGACCCTGTGGGACTTTATCAAATAGCCTTGAAAACACACCGTAGACAATAGTAACCAAAACCTTTAGACAGGAGAGAGGCTGAAGTGCCTAGCATGAGTGAGATCCTGGATTCCACCAACAGTACAACAAAAAGAAGGATAACCCAGGAAAAGATACATCATGGGGAAACAGAAGTGTTTCCAGATGTTAAAAGTAACCCTTCAAGGGCTGGGACTATTACTCAGAATGCATAAAGTCCTGGATTCCCTCCTCAGCACCACATAGAATCTAGCAAAGTGGAGGTGTTTGTAATCCCAGCACTTGGGAGGTTGAGTGGAGTGGATCAGAAGTTCATTTTTCGTTTTTGTTTTTGTTTTTTTCGAGACAGGGTTCCTCCATGTAGCCTTGGCTGTCCTGGACTCCCTTTGTAGACCAGGCTGGCGTCGAACTCACAGCAATCCGCTTGCTTCTGCCTCCCAAGTGCTGGGATTAAAGGCGTGTGCCACCACCACACCCAGTGATCTTGTGGCTTTTATTATAAATTGAGAAGCAGCCGTAGGAATACTTCTTAACAGAGAATGAAAGAATCAGACTGAACTTTAGAAGAATAAGTCAGACTCAGTAGGTCCATGAGTGCATTCCCAGCCCCTGAGAGGCTGAGGAGGACCGTCTTGAGCTGAAGGTCTGCCTAGGCTACATAGTGAGGGAGTGCGGGGCCAGCCTGGGCTCCATAGCAAGACCCTGTTTCAAAGAACAACAACAACAACAACAACAACAAAACACCACCACCACCAACCTGCCCCCCACCCCCGAATCAAACAACAACCCCACCACCACCACCACCCCTCACCCTCCCCAACCTCCCCATCCACATCCCCACCACCCCTGCAGCACACCCTGCCCCTACCCCCCCAGCACCACCAAAAAAAAAAAAAAAAAAAAAAAAAAAAATCAAGCTTTGGGAATCTGCATTGTAGATACACAGTAGCAAATGGACACCAGCATAAGGACATCAGCAGGCTCTCAGGAGATGAGGGTGATTTGGCTCAGGGTGCTGGCAATGGCCAGGTGCCCAGTCTCTTTTGGAGGAAGAACTGATACAATTGCTATTAAATTGGATACAGGGTGTGAAAGCAGGTTCCTCAAGTTGTCAATGAAAGTAGGAAATATAAGCAAAATGGTGGAGGAAGTGTTGAAGCCTTTTGTTGTTTTTATTGTTGTTGTTTTTCCAAGACAGGGTTTCTCTGTGTAGCCTTGACTGTCCTAGACTCCCTTTGTAGACCACGCTGGCCTCGAACTCACAGAGATCTGCCTGCCTCTGCCTCCAGAGTGCTGGGATTACAGATGTGCGCCACCACATCTTCCTGAAGTGTTGGAGCTTAAGGAGATCCCTGCATCTCTGGGGTCCACAGAAGGATAAGATGGACTGATGATGGACTGCAGGCTGCCTCGCCAAGCGTCATTTCCTTCTTGGTTACGGAGGATGGAGATGATTAGTTTGTCACATTGGATATTTTTATCAGGCTCTAGGTTGTGTGAACTACAGAAACTGCACCAGGTGGTAACCCTACCCCCAAACCCACCCCCTTTTTGGATGCAGGTTCTCTCTATGTAGCACTGGCTGTCTAAGAACTCATTTTGTAGCCCAGAACACTTCCTTCCTTCCTTCCTTCCTTCCTTCTTTTTTCTTTTTCTTCTCTTCTAGACAATATTTGTCTGTATAGCCCTGGCTGTCCTAGAACTCACTCTGTAGACCAGCTTGGGCACAAACTCACAGAGATTCTTCTGACTTTGTCTCCAGAGTGCTGGGATTAAAAGTGAGCATCACCACTGCCCAGCTGGAACTCATTTTGTTGGTGAGACTAGCCTCCAATAAGTGGCAACCCCACAGATATAGTGTCTCAAACACTGAGCCACCATGTACACCATGACACCTATAGAGATCTGCCTGCCTCTGCCTCCCAACGGCTGGCATTAAAGCAGGTGCCATCAAGCCTGACCTGGAAATTCTTTGATACATATATCTTTATAGGCAGGTGACACACTCCTATAATCCCAGCACTCAGGGTGGCAGAGGCAGGTGGGTCTCTGTGAGTTCAAGGCCAGTCTGGTCTACAAAATGAGTCCAGGACGGCCAAGGCTACACAGAGAAACCCTAACACACACACACACACACACACACACACACACACACACACACACACACCCTTATAAGCAAATTTAGCCAGACGCCAAATTATATTTTTCCCCGAAAAAATCAAAGCCTACAATATTACCAAGCCACCAGCCTCTTTCTATGTGTCTTGATCGTAATGTAGCTGTCACTCAGTGGGTGCAAATCTTTCTTAAACTCTAGGCTTCAATTTCATCTTCTGCACACAGTGAAGAACATAATATCTGTTTACCCTCCTGCAGTACTGCATTTTCGCTGCTCTTTAAGACACTTCCTAGACTTTTAAATTCACCTCTTTTTAGTCCCTAAAAGAAAAAGAACACCTTTCTTTCCCCCTTGGGCTTTTGCCCTTCTCTGGCAACTGTTGATAATTGGCTCTTGTCAGAACAATGAACTTCCCCCCTGTGATTGCCTGGCAGGCTTTTACAAGGAAAAAAGCCATGCACATTTTGGCTTGGTTTTGTTTTCTTTCTTACGTGCTAGGCAAGTACTCTACAGATGAGCTTTAAACTCAGCCTTCCCTTCCCTCCAGTTTTCATTCATTCATTCATTCATTCATTCATTCATTCATTCTTGTAAGCAGTGACTCCTGCAGCCCAAGAGGTCTCTAATTTATGTAGCTGAGGATGACCTTGAACTAACTCCTGATCTTCCTGTTTCCACCTCCCAGGTGCAAAGATGACAGGCAAACACTACAAGGGTTTAGTCCGTAAAGAGTGGGCGTGGGGAGGCCCAAAGCCTCGGGCATGCTAGACGAACACTCAACCAACTGAGTTGCAGCCACAGCCCACCGTTCATATTTAATTCATACCTAAATATACTGGCCCAGATCTCACTCTGTAGCCCAGGTTAGACCTGACCTCCTAGTCTTCCTGCCTCTACCTTCCAGTATTAGAATTACAGGCAAGGACTATCATGTTTAACTCTGCTAGGTTTTTTTTTTGTTGTTGTTCTGTTTTGTTTGTTGTTGTTGTTTTGCAGAGACAGGGTTTCTCTGTGTAGCTCTTGTTGTCCTGGAACTTGCTGTATAGAGCAGGCTGGCTTGGAGATCCATCAGTCTCTGCCTCTGCCTCCAGCGTACTGGGATTAAAGGCGTGTTGTTACCACTGTCCAGCTATACTGGTTTTTAATTTTGAGTCAAATTAAAGGTTGGCCCTGAGTTTGTAATCCTTTTGGCCTTAGCCTCCCAAATAGCTGGGATTTTCGGCCTGCACACCAAAAAGAATCAAACCTAGAGGTATGAGTATGCCCAGATAAGTACTCTACCAGAAGCTAGGTTGCTAGCCATTACTGGCTTCCTATTTTTAAGAATAACACAATTAACAACCAAATAAAATTGTCTAATTGTTGGTAGAATAGTTCATGCAGGGAAAGGCTCAGGTACTGGGCAGGCCTCTATAAAGCTCACCCTGCGACTGTACCTCAGCTCCTCCTAACTCCTGCAGGACCTCCCTCGCCCTTTCTTCCTGCCTCCACTCCTCTTTGGTTAGACCCAAGACAACTGTGCCCCAGCATGTAGTTAGAAAGAGAGGGTAGCCAGAGCTCTACCCCAAGGCAAGAATTTGCATTTATTTTGGAAGCAACTGTGTCTCCTAATTTGGGCAGTCCTATTATTAATGCTTTTAAAAGGATTTTATGTAGCCAAGGCTAGCCTCCAGTTCATTATGTAGCCAAGGATGACCTTGAATGCCTTGTCCTCCGTGCCTATACTTCCTGAGTGCTAGAATCACAGGCATGTGACGTCACGGGCAGCCTATGTCCTGCTGGGCGTTGAACTCGTGCTGTTATGCACACTAAGCAAGTGTACTACCAACTGAGCTACCTAGCCTGGCCCTGTCTTTTTGGGTTTTTTGTCTGCCCTTTTCTGGGATTGGATATGAGGTAGGGCAGACTTTTTAATCATGTCCAGCATCCATGTCTTTGTCTCTTTGGAGGTGAGATACCCCAACCAAGGCAAACTTCTTTTGCACGCACTAGTAGCCAACCAAAGTGAGCAAGATGGGGCAGATTTTGCTCTGAGGTATGGGGTGGGGTGGAGAGGTGGGGGCGGTATCTGCCAGAGTTGGGTTGCATTTTGAAAGTCGTGTAGAGCTTTATGGGGAAACTCCATTCTCTGACATTCCAGATGTGTTTATGAGATCCAGATAAAAATCTACCCTCTTCTCACTCTCAAGTACTCTAAAACAGTTTCTGATCATAGCCACATGAAAACCCGGATAAAGAGAGTATTTATTTATGTATCTCACGAGTGTGTGTGTGCGTGTGCGTGCATGCACACTGAAGCACCATGGTATGTATCTTGTGGGTCTCAGAAACGGAATTCAGGTACTCAGGCTTAATGGCAACCCCTCCCCCTCCCCCTCCCCCTCAATCAGGCCACCTCTCTGGGTCTACTTTCCTTCAGTGTCCCATTCCCCACCCCCACCCCAACTCACCCCCACCCCCACCCCTGCACTGCATGACTTTTCTTCTCTCCTCTTCCTCTCCCTCCCTCCCTCCCTCCCTTCTTGTCAGGCTAGGAGTCAAGCCATCACTGTGCTCTGTTCCCAGCCAATCAGAGTTTCCTAAGTGACTCTGTGGGTTCTGGAGACTAGAACCCACTGGGAGGAAGGAGAATCTTATTAAAAGGGTTAAAGCAACAAGAAAAGGGGACAGCTGGTCCTCAGAGCCCAACCAGAGGCCAGAAAGAGACCCTCACACAGCCTTTGGGAATCTCCTCATCTGAATGAGACCTTGGCAGAAGAGGTCAACAAAGACAGTCTAGGCTTGTCTGAATCAGGGGTCAGCAAATGAAAATCAGAAAGTCCAAGCCTTTGGACACAGGCTGTTTTTCACACCTGGAATGCTTGGAAGATGTAAGAAATCAGAATAGTCTTTCACGACATGCAAGAATTGTATGAGACACTGGTGAGACTCTCAAAAATCACACCTAATAAACGATTTAGAATATACACATTTAGGATAAACTGCTAGGATAGACATAAAAATAAATGGTTACATTTTATTTTAGAGATAATGCCTATGAAGAAAATGGTGCAGCCAAGGGCAGTCTTTCCTTTGACACCCCACCCCACCCCACCCCACCTCACCCCACCCCACCCCACCCCTGCTTGTGAATCCCATGAGAATACTCTGAATTACTCTTAAAAGGAAAACCCAGAAGCACAGGCATGAGGTGGCATCCAGAGACGCCGCCAGTTCCTCTCACAGGCACCAGGACTGCCTAATTGTTTGCTCCACACAAAAGGTGGATCAGAGAAGAATACCCTCTTTATTCTTCTCCTTTACATCATCCCCCGCACCTGGGGAGTCTGGGTGTGCAGAGCCCCAGCGCAACGTGCATCTGATGATGGGGTGCACCAAAGCGCACCGAGACCTAAAGCCCTCCCAGATTTGTGCAGATTTTCAGCAGCTTAACTAGATTTCTAACTGTCCTGCCACCTGTACGGAAACACACACTACATGCTAATCTCGAATTCTTTTCTGTTTCCATAATCTTGGTAAAGTTTCCTGTACTCAAACACTAAATCCAAACTGGTGCATGGATTTTTTTTTTCTTTACGGAATTAAATTTGCTTTTATGATCGCCAATATTAAGGCTTCTTTGGAAGTACTCCGGACAACTGAAAAGTGCACGGTTCCTTTACCACAGACCCTGCACGCTGCCTGGAAGGCTGTGGGCCTAAGCACCCAGTCCCAGTCACCATTTCACAAGAGTTTAAGGGTAAGGGCTTACCCCCATGCATGTCGGGGTTCCACCCCATGGAGTGTTTGTTTTGTTTATTTACTTTACATGTGTAGGTGCTTTGTCTATATATGTGTCTGTGGATCTCCTGTGCGTCCGACGAGGACATCGTTGGATCCCCCTGGAAGTAGATAGAGGTGAACTGAGTCAGAGCCTCCTGGCCGAGCAGCTAGCACTCCTACCTCAGGAGCCCTCCCTCAGCCCCAAAGCACTCATTTTCATAGCCCTGTTTATTTGCTGTGGTACGGAGATGACAGAATAAAAACAGACTCAGCTTCTGTTATGTAAACATTTGTCTGGACATTTAAAAATGTCTCTGGGATGACCGGAGACAAATTGTTTAAGTATTGCTTTCCTCATATGCCAAGCTGGAGCAATGTGCTACCCACAATACCACTCACGGGCTGTTCTCTTAGGTCATGGAACAAAGTACGTTGCCATTTCTGAATAGGAGAAGGTGAAGCTTCAGGGTTCCTGTCTTGTTTTGTTTTACTGTTTGTGGGATTGAGGAGTCAAAGCACGCAGAACAGACATTCTGCCAGCAGGTTACACTGCCGGCCTTTTTTATTTGCTTTCTGAGACATTGTCTGAAAATGTGCAATTCTCCTGCCTCAGCCTCCTGGATGTTGGGATTACAGGCGTGCACCCATGTTGACTGACCAGGGTGAACCATTTTGTACCTGAAATACTCATACAAAAGGAGGCTTCCTAATTTTAGTTAATTAGTTAATTAATTCAGTTGTTTGATGCTAGAGATGGAATCTAGGACCTCGAGCATTGCAAGTAAGCTTTCTACCCTAAACAGTCTCCTCCAGAGAAGGCTCCCATGGGAATGGGGGTGGGGGGGAGGACAGATGTTGGCCAGAAGATAGAAGGGAAGATTCGTGAGGACATTTACCTCAGCACTGCTGAGGTCAGAGGCAAAGATGGGAGCTTGCTGGCTGCTAGCCTAGGTCCAGAGTCAGTGAGAGACCCTGCCTCAAGGGAATAAGGTGGGACTTGAGAAAGCAGAACATGGCATGCCTTCCTCATGCTTCGACGTGCACGTACCACCTACGCAGATCTGCCACATCTGCGAAGCGACGGCCCATACAACACACACAGGATCTAGTTGTAACAGGAACCGGTTCTGAAGCTATAATTTACAGCTGACAACAACAGTCAGCAATAATGCTTTGGATAATTCAGATTTGGTCAGAGAACAGATAGATGATCTCATCGTGTCAGAAGATAATGGCAAGAGCATATTATATACCTTGACTAGGGATTGTTTTTTTATAGTCAACCGTACCTCAGTAGAAGTGGAAGGCTGTTAAAATTATTATTATTATCATTTCCCTCTCTTCATTGTCTCCCAAACTGAGGGGGAAGCTTTGCTCTTTAGAGACATGAACCCGTCTGTGTAGGCTGCCTCATCGGCCTCAGTTTCTTCATCAAGAAAATTTCATTAAAAAAAAAATAGACTCAGTATGGAACAGTGAGATAGTTGAACAGCTAAAAGCACTTGCTGCCAAACCCAGACTGAGCTCAATCCTGGCATCTACCCCATGCGCCAGTAGGTGCACGGTGGCATATGCACACCACCCTCGAAGATAAATAATAAAGATGTAGTAAAAATACACATTATGGATTTTTTTTCCAACATAGTGAGTTAGGTAGACAGAGCAGTCAAAGGGGCACTGATGTGAATTCTTTTACCTGAGAAATGCTACAATCAGCTTTTCATCCAATGGGACTTGCTTAGTGCACCTTGATGACCAAGAAGGACAAGTCTACTTCCACCCACAAGAATCTAGTGATCACGAGGAAGGAGGCTGACCGAGACTGCCATCCTCTACTTCCTGTCCCCCATCCGCAACCTCTTGCCTCACCCCCTCCTTTCCTGCCATTTTATGACGTGGGTGCTTGGGTCTGGTCATCACTGATTATCTGGGGAGGGTGGTGGGATGCACCAGCTTAGCTTTTAAGACTTTGGCTATGAGGAGAGGAAGAGGAGAAGAAAATTGTCTTCGGTGGAGCTGGAATTTACAGTTGGTTCTAAGCAGTGGTGAGGTTCCACTCATTTCCGTCTGCCTTTACTTTCTCCAAACTTGAATAGGCGCACCTAAAAAATGTAGACCAGCATACCTACTTCTCAGGTAATGTTTGTCCCTTCCACTGCCTTTTCTTACCTTGTCCATAGGGCTCAGCCCCTTCCGGAAGTGCTGGTTCATGGCCCCAGTTGAGGAATGGGTTGGTGGTTGTCAGGTCTCTGCTGGCTCACTTGTTGTTCTATCCAGCCACTTGTTGGCACCTACAATGAACTGTCACCCCAGCCCACAGCCTGTAGGATTCTATCTTGGGCTCTCATAGAGTCCATATCCACCAAGACACATTTTCTTTCACTCTGTGCTCAGGATCAGTTTCTCCCAACTCTTCAAAGCCTGTCCACATTTACTCATTGCCCTTCCTTATTCTCCTTTTTTTTATACTCTTTTTTATATCAATTTCTTATTTTACAATAACATTTTGTTATCACTTGTTAAAAAAATACACATTATATATAGGTATGTAAGATGGTACCAGAGAGGAAGTTGTGGGTGGAACATAGGCCTCTCCTTACTATTCTTGAAACTTGCTTATTATTTAATTACTTTTATTTATGACAGGGTCTTACTATGTAGCCCTTGACTATCTCGGAACTAGATACTTATAGGGATTCATCTGCCTCTGCTCCTTGAGTGCTGGGATTAGAGGAACGCACCGCCATACCTGACCTATTATCTACTACCATGAGCATTAGGGAGAAGGAATGATAAGGCAAGCAGTTGCTCACCTTGGAGGGTAGAATGGCAGATGTGATTGCTTTCCCCAGTGACCAAGGCCAGTCCAGCTGGAGAGATGGAGGAAGGAACTGGCTGGAGAAACCTCATCGGGTTGGACAAAACACTATGGAGATAACCGGGCTTAACAAGACTTGTCTCTTGAGTTGCTGGAATGCTTGCCTAGTCTGACTCTAGAGTACATAATGCCATGTCTGTAATTTCAGGACAGGTGAAGGCACAACTTTCCAGGGCATCCCCAGTTCCATGGAAGAGTTTGAGGCTAGCCTGTTGGAGATGCATGTGAATGATCCTAAAAATCATAGCTCTACTAGAAAATGAGCTTGAACAAAAGCTGGAGTGGTGGAGGGAGCTGTAGTGTTTGCAGCCTTACAGGTGCAGGGCAGGAGGCGTGCCATGCACTTGAGGCCAGCCTAGACTGTAGAGTGAAACCCTGTCTTGAAAAAGTGAAAAGGGATGCTGGCGAATTGGCTCAGCGGTCAAGAGCACTCGTTGCTATGGCAGAGGATCTGAGTTTGGTTCCTAGCACTTAAAACATTGTCCCAGTGGCTCCAAACAATCGTAACACCAGCTCCAGGGATTCTGATGGCCTCTTCTGACTTCTGTGGACACCAGGCACTCACGTGACTCATAGACATACATGGCAGGCAAAACACTCAAACACATAAAATAAAACTTAAAAAAAAAAAGCTGTTGCTCTTTCTGGTTTTGTTGTTTTATTTTTCAAGAAAACCATGGAAAAAAGAAAGAAAGGGCATACTAAGCTTAGTGGCTTTGGGGAACTGATGCCTTTGCACATGAGGAAGCAACATAAGCATCCTTACCAATGTCGATGCTAATGCTAGAATTGACTACCCTTCGAGAATGTTCTTGCTGGATGTACACTTTTATTTCCAACAGTTGCGAGGTAGAAGAAGGCAGATCTCTGTAAGTTCAAGGTCAGCCTGGTCTACTTAGTTCCAGGCAAGCTAAGGATATGCAGTAAACCCCTGTTAATAACAACAACAACAACAACAACAATAATAATATAGAAGCAGGCCGATTGATGTGAGTTCAAGGCTACACAGAGAAACCCTGTCTTGAAAAAGCAGGAAAAAAAAAAGGCCCAGTGATTAAGAGCACTGACTGCTCTTCCAGAGGTCCTGAGTTCTCAGCAACTACATGGTGGCTCACAGTCATCTGTAATGAGATCTGATTTTATCATCTGGTGTGTGTGAAGATAGCACTCAATAAATAAACAAATATTTTAAAATAGTAATAATTAATAACAACAACAATAACAAAGAATGTCCCGGCCTCTTGCCCGTAGGGACAATCTCATCATACCTATCAACTGCACACACAAAAATGAATTTCCTCAGGAGCCACCTACACATCTATAGCCACCTTTGGGGCACAAGTCAGTTTTTCTGTAGATAAGCATTTCCCAGGTAGCTACGCATGGCTGCACGTGCCTTTAATCACAGCACTCCTGAAACAGACACAGGTGGATCTCTGTGCGTTTTGCGGGGAGGTGTAACAGGTCTATGTAATGAGTTCCAGGATAGGCAGAGCTACGTAGAGAGAGCCTGTTTCAAAAAACCAAACCAGAAAGTGGGTCAGAGGGGAGGACATCCTATTGGGACTCTAGGTGAGAGAAGCATGGGAGAATGGGGAAATAGAAGGATCCAGAGGGTCCTAGAAACCTATAAGAAGAACCTTATGATGGGCGGATCTGGGCCCAGGGGTCCTGCTCAAACTATGGCACCAGCCAAGGACAATATGTGCAGTAAACTTCGAACCCCTACCCAGATCTAGCCAATGGACAGGACATTCTCCACAGTTGAGTGGAGAGTGGGGTCTGACTTTCACACGAACTCTGGTGCCCCATATGTGACCATGTCCCCTGAATGGGGAGGCCTGGTGACACTCAGAGGAAGGATAGCAGGCTACCAAGAAGAGACTTGATACCCTATGAGCATATACAGGGGGAGGTAATCCCCCTCAGGAACAGTCATAGGGGAGGGGAGTAAAGGAAAAATGGGAGGGAGGGAGGGATGGGAGGATACAAGGGAGGGGATAACAATTGAGATGTAATATGAATAAATAAATTAAAAAATACCAAACCAAACCAAACCAAACTAAAACCCAACAAAATCAACTACAACCAAAGAAATGTCTGGGAAAGATGCACTTTGGAAAACTTCCGTAGTTTTGGCTAAGATAGAAGAATATTGTTACTACTGAAACCATTCCACTCTTTCCTTTTTTATTACATTTATGCACTTACCTGGTGTGTGTGTGTGTGTGTGTGTATGTGTGTGTGTGTGTGTGTGTGTGTGTGTGTGTGTATGTGCGTGCGTGTGCCTGAGTGCGTGTGAGCATGCGCTTGAGTACCACAGTGTACAGTGCAGACCAGAGAACCACTTGTAGGAGTTGGTCCAATCCTTCAACAGCAAGTGCCTTTACCTGCTGAGCCATCTCATGCTTACTTGCTCATCCTGTTGGCTCTCTCTCTCTCTCCCTCTCTCCTTTATTCCTTTCCTCCTTTTCTCCTCCCATCCCTCTCCTCAACCCTTAAAACAGGCCTTCATGGAGCCTAGGTTGACCTAAAACTTTATATATAGAGGAAGAGGGCCTTGATTGATCTTCCTGCCTCCACTTTCCTGAGTGCTGAGAATACAAGTGCTGGAATTACAGGTGCACATCACGGTACCCTGGGGCCAAGCCTAGGGCTTTGTGATGTTGGACAAGCACTTTACCAACTGAACTACATACCTAGTGGAAACCATTTATTTATTTATTTTTCTCCTCCTCCTCCTCCTCCTCCTCCTCCTCCTCCTCCTCCTCCTTCTTCTTCTTCTTCTTCTTCAGATTTATTTATTTATCTTGCACATAGTGTCCTGTCTACATGTGTGCCTGCATGCCAGAAGAGGGCAGCAGATGTCAATTTAGATGGTTGTGAGCCACCCTGTGGTTGCTGGGATTGAACTCAGGACCTCTGGAAGAGCTGTGAGTGTTCTTAACTTCTGAGCCTTCTCTCCAGTTCCCCTCCTTTCTTTTTTCTTTTTTAAACTATGTACTGTCTAGTACTTGAAGCAATTCTTTTATTACCCTATTTTTGGGTGTGTAGTTTGGTTTGATTTTGTTTGTTTATTTTTTCTGTTTTTTGTTTGTTTGTTTGTTTTTGTTTGTTTGTTTTTGTTTCTATTTTTCAAGACAGGGTTTCTCTTGTAGTCCTGGCTGTCCTAGCTTCGCTTTGTAGCCAGGCTGATCTGCCTGCCTCTACCTTCCAAGTGCTGGGATTAAAGGTGGATGCCACCATCTTGGTTTTGGGTTGTTTTCTTTTTTCTTTTTTCTTTTTTCTCATATTGGTTTTTCAAGACAGGGTTTCTCTGTGTAGCCTTGGCTGTCCTAGACTCACTTTTCACAGCAATCCACCTGCCTCTGCCTTCCAAGTGCTGGGATTAAAGGTGTGCATCACCATGCCCAGCCAATTTTGGTTATTTTTTATTTTAATTTTTTAAAATGTGTATGGATGTTTTGCCTGCATGTATGTCTATGTATCGTGTTCATTCCTGGTGCCTGCAGGGCCAGAAAAAGGTACTGGATCCCCTAGAACTGAAGTTAGAGATGGTTGTAAGCTACCATGTCGGTGCTAGGGATCAAAGCCAGGTCCTCTGGGAGAGCAGCCAGTGATCTCAACTTCTGAGCCGTATCTCCAGCGTCTTGATTTTGGTGTTCAGAAAAAGAATGTCACTATGTAGCCCAGTCTGGCTTGGAACTCACTCATAAAGCTGACCTAAGCTCATGTCACTCTTCCTGCCTCAACTTCTCAAGTATTGGGATTACAGAAAGTAGTCGCCGCACAGCACACCCAAGCGAAACAAAATTCCTTTTTTTTCTTAAGATTTGTTTGTGTATATAAGCACTCTATTTATATGTGTGACCACATGACAGAAGAGAGCATCAGACAAAAAAAAAGGGCATCAGATTTCATTACAGGGGTTGTGAACCACTCTGTGGTTGCTGGGAATTGAAGTCAGGATCTCTGGGCAAATACTAGTTCTCTTAACCATTGAGCCATCTCCCCAGCCCTGGAACAAAATTCTTGGGGCTTAAACTGGGGAGCCCAGAAGTTGCAATGTTTATGTTACTGTCTGTGGAGGTATACTTTTGAGAGTGTCACTCATTTGAAATTAGTAATTTTAGTGAACGTGTCCATGTCTCTAGTATACAGCTGTGTCTGAAAATATAGCAGGCTCAATCCTGGTGATGGAGAAGGACTGGTTCAGGAAGCCTAGGGGACCTGGCATCTGGACCTGGCACTGCTTACAGACTGCTCCTGGCTGTGTGGACGCAAAGCCGAACTTAAGAACCAAGATTCTCATGGGTTGAACTGCACATTGCAGAACTAGATAGATAGCTCCCTCCAGATCTCCTCTATCTTTTATCAATCTGTGCAAGGTCACATACCAGCACATCCAAGCCCATATACATGTGTGTGCATGCCTATGTGCACCCCAGAGGTATGTGCCTGTGTATGCACTTGTGTATAAGCACGTGTGCATATGTATGTGCCTGTGTATGCACTTGTGTATAAGCATGGGTGCATATGTATGTGCATGTGTATGAGCATGTGCGTGTATGTGTGTGCATGTATATGAGTGAGTGTATGTGTGTGTGTATATGTGTGTTCCTGTGTATGAGCATGTGTATGTTCATGCTTGTGTGTGCATGCATGTGTATGCTTGTGTGTGTATGAGTGAGTGTATGTACATGCCTATGTGTGTACATATATGCCTATGTATGTGCCTGTGTATATGCATGCATACATGCATGTGTGTGTGTTTATGTGTGTGCATGTGGCTATGTATGTGCGTGTGTCCCTATGTGTGTCCCTGTGTATGTGTTCATATATGTGCCTGTGTATGAGCATGAGTATGTACATGCACTCACATGTATGTGTCCATGCGTGTGTGTGTGTGTGTGTGTGTGTGTGTGTGTGTGTGTGTGAGTGTGTGTGTGTGTTCTCACAGGGGCCAGAGGTGTCGGACATCCGGAGCTGCAGTTGTGAGTCTCCCAATGTGAGTTCTGGGAACAGAGCCCATGTTTTTTCCAAGAGCGCATTTAACCATTAAAGTATCTTTTCTGCAATTGGCTTGATTTCTCCTTGAGAACTAGGCTCAGTTACAGACAGTATCGTGGCTCTGCCTTTGGGCTTGCTGGAGTAAGGTGCCAGTGTCTCCGGGTAAGCCTCAATTCTCACCTCTGTGGAACCCCTGGTGTTGCACTGTGGAAGTGTCTGCCCTTAGATATTCTTTTTTTTTTTTTTTTTTTTTTTTTTGCCCTTAGATATTCTAATGAGCTGGGGCTACAGCCGTGGAGTCAGGAAGCAAAGCATGACTCTGAACCAGCATAAATGAAGATGGGAAAACCCATTCTCAGTTATGATCCTGAAGACAGAAGCTGTGGGAGAAGAGGAGCCGCCAGGGGTGCTCGTACACAGAGCTTTAGCCAGTGTGTGATATAACAGGTTTTCATAAGACCAATAGCTGAGAAGTGAAAGTGATACATGCCTGCAATCCCAACACTCAGCCTGGATGGCACAGTAGACTATGGCTCAGAATACCAAAACCAAGGGCTGGAGAGATGTCTCAGAGGTTAAATGCACTGCTTGCTCTTCCAAAGGTCTTGAGTTCAATTCCCAGCAACCACATGATGGCTCACACCCATCTGTAATGAGATCTGGTGCCCTCTTCTGGCCCACAGCTATTCATGCAGGCAGAACACTATATAAGTAATAGACAAGTCTTTAAAAAAAAAAAATAAAGACAAAGATCTACTTTTAACAGATTCCCTAGCTGGGCAGCAATAGCTTGTCATAAAGGCCTACAATATTAAACATCTTTTTCTGAGCTCATTTGTCATCTATATGCATTTTTGGTAGTATGTGTTTTCAAGTGTTTTGGTTATTTTTAATTGTATTTACTTTTTTTTGTTTTGTTCTGTTTTTTGTTATTTGAGACAAGGTTTCTCTGTGTAGCCTTGGCTACCCTGGACTAGCTTTGTAGACCAGGCTGGCCTCCAACTCAGAGAGAGCTACCTGCCTCTGCCTCCTGAGTGCTGGGATTAAAGGCATGCACCACCATGCCCAGCTCCAGAATCCACCCCCCCCACCCCCCACCCCCGCCACAAAGACAGGGTTTCTCTGTGTAACAGCTCTAGATGTCCTGGAACTCACTCTATAGACCATGCTAGCCTCAAACTCACAGAGATCTTTCTGAGTCTGCTTCCCAAGTCCTGGGCTTAAAGGCCTGCACCACCACAGCCCAGCCAGAAATATTTTTTTTTAATTTCAATTTATTTTTTTAATGTATTCACTTTACATCCCAATCAAAGCCCATTCCCTCATCTCCTCCCTGTTCCATTCTCCCTCCCTCTTCCCCCTAGACCTCAGAGACTGGGAGCCCTTCTCCCCTATCAACTGACCCTTGTCTACCAAATCTCATCAGGATTGCCTGCATCCTCTTCCTCTATGGTTTGGTAAGGCACCCCACTGGGGGAATGTGATAAAAGAACAGGCAACAGAGTCCATGGCAGGGACAGCCCTGTTCCCCTCACTAGGGGACCCCTATGGAGACTGAGCTGCCTATCAACTACATCTGAGCAGGGGGCCTAGGTCCTTGTTTGGTGCATCAATCTCTACCTGTCCTCCTGGGCCCAAATTTGTTGGCTCTGTTGGTCGTCTTCTTCTTTTTCTTTTTCTTTCTTGTTCTTCTTGTTCTTGTTCTTCCTCTTTGTTTGTTGGTTTGTTTGTTTGTTTTGAGACAGGGTTTCTCTGTGTAGCCTTGGCTATCCTGGACTCACTCTGTAGACCAGGCTGGCCTCAAACTCAGAGATCCACCTGCCTCTGCCTCCCGAGTGCTGGGATTAAAGGCCTGCGCCACTACACCTGGCTCTGTTGGTCTTTATTGGAGTACCTATCCCCTCTGTGTCCTTTCATTCCCCACCCCCAACCCCCGACTCTTCCATAACAATTCCTGCCCTCTGTCCAAAGTTGGCTGTGAGACTCAGCTTCTGCTTCAATCCCCTGCTGGGTGGAGTCTTTCAGAGGACATCTATGGTAGGCTCCCATCCTGTTCCTTCTCTTCACCTGCTTCCAGTCCTTCTGAATGGGAATTAAGCCTCCTCCTTAGGGTCCTTCTCCTTACTTAGCTTCTTTATGTCTGTGGATTATAATATAATTATCCTGTATTATATGACTAATATCTGTTTATAAGTAAGTATACACCATGCACAACATTCTGGGTATAGATTACTTCACTCAGGATGATTTTTTTTCCAGCTCTATCCATTTGCCTGCAAATTACATGATGGCCTTGTTTTTGATAGCTGAACAGTTTTGTATAGATGTTCCTCAGATTCTTTATCCATTCTTTGGTTGAGGGACATCTGCATGGTTTTCAGTTTCTGGATATTACAAATAAAGCTCCTATGAACATAGTTGAGCAAATGTCCTTGTTGTATGCTGGAGCACCTTTTGGGTATATTCTCAGCAGTGGTATAGCCTACAGACTGGGAAAAGATCTTCACCAACCCTACATCTGACAGAGGGCTAGTATCCAATTTATATAAAGATGTCAAGAAATTAAACACCAGTCAAATGTGATGGCATATACCTTTAATTCCAGCACTCGGGAGGCAGAGGCAGGTGGATCTCTGTGAGTTCGAGGCCAACCTGGTCTACAAAGCAAGTCTAGGACAGCTAGGGCTACACAGAGAAACCCTGTCTCAAACAAACAAACAAACAAACAAACAAACAAACAAAGCCCTTACTTTTTACCCTCTTTCTCTTTCATCTCTCTTTCTCTCCTCTCTCTTCCTCTGTCTCTGTCTCCTTGGGGTGCCCCTCCCCTTTTCCTTCTCTTTCCATGCCCATTTAATAAACCTCTATATAAAAAGAAAGAAAGAAAGAAAGAAAGAAAGAAAGAAAGAAAGAAATTAAACACCAACAAACCAAATAATCCAGTTTTTGTTTTTGAAATGGGGTACAGAGAGAGCTAAACAGAAAATTCTCAACAGAAGAATATTGAATGGCCAAGAAGCTCTTAAAGAAATGCCCAACGTTCTTAGCCATCTGGGGACTGCAAATCAAAGCTATCAAAATGGCTAAGATCAGAAACTCATGTGGCCGCACATGTTGGTGATGATGTGGAGAAAGGGGAACACTCTTTCATTGCTGGTGGGAGTGCAAACTTGTACAACCACCTTAGAAATAAACCTGGTGCTTTCACAGAAAATTGGGAACAGCTTTTCCTTATGATGTGTGATTTAAATCAAGAGAGTCTTGAACTTCTAACCCTGTACTAGCACGGGAGCTCGGGGAGGTGGGGGTGTGGGGGAGGGGGTGGGGGGGTGGGGGGGGTTGGAAGCAGAAGAGTTGCCTCCAGTTGGAAGCCAGCTTGGACTACATAGTGAGTTCAGGTTCAACCAAGACTATAGCATGCAAAAATAAATGATTAAAGAACAATAATGATTCACTTATTTTTTTAATTAAAATAACTATTTTATATGTATGGCTATATTGTCTGTGTACCAAGTGTGTGTCTGATGTCCTTGGAAGCCAAAAGAGGGCCTCGGATCCTCTGGAACTGGAGGTACAGCCAGTTATAGCTGTCATGTGGATGCTGGAAACAGAACCTGGGTCCTCTGGAAGAGCAGCAGTGCTCTTACCCGCTGAGCTGTATCTCTCCAGTCCTATTTATTATCTGTGATTACCCAACTTTCACATTTATTTTTGTATTTAATATGCTATACATAGTGCTAAAGAGATGACTCAATGGTTAGAAGCAAGTGTTGCTCTTGCAGGAGACCCAAGTTCAATTCCCAGCCCCGCACTGCACAGCCCACAGCCACCTGCGACTCTAGCGTCAGAGACCTTGGTGCCACAGAGGCCACAGGCACCTGCACTCACACCCTTCCCTGTATATTTAGTTGAAAATGTACAGATTCCCAGATAGCTCAAAAAGGTTTTGGGAATCTCAATAGTTCTAGTCACTGTAGAGTGAAATGCTGCCTTCCTTCCTTCCTTCCTTCTTTCCTTCCTTCCTTCCTTCCTTCCTTCCTTCCTTCTTTCCTTCCCTCTCTCCTTTTTTCCTTCCTTCCTCCCTCCCTCCCTTCCTTCCTTCCTTCTGTTCATCTTCCTTCCCTGACTCCTCACCTTATCTTTTATTTCTTTCTTTGGACAGTATCTGTGCAGCTCAACCTTGTCTCAAAAAATAATTCTCCTGCCTCTGCCTTCCTGGTGCTGGGATTACAAGCATGCTCTACCACAGCAGGCTTTTTCTTTTTTTCTTTTCCTTCCTTCCTTCCTTCCTTCTTTCCTTTCTTTCTTTCTTTTTTTTTGGTTTTGTTCTTGAGATGAGGTGTCACTATGAAGCCTTGGCTGGCCTAGAATTTGGTTTATAGTCCAGGCTGGCCTCACACTCCCAGATAGCTTTGTTTTTTTAAAGTGTATTGTCAGTATACATTGTTAGTATACTTAGTCATTGTCAGTGTGCATCCGTACACTTGTGTAGCCAATACCACAACTTTAGAATAGTTTTAATACCTTGAAACAAACCTCTTAGTTCTTAATGCCAGCCCTCAGTGGAAGAAAGACTCTTCCAGTCTCATTACATCTAAGCAAACACTAAGCTACTTCCTGTCTGTATTTGTCTACCCTGGACGTTTCATATAAACAAAGCATATGTATTATGGTGTATAGCTGACAGCTTAGCATTGTGCTTTTCCGGGTTCATACATGCCACACATCATGTGTCAGTACTTTAGTCCTTATTTTATCTTAGAGACAAGGTCTCTTCTAGCCAGTTTGGCCTTAAACTCTTTTTTAAAGTTAATTTAAATAAGTAAATATTATAATAATATTATTACATGTGTATAATATGTGTGAGTACATGTGAGCACTTGTGCATGTGGAGGTTAGATGACAACTTTTTTTTTCTTAGAGACAGGGTTTCTCTGTGTAGCCTTGCCTGCTCTGGACTTGCTTTATAGACCAGGTTGGCCTTGAACTCACAGAGATCCGCCTGCCTCTGTCTCCCCAAGCACTGGGATTACAGGTGCATGCCACCATGCCCGGCTTAGAAACCAGCTTTTCAGAGCTGATTTTCTTTCTTCTTTTTCAAGACAGGCTTTCTTTGTGTGTAGCCCTGGCAGTCCTCAAATTCTGTAGACCAGGTTGGCTTTGGAATTCATTTTGTAGCCCAGACTAGCATTTAACATGTGTCAGTTCTCTGTCACCTTCTGTCAAGAGACAAGAGAATTGGCTTTCTTCTACCTGCTGTGAGATCCTGAGATCGATTCAAGCCGAATTACACCCCTTCAGGCTTCCATTTCTTTTTACAAGCAGTTTCCCACTATGTATAGACACAGGGCATTTGGCTTACCCACCTATTTGCTGATAAATGTTAACTTTTTAAAAAAATGTTGTCTTAAATGATGGTTCTCGGATACCTAAATTTCAAGATAGAATGAATCACTGGGTCAAATGGTAACTATAGTTAACTATTTAAGAAACTTCTAGGTCATGTTTCAAAAGTAGCAGCATCAATTTTGATGGTCATATAGACTTCTAAAATTAGAGAAAGTATGTTAAGGCGTGGTGCCACGCGTCTTTAGTCGCGTGGGGGCGACTCGGGGGCGGGGGCAGGTAGATCTTTAAGGCTAATCTGGTCTATTTAGTCAGTTCCAGGCCAAGCAGAGTTAGATAGAGGGACTTTATCTCAAGACAAACGGAGAGCTGGGAGATGGCTCAATCCAGTCCAGTGCTTGCTTGGCACGCTGAGTTAGAGCCACTGCAGCCATGTCTTTGTTTTTTAATATCTTCTTTTTTAATAGAAAAGAGGCATCCTGGGAAAGAGTTGTGGGTCCTAATTTTGTGTCGTCTACAAAGTGGAAGTCACTTTTTCACCTTTTATCAATACATGGGAACAGCCAACAGTACATTCTGGAGTTTTCTGGCAGGCACAACAGGCTTGTACTTGCCAAATGCTTGAACCGAATTCTTTTAGGGAAGCCCTTTGAACCTAAAACTTGGTAGTACTCATTGAGCCTGGGTCCTCATCTTAGGAAAGTCTTCATCGTCTGTGGCCAAGGAGGCAGAACCGATACAGGAGTATGTGGGGTCTGCCCCAATCCTCAATTAAAAGGCAGTTTATGCAACGTGCCTTCTTTTGAATCACAGCCAGGGTCATTGTTGGGCTGAGGTAACATTAATTATTTTTCCGCTTGTCTGATTCCATGAAAAAGATGTGAAAATGGCCTGTTTGTGAAAGAGTGCAGGCAGAGACTGTGAGCTGATTATGTCAAACCTAGTCAGAGCCTTCTGGGTGTGGAGGATTGTAATCAGCAGAGCGTGCCAGCATCTGGGCCCATCTCAGGAGGAGCCCCAAGCTCCCCAGCAGAGAGAGGCAGTCTGCCTTAACCCTTGCAGACCCAAGTCCCATTGCCTCCAGGAAAGAGAGCTCACTCTTGTCAGCCACACCATACACAGATAAGGAAAAACAATGAGATAAAATCACCTTCATTAGATTGTTTCCTCTCATTTTTCTTAAAAATTAAAAAAAAGGAGTGTGTGTGTGTGTGTGTGTGTATGTGTGTGTGTGTGTGTGTGTGTGTGTGTGTA